>NC_132871.1:8528653-9137115 GCF_048164855.1 Canis lupus baileyi
CATCTTAAAAATTTATGTTCAAATTCTCAGTACCCCATACTCTATGAGCTCATTTAGTGTAACCTAAGCAGCATCAATAATGGAAGCTGAATCTAATCATGTGTCTTGTAATTCAGGTTTTTTTCCCCATATGTAATACTTATGCTCTTTCCTCCTCAGGAAATTGAGGAAATAGAGAAGTCAGAGAAGGACGAAAAGGAATTTGAGGAACTTGTATCATTTATTCAGCAAAGGCTGTCACAGACAGAGGTAAAGTGAATCGTGAAGATGATACAGCAACAGATGGTTATTGGGAATTATAATGAAAGGAGTGACTAATGTGTGTTAATTCTTCATTCTCCTAGCCTGTCACTCTGATCAAGGATATTGAGAATCAGACAGTTTTGAAAGATGACGAAGCCGTGTTCGAAATTGACATCAAGATCAATTATCCAGAGATCAAGCTTTCATGGTACAAAGGGACTGAAAAACTGGAACCCAGTGATAAATTTGAAATAAGTATTGATGGTGACCGACACACACTCAGAGTCAAAGACTGTCAACTCAAAGATCAGGGCAATTATAGATTGGTGTGTGGTCCCCACATCGCTAGTGCCAAACTAACCGTGATCGGTAAGTAAGAAGCATCTTATTGAAAGTTGTGAGGTTAGTTTGCTGTTGAGCACACCTGTGTGTGCTAGGAGACAAAATGGTTTTGTGCGTGTCATACCAACAGAGCCTGCTTGGGAACGGCATCTTCAGGATGTGACTTTGAAAGAAGGCCAGACGTGCACCATGACCTGCCAGTTTTCAGTGCCAAACGTAAAATCTTCATGGTTCAGAAATGGCAGACTCCTGAAGCCCCAGGGCAGGCATCAGACAGCAGTGGAGCACAAGGTCCACAAACTGACCATCGCAGATGTTCGAGCAGAAGACCAGGGACGGTACACCTGCAAATATGAAGACCTGGAGACGTCGGCAGAGCTCAGAATTGAAGGTGGGCGAGGGGCCCTGATGGGGTGATTTCTACCCGGGCCACTGGCGAAGGTCGTGTGGGACCCCCCTGCCACCGGGCCACCGGGCGTTGACTGATGTGCTCCAGGTCCTTACTCTGGACCCGCGTGCACCGCGGCCACTCACGGCCCAAGAGGTGCTCGGGATCAAAGTCAAGCAGCCACGCGAGGGCCGGTTCTTTTGCGTGGTTCTCTCTGACCAAAGGCAGCTTGCGGCCTAAACTAAGACAGGACTTTCTAACAGTTACTTAAACTCCATAATTGTGCTAACTTCGATCATCCTTTACAATTTTACGAAATTCTGTAGGTCTCGCATCTATGATTCTCCTTCTAAGACAGAGATCTTGGAAATGACCAGATTTCATAGCCATAGCTACAAGAGCTTGGCTATATGTAATAGACCTAAAAAATCGATTTCGTTTATAGAAATCAGTTGGAATCTGCTTATCTGAAACTTAATAGGTAAAGGTAACTACATGCGTCGTGTGTGATTAGCAGCTATTTTCCAAAAATAATTATTTCACGTGAGGATTCTAGTCCAATCTTTTAACTCTCTGAAATAAAGGGAACTCTCAGGATTTAGGAGCAAATAATATTTATTTCCTAATCCCTTGATCATCTATCTGCAGTGTCTGAAGACACCCTTGGGCTGTGCTGAGCAACATTTTAGCTCTAATGGTAGCATCTACATCCAGTTGGTGCTCATTTGTAGTTGTTGAAATGCAACTATATGACTTATTTACACAGACATTTTAACTTCTCTGACTTGCTGTAAGTGGATGACAATGTCTGATTGTATTTTGAAGTTCAAACATTTTTAGTAGGTTTCAATTTAAAGGATCCAGCCGAAACCACTTTTTAAAAAACAATTTTTAAATAATTGCATTCTCATATGAACCTTCAAAAAAAAGGCTCACCAGAGTACTCATGATGTCTAAGATGTTCTCGATACTGTCATACACTGAATTCCAGATAAAATTTTGCAGAAGGACCCTCTACTGCAGCCCAGTCTCCTACGAAATACGACCCTACCATTCACCCCCAGTGGTTCGATTGCTTCGTGCATGTCCACAGGTGCTTACAAAGCAGGTTTCAGAACTCCTAAAAATGAATCATCTGAAACTTGGAAGTTCAGACTTCCTATTGAGTTCAAAATTATTTCACAAGGAAAGTTATAACATAGTAGATGATAAACAATTCTGGGTCCTGAATAGCAAAAATTATTTTACAGAGGAAAGAATTTCAAAGGAGAACAAATTACAGAGTAAAATTAAGTTTATGTTCCCTTTAGTTTGAATCCCCAATTTCACTAACATTTTTAAAGCTTAATTTGACTTTTGGGTCATAAGCCCCTTTGACTGTTGCCTTTATGCAAATATTTTAAGGACCCCCAGGGATTTCTTTTCACTCTCCTACATTGGTCCTGAAGCAATACACTTAAGTATTGGAATAATTTCTTGTTACTAAAGCAAAAAAAAAGAAGAGCACTTTCTTTTTGTTTTGTATTTTCAGCCTTTGGTGTTTTTCCAGTTGGATACCTAGGTGGAGTCTTTAAATATCTGAGGAGAGAGCACAGTGAAAAAAATCCCTCCCTAAGCAATCTAACTCTGAGACTTCTTTGTCCTTAAACAGCTGAACCAATTCAGTTTACGAAGCGCATACAGAACATCGTGGTGAGTGAGCATCAGTCTGCCACCTTCGAATGCGAAGTGTCTTTTGATGATGCCATAGTGACATGGTACAAAGGCCCAACAGAACTGACTGAAAGCCAGAAGTACAACTTTAGGAATGATGGTCGCTGCCATTACATGACCATCCACAATGTGACCCCAGATGACGAAGGTAAGGTAGTTGACAGCAACTACCTGCGGATATATAACTTAAATCTTGTCTGTTTTACATATTTCTATCCTAGTTTACACTCACACTGTGTGATTCTATAGAGAATGCTTTTTTAAGAAAGAGAATTATAAATAAATACACACTGCACTTAAATAAAGAAGTGTTATTTACAAACATGTCAGAAAACAAAAATTTGATGATTCTTCTCCTTAGGTGTCTACTCAGTAATTGCTCGACTGGAACCAAGAGGTGAAGCAAGAAGCACAGCAGAGCTGTACTTAACAACTAAAGGTACCAACTAAAACACCACATTAAAGCCACATTGCAATCTTTGAAACAAACAATCGTGCCTGGATGATTCTAAAAACAAAAATGTCATTTTTTTTTCTTTTGCAGAAATCAAGCTTGAGATGACGCCTCCCGGTAAGTTAAAAAAAAAAAAAAATCAACCCTTACTCACAATATGTCCAATGGGATTTTATAAATGATAGAAGCCAAACTGAAATGTCTAAAAGTACTATTTAGTTTTTTCAGTAAAATAGTCTTCAGGAAATAATATAAATGTTAGGCTTTGTGAGCTTGGGGAATTCGAGATAATAAGGTCTCATTCAGCTGATAGTCAGGATCATGCCAAAATTGTGTGGCCACGGAACAAACCCAATTTTCACAGGGAATGAACATGCCTATGTGGTTGCATACAAAAGATTCCTAGTATCTCTGTGTCTGTATTTGATTCTGAGGTTGGAAATGCCTGACAACACCTTAGTGGTCTAATAAATATCTATGGTTTCAGCCCCTCTATGCTTACCATTAATGGTTCCTTTTCAGATATTCCTGATTCCAGAGTCCCGATCCCAACCATGCCTATCCGAGCAGTACCTCCGGAAGGTGAGACCCAGCACCATGACCCCCTGGGCTTGCAGCAACAATATTGTGCCACGAGGAAATTAGCTCTCCAAACCGTAGGAGAGCCAGGATACATCCCCGCATGTCATATTCCTCACTGTGTGATTAACAAATCAAAGCAAAGAGTAGTAACAACTATAAATATACGCAATTTTTATTTTCCCTGATTGATGAATTGGTATCATAACACCTTTGTTTACTGAAAGAAATGCATAGGGCTTTTCATTATCTTTCACACAAAGTAAGAACCCAAACGGTGATGAGGGCATCTCTTTTCTTCAGAAATCCCTGCGATGGTTGTTCCTCCTATTCCTCTGTTGCTGCCATCACCTGAAGAAAAGAAACCACCAGCAAAACGCATTGAAGGTATTTTATGTTACCTACCTAAATGTCAAAATACATAATTGACAGTCGCAGCCCTGGAAAATATGGCCTAATGCAACGTGTTGGCCCTCTAGTGTCCAACAGGTGGAATTGCCTTTCAAAATGTAAATTATTTGCTCTAAATGTGTAAGGCTTGTGATTAAAACTCTGAAAATCATCAAACCAAAGGTACTGCTTAATATTAAAATATTTTATCTTAATGTAATCAGTGAAACGTTAATGTAAAATTGATTTCATGTTCCATATTTTATATATGTTAGCTATATTTATATAACCATATATATAAAACAAAATAATAGAATTAACTTCTAGTGAAGCTTCTGGAAATAAACCATAGTCGTTTATAGCCACGTTGCAAATTGTGGCATTTTTTTCCTCAGTTATAATGTTGTATTACACTTTTTTTTTTTAAGTTTGCTGTTGTGTTACAAAAATGTGATTTACGATATCTTTGATATGTTTGATATTTTTTTTTCTTTAGCTAAGGGATGAGCTCACCAATAAGGAGCTCTTGAGTGTGTCAAGGAATTTCCTTTTTTGAATATTCCAATAGACAAATCATACTATTTGTCCCCCCCTCGACTCACTCAGGGCTACCTGGACTTTCTAGAGTTCTGAGTAGTTAAGAATTACTGTCAGAATTCTCCTTGCATCAGGAAACAATTCTGCATGTCAAAGTCAGATTTTTTTCCATAGTCAGATTTTTTTTCCATAGCGGTTTCCAGGGTTTGGCACCCTAGTACCCCAATATCTGCTACCTTTGGTGTCAAGAACTTGAGCCAGTTTTCAGCCAGCCTCAGGGAAAATTCAGTGAAAAACGCTTTCTTTCTGGTTGCTGACCTTATACCTTGATCATGGCCCCTACCTATAACTTGAATTATGGCTCTTAACATTCATGAGTAAATAACACTGTTTTTAATTTTTTGAATATGATTTAATTTCCCAAGTTTCCCAGTGCAGAGTTGAATTTAGCCTTATTGACAGTAGCACTCAGTGAAAACAAACAAAAAAAGACCTCCAGTTTTGTGACTAGTGCATCTCAATAGCAAACTAGAGCATTTTATAATTTATGTGAATAGTTAAATATATTTCATCTACTTTTGATAGCAGAAAGGGAACAAGATTCAAAAATCATAAATTTCCTTTTATATTTGTTGTCAGGACTAATCATTCATCTTAATGAATGATTTAGTCTTGGAGTGCTACTGTCAACGTGGAGAAATTTGACTACCTAAAGGGAAGCTTCCACGGTATCATAGACAGGACTTTTAATTTTGCTAGTTCACTTGTTATTCTTCACCCTGACGAATTTAAAGTGTTCTTATTAAGTGAAACAGGGTGAAAGTGCATACCTTTTCTGTTTATGGCATCACTCGGGTTCATGTTCTCCAAGTTTTGAAAACTGTAGGCTGGCATAAAACCAGTGAAGATGTAGACTCACCCCACACATTCTACCTCCATCCAAAAAACAGCTTCTGCATTCTAGCACAAGACCTTTCTGAAACCAGGTATCTTGAAATAATGTTGCAAGAGCCTCATTACCATCAAACCATATGCAAAAAATAGCGCATTTGAATAAACCTCTTCATTTCCTGAAACCGTTTTTGTTTATATCTGACATCTTATTTTTTTAGTGACCAAAAAAGCTGTGAAAAAAGATGCCAAAAAAGTTGTTGCGAAGCCCAAAGAAGAGCCACCTCAAGGTACGAATGAATTACTGAAAATTGAGTCTTACTGCTCTTCTAGTTAACAGTTTTAAGCCCCAAGTAGTAGAGGGTGGAGGAAGGAAAAAGTTTGCATTCCCAAAATGAAGCCTCTCCCTTTGCTCATTCTCACCCTCTCCTTGAACTCGGCCTTCACTTTCTCTTCATCAGCTCTCCCCTTTTTTTTTCCTCCCCATCCCTCTGTGCCTGTCATCTATCTGCCCATGGCAGGCAGTGTCAACCCCAGAGAGTTCTGGTTATCTCTGGACGGCACCGCAGCCGCAATGGATCCTGTCCTGCCCAGAGGAGGCCAAGGATTGATGCTAATTTCCAGTGGCTGCTCCAGCCCAACCCAGAACCTCCCTGGCTCACTGAGCTGTCAGTCCCTGCAGAAAAACAAAACATGTTTTGAAAGAGGATCAGTTCAATTACTGGAAAAATGGGGAAAAAATTCCATTTTTCCCCCTAAATCCTGGGAGAGTTTTAAGAGGAAAGACTAGATAACTAAATTAAAGCAAATGGTGTTACCTGTTTAAGATCAGAGTAAGGAAGTGCTCCTGGAAGGAGGAGGATCCAGGAGCACAAGTCACCGTTTCCCAGAGTGGTCACTTGTGAGACATTATGGTAGAAGAGGGAGATCATGAAGCATGGATATCTCCTCAACTTCACAGTTAACCACTGAAGAAATTAAACATGCCCTAATTGGTTAGCTCTAGGCTTATTGAATAGTCTCTTCATATTTTGTGTTAATTGGAATTGTTTTAAATCAATCAGAGCAGCTTTTCCCCATTTTTGTTAATAAATCGCAGAGCAATTCTGGTGAGCTAAATTTAGAATTTATAAAGGCGTTTGGCATGTTAGCAATAGCCACAGATTATACAAATAACTAGCAAAGGTGCACAGGATGAGTAAACATTAAACAATGCATAATCTAAAAATAAACATGTGTTCTATTTTTAAAATCCCAGAGGTTGCCAAGAAGCCCCTGCGTCCAACTGCCTTGATTCCAGCTGAAGGTAAATGAAGAGATATTGTTGGATATTTTTATTTATTCCTGAGATTTGCATCTCTGCTTTGTAATCTTGTTTTTAAATAGAAAGCTTAAAAAAAAAAAAAAAGAAAGCTTCTAATGCATTGTAAAGTTACGACATCTCCTATTACAATTTGCACTAAGAAATGTCCACTTCATATTGCTCCAAGCCCCGGAAGGGAAACGCAGGCCGATGCTTATGCGGCCTTAGTGGCTCTGGACACAGGGAAAGCAGTGGCGAGGGGTGGAAAGGGAGGAGTGATCCTTATTATTTCAGGTGTCTCTAATACAGGCACTAAGGATCATATAACCAATGTTAGCCTTAATTATTTTTTTAAAAAGTTGTTACAAAAGCAACTAATCGATTTCATTTTGTTACATAATTCTAAATATTATCTTTATTAAACTGGTGAGTCACATTCAACTATCAAAGAAATATCTTTAAAATTAGAAATGTTGCTGAAAGACTAGTTGGAAACTTAAATAGAGGTTAACATGGCACATGAATTCCACTAAATGATCAAATGCTCACATATCCCACGAGCACCAGGGGCTTTGTAAACTGGAATTCCCATTGGACAATGGAAGCTGTGTCCATTTGATATTTGCGGAATGCCGTTTTGTTCACAGTAGAAAAATCCTCAAGAGTCAGTGCATCTTGATGCTCTAGCCAACAAAAATGTCAACAGAACTGATACGCAGAACAAATCATCAACATAATACTGAGACCTAAGATACTGATACTGTTTGACAACATAGATATTGGTTTATGAAGTAATGCTATGGATGCCACTAGTGTGCTAATATTTTCCATCTGTCTGTTTATTTATTTATTCATTCATTCATTTATTTCAGCTCCTGAAATTATCGATATATCCTCCAAGGCTGAAGAAGTAAAAATAACGACAATAACCAGAAAGAAAGAGGTTCAAAAAGAAAAAGAAGCTGTGTATGAGAAAAAGCGTGCTGTCTACGAGGAAAAGAAACTTTTCATCGAATCTTTGGAAGAACCTTATGATGAACTGGAAGTGGAACAGTACGCGGAGCCATTCGAAGAACCTTACTATGAAGAGCCGGATGAGGACTACGAGGAGACCAAGGTCGAAGCTAAAAGGGAAGTCCACGAGGAATGGGAGGAAGATTTCGAGGAAGGCCAGGAGTACTATGAAAGGGAAGAAGGTTATGATGAAGGGGAGGAAGAGTGGGAAGAAACTTACAAAGAGAGAGAAGTCATCCAAGTGCAAAAGGAGGTTTACGAAGGTGCGTATCACTGGGCCGCTTCTTTTCCCCTTTTCCTCGGTTCCTTATATTTTCATGCTATTAATCTGATCTGTGATAGATACAGAAAGCATCCAAAGGACCATTTAGATCTTTGAAGCTTAGACCTTTGTTAGAAAGGTCATCTCTAAGTTTCTGCAGTCACTTTCAGGCTTTGCCATTATAAATTGAGTCATTTAGTCCTAACACTAAATTCCAAGAGCTGCTTTCTCACGCAGAAATTCAAGGTTTACTTCCACCACCTTGCTGCATCTCTGCTGGGTCCCTTTTTTTTTTTTTTTTAGATACTTTGCACACATATACACTCTTACTTCCTTTGCAGTTAGTACAACCTACCAGAACTTACCTATTTCAGCATCCTTTCTTATTCCTCTGTTTTTGTTAAAGAATCACATGAGAGAAGAATTCCAGCCAAAGTGCCTGAAAAGAAAGCAGTGCCACCTCCAAAAGGTATGTAATTGGAATTATTGAAATAGATCAGAACTTCCACATCATTATCATGGCTTGTCTGGCAAAGATGTATATACCACCAGTCCAATCCAATAGGCACAACTTCTTCTCTAAGCTTTATTGTATCAATGAATTTTATTTTCCTAAGAATATCTCATTTAATGCAAAAAATTTAAAAAGATGATAAAAAGATGGTAATGATAAATATCTTTTGAAATAACTAAAATATTTGAAGTACAGAAATTTGTAAAGTTCAAAGTACCAAACTTGTTTCTTTCTGAAAAGTTATATATATGTATATATGCACGTATACATATATATTTATATTTATACATATATAGAATCTTAGACATGTAGGGAGAAAGAGAATTTTAACAGAAATTCTAAAAGTACTGCAATCTCTTTAAAATGCTTGCAGTTGTAAAGAAGCCAGTAGTTGAAAAAATTGAAAAGACCTCTCGAAGAATGGAGGAAGAGAAAGTTCAAGTCACCAAAGGTATTCTGATTTAAAACATTTCTAGTACCATGTACACACGTCATCTATTTCCTGATGTATATCCCCGCGTTATCATATAGCCTCATCTAAACTAAGTTATTTTTAGATTTTGTGCAAAGCGATATTCTTCACAATACAAATATATTTGTACATATTTTTTAAGTACCCGAAGTTTCAAAGAAGATGGTTCCACAAAAACCTTCTCGGACTCCAGTGCAGGAAGAAGTTATTGAAGTGAAAGGTATCCATCTTTGTCTTTCGAGCTACAAGTTTTAAACATTTTTACTCATGTCTCTGTATATGTGTACAAATATTACTAAACAATTCACAAATCTGAAGCTACCAAAATACAGACCTTCTTGTACAGTATATATCTTACGTTGAGTTGCACATCTGTATAATTGAAGGAAATGATAACATCCCCTTTGTTTCTAGTTCTGCTTTAAAATCACATAATTATTTTTTAATGTAGGGAAGGTTTGGTTTAATCACTAGTCCTCTAACTTAACTATGCGAGGCATTCCGTCGCATAGGATGATATTCCCTATCCTCTCGTTTCTATGAGTAAACCCTAATGGATTCGGAAAAGCATCACATTACGTGTGAAGAAGTTGTGTCTATTTGATTCCCGTTTAATCATGTTTGGTAAAGGCTGCATGGGCCGTTTGTCCCTATATATCAAAACATGGTTTGTATTCTTGTCAATACTAAATGTATCCTCAAGCTACTCATACTAACCCGATCATTCTGTGTCTAGAGACTTACACGTGATGTGCAATCGATGTATTTGAGTAGGTACGTTGACCTAGAAAAAGAATTACTAAATGTGAAATACTCTCTTTAAAGTACCAGCCGTGCATACAAAGAAGATGGTTATTTCAGAAGAGAAGATGTTCTTTGCTTCTCACACAGAGGAGGAGGTGTCAGTCACAGGTATAAGGCACATTTGAATTTGGGGGCTCAGCCGGAAGGGCTTTAGATGAATTTGTATCCTCCTTCTTCATACCTAATTTGTGATTATGTAGGCATCTCTGTCTCCTTGTAGCTCTCTGTCGGCGTTTCATTGCACGCTTGTCTGTGTTGTAATTTGTAGTTCAGTATTCTTTGTGAATTATACTTACCACCCGTACTATGGCCTACCAGTAATTAAAATATACATTTTTTTCAAAGTCCCCGAGGTACAAAAGAAAACTGTTACCGAAGAGAAAATTCATGTTGCTGTCTCCAAAAAGACTGAGCCTCCACCTAAAGGTATTAATGGATCCTCCTAAGTTTAGAATCTTTTCAAAGTTCCACATTAAGCATCCAGATATGTTCATATTGCGTAATGCATCTCGCCACAAGGTCAGCAGGCCTACAGCCACTATGTACGATGGACATTACGGGGGTTGGGGGGATGGGAAGACCATGAGGAGCACACAGGGGAGAGGAATGAAAGGCAATGGAGGCTTGGCCCCTGCTTCAGGGACCTCACAATCTAGTGACCAGCTCTTTGGAAATAGGAATTTGATGTCCTAGAGCCGGCTCACGCCGACTCACCAGAGCTGATGGTTAAGTTTTCAGGAATTTGGCTACCCAGTGTTTAACACCCCCATGATTAAAAGTCAAGCTACGTAAACTCACAATTAAATTATAGAAAAATCTGTGATAAGAGTCGAACCTCATTACTTCTTTTGCTGCATTTTATTATCTCTGTTTCTGAGGTTGTTTATGTTGACCATGCCTACGCGGTGGAAGTACTAGTACACAGTGGGCTACTGAGCATATTCCCAACCTTGTGACGACAAGGTCTCGTGTGTTCCCCAGGGTGGGAGTGTTTGCACCACCGCAGAAACTGGAAGCTAGCAGCTGCTGCAAATGCAAGCTCCCTCTCCCCAGCACACCCCACCCAAATCCTTAAACATGTGGGATACAAAAAATACTGAAGATAATCTAACGCAATTGCTATAATGCAGTTGCTTTATAAATGTGAAGTTTCTAAAGCTGGTGTCTGAGGTGCTGGCCTGTCCAAGGAAGGGCAGCTCCTACTTGCTCCAGGAAAGTGGAGGCTTCTGGAGATGAAGGCCCATAACAACCCCGACTTTCTCTGATTAGTCTTTCCTCCGATTCCCTTTCCTCCTGTTTCTAGCGTGGAAGTTTCTTGCCTTCATTTGGGATAAAAGACAGATGACTGCTCTTTATTGTAATTCTGTCCTGCAACAACATACGCCTTGTTGTAAAAATACATGATTTCTCAAAAATGGCACTTTTTTTTTTAAAGTCCCTGAGCCACCTAAGAAACCGGTCCCTGAAGAAGTGGTTGCTGTTCCCATTCCTAAAAAGGTGGAGCCCCCACCAGCCAAAGGTAGAATAATATTTTTGAAAAAAAAAATTCCTAGTGTCTGTCTTTTTTGTATCTTTTTCTATGGGATCCTTGTGTTAACGAAATAGCATCTGTAAACGATTTGTAATGTGTTCTGTGTATGTTGACTTCATTAGTGGTGGTACTTAAACAAGTATCAGTAACTTTAGACCATGTTAACTGGGGTGTTTGCTTCATGGGACGTGTGTAACGTCTCTGTGGTATTGGTTTCTTTTGCATACGTTTCTACCACAAGTAGAGCGTGTTTAATTACTTCCTAAACTCTTACGCTCTTACTGAGGAGTTATGCTTTCGTGTGATCTTAAATAGTCTCAGAGGGAAAACTAGAATTCTCAACATTGTTTCAACAATGATATCTTTAAAGTTCCTGAAGTTCCCAAGAAACCTGTGCCAGAGGAGAAAAAGCCTGTTCCTGTCCCCAAAAAGGAACCTGCTGCTCCCCCAAAAGGTACACCAGAACTCTTTGCGCCCAACGCATCTTTTGCTTTACTTGGTCTTCATATGTGTGCTGTGCTGTCTTACTATTTTGTGTCTTCTAGATGCCCCTGGTGGTTTTCATTTGTTTGTCACCTTCCAGGGCCACGCTCTTGACACACATTTTTTGTGACACTGAACATTCCAAAGACGCCACCAAGAAAGGGTTATTAAAAGAAGTAACCGTGTCAAACTGCTATCTTAAATTTTTACTATCTTTCCCCTGTTAGAGAAAGAAGAGGTATTTGTGAAACTCATTTTATACAGGCACGTTTCTAGAAAAGCTCTTTTACTCCTCATCTATCAGATTTTTCTTAATAAAAAATACTTCCATGAATTATGATGAGTTTAAAAAGAGTAACAACTGGAAAGTGACCGAACCGAATGTCAACTAGATAAAGATTCATACACTGCTACTGGTAACTGCCACTCTTCCCAAAACTCAATAGTGGAAGCCTAGAGTAGTTGGAAACATTGATTTTTTTACATTTACTTTCACCACGTTTCTTGACATTAATTGAATGTCAATATTTGCCATAAGTGTTGCAATTATCTAATTAACTAGCCAGGGGACCTTTCATATAGGTATATTTGGATTCAAATGTGCTAATCCTTTATTTTGGTTCTTGAATTTGGTTTGTTCCTTTTTCGGGGTGGTGGTGTTTATATAAAAGATACTACTTTATGGATGCAACAAAGCTACAAACTGCATACATCTGGTCTGTTACGGAGAGATTCAGTAAGAATTCAAGATCATCCAATTTAGTAGGAACCAGACTTGCTGGTTCCCATTTTGCCTGACTTCCCATTTTCCATTTTCTTCCTGAATCAAATCTGTTTCTCTCTTTCTCAAATTCTTGACTCTTTCAAAATTCTGGGTCTTTAAAAAAATGATTTCTGATTATCGAATCATTAAAATATGGTTATGTGAAAATAAGATAGATGAAAGGTCACATTACTAATACCAAGCCACTTGATCACTCCTCAAGGAGACACAGGGCCATATCTCACTTACCATTAAAATCACATATACATAGTAACATATGTATATGCATAAACATCCCTGTAGAGATAATTTATACAGATATAAACAGATATATCTGTATAATTACATCAGAATATTACAAATGCAAGTATACAGGTGCAGGAGTTCACAAAAACTGCTATCTTACTTAAAATGGAAACAATTATTGCCAGTAATGCATACTATTAGAATACATCTGCCAGTTAAAAATTCCACATCATCAACACTTAGGATAGATAAACTAAGCCATTGTAAACCTTTTCGGGTCAGAGATCCTGCTGAAAACTATGGAGCCTCTTAGAGAAAAGCATATATGCATATGCTCACAAAATTCACGCACAGAACTCCCCAAAGTCATTGACACGTGGATATCAGACTGAGAAGGCTACTCTAGAAGGAGCGCTCCCGAGTTTTACACTTGTACCCCCAAAAACAAATAAAATCAGAAGAGAAATGGAAAAAAAGTAGTAACATATACATATAATGATTCTAAACATGTCTTAGTCTAAGATAGGCTTAGACAAATTAAATCCATTGCTAGCATGGATTCCATTTCTTGCTACAAAACCTAACAACACTTTGCTATATTCTATATCTACACTCTATATTGCTTGTGTAGTCACTGACCAAGTTTTTATCAAAAGCAAACCAATACAGAAAGATGGAATTTTATACATACGTTTTTGTGTATATAGCTCATTTTTATTTGCCTGAATGCCTCTATAACATTACTTGTGATATTTGTTACATTGTGACCTTTTTCACATTACAGTTTAATTTTCTGCATTATTTTGCCAATGCATAGAAACCCTATAACAACATTAATGAACTACTAAAGATTGGTGTGTGTGCCTACGTCCATTCATAAAAGTGGTGTACATCTGAACTAATGTTGCGTTGTAAAAACTTTAAGTCCCAGAAGTGCCAAAGAAACCTGTCCCTGAAGAAAAGATTCCTGTTCCTGTTGCAAAGAAAAAGGAAGCTCCACCAGCTAAAGGTACGGTGCTTTGCTTGGTAATGAAGCCCTATTTTTATGTCTGGAGTACAAAACACTTTTGTGTTTAATTATCTGTTGCGTTAGTTTAATTCAGAACGAGTGTTTTATGGTGTGAGTAATAATTCAACAGAAGTGTCTGTCCACCTGCCTACTTTCTTACAAAATGGCTGTGAATTCGCTGCCTTGGAAAATACAGAAAGTCATTTCTAAAAATTAATGTCTTTTCAAGTTCCTGAAGTACAGAAGAGGGTTGTCACAGAAGAAAAAATAACCATTGTCACTGAAAGAGAGGAATCTCCACCACCAGCAGGTACTTAATTCCATCTTCATAAATAACCTGTCTTGCCTTCAACCTCCTTTAATTGCATGCCGTCTCTAAGGGGCATGCCAGTCCTGTGTTGCTCATTTATGTTGCCTTTCTGAGAATCTTAAAATCAAATGCTATTCTTTAAGTGCCAGAAATACCAAAGAAGAAAGTCCCAGAAGAAAAAAGACCCGTTCCTCATATAGAGGAAGAAGCTCCACCACCAAAAGGTATCGTCTTTCTGTCTTTCCAAGAACCTTCTTTGTATAATACCATGTAAGAAGGCAAATGATGGTTTTTGTTGGCTTTGTGATCTGAACACGCTGTTAGCTTGGTGACAGGAATATATCTGTGGTTGGGGCTGGGCTTCAGTGAGATGAGTCTGGAGTTCTAAAAGTGCCTGTTTCTAAAATGCCAGTTCTGCGTAAGAAACCCGTCCCTGAAGAGAAAGTTCCTGTACCAGTTCCTGTCGCTAAGAAAGCTCCTCCTCCCCGAGGTAGGATTTGTCTCAGGCCTTTGACGAAAGTCTTGTTGGCCTGGGAGTTCTTGCTTTCTTCTCTCAGGTGTCCCCATGTGTGACCTTCCGTCTGCTCTTCTGATAGATTCTGATAGAATTAGTGTGTGTGTGTGTGTGTGTGTGTGTGTGTGTGTGTCCCCTTGTGGTGTTTGTTGCCTCACTGGTTCTCCCATTGCGTTGTGGGAGTGGCGTACGTGGCCTACCTTCCCCACATGCTTAGGGAAAGAGGATTGTGACGATTCTTGATTTTTAAACTTCAACTTTAATGCTCTTTTAAAGCTGAAGTTTCTAAGAAAACTGTGGTAGAAGAAAAAAGATTCGCTGCCGAAGAAAAACTGTCTGTGGCGGTTCCTCAGAGAGTGGAACTCATGCGACACGAAGGTATAATAGTCAGAAGTGAGAGGAGAAATGGGTGTGCGTGTTTCCTCCAAGTCTTTCTTTCTGGTTGTGACTGTTCACCTCATAAGTTGTCCTTATCAGTGTCTACTTGCCGTGGCCTTCTGACACAGTCTTTCGTGTCTACGGTGGTCTTAGATCACTTCAAGACAGTGCCTGGGGTGCTGAAAACGTGCTAGTTGTCAACGTGGCCACACTTTGGGCATCACTTGCATACTCTTCTCCATCTTGGGCGGTACTGCCCCCTGATCTTAAATCAGCTCTCTCTTCCACGTAAGGAGGAAGCACTACTCGGCAGTCACTTCTTAAGAACCATTTTCCATCTGTAGAGAACACATGGCTATTTACCAGCACTTCAGGGGGCTGGATTTAAATTAAATATTATTTTTTAAAATATCCACAGAGGAGGAGTGGAGTTATTCAGAAGAAGAGGAAAGAGTGTCCTTTTCAGTTTATAGAGAAGAGGAAAGAGAGGAGGAGGAAGAAGAAGTAGAGATTACTGAATATGAAGGTAAATGATGCCAAAGAGCTGGAGGTGACCTGGAGTCTTGGTGGGCTCTTTTTCTTTCACAGGTTGTCTATCAGATTAATGAAAGTGGACATAAATTCAGTGAATATCTGAAGGCCTCATTAGAGTTATCTTTTGGTCAAAACACAAGATTCAGGACCATTAGAGCACGAATTCAATGTACTGCTTGTCTATCCTCTCTTACTTGTCTGTATGGGGAGGGGAGGCCTCATATTTATAGGTAATTAATGGTACAGACATCTCCATCTGTACTTATCCTTTCAGTAGGCAGGGCTTGGTTTCGGCCTGGCAGGCCGGCATAAACTTCACCCCGCAGTCCAATGTCTAGAACACGGGTAACATAAAAGCAGTGTTGAGGGCACAACTCACTAATGTGTCCTGACTCACAGTTTTTAAATGAATAAGAAGTTCTGTTACCTAATTACATCCCAGAAGTCAAGGCCATGTTTGAGAGTGGAGCACTGACCACATGGGTCTTTCTTATATCTCACCTGTGGGGAAACAATCATGTAAGATCTTGGATTGAATTAGCTTGTCGTTTAGACGTTCCTATACCCATTAGGCTAGCTCTCTATGATTTCTTAAGGATTGAGCAATGAGCTTTATTTCAGTCCTTTGTGATGAATTAAGACACCGCCAGGTTTGCAGCTAAAGTCCAGCACTCTGGCTAAAGCTGTATATCTGAAAGAACTTTCCTAAGAACATTCCAATGTAGCTCCGCATCACAGAAAAATCAATAAAGTTGTGTACAAATTAACTCTCTTTCTAATAAAATGATGGATAGAATTCTATATGTGGATGCCCTTGAGCGCATTTCTGGTTAATAAAAGACGCCCCACTTCTTCTCCACATGAAAGAACATCCCATGTAAAGTCCTGATGTGTGGTCTTCATGGAAAGGCTTGGAACAGGGCAAGGTGGGCACGACTCCCAAGCACTGGTTCTGTTGTGCTGCCTGGGAAAGGCCAAGGTGTTAGGCACAAGTGAGGCACCTGAGCGGTCAGAGAGGGCCTCATCCCTTCTAGACGTGTTTGGGAAACCAAACATAACACGGACACAAGGGAAGTTCTCATTGCGTGAATCTGGCTTCTGTTTTTGACAGTATGCACTATAAAGCTTTTTCAGAACTATAGCTAAAAGCAGAGCCATTCTATGAAACCCTTTGTTTTCATTAAGCCTAAAAGATCTAGGGAAGAGATGGGTGGAGCCCGTTAAGTTTACTTCTAGTGTAAAGAGATGTGTCTGTAACTAGATCTTCCTATTCTATAATTAACTTTATACATATAGGCTCAAAAATCATGTGAAGATACCTGCCTCTTCTTTCATACTTGCCCTCAACAAAACTGGGGGGGGGGGCTCGTTTCCAAGTCTTCAGTAGGTTTTTCACATGTAATATAAGTCTTTTCTTTTTTATAACCCAATTGTTGTTTTCTCAAGTGTATGTTTCTGCCCTTAAGTCTTCAGATCTAGAGTGCTCTGTTATTTTTGAAACTCCTCTTTGGATGCTTGTGCTCTTATTAATTTAGCCACTAGGATTGTTTTTATGTCTTGTACTTGTCCTGTTCTTCCTGCAAACGCAAGCATTATGATCTTTATGATACACTTGAAAATTAAATTACTGACACTTATTTCCCAAATTCTTTATTATGGCATACGCTTTGATTAAAATGCACTTTGTGGGGGTGGGGGCAGTTAAATGGGAACAATTGGGGATTCGGCAAGTGTTAAATTTTTTATCATTTTAATTACTCTTTGAAGTAATAAATTATAGCTGAAATTAAACATGAAAAGCACTACAACTTTCCTTTAAAACTGATGTCTTTAAAGTGATGGAAGAGCCGGAGGAATATGTTGTGGAAGAAAAGACGCACTTTATTTCTAAGAGAGTGGAAGCTGAACCAGCTGAAGGTATACCAAGTCTTAAATTAACTTTAGCCCTATGTGTGTTTGGCTTGTCCCATTCTTTATGTTTTCTTCAGTTAGTTTATCACTTATATTGCAAATTGATGACTATCGTGTCTAAGTAAACAGATTTCTTACATTGTTATTGAAAAGAAATCTGGGCATTTCGACAAGTGTGTTTTATAATCTTTTCAAGTGCTTGAGAAGCATGAGAAGAAGATTGTAATGAAACCGAAAATTCCTGCTAAAATAGAGGAGCCCCCACCAGCCAAAGGTATAGTTCTCTATCAAAAAACAAATATGATGACCTTCGTCTTAATAGCTATATCAATGCCTTCAGTTTGGATGCTGCCTGAGTTTTGTGAGCACATATGTATAAACATTTTTGCTGAATATAGTCGTTAATGTTTGTGTGTACGTATGATCGGTCAAAAGATTAATTCTAAGCCCCAAGTGTCACTTCTTCTGTAATGCAAACTAATATTCTTACACGTAATTTTTCTAAAGTTCCTGAAGCACCTAAGAAAATTGTGCCAGAAAAGAAAGTCCCTGCTGCAGTTCCCAAAAAGGAAAAGGTGCCACCAGGTATACTGGGCTTTACTTTATTCTTGAATAATATCTGTCTTTTTCATCTTAAATTGGTACATTCTTCAAATTTTTATGACATAAACAAGAAAGTAGCGTGCCTGTGTTTAACGTATTTCATATTGTGTGCTTGACTGTGTTGCTTGATATCTTTTAAGTGCCAGAAGAGCCAAAGAAGCCAGTTCCAGAAAAAAGGGTTCCTCCAAAAGTGGTTAAGGAAGAAGAGCCTCCCCCCACCAAAGGTAAATGAAACCCTCTGGCGCAAAAACCAGAAACATACCTCGTCTTTGATCTTCTCACTGCTGTCCTTGGGTCACACCTTTTATATGGAGGTTATTGGTGTATGTTGGAGGCTATGGTGTATTCTATTCGTGCGTATTAGTTGTTGCGAAGTTTGTGTGTATGTTGTGAATTGCTGTAGTCTAATATCACAGTACTTTCTGGCCAATACCAAAAAAAAAAAAAATTTCCACTTTAAGTAACTGAACTCCCTAATCCTGAAATTATCTTTCAAGTGGCTGAGAGGCACATGCAAATTACCCAAGAAGAAAAAGTTCACGTTGCTGTAACTAAAAAAGAGGAGCCTCCGAGAGCAAGAGGTACATGTGACCTTTCAATACATGGAATATTGTATTTACCCTGTTCTCTTTACCATACATAGTGGTTATGGGTGTCTGTTGTTATTGTTTTTGTTGCTATAGTTGTTTTCTGTGTTTGAAATAATGAAAATGTCCAGTCCTTTATGTTTGAGTTACTGTTATACGACTGACTTTTGTGATCAGAATGAGGGAAACGGTTCTTAAAAAGTGAAATCTGTCTTTAAAGTGCCTGAAGAACCCAAGAGAGCTGTTCCAGAAGAAAAAATTCCTAAACTCAAACCTAAGAGAGAGGAAGAACCACCAGCAAAAGGTATACTAACTTTTTCAAAAAGCAAAATAAGCATGTAGGTCTTAAAACTAATCTAGTGGAATTGGGATCTTTAGAGAAAAATGACTCCAATACATTATGAAATAAGTAATATGCACACGCTATGTCCTATCACTTCAAAGCTCAACATTTCAGATGCCAGAAAGTACTCTCTCTTCTTTCTTTTCCACAAAAGTGTGGAGCTCCCCCAGATGTGCACTTCCCCTTAAAATGTACTTGTCTACTAATATGTTATTGTCTGTATACTAAACTCATCTGCCCAAAGGATTGTTTTGTGTGGCAATCTTTGATAAAATTTAAGATTTTTTAAATCCTGGGTTTTCTATATTGTGCCAGTGGAGCTTCTTGAAAATACAATAGAATTCAGATGAAGACATGATTTATGGGGCTCAAGTTTCTGTCCAATGCTTGTTTGGTAGTCACTGATGATGCTGTCTGGTTGTCTTTTTGAACTCTCTTATAAATACTACTTGATCTTCCTGAAGTTATTCAGTATCTCTGAAGGATTAAGGAAGTTAGAAAAAAAAGTATTTCTATGTATATTAGACCATGTTTATTTCCAAGTCCATTGCTTTTTCTTGCCATGTAGATGAAAAATGTGAATGATGGGCATGGTGATGGTTGCCTTTGTCTGTGGACTGTTTGTACACAGTATCTCTGATCACATATGTATTCAAAATCTTGTAATGCACTTTTAATAATTACTCTTTTTAAAGTCACTGAAATCAGAAAAAGAGCTGTTAAAGAAGAAAAGGTATCCATTGAAGTTCCAAAAAGAAAAGCTCCTCCCGTGAAAGGTACATTATGCTCTCACTAAATAATAAACTGAAGCATAAAACTACACAGCTTTTTGTCTGCTACTTTTCCTAATTTGACTCCCACCCTTTATTGGTCGATTGTTAACTAAAGGCAGGAAATCTAACATTTGAAGTCATAAGTAGCAAATGTACACCAGACCTTGACCAGAGAAGGACAGGCAGGGTCTCCTATAACCAGTGCATGAATCCATCACATAAGAATGAAATCAAAGTGCATTGTCACTATCACTCCTAAATGGGCTTCAAGTAACATACTGCCTGTTTTCAATATCTTTCTAGAAGTAACTGTAACTGAAGAGAAAGAATGGTCTTACGTCCATGAAGAAGAAACTGTTTCAGTAGAACGGGAAGAGGAATATGATGAAATCGAGGAATATGAATATAAAGAATCTGAGGAGTATGAACCAACAGAAGAATATGACCAATATGAAGAATATGAGGAACGTGAATTTGAACATTATGAAGAGTATAAAGAGCATGAAGAATATGTCACAGGTATGAGCAAAACTGCAAACCTGACACCACATGCAGATTCCATTAGAGCAGGATAAACAGTTAGATGCCCAAAGAAATTTACAAAGAATTTTATTTTGACAAATTCACAATTTTTTTTCTTAGATAACCTCCAGGGGGAAAAAAGTCTCTATGAATCTTAAGGTTACTATTAGACTTTGGTTCTGGGAATGATCTATTTCCTGCCTCATTTTTGCTTAGACACAAAATAGCAAGTGTCCCAAAGTTCTTTTCCCAAAAGGGTTGGGAGTTCATCTGTAGGTGCCCATGATCATTCTAATACATGACCAAAAATGGCTGAACATCTCTTAGTCTAAAGCTTATTATCAAGGATGATAGAAAACTACATTCCCTCAGGGTTCCCGTCATGAAAACTTGACATAGCCTGCTTCCAAAGTAGACAGAGAAAAAAGCTAACACGAGCAATTACGTTATATCTCATGACGATCAAATTTGTAGGTGTATAATTTTGGTTCCACGTGATTCATTTATTTTATTTGATAAGTCCCTCCTGGAATTTTGAAATGAAGCAATATTGTTTCCCTTGCCCATTTTCTGATGTTTCATAGCTTCACTTTGAGAACATTTTATGTGGTTGTACAGATAGCATTAAAAACGTATATTATATAGAAAGAAGTTTGAACCACGATTTTTTTCTACCTGAAGTGAAATGAGACTGTTGCATATGTAAGAGAGAGTTACAATGACCTAATTGAATCAAAAAGCCAGGAGGGTTAGGGGCTTTTAGTCCCGATTTTACTTGGACCTGTGATTCTAACTCACCTCTAAGGACTATGACTACACTGTAGATAACAGATATATTATTTAATTCTTTGAGTCCATTTAAGAAATAGCATTTTTTTAATGTATGTCCCAAAGTCTAACATTAAATACCTTGTATGTACTCTTTAGAAGAACCCAAGAAGCCTCTCCCAGTAAAGCCTGTCCAAGAAGAACCGGTTCCCAGAAAGCCAAAGGCTCCACCAGCTAAAGGTAGAGTGAGCAAAAAACCTTATCGCTTCTGAGAGATCCATGTGCCCTCCATGTCTGTCATACCGTAAACACATGTTGAAGTGGCAACACTCAAGCTGTGTGTGGGGTGGGGATGTGATGTTGTGCATCAGACTTCTTAACTTTGTGTTCTTACTACTCTTGAGAAATCTGGCTCAGGGTTTTAAATCTGTTAATGTTGATATTTTAAAGTGCCGAAGAAAGTCGTCCCTGAAGAAAAAGTCCCAGTGCCCATTCCCAAGAAACTCAAACCTCCACCACCCAAAGGTACATTGCAGAGTGAGAACTACGAGAAACATCTTTGTTCCTCATGTTCTATAAATGTGTCTTTCTACCTTGTCTGCTGTTTTTTCTTGTTTTTACCGAATGTATTGTGGTCTGGATTCTTACATTTCACAGTTTTTTTTGTGTATTTTTGTGTATGTTGTGCTTGTGTAGTTGGTTTTAATGCTCTTCAATAATTAATATCTTTAAAGTGACTGAAGAATCAAAGAAACTTGTTGAGGAAAAAATACACATTTCAATTACCAAACGTGAAAAAGAGCAGGTGGCTGAGCCAGCTGTTAAAGGTATAATAATTTCCTTCCAAAACCATGGTCTTTTATAATGTCTCTTTTAAAATTAAGGTAGCTATGTTTTGCTTTGTTTTGTTGTTATATATGTCTTTTAAGTCATTCATTAGGATTTACTGGACTTAAAAATCTGTCAACATAGGGAAAGAAGGTAATGCTACCTTAAAAAAGTTATTTTGAAATATATGCATAGCTTATTATACAATAGCTGTGGCTACAATACACATAAAACATAATGTTTGGATTTAAAATTGGTGGCTATTTGGCACATTCCTGACTCCTCTAAATTCATGTAATGATAGAACAATGTTGACCACAGCTCATAACTGTTTATCCTTTCTAAAGTTATTTTAAAGGCTACCAAAAAAAACAAAAAACAAACAAACAAACAAAAAAAAACCTCAGTGACTAGTCATTTTTTTTTTAACTATAAAGTAACTTCCTGCACTTTCAGGAAGTATATATATATTCATAAGAGAATTCAGCTTTTCAGTAAAGGATATTTCCTACAAGCAGAGATACCTGAATACTAAACATCATTTCACATTTGGGCTCTGCTACTTCAAACTTACTTGAGTATTTTTGTATATTTTCATCCCAGTGAGGTTCAAAATCCTTTTCATGGAACATATAAAGTTTCTTATAGGCAAACAGTTGTATATCTATCGCATGAGAGGTGCTTGCAGAATTCTTCTGTCTGCTTAACATATGACAAAGCAAGCATTGCCTGGGTGGCCTGTTTCTGACAATAAAATATCCTTATACTTAAATTTCAAGTGCCCGTGATGCCCAAGAGAGTTGTCACAGAAGAAAAAGTGCTTGTTCCTAAAAAAGAAGTAACAGCACCTGTTACAGGTACATAATACCACTCTTTTTAATGTGTTGTCTGTCTTCATTGCTGTAAAATTCATGTTCAGTTCTTTGTGTGAAGTTTTTTTTTCCTCTGGGAAGGATAAAGCCTGTTCTTTCTTCTGTTACAAATGGCTGTGTTCCTAATGGGTCTTAATTTCGCTGAGTCATTGGTAAATGTCGAACCTAAAGATAATCTCTTTAAAGTGCCAGAAGTACCAAAAAGACAAGAACCAGAAGAGATTGTCTATGAAGAGGAAGTTGTAACCCAAGTAGAAGAATATTTTGAAGAAGAAGAAGAAGAAGAAGAAGAATACATTCATGAAGAAGAGGAATTCATAACTGAAGAAGAAGTACCAGTGATACCAGTCAAAGGTAGATTATGTCTCCTACAAAGAGATACCTACCTAGCAGCATCTTTAGAGTCTGGGTGTTTAATGGGTCAGATTCTGTTTTTTTTTTTTTTTTTTTTTTTTTTTAAGCACCAGTGACCAATTCTGCTTATTTTAGAACCAGACACTTTTGGTGCTGAAGTATGATTTCTGCAGTTGCCTTTCACATTTTTATCTTGTGTGCAAATTTCCAAAATTCTTAATAATATCTTTAAAGTGCCCGAGATACCCAAGAAACCTGTACCAGAAGAGAAGAAACCTGTTCCTGTTCCCAAAAAGAAGGAAGCCCCACCAGCAAAAGGTATAACCACCATTTGCAAACATGGGCATATAAAAAAAGCCTTAATCTGCACAGAAATTGTTAGCTATCTTCTGAATTCACAAGCTTGTGTGTGTTGCTCTCTGTTGTTAGAAATGGGAATTGTGCTTTATACAGATGTGTTGTCACTAGTAGTTAGAACTTACCAATAAACAATATCTTTAAAGTGCCTGAGGTTCCTAAGAAGCCAGAGGAGAAAGTTCCTGTGCCCGTTCCTAAAAAAGAGAAGCCTCCACCAGCTAAAGGTACATCTCTTTATAATCCATCAGTGGGATAATGTAATAATTTACTCATTAGTAGAACTTGATGAGCCATATCATTTCTTTCTCCGTGACAATATTAACAAGACAGGGACCACCCAACTGGTTATAGGAATAGTTTACCATGTATTCATCTCTGAATTTTGCCATCGAACCACAAAGATGCTCAGTGCCTGGCTCTCCCTCTTTAGTGGAAAGTTCTTCATTTAAAGTAAATTCTTATTATAATTCCAAAATGGACCAAATCACTATTTACCAGGCATTGTGTGTTGTCCTTATCACCAGTCTATGTTTTCTCAGTGTTCTCTATTTAAATTTTTGTGCATCGCCTGGCCTTTGTATCGTGGCTATTATTCTTATCAATCTTAAAGTATAATTGTATGATGCTTTAGTAAAGTCCTAAAATTGTTGGATTCTTTTTTATGGGTGAAAAATGTGTCACTAATCCCACTTGATATCTTTAAAGTTCCTGAAGTACCCAAGAAACCTGTACCAGAGGAGAAAGTACCAGTACCGGTTCCTAAAAAGGTGGAAGCACCACCCGCCAAAGGTACATGAACTCACAAAAACGTTTTACTTCACATTTGCAATAAGTAAAAATTAAACTGCTTCAATTCTGTACTCTGGGGATACAACTCTTTCATATTTCTTTATGGAAAGGGAAAGATTCTATTTTAAAGATAAAATGCTTCTTGAAATTTGCGTTGGTCATACTTTTATTACCATATCTTAATCTTTTTTGAGACTATGCTTAAGCTCAAAATTTTATGTCATATAACATTTTTCTCTAAATCATTTCTTTAAAGTGCCAGAAGTGCCCAAGAAGCCTGTGCCTGAGAAGAAAGTGCCAGTTCCTGTTCCTAAGAAAGTAGAGGCTCCACCTGCGAAAGGTACATCCTTCATCATTTAAGTACATGGGGGGAGAAAAACTTTCGGTTACGTATATTCACAGCAAATTCCCCCCTTACATTCCATTGTTGGTTTGTTTAAAAAAAAAGTCTTATTACAAATATTTAGTGTTTATTTTCATACATATTGCTCTGAAACATATAAAAAGAACACATTCTTAAAGACAAATGATATTTTTAAAGTGCCAGAGGTGCCCAAGAAGGTCATCCCAGAGGAAAAGAAACCAATACCTGTTCCGAAAAAAGCAGAAGCTCCACCACCCAAAGGTACATTAACCTCTAACAGCACCAGGCCCAAAAGGAAAACTAACTGGTATTAGTCAGCCTTGCTAATCACAACTGATACTTCATGACATTGAATTTGATGACGGTTGATGCCTCTGTGATCACAGAATAGCTGCTTTTCATGTTGTCCAATTGTTATGAATAGTGTACTTAACAGTGACACTTGAACAATTGAATAAATATCTTTAAAGTGCCGAAGAAACGCGAGCCAGTTCCAGTTCCTGTAGCTCTACTTCGGGAAGAAGAAGTTCCATTTGAAGAAGAAATTGCTCCTGAAGAGGAAGTTCTACCTGAGGAGGAGGAAGTTCTACCTGAGGAGGAGGAAGTTCCACCTGAGGAGGAGGAAGTTCCACCTGAGGAGGAGGAAGTTCTACCTGAGGAGGAGGAAGTTCCACCTGAGGAGGAGGAAGTTCCACCTGAGGAGGAGGAAGTTCCTCCTGAAGAAGAAGTTGAACCTGAAGAAGAGCAAGTCCTTCCAGAAATCAAACCTAAGAAGCCAGTACCTGCACGAGGTACGGCAACTCTTCTTGGAGTCACCAAGGCCTCTTTTGTGTTTTCTGCCTTTCTATCTTTTTCTCTTCATCCCCAGTTTATCTCTAATACTTCACTCTTTACGTCATCCACCCTCTAAATCTTGGAAAGCGTCCCAGACGTGCGTGCCTTTGTTACCATGTCTGCCATGTGTGTCTGACATTGTAAATGATTTGAAGGTCTGTTCAGATTTCATGGTGTGAAATGCTGTTTTATTGTTTGTGGTCTTCTCGTTTGTCTTTTTGTTAGACATGTGATACTGTGCATGTGATTTTTAACGTCTTAAAATGAATGTTTTTAAGTGCCTGAAGTGCCAAAGAAACCTGTACCACAGAAGAAAGTCCCTGTGCCGGCTCCTAAAAAAGTGGAACCTCCACCACCCAAAGGTATACCTCCCCAAAGTGAATACACATTCTTCACCCATAGCTTCACCAGAAAAATTATGGTGCAACTGGCCTTAGGAAAAGTTGTATGTATAAGATAGACAGTTACGTCTTTATTTCTACAAGTGTTCAGGAACACTGACCCCCACTTTTCCTTAGCTACAAAGCAGTACTCAAGAACAAAGATAAAAGGGAGTATTGTCCTCCAAATCGCCACAGAAGCTCTACCTGGTTGCCTGTAGTCTGAGTAAACTTTGAAATTTTCAAATAGATACACTGCAAAGCTAAATTATCTACACAAAAAGATACCTGAAAAAATCAGCATGAATAAACTTTCCTAAATTTTATCCTTCCGCAATTTATATGAGGTGCTTTTATAACACCAGGATGGAAAGAAAAAAAAGGATGGAAATATTTATCAAAACGCTCAGTAGTAGCTTATGTCTTCTGATACATACGTATAAGTGGTAGCCCAGCGGGTTTTGACTTTAGCCTTGGCCTTATTCCCTGCTGTCTTATTCTGAGCAAGTTTTTTATCCAATTGGGCCTCAGATTTGTCTCCTATAAAATGGGGAGACTAATATCAGTCCTAGTCGGCTCAGATATTATTGTGAGGATAGAATAAAGTAAGGTGTGCGGAAGTGACCTATCACGGAGTGAATTATCCAGATCAGTTCATAAGACCGGTCAAAGGCTGTATATTTAGACCTTCAGGTTCAGTATTTTCTGCCAAAGGTCATGGCATCGCTACTTAAAATGAGAATAACATTTCCACCGAGCGAAAGAGTCATATAATCAGTGAAATGGTGAAGCCGATCCTTTATTAGACTTCAGAAATACTTTACAGGTGATGATTTAATAAACCACTAGGGAAATTTAAGTGGATGAAATGACTCTGCCCTCTGATATTCGAGTAGGTGGAAGGTCCCTCACTCTCCAAAACTACACCCTAACACGGGGTTCCGACCTGCCCCACGTCTCCAACCTGTTGCATGTGGTCTTTCTGTGTGTGAACTTCTTGCATTCGTTCTTTTTGGTCCCTCACAATAAATTCTTATCATGAAATGATGTCTTTAAAGTGCCTGAGGTTAAGAAGAAAGTGCCAGAGAAGAAAGTGATCATTCATAAGAAAGAGGAGGCGCCTCCTGCCACAGGTACTGCTCTTCCCAAGCGAACTAGACACTGCCATTTCTTTCTATCACCTGTAAAAGTCAAA
Source organism: Canis lupus baileyi (assembly GCF_048164855.1). NCBI lineage: Eukaryota > Metazoa > Chordata > Mammalia > Carnivora > Canidae > Canis > Canis lupus. Next base: position 8,555,808 of record NC_132871.1, read on the forward strand.
GTGTCCTCTTCCAGCATTTGTTAGGCTAACTTGTATCATTGCTATGTCCGTGGTCTCCGTGTTCATGCAACTTAAATGATAAAATAATATCTTTAAAGTGCCTGTGGTGCTTAAGAAACCTGAACCAGAAAAGAAAGTGCCTCCTCCTGGTCTTAAGAAAGCAGTGCCTCCTCCTGCCAAAGGTACATCACCCCCAAACGGGGATGTGTTTGCTGTACCCCATGTTGAACTGTGATGCTGTCCACACAGGATGTTCAACATAAACGTTTGTCTTGTCTTGTCGGTCTGTCACTTCCATTCACCGTTTGTGACTCTGTCGCACCCATGTTTGTGCTGTGTCAGTTTTTCCACTTTGTGTTCGTGTGTTTTACGTTGATTCTCTATGTATGTTACTTCCTAAAAAAATAGAAACACTAACCTGATACATCTTTAAAGAGCCCAAAGTAACTAAGAAGCCAGTGCCTGAAGTACCCCTTGCTCTTCCTAAAAAAAAGTAGAGACTCCAGCAGTAAGAAGCAGACTGTCTCTTTAAATGGGCTCTTGGTCTTAAATCACAAACCTCTTTATTTTTGTTTCATTAATTGATTCTGCAAAATCTCAGTGTTTCATCTTATGCATGTGTATTTTGATACTTACTCCTTTGTGTTGAAAAATGGGAAACTTGGTCTTTATGCACTCTTCGCCGGTTCTTGCATTTTAAGTGCCTAAAACGATCAATATCTTTTAAGTTCCTGAGGTACCTAAGAGAGTGGAAGAAACACGAATCATTCTCCCTGAAGAAGAGGAAGTTCCACTGGTTGAAGGTAGATGTCTTGCTAAGAAAATAGATTTTCCAAGTCATCATTGTCTTATCATTGTCTAATATTGAAGGAGGCAAATGCACCTTTTGCTTCAGAAAATAAACATATTCAGACTCTAAAAGAAATCATTATTTACCTAATAGAAATTAAGCAGGGAAATTGAAATCAACTGACTCTCCTTTCTTACATGCTTAGCCAATTTGTTTGTTTGTTTGCCTGTTTAATTTTAATGACAGTCTTTGAAAGGAAACTATTTGCCATGGGGAATTTTTCATCAGATAACTTGGTTGATAATAATGGGATAAATCTGCTCAAAGGAAATTCCAGTTAAGCCTGAGTAGTTGATACAGAAAATCTGACATCTACCCCAAGTGAAACAAATCCAGTCCCATTAAAAATAATAATAACAATTTAAACTAAATTCTCTCTGACAGTCCTTCCTAATTCTGAAATTCTGGGAAGGACCTAAAGTATTTTGAAGGCTCAGTAGATTTTTTTTTTTTCAAGGACTAGGGAGTTTACACACGCAATGCAAAGGCTAAGCTACGGATTACCTGTTTATGACAACCTCTCTCTTCAGGTATATCCTTGTAGTCTAATATTCAAAAGAATTCTAATCTACAAAATAATAATCTTTTTAAAGTGTATGAGGAGCCCGAAGAGCCTATTCCAGAAGAAGAGATCCCTGAAGAACCACCTAGCATAGAAGAGTTTGAGGAGGTTGTTCCACCTAGAGGTACAGCTGCTTTTAGGCCTTGGAAATTTAAAATCTATTGTGGTCCAGATCTTTCTCAGAATAAGTCTAAATATAATATTCCTCAGTATACTTTTCTCTTGTCTTATCAATGATAAATTGAAGATCAATAATTAGTGGTACCTGAAATGCCCCCCCCCCAACTTTTCTACTGTATTATAATTCTTGTATTATTGGCACTTTAATTTTTTCTAGCCAGACCCTATTATAACACTTTCTCCTGGTTCTTTGTTTTTAGTTTTTATGCAGTATTAAAGTGGGGGAAATCTATTTCTGTGTGGTTTACTTTTTAGACTAATTCTTAGCCTATTTTTCCCGAAGACTATGACAAGCTTTTGCATAACTGATAACTACATTTGCTAATAGGAGGAGGAAGTAATAGCCTTCTACCTTTAGAGACACTACTCAAATGTATAATTACCACTTAGTTTGCTAATATCTTTTAAAAACCAGTCAACATTTTGTGTTATTTTTTGCATTTATGGATGTTCGGTTCACTGCATGTCATTTTTCAAAATGTCCGTATGATATTTTTTAAGTGCCTGAAGTGGTTAAGAAAGCAGTACCTGAAGTACCTACTCCTGTTCCTAAAAAAGTGGAGGCACCACCAGCTAAAGGTATAGCAAATCTCAATATCTTTAAATTCCAATTAACGTTCTTTAAAAAACAAAAACAAAAACAGACATTTCTTCTTTGATGGTTTTCTTAAAGTCATTTAAGTAGCAAATTTATGAAATTGATTACGGACCAGTAAAAAAACATAACCCATTTCATATCTTTAGCCTTTTTGGGAATGTTAATGGGTAATTATGTTAATAGATAGCTGTGTGTATATAAATTACTCCAGAAATTTCTCATTTTAAATGTTAATTAGTACATCTCTCTATACTTATATACATAACAATAGATCCTTCTTCACCACATTTCATACATAAATTTATTCCATTGTATAGAGTTTTCTCATGTTATTATAATTATGTATACTATGTTACATCTGTTCTAATGCTGGGATAATAACTATTTTAAAGAGCCTCATGTCCTTTCTAATATTTGGCCTAAGCATTTAAGGTTATTACAAAATGTCTCCTTCTCATTGCTTCCTAATTAGGCTAACGCTTCAGAAGTGCTCTTAACAGATAAGCTTATGCCCTGTCGCTATCACAGTAGGCATCCCCAGCAGATAAAATAGTACTAGGTGGAACAGGATGCCTGTGTCAAGGCTCAAGTACTCTCCTATGATAACCACTTCAAAAAAGTCCTCATCAAATTAAAAGTAGTAGAAGTAGGTCCAATATTGGTAATCCCTGCTATTTAAAACATATAGAACAGCACAGGTTCTTGCAGATGTGTCTTCTTCTAAGGTTTAGTTAGCAAAAATAAATGATTCGGAAAAGTATCTTTATTATCTGTAAAATTGGTGTCCAGTAGTACAGAGTGACTTCTTACGCTTTGATTAGTATAAAGATGTTTTTGCCACATTTATTTATGTTCATGAGTTAGTATTGTCAACTAACTGAAATGCCTAATATCTTTAAAGTGCCAAAGAAGGTTCCCGAGGAAAAAGTACCTGTTCCTGTTCAGAAAAAAGAGCCACCTCCAGCCAAAGGTACATATTCTGTTTTAAACCTGAACTTCCTGTTAATATTTTTTCATTAACATATTTATGTTTGGGATACCTGGCTGGCTTAGTCAGTAGAACATGTGACTATTGATCATAGGTCATGAGTTCAAGCCCCCTGTTGGGCATGGAGCTTACTTAAAAATAAAAATTTTTTTAAAAGTTAAAAATTTTTTAAAAGTTTGTTTTGTCTTGACTGTGTCTTGACTGTTTTGATGTCTTTTGTGTATAATAATTTGCTTTTGATAGTCCTAAATATTAAAACTATATCTTTAAAGTGCCAGAAAAGAAAGTCCCAGAAAAGAAAATCGCAGAAAAGAAAGTCCCTGTGCCTAAAAAAGAAGCTGTTCCCCCAGCTAAAGGTATTTTTGGAAAGACCTTTTCTGTACCTTCATGTATTGTTGCATGAAAGCCTTTTCTTCTTTCAGTTGTTTTCATTCTGTATTTTGAATTTATATCTTCATTCCTTTGTGTTTTTTAAAAAAATTATTAAAATAGCTGCTCTTTCAGGGAGGACTGTCTATGAAGAAAAAGTATCAGTTGCCTTCCACAAAGAGGAGGTAGTAAGAGAAAGAACAGAATTAGAAGTAGTGGAAACACCAGTGGAAGTTCTTGAGGAAGAAGAGTTCCACGAAGTTCAAGAATATTTTGAAGAAGAAGAGTTCCATGAAGTAGAAGAATTCATCAGAGTTGAAAAACCTAGAATGGAAGAAGTACACAGAGCTGAAGAGGTCCATAGGGTAATAGAATTTTTAGAGACAGAAGAAGTGGAAGTATATGAAAAACCCAAAGCTCCACCTAAAGGTATAGGGGAATTCTGTTGCTATTGCAAATTGTTATACTCTTGCTCTAACTCACTTTTTTTAAGTGCATTTCATGTCCAGTTTGGAATACTAGAAACCCACTTACTTTCCAAGTTCAAATTATGGCATGCTTTAAGCATGAGCTGCAACTATTTGATGCACAGATTAATGTGGAGTAGAGATTAACCATACAGCATATAATTTTAGCAGACAAGATAATAGTATTTGATATCTACTTATCTAAGGAGCTCACTGTATGAATTTGTGGACTCTTTTTTGAAGCCAGCTAGGAATGATTGTTACAGGATTGTTACGGGTGCCAAAATATCTGACCAGTGTAGTCGGTTGAGTGACATAGAAGCTCCTCAGTTAACTGAGGAGTTTACATGTTCAGGCAAAACAGCCATTGCTTTGTTAACATGAGCCAGCTGTTCACAAACTGATCATTGCTTACCGAAAGCTTCCGCCACTTTCTGACATTTTTTTTTTTTTTTTTTATTCATGATAGGCACACAGTGAGAGAGAGAGAGGCAGAGACACAGGCAGAGGGAGAAGCAGGCTCCATGCACCGGGAGCCTGACGTGGGATTCGATCCCGGATCTCCGGGATCGCGCCCTGGGCCAAAGGCAGGCGCCAAACCGCTGCGCCACCCAGGGATCCCACTTTCTGACATTTTCATTAGCAAAATAACAGTAAGGAAGCAAATGAAGCATTGGTAACACCACTTGCATTCTAGTTTTTTTTTGTTTTTTTTTTGTTTTTTTTTTGAGGATAAACCATGATACAAATAAATTCTCTTCGGTACCATTCCAAATCTTGCACAAATTAATATGTGTGTAATATGAAGGAATATGTGTGTGCATGTGTGCTTATTATTCATAGTAAGTCTACAATATAGATGAAATTTAGCAAAATCATGTCTGTCTTGGAAGTGTGATGTAAATTCAAAAAATATAATTAGGTAAAGCATTTATGAGCCCTCACTGGACTAACTTTATTAGTAGTGCTCCCAATTACCTAAAGAACTCATTCTAAATCAAAATACTAATATCTTTGAAGGGCCTGAAATATCTGAGAAAGTCATCCCTCCAAAAAAACCACCCACTAAAGTTGTTCCTCGAAAAGAGCCACCAGCTAAAGGTATTTCATTGGTGAAAACCTACTTACCTTATTGTATGTACAGAAGCACCTTGATTATATTACGAGTTCGCATTCTTGATGTTTTTCTTCTGTGTCTAGTGTTTTTGGAATTTCTAAACAAACTAATATCTTTAAAAAGGTTGAGGGGCCAAAGGAAGTTCTACCAAAATAGAAAGTCACTGTAGTTACACCTAAAATACCCAAAGCAAGTATCTTTATTAACGAAATAGTGCACCTAGGTTTCCTTCTTTGATACTGTTCGATATTGGATATTCACTAATATGCTTATTGATAAATCCATGTTTTCCTATTTTATTCATTTTAATCATTTAGTAATAATACATACATCATGACTATTCCTGCTTTGTACATTTTTGGGAACCTCTTGAATTTTCCAATAGAAATAAAAAACATCTAATAAATAGTATGTACTTATATCTTTAAAGTGCTTGAATCATTTAAAAACATTATCACTGAAGAGAATGTATCAACCATTCCACCAAAACAAGCAGAAGTATCACCAGCTGAAGATGTCTTGTTAATTTTTCTTGTCAAACTCTTACGATTCTAACACGGGAAATTTTTCTGGATTTCTGTCATGTTTGTTGTCACAATTTGACTCATTTTAATACTGTAATATGTCTGACAAAGTGATAACTCTGTTTTATTTTGTGACTATGTCATGTGTTGTGTTTACATTTATGTTGTGCTTGTTGCAAACCTTTATGAATGTTTAAAAGTAAAAGAAATTATCACTACTATCTTTAAAGTACCTGAAGCGCCCAAGAAAATTGTGGTAGAAGAAAAAGTACGTGTTCCTGAAGAGCCCACATTTCCACCAGCTAAAGGTACCTGCCTTTGGTGATTTGCCACTATTATAAACCCCTCTTTTATTCACTTACTATGAAACAGAGAGAGAAAGTGAGAGAGAGAGATCCTTCTCCCCTCAATGCCACAATATAGCTGAATTATGCAAACTTCAGTTTATGTTCTATAACATAATCCTCTCTTTTGTGATGACCCTCCAGAAACAAAGGCATCAGCCTAAAGGCTGTTACTGTTTTTGTTGATCCTCTTCTTAAGCAATAATTAAACATTTTTGACCCTCAACTTCTTTTCTTTTTTGGAAGCTACTGTCAAGGAGCTCTGAAAACAAATAAACATTCCAAATGACAATAGAAAATGATGCTTTACTCCAAAGACAAAGTATTTTTAATATTGTCATATTAAAATGTCATATTAAAATCAAGAACTCATCAACAAGGCAATCTAGAGAGATGCATTGACTGTGTTTAGCTGGCTTATGATTTTGGAATTCTTGGCATTCTTCTTGTTAGATCCTCTTTTTGTCCTGATGCTTTATACCCAATTATGATATTTTTAAAAATAAAATAAACAAATATCTTTAAAGCACCTGAAGTACCCAAGAAAATTGTTCCAGAAGAAAAGATTCGTGAAGCTCTTCCTAAAAAGCCTGAAGTTCCACCAGCTAAAGGTATACACTGATACTAATCATGACACAAAATGACTCTTTGTTTAGTTATCCGTGGTTTAAAGTCAATGTGTGTGATGTTAAATTCTTTTATTTTGCTGTATATTCTTAGTATATTTGTTATTTATAACAATTAATATACTAATATCTTTAAAGTTCCTGAGGTGCTTAAGAAAGGTATTCAAGAAGAAAGATCATCTAAAGCTCTTTCTGAAGACACAGCGATGTACAGTGAGTGTGGAAAAATTGGTGGTGCTTTTCGGTTTCATTTGTGTTTGTGTTTGTCTTCATAGCTTTTAAAAATAAATATACTAATATCTTATAAAAGCCCAACATGCCAAAAAATATTTGGCTAAAATTAAATTATCTGAATGGTTCTTTGCCTTAAACAAGGTATGTCTCCTCACCATTTTAAAAAAATAAATAGCCCTGTACTTATAACATTGTCTAATTTTAGAAAAATCATTTGGCTTTTTGAATTTGTCATTGTCTTGTCTTGTTAACCTGTTCTGTATGCAAATATCTTCTGCTTTGAAGCAACTTCTTTTCTTAGGCCTTGAAGTAACTTTAACTTCATCATAATGTTTTAATTGGATTTTATAGAATCAAAATGCCCCCTTATTTTTTTACTCTTCACAGCCATCATTGGAAACATTTGGCAATGTTGCTCAAATGACCATAGATTTATAAGGCCATTACAGCATCAAAAGAATTCTCAAATCATTTTTTATTTGTTTGTATGTAAAATTATGATTAAACAATTTGAAGAACAAAATAATCTGAATAATAAAATATTCTGAATATTCAATAATCTGAATAGTAAAAATGCCAGTAGTCAAGATTTTCTTCCATTTATTTTAACCTAAAAAATTCCCTGTGTAAGCCCATTTTTTTTTTGTCTGTAATAGTAGGCTGGGATAAAAATATGTGATGACTCGCTCCATTAAGTATCCTTTCCATGTTTTAGTTTGGTTATTGTCACCAGCCAGTCTTCCTTTCTAAAAGCCAAGGAAATCTTTATTTTCTTCATTTGCCTTATTTTCAAAGATTTAACTATTTTTCTTTTTCCTGCTTCCAGTCCCTAAGTGGTTGTTAAACTACACAGCCATAAACCAGATATGGTTTGAAATTATGGCCAATTAGGTTCCTGGAAAAGGGAAGGACTTACATGAATTTCCAGTAGCTCAAATGTAGGAGAATTCTCAATGTGCAACTCAGTATCAACCCTGTTCTTTATGAACAAAACTAAGAGCAAAGGACAATTTTGCCAGTAACTTTCTGCAGACAAAGTAGAATTATATAGTCCCTTGTTAGTGAATTCCTCAATTTTATTATTATCATAATTGGGAGTTCTTATGATAGACCTGGGAATGACGCTTTCTCTTAGCCAATGTGTTATTGTCACTAGTTTGTGTCTATTACTACAGGTAATCTGGGTGATGAATGTGTGTTACGTATTATGTTTTCTTAATACTCTTTGCCACTGCCTTGAAATGCCCTCACTTGTATACATACTAATATCTTTAAAGTTTATGAAGTATATGAAGAATCTACCTCAGAAGAAAAAGTTCTTGTGACTCATCCTCAAAAGACAAAAGTCAAAATAGCAAAAGGTATATAACACCTATGATCTAGTCTGAAGAAAATTTATTGTTGGCTCTTTTAAAAGCTCTATCTTTTCCTTCGCTGTTTATAAATATAATTATACTCATATCTTTTAAGCACCTGAGCCATCCAAGAAAGTCGTTCCAGAGGACAAAATATATGTGACCATTCCTAAAAAGAGAGAAACACCAGCAACCAAAGGTACATTTCAACAACATCAAACTTAGATGAACATCTTTGGATTCAAGACTCAAAAATTGCGTGTTATATAATTTACTGTTTTTACAAGCTCTAAGTGTAAACCTACTAATATCTTTAAAGAGCCTGATACAACCAGAGAAGTCTTTCCAGAAGTGGAGTTACCTGAAGCTGTTCCCCAAATTCCAGAGCATCCTCCAACTGAAGGTATAATTCTTAGTTATGAAAATCTAAAGAGAATCTTTCTTCTTTGGTCCGCAAAATACATTGTGTTTTGTGTAGGTTCTCAGAACCTCTAACACTAAAATACTAATATCTTGAAGGCCCCCAGTGTACCCAAGACAAGAAACTTTCTATGCTTGCCTCCCCCTCCAAAACAAGTGCCACTCATACCATGTACAAGGATAAACAATTAGAACAAAAATTAAATTTCTAATTTAAAGCTACAATACCTGTTAATATACCTAACTTTTTATATATCCTGTGTCTTCATGTCTTTGCCTTTTCTCAACTAAAAAATACTAATATCTTTAAAGAGTTGGAAGTCTCCACGGAAGGTCTTCCAGAGCAGCAAGTTCCCGTTGCTAAAAGAAGAACGCTACCACCACCCAAAGGTACAAGCCAGAAGAAAGCCAGCTTCCATATCTCAGGATTGTAGTTGTCCTTAACATATGTAAATATACTAATATCTTGAAAGCCCTAGTTGCTACTAAGGAAGTCATTCCAGAGAAGCGGGTCCCCCAAAGCAGAAGCTCAGCTGGGTATATACATGTTCCCATGAGTTATTCAAAAGAAAATAGAGGGAAAAAAAATCTTTAACTTATTTAAATGGAAGATGCTTGGGCTATAAACTTTATGAGGCCTCCAAGGATTACATGAAGATACATAATGTGTAGCTGTGACCCAGATGGATTGATTCTTCAATAAGAAATAGCTATTACTATTTCCAAAGAAAGAAGAAAAGTTAGCTAGAAAAAAAAAATGTACACAAGACCACTTATAACATTTATATCCCTGAAACTCAATTGGATTGGTTTCATTCCCATTTAAAGCAGAAATCAGTACCATCAAATGGCAGAGGTGCCTGGCTGCAGACTATAAATTGGTAATTCAATGCTCCCTGGGGTTGAAATTTCAAGAGATAATATAACTGCCTATTAGAATTGCTTTTCGATGAAAATAAACTTATTACTAAGCACAAGCATATACATTTGAAATAATTATTTTCCCATAGGACTTAAATATAGAAATATTCTCAGAAAAACATGACATAAAGACAATAAGAGATTAAATTCAACTTTGAGCAGTTCTTTTTTGTGCTATGGTCTCCACCTGAGAGCCTTCTAAAACTAAGGCAGTTAAAACTAGTTAAAGTTGGAATTCTGTGCTGAGTACTTAATTATTCCTTCTCATCACCTTTTATTGTCCATTTTGAATATTTTTAGATAAATCAAAAGAAGAGAAAATTTTAAAACACCCAGAATAATAATTTCTTTACGATATCCATAATATTCTGTGATTTAAAGAATATCCAAAAAAAATAAAGAAAGAAAGAATATCCAAACACTGACATGATTTTTTCAGTCTAGAATCTTTGGGTCATTCTCCTCTAATACTTGAAAAACAAATCCCTTTCTAAAGTGCCTAAGGCAAGGGTACAAAATGAAGCCTATCCAGATGAGAAAGAAGCTGTTTTATTCTCCTCAAATTAATAGCTAAAAGCACATCATTAATTATTAAAAAATCAATTTTTTTCACTTGAAGCTAATTTTCCATGATCTAATTTTCTATATACCTACCATTCCAAGGAATAAAATTACTAATATTGATAGTACCTGAGTTGACCAAGAAAATAGCTCCTGATAATCAAGCACTCATCTGTTCCTAAAGAATCAGCTATAAGGAACAGGGAGGTCTGTCTCCCATTCTGGGGCGTTCCTGTAGGCGGAGTTAGGACTAAAACGCTTCATCACTCCGAAGTACAGTGCATTTAATATCTTTAAAGTGCCTGAATCACCTCAAGAAACTGTCCCTGTAAAGAAAACCCCCATGGCTGCTCCCCCTGAGATTGAAACACCTTCCAGTAAAGGTATCATTCGTTCTATCCTTCCTGCCTTCATTTGTTTAATCAATGCCAATTATGTGTGTGGTGCTAGGGAGCTGGGGAACCATAAACATGGAAAATTAAGACTTGATTCCCTTCTTCCAAACTTTATACATCATCCAATTTTTTAGAAGAAGCACTCTTGTAGCCAGAAATACCATTGTGGTTTAATTAATAACTAACGTCTTCACTGATGCCTTAACCTCTAAGCATGATACTAATATCTTCAAAGCACCAGAAGCTGTGAAAGAATTGGCTCCTGAAGTGCAAGTATCTGAAGATGTTCCTAAAGAACCAGAACCTCTGCCTATAGAAGGTATGTCGATACCTGTGAACAGAGACTGAAGAAGAAATGATACGTCCTGTGATGTTAAGAACTATGCTTTACTAATGTTCTTCGTAACACCCAAATGTAAGCATACTAATATCTTTAAAGCACCTGAAGCTGCACAAGAAGTTAACCTCTCAAGAGAAAATATTTGTGGGTGTTCCTATGAAGACAGAAACTCCTTCTATTAAAAGTACTCATTCAACCAATACTTAGTAGGGAGGGTCTATGGTGTCACAGGAACTAAGCCAGGTGCTGGCGGAGGGTGAGCCCTTCTTCTTGAGGATCCTACTAACCCCTAAGACTTAGTTGATTGGTGGAGCAAGGGGAGAATAGACAGGAAGAAAAGAGACTTCTAGAAAACTACAGCTAACTTTTTGTGGTTACTGGTTTCACTAATCATTTTAAATCTTAAATGTGAAATACTAATATCTTTAAAGTGCCGGAAGCTCCTCAAGAAGTTTTTCCTGCCAAGAGAGTTCCTTCCAAAAAAAGAGAACCTCCTTCAATTGAAGGTACAAGTGGCCATGCCCTCAAGCTAAAGAAGAGATAGCTCTTGTTGTCTTAAAAATTTTTTGCTGTGCCTCGTGATCTCCATGACACTAAATGTTAAAATACTAATTTCTTAAAGTGCCGGAAGCTCCCCAAGGAATTGTCTCTGAAAAGAAAACATATGTGATTCGTCACAAAAAGGCTGAAGTTGTTCCTGATGAAGGTATATGTTCTTGGAAGCTTAGCGATTTGGGGAAATGTCTTTGCTGGTATGAATGTGCTTCCTGTGTGTTTGGAGTCTTATAACTTCTCAATGTGAAAATATTAATATCTTTAAAGTGCCAGAAGCGCCCAGAGAAGTTGTCCCAGAAAAGAAAGTGCCTCCTCCCCAAAAGCCTGAAGTCGTACCTGCCAAAGGTACATTCTGGACCACCCTTTCCTTAAGGTGGGGTAGGAGGGCAATAGGAAGGACCACCAGGCTAGACTTGAAAGTTCTTTTGATGTATAAATGCAGTTCTTGTCTGTGTTGATCCTTGTGACTTAAAAGCAAATTTACTAATATCTTCAAAGTGCCCGAAGCTCCCAGAGAGGTTGTCCCTGAAAAGAAAGTGCTTGTGGTGCCTCGTAAAAGGCCAGAAGTCCCACCTGTTACAGGTATTTGTCACTAGCCTTAGGTTTAAGAAGATATAACTCTTCTGCTCTTGAAAATATTTTGCTCTAGTGGCCTCATCATTTTTAATTGTAATTTTACTAATATCTTTTAAGTGCCCGAGGCTCCCAAAGAAGTTGTCCCTGAAAAGAAAGTACTTGTGGCGCCTCCTAAAAAGCCAGAAGTCCCACCTGTTACAGGTACTTGTCACCAACCTTAGGCTGAAAAAGACAGAACTCTCCTGCTCTTGAAAATATTTTGTTCTAGGCGTCTAATAACCCCTAAGTATAATTTACTAATATCTTTTAAGTGCCCAAGGCTCCTGAAGAAGTTGTCCCTGAAAAGAAAGTGCCTGTGGCACCTCCTAAAAGGCCAGAAGTCCCACCTGTTACAGGTACTTGTCATTCACCATAGACTTAAGAAGACATAACCCTTCTGTGCTTGAAAATATTTTGTTTCACTTGTCTTCAAAACCCCTAAGTATAATTTTACTAATATCTTTTAAGTGCCCGAGGCTCCCAAAGAAGTTGTCCCTGAAAAGAAAGTGCGTGTGCCGCCTCCTAAAAAGCCAGAAGTCCCATCTGTTACAGGTATTTGTCATCAACCTTAGGCTGAGAAAGATAACTCGGCTCTTGAAAATATCTTGTTCCAGGGATCTTCATATTTCCTAAATGTAATTTTACTAATATCTTTTAAGTGCCCGAGGCTCCCGAAGAAGTTGTCCCTGAAAAGAAAGTGCATGTGCCGCCTCCTAAAAAGCCAGAAGTTCCACCTGTTACAGGTACTTGTCACCGACCTTAGGCTGAAAAAGATAACTCTGCTCTTAAAAATATCTTGTTCCAGGGGTCTTTATAATTCCTAAATGTAATTTTACTAATATCTTTTAAGTGCCTGAGGCTCCCAAAGAAGTTGTCCCTGAAAAGAAAGTACGTGTGCCGCCTCCTAAAAAGCCAGAAGTCCCACCTGTTACAGGTACTTGTCACCAATGTTAGGCTTAAAAAAGCATAATTCTTCTGCTCTTGAAAATGTCTCGTTCTAGGGGTCTTCATATCTCCTAAATGTAATTTTACTAATATTTTTCAAGTGCCCGAGGCTCCCAAAGAAGTTGTCCCTGAAAAGAAAGTGCCTGCGGCGCCTCCCAAAAAGCCTGAAGTCCCACCAGCCAAAGGTAGTCACCCCCCCACCCCGACCCCCACCCTCACCCCCACCACCGTCACCGGGTTTGATACTGTCCCTTTGCCTCCCCTCCGTCTAACCATGACATTACTAATATCTCTAAAGTGCCGGAGGTGCCCAAGGCAGCTGTTCCAGAAAAGAAGGTGCCTGAAGTGATTCCTCCCAAACCGGAAAGTCCTCCCCCTGCAGGTAATGTCCGTGTCATACATCCTAGGGCGAAAACTGTTATTTTAGCTAGAAAATTATGTATATAAATACGACCATATAAACGTGATAGAATTATAAAGAAAGTCAGAAGTTAACCACAGTATCTTAATGCATAATTACGTTACAGTCACCAATTTTTTTCCACCGTTTCTAAACACAAATTACCAATATCTTTGAAGTGCCTGAGGAACCACCCAAGGAAGTCATCCCTGAGAAGAGAGTACCGGTGGCTCCTCCCAAAAAGCCAGAAGCTCCACCTGCTAAAGGTATTTATCCTTCTGTGTTGTTGGTCACCTATTTCAGGGGGCCTGGGAGAAGTGTCACAGGAGTGTCCGCCAGTCTCATAAATTGCATTTGCTTGGATAAATGTGTTGGCAATAAAACCCCTTTATAATCTCTAACTAAAAGATACTAATATCTTCAAAGTTCTTGAAGCTCCTAAAGAAGTTGTCCCCGAAAAGAAAATGCCTGTGGTTGTGCCCAAAAAGCCAGAAGTCCCACCTGCTAAAGGTATTTATTCACACTGTCCTATTAAGAAGAAAAGAATATCATCTTGTACTCTTCACCATCGTTGTAATACGTACCTTCGCCACTCATAAACTCTAAAAATACTAATATCTTTCAAGTGCCTGAAGTTCCTCAAGAAGCTGTCCCCGAAGAGATCATTCCCAAGGCACCACCCAAAAAACTAGATGCTCCTCCTGTTACAGGTACATGTTAGCCCTGACCTCAGTTTGAAGAAATATCTTCTTTTCTTCAGAATAATTTTAGCTCATTGCTCTTCATTAACTTAACTTTAAAACTACTAATATCTTTCAAGTACCTGAAGTTGCTCAAGAAGTTGTCCCAGAACAGAAATTTCCCAGGGCACCACCCAAAACACCAGAAGCCCAACCAATTTCAGGTATTATTCACTCAAGTCCTTACAGAAAGAAGAAATACCTCCTCTGCTCTTGGAAATATTTTTAGTCCATTGACCCCATTAATCTAAATGTAAAACTACTAATATCTTTTAAGTGCCTGAAGTTCCTCAAGAAATTGTCCCTGAAAAGAAAGCAGCAGTGGCACCTCCTAAAAAGCCTGAAGCCCCACCTTTTACAGGTACTTGTCTCTCACCATAGACTTAAGAAGATACAAGCCTTCTGCGCTTAAAAACATTTCTTTCTAGCAGTCTCGTAACCCTTAAGTGTAATTCTACTAATATCTTCTAAGTGCCCGAGGCTCCCAAAGAAGTTGTCCCTGAAAAGAAAGTGCGTGTGCCACCTCCTAAAAAGCCGGAAGTCCCACCTGTTACAGGTATTTGTCACTCACCTTAAGTTTAAAAAGACACAACTTCTGCTCTTGAAAATGTCTTGTTCCAGTGGTCTTCATAACTCCTAAGTGTAATTTTACTAATATCTTTTAAGTGCCTGAAGCTCCCAAAGAAGTTGTCCCTGAAAAGAAAGTGTCTGTGGCACCTCCTAAAAAGCCCAAAGTCCCACCTGTTACAGGTACTTGTCACTCACTTTAGACTTAAGAAGATATAACCCTTCTGTGCTTGAAAATATTTTGTTCTAAGAGTCTCATAACCCTTAAGTGTAATTTTACTAATATCTTCTAAGTGCCCGAGGCTCCCAAAGAAGTTGTCCCTGAAAAGAAAGTGCGTGTGCCACCTCCTAAAAAGCTGGAAGTCCCACCTGTTACAGGTACTTGTCACTCAACATAGACTTAAGATATAACCCTTCTGTGCTTGAAAATGTTTTGTTCTAGTTCTCATAACCCTTAAGTGTAACTTCACTAATATCTTTTAAGTGCCCGAGGCTCCCAAAGAAGTTGTCCCTGAAATGGAAGTGCCTGTGGTGCTTCCTAAAGAACCTGAAGTCCCACCTGTTACAGGTACTTGTCACTCACCTTCGACTTAGGAATATAATCCTTCTGCACTTAAAAATGTTTTGTTCTAGAACTCTCATAACCCCTAAGTGTAATTTTACTAATATCTTCTAAGTGCCCGAGGCTCCCGAAGAAGTTGTCCCTGAAAAGAAAGTGCGTGTGCCGCCTCCTAAAAAGCCAGAAGTTCCACCTGTTACAGGTACTTGTCACCAATCTTAGGCTGAAAAGTATCTCTCCTCCTGAAAATATCTTGTTAAAAAAAAAAAAAAGAAAATATCTTGTTCCAGGGGTCTTCGTAATTCCTAAGCATAATTTTACTAATATCTTTTAAGTGCCTGAGGCTCCCGAAGAAGTTGTCCCTGAAAAGAAAGTGCGTGTGCCGCCTCCTAAAAAGCCAGAAGTTCCACCTGTTACAGGTATTTGTCACCAACCTTAGGCTGAAAAAGATAACTCGGCTCTTGAAAATATCTTGTTCCAGGGGTCTTTGTAATTCCTAAATGTAATTTTACTAATATCTTTTAAGTGCCCGAGGCTCCCAAGGAAGTTGTCCCTGAAAAGAAAGTGCATGTGGCACCTCCTAAAAAGCCAGAAGTCCCACCTGTTAAAGGTACTTGTCACCGACCTTAGGCTGAAAAAGATAACTCTGCTCTTAAAAATATCTTGTTCCAGGGGTCTTTATAATTCCTAAATGTAATTTTACTAATATCTTTTAAGTGCCTGAGGCTCCCAAAGAAGTTGTCCCTGAAAAGAAAGTACGTGTGCCGCCTCCTAAAAAGCCAGAAGTCCCACCTGTTACAGGTACTTGTCACCAATGTTAGGCTTAAAAAAGCATAATTTTTCTGCTCTTGAAAATGTCTTGTTCCAGGGGTCTTCATGATTCCTAAATGTAATTTTACTAATATCTTTCAAGTGCCCGAGGCTCCCAAAGAAGTTGTCCCTGAAAAGAAAGTGCCTACGGCGCCTCCCAAAAAGCCTGAAGTCCCACCAGCCAAAGGTAGTCACCCCCCCACCCCGACCCCCACCCTCACCCCCACCACCGTCACCGGGTTTGATACTGTCCCTTTGCCTCCCCTCCGTCTAACCATGACATATCTAATATCTCTAAAGTGCCGGAGGTGCCCAAGGCAGCTGTTCCAGAAAAGAAGGTGCCTGAAGTGATTCCTCCCAAACCAGAAAGTCCTCCCCCTGCAGGTAATAATCAAACTCACAAAACTATTGTGTTTTAAAAGAGAACTCTCTTCTTAGTGTTGTAAAAATCTTTTTGTAAAATATGTCCAATGCTTTAGGCAACTCTAGCATTAAAATGAGCTTGTCTCTTTTAAGTGCATGAGGAGCCTGAAGAAGTTGCCTGGGAAGAGCCCCCCGCCGAAGCTGTGGAAGAGCCAGAGCCTGCTCCTCCTCCAAAAGGTACTTGGCCAGTTGCTAGGTCACCTTAGGAAACGTTCCTCCCCTCTTGCCCTGAAAATTCTGGACGTTTTGAACTTTTGCCTTATTTTTCATTCATCTTCACGGATTCTAAAAAAATAAATTCTAATATCTTTAGTGGCGGTGCCACCCAAGAAACCTGTCCCAGAAAAGAAACCACCTGCTATTGTTGCCAAAAAGCCTGAACCACCACCAGTGAAAGGTATCTCCCACCGCCACTAACCTCCTACAGAAAAATGTGTCTTTATTTAAAGTGTTGGTGGGGTTCCACGGCTATACCTAATGATTTTCATGTCATGGAAAATATGAGCTAAGAACAACTCATTATCTTTTAAAGTGCCTGAGGTACCCAAGGAAGTTGTCCCTGAAAAGAAGGTGCCTCCAGTGGTTCCCAAAAAACCAGAAGTCCCACCTGCTAAAGGTACATACAGCTGACTACTGTGTGATGGAGGATAAAGTCTCCAACTCTTAAAAAGTATTTTGTTCTATGTAAATGTGATGAATGTTTACCAGCGGCTCTTCATAATGTTCAAATACTAATATCTTTAAAGTGCCTGAAGTTCCAAAAGAAGTTGTTGCAGAGAAGAAAGTAACGGTGCCCAAGAAGCCCGAAGTCCCGCCACCTAAAGGTATGTGTCGCTAATGAGATTCTTCGGGAAAGCACTCCCCCTTGGTTTCAAAAGTTACTCATTATAGGAAACCCTGTTGTTTGTCAAACCTCTTATATTCACAATCACAAACCTGCCGTTCTGGATTTTTAGGGTTTACATGTTTTTAAATAACATCATTGGTTTAAAGACAAACAAGAAACTGATGCATCTATTATGAGCATCAAAAAGTGGACTAACAAGGTTCTGTTAATCTTCGTAGGCCACATTTCCCTCCCTGCTGTGTGGGTCTCAGAACAGATTACTGGCCTTGTGAATTTTATTCTTGGATTTATCTCTGGGTTATTTGACCTAGATGTGAACTAGAGGTGGTATAAATTTCATGTCCTTCTCTACTACCCAGAAGTAAAACTAACTAATATCTTTAAAGTGCCAGAGGTGCCAAAGAAACCTGTCTTTGAAGAGGAACCAGCCATTCCTGTTCCCGAGAAAGCAGAGTCTCCTCCTCCAGAAGGTACATATAAGACCATTAACGGGCTTGCCGCTCATGACAATTGCTAATTTAAGCCTTGTTCCTCTTTTTTTCTTATTCAGTGTCTCTTGGTCACTTTCTATCCTGTAATTACTTGTCTTAAACATTCTTAATTAGTGCTGATTTGGGTTCTCAATCAGCGACATCTACACATCATAAAGTTTCTCTAATGCACACAAAAAGTAGGGCAGGACTAGTGACTATAAATGACATTAAACACCAAAAAGGCTTTCTAAGCATTCAAATCAATAGAAACAGAAGTCCGCACGAATAAGGTAGATTTCATCTTCACAAAAATAAGAGAAGGTATTAATTAAAACAAGGGAGGAAGTCAAGGTTACTCGTTTTTATGTTCAGTGTTTTGTGCATCTCCAAATATTGTTCGATACGTGGAATTAAAATTAACTATATCTTTAAAGTATATGAAGAACCTGAGGAAATTGCTCCTGAAGAGGAAGAGCCAGTTCCTGTCGCAGAGGAGGAGGAACCAGAAGCCCCACCACCAGCAGGTACATGGCGGGATCCTGTACTACACGGGAAAATACATCATTTGACTTTTATAACTATTATAGATCTTCTTTAAGGTAAAAATGTTAGTCTTCTATCCTCTTACTTGAAATTTGACTTCACTGGCAAGAACAGAAGTCATTTGCACACACAAAGCTGTGGAATTTTCCAGTGTGGCTACCAAAGGAATGGGTGTGATCTTCTCTTTTCCTTCATTAGTGTCAAAGCTTTTCATTGTAATCATTTGACTGAAAGAAATTCCTATCTTTCAAGTGCCTGAAGAACCCAAGAAGATTGTTCCAGAAAAGAAAGTTCCTGTTATCAAGAAGCCAGAAGCTCCACCTCCTAAAGGTACTTACAGTAACATAAATCATTCTTCATTTTTGTGTGCTGTCTAAAATCTGACACTCTCTGTATTATGTATTGTGTCGTATTTATGTGCGTAACTGTTACCTAAATGTTGTTGTCAAATTAATGTGTACATGGTGTATCTTGCGATTTTATATTATTAAATGCTACTAATATCTTTAAAGTACCTGAGATGGCAAAGAAAGTTGTCCCAGTGAAGAAAGTACCAACGGTTAAGAAGCCAGAAATACCTGCAGCTGAAGGTATTCACGTCAATCATTGATATCATTAGTATCATTCGTTTTTAAAGTAATCTGTTATCTGTATTTGTTGTTGCATAACTATGGACAAAAATGTCCTTACTTCATTTCCAACAATTTTAATACTGCTCCATTAATTACAGATTCTTTATTCTTAACATTTAAGATGTTTCTAAATACTCTTTTCTAAAATAAAACTAATATCTTCAAAGTGCCTGAGGTGCCCAAGAAACTTGTTCCAGTAAAGAAGGAAACTGTGCCTGTTGCCAAAAAAGAAGAAGTCCTGCCCAAAAAAGGTACCTACCATGAAGAAAAATATATATATATTTCTCTGAATGCTATCTGAGCAATTTCATAATAGTTCTTATGCAAAACCACATTTCACAGATAAAAAGGGTAAGATCATGAGGGCAAAGAGAAAAAAATGAGACAGATGAGCAGGAGGGAAAAAAATGAGATTCAGCTGTGCTATGACATGGTTCCATGGGGGTAGCAAAGGACCTCCTCTGATTCAAGAAGTAGAACAACTCAACTCAGCATATTTTGCTGAATGTCCTACCACTAACCAAACAGTGTCCTAGAAAAAAAAGATCCTGTCCTGTCTTCAACCAACTTAAAGATGGTGTGAAGAAAGCACAGCACAACTCTAATAGAGACAGGAAGCAATCACACCTACAAGAGTATAAAGGGCTACAGAAACACAGAGCAAGGGAAGATAAATTTCAGGCAGAGGCATCAGGGAAAACTGTATGAAAGAAATAAAAATTTAAGTTTCGACCGATTTTTATGTTGTATAGCAATTGAGAAAATGGTCGGGCTTCAGAAAGATGACTAGCAATAGTTCCAGCTACTCAAAGACAGTGATAATAGTCAAGAGCCACTGCAATTATTTAAGAGTTGGACAAGACCAATGGTAGTAGAAATGGAAGAAGAAAGAGATGGGAGATCGAATTGGTGACTATTATGGAAACAAGTAGCGATATAGAGGAGCCCAAGATGATCACAGAGGTTGTAGCTAGGTATCAGTGAGAATGGTTTATTGGGTCCCTAACTAATATTAGAAAGAAGAAAGTGGTTTTTTCACCTTTCAAATGTAGAAGCTGGGAATCTGCATCTAGAGTTTAGGAAAGAGATCAGAGCTGGAGGTGTCGATGTAGAAGTCGTCCACAGAGAAATAAGAGTTGAGAGTGCAAGAGTGATTGCTCACAGAAGGTAGAGTCAGATTTTAAAGCTTCAGAGTTAGGCCAGTGGAGAAGACTGACATTTAAGGGTACTCAGAGGAAGAGAAGTGAATGAAGAAGGCCGAGAAAACTCATTTATAAAATTGGAATGTCCCAAAGGATGCGATGCCTCCAAAGCCAATATTCCCCCATGAAGTCTTGTAAGATAAAGTTCTTTCTACTGTATTCTTTGCCTGCTGTTTGCAGAATCTTGTACATCTTCTAAATTCTTAATAGTAAACAAAATCAATATCTTTAAAGTGCCTCAAGTGCCCAAGGAAATCATCCCAGAAAAGAAAGTGTCCGTTCCTATTACTGAAGAGCCAGAAGCCCCACCTGTTCAAGGTACACAGCTGCTCTATAAATCTTGGAAAGATGACAGTTGTCTTCATCATCTTGCTTTGGTTGTAGATGGGTCTTAGTATTTGTCTGTTGTCGGTCTTATGTAGTAAAATTGTTGATATTTTGGGGCCATCTGAAGAAGATGTTAGAGAGTATAACTAAGTTGGTATGTTGCAACTTAGCAGTTGAAAGATTCTATTGTGAATACAGTCTAAAATATGATACTGTGTTTTTTAAGTTGAAGAGCCTCCCGAGGAAATAATGTATGAAGAAAAAGCATCCATAACCATTGGTAGAAAAGTGACTCCCCCTGTTGAAGGTATAAACATAAACTTTTTTAATCTCTTAAAGACTCCTGCTACAAATTTAAAAAAAAAAAAAACTATGCATAGGGTGACGTTCTTTCTTGAAATTCTATACAGAAGCATTCCAACATCTGCTTGCTTCACTTTTCAAATAGTTATACTTCTTTTAAGGTAGAATCTTTAATTTGATTATTCTTGATAGTAATTAATAATTCAGTTTACAAGGCAAAACTGGAATAATTGCATTGGATTCTCAATCACCCCTTGTCAAATTTTATTTTATTTTATTTTATTTTATTTTATTTTATTTTATTTTATTTTATTTTATTTTATTTTATTTTATTTTTATACCCCTTGTCAAGTTTTAAAAGTCATCTCATTCATCATCAACCTACATCAAATAGTTAATAGAATGTTTAATAGAAATCTTACCTCCTTTTCTATATAAGTGACTTTGTATGAAGTGTATGTTTTTGTTTCTGTGACTACAATCTTTATATCGGTGTGAAATTTGTATGAGTCTTTGTGAAGAACTTTTCAATCTCATATCCTCTGTCAACATTCTTTAAAGAACGTGAAATTCAAAAGTATATCGAGCCTGAAGAACCTGAACCTGAACCACAGCCAGAAGAAATACCAATACAAGGTATTCAGTTACTTGGACTTAGCTCTTTATCATCATATTCTTCATCTTCACATACATATATATGTGTGTATGTTTAATGTTGTTCCTTGTGTCTCTCTGCATCTGTGTGTAAGATCCTCTGTTGTAAATGTGCATTTCACTCTTACGTATCCGTGTCATTTGTGCTATCGATCTCATGTCAGTGGGGCTTATATGAATACTTCCTTTGTTTTTATTAGTGCCTTTGCCATATTTCTCATCATCGGTGTACAGTGTTGATATTTTTGTGTTTTATGTTGGATACTGTTTTATGTTGGACCCTAATGTGAATGTAAAAAGCAAACTATATGCTTTACGTATATGCTTAAATTTCTACTGAATGTACTATATATGCACATGTGAATTAGCATACACGTGTACTAACACTCCTGAAATACTCTTTCAAGAACCTGAACCTGAACCTGAAAAGAAGGTTGTTGAGAAACCAAAACTCAAACCAAAGCCTGCCGCACCTCCTCCGGCTCCACCGAAGGAAGATGTGAAGGAGAAAATGTTCCAACTTAAAGGTATAAAAATGCTACTCCAAAGCTTTATTAACCTGCTTCACACTTCTATTCAGTCATCTGAAATGGTGCTTGCAAGAAATGTATTATTTTTTAAAGTGTGCGCTTTCAAACATGATCGAGCCGTGAGAGTTGCTTTAGAGACCTGCGTTTTTTGCTGCCTCAGGGTGCTTTGTCTGGTCATGCCTCAAAGAAAGGGCATCATTGCTCATCGCTAGCTTCATCCTGGACATAAGGATGCAGGGTGGCCCAACTAACCTTCTTATGGAGAAAGGGTTTTCTGATTTCAGAGTGTGATTGTCATGCATATCTTTGGGATCGTGTGCACTGGAATATATGAGAAAACCCTGCATGAAACTTTGAATGTTGCAGTAACAAATTTATACAAAAGCCAAAGCTTTGTTCTTAAAGAATTTCATGTGTTCTGAAATATGCTATAAGTAATAAACTTATGGCATCGATAGCTAATACGTTCTCATATACCATCAAAGGAAAGCATACGAATGACCTGCCGCTGCTCCCCCCATTTTTTTTTTCTTTTGAAACTTAAAAACCCATATTGTGTTCTATGTGGTCTTTGGCATAACCAGAAAGAGTGATTATGAATACATTTGATATCCAGCATCTCTTCTCATTATTAAATTTCCCTTCATTCTTTTGGTATTTAGATATTTCTTTGAATTGATGCAATGTTACTTAATTCTTAAAATGACATCTGAAATAAACTGGCAAACGCCTATTATTCTTCTCATGGTAATACAATGTCGTCTTATTTGTAGTGTCATGAGATTTCTCAATCTAAAATATCTACATATAATCTTAGACGAGCACTTTTCCCATAGTCACCTACACATGTACAAAGCCAGTATCTTTCAGAGTAAACTACTGAGTTCTCATGATTCTTGCCCCCTCGTTACCCTTCCTGGCCAGCAGGGGTAACTTCTGGCATTCCAAGTCAGACAGAAAATGGGCACCTCTTCAAAGGCTACCCATCTATTGATTCATAGTCCATAAAGATACATATTTAATACAAATTTATATGTAATACAAATGTACACGTAAAGGAAAATTTCTTCTTCCTGTAAAGAACAAAAATTATCTTCTTTCTCTACCAGACTTAATCTCACTACTCACTGTCAGAGTAAAAGGGCAATGTTTTCATGGTTTGCGCGCTCCTTGCGTGTTCTTTGGTGGCTGCTCTTGGCTGTTATCAATGCTATTAGGCTGTAAGGCAAAGCTTGGTTTTACTCTTGGAGCAGATATTTAATAATTTACTTCAGATTAGTCTGAATATACAAATAATAACATTAAGATCATATTCTTTAAAGCTGTTTCAAAGAAGAAAGTTCCTGAAAAACCTGAAGTCCCAGAAAAAGTGGAGCTTAAGCCTCTGAAAGGTATTTCACAGTCTGCAAAATATATTTCTATGCAGTATCCCTTCATCGGGTTCCTTGCTCTTCCTGTCTTCTAGAATGTTCTGTCTTTCTTTTTTTTCTTCCTTTCTTTCTTTCATAATCAGAGTAGTCTCATTTATTTCTTGTATTTTTGTAATTTTTATGGCCCTGGCTCATAAGTGTTGCTGCCTTTGTCTCCCATCAAATTCATACATTGTGGATAGATATTGTTTATCTTTGTTTCATCTACATACGTCTTCTTGTATTTTCCTTAACTTGAAAATATCAAATTTTGCTGGTTAGCTGAAGTTAGTATCAGGACACATCTTAGGCTAAAATGCAGAGAGTTAATAGTAGAAAGCTTTTGAATTTCACCTGAACAGAGTATTTTAGACAGTGTTAGAAGCGCTACATACAAGTCATGTCCTCCTTCCATACTATTGAGGTGACTTATAAGGATTTCCTTGTGGCTTTCCTGTCACTCCCTTGTCACTGACTCCAAGACGTTCTTTCAGGTGTGCAGATCTCACTGGGAGTTTAAGGGAGCATTCCTGATCACTGAAGGTTCTTTCTCAAAATTCATTCCTCTTTACACTGTATTTTCCCCATCTAAACCTAGACCCCCAAATAAAAATAAATGGATCATATGCTTTAGAAAAATTTCTGTTAAAAATAAGATTATTAATTTTTCTAGTAAGTAAAATAGGTGGTAGCCTTATGTTTAAGTAATCAACACATCCATATCCAGAAATTGAATCTGTTCTTGATTCACTCTGGAATTTTAGAAAAATCACCCATCTAAATATACATTTCCTGACTTGTAAAGTGGAGATTACAAAATAATATTACTATGGAAGTTAGCTAGTAATGGAGGGAAACCCACCTAAACATTAAAATGACATGGATTGACATTATAAGAACTTTAAAAATAATAGCTGCAATGATGTGTTCTGTGCCTGAATCCCAAATGTCAATAAGACTTTAAAAACAAAATGGTAATACAGAAAAACAAATGCAAAGATGCATTTCCGCTATTTCCATTGTATAAGTGAAAGATCTATGCCATTCCACATTAATTAGATGCATGGTTGTCTTTCCAGGTTTGATCAATGAAAATAGTTATACCTTGAGAATATTGGTAATGCTAAAATAGTATTGAAAGCCAGCACAATCTAACATGGATAAAAAAAATTTAATGTTTGAGTGTGGAATTTTACTTAAAATACCTGACAGAAAAAAATCATTATTTAAAATGAAATATTTACCTTTTATATATTTAAATTTTAGGTTATGCAAAGTTATCTTTACCACATTAAAAATAAAAACCTATGTAGGGTCACCTCGGTGGTTCAGTCAGGTCTTGATCTCAAGGTCACGAGTTCAAGTCCTGTATTGGGTTCCACGCTGTGTGTGGTGCCTACTTAAAAAACAAAAAACAAAACAAAAAACCTACTTAATGAGTTGCAAATATCTTGCCTAAAGCACCAAATGGAAAATTTTATAGAAATATCTAAAAACTCAGATTTATGAGTAAATAAAAAGGATGTTAAGTGATACAAATAAATAATCCTTTAAACTGGTTTTCATTAACATCAGTAGAGAGGTAAGGGGATTCAGCAATCACCCAGTGTTTCTCTTTTTTTCCACTCAAATCCATGAGGGTTGTAAGAGAAGGGAGGAGGCTGCTCTAGATAATATTATCTATTTAGAAGTCACTAAAGATGCAGGACAGAATGAACTTAGAATTCCTTGGGTCCCTTTTAGTCTAAATTTGAGAACCTTTTCTGATTCATTAAAAATGTACTCCAACACAGGCTCTCAAATTCTGTAGTTTTATAATTTTAGGTTAGTATTATTTCAAAAAGGAGATCTTAAGAAATGATATTTCCTTTCTGTTAAGAAAATGAGAGTGGTCTTTCCCCAATACCAAGGTCATCAGCCAGATCCCTAGGCTTTCTTCTCCTGCCTGTGGAGATTGAATAATGACACTAACACTTACCATTTTAATGTAATTAAGAGTTGGGGAGATACCAATGTAGATTTGAATGATCTACAATTTTAGATTGCGGCAAAGATGCTGTCAAGAAAAAAAAAAAAAAACAAGAAAAAAAAAAGATGCTGTCAAGAGCCCTGTATATGATCAAAGATTCATAAAATCGATATAGAATATCATCTACCCTCACACAAGATAACTGTATTTGCTTGCGATAAATGCAACGGAATTTGTCACAAGGCCATATAGATGTTTGCAAAAAAAAAAATGCATCAAAGTGTATTAATTGCTTTTAAATTCTGTGATATTTATATGCAACAAAAATTTTATGACTGTAGTTAACTAGTTTTGAAAGACATCTTTTTCTTATTGAATTTACCTTTTATATGAATTTACTTCAAAATTTGAAATCATATTCTTTTAAGTGCCTGGAGCTGAAAAGAAAGTTCGCAAATTACTTCCTGAACCTAAACCTCAACCAAAGGAAGAAGTTGTTCTCAAAAGCGGTATAGTATTTTTCAACTGTTTTGTTAGCTTTAAATTTGGAAAAAAAAAAAAAAAAAAAGACTTGAAAGCTTACAAAATGTTTCTGTCTTTTGGTTATCTTTTAATCAAATTACCTACTTATCAAAATTCATTTATAGTTGCACTGAATATTGGGAAGGCTATCATTTCCATAGCTTTTTTAAAAAGAAGGCAGAAATTTTGTGAGCATTCACAGTTTTGAAGTTTACATGCATAGACGTAACTAAACTGATCATACTCTCAGCTAATAATAATGACCACAGTTGTCATGTTCATAATCAAATTATATAGTTAAAATACACTAAACCTATTAAATACTCTAAATTAGAGCAAACTACTTAAGCCTAAATTCAGTATTCAGTTTTATTTTTTTTTTTTATTTATTTATTTATTTATTTTTTTTTTTTTTCAGTATTCAGTTTTAAAGTGTGATACAGGATCATCACAACTAATAAATAACATTTCTTTTAAAAAACTGAGCATTTCTTTCTACTAATAAAAATCTTAAAGAATTGGTAAGCAGGATACTCAGATGAGGAATGGAAATCTAACATTTTTTTCACACAGAATTACAGGTGTCTAGACAAAATTCTTTGGCTGTCTCCACTGAAGTAAACTTTATACTTATTTAAATACTCTTCATATTACAACGTTGAATTAGGATTTGAATTTGTTGCTATTCAAATTATTCGTTTTGTGTTTTGGTCATCTTGCAACAGAGTTGTCTCCGAACAACAGATTGTCTTTGTACATGGATATAAAGTGACTCCCAGTGTTATTCTAATTAATATAACTACCTTTAATTAAAAAACAAAAACAAAAACAAGCACTTCTAGCATAAAGCCTGATTTGCCAGTGTAGTAGGTTGCATGCTTTTCATTTTCCTTGCTTTGTACATTATTTGCATTTGTCCAGTGTGTTCAACATCTTCATTAGTTTGTTTGTCTTAGTTTACATATAAACCTTTTTGTCTTTTAAGTTCTAAGAAAGAGACCTGAAGAAGAAGAACCTAAAGTAGAACCTAAAAAACTAGAAAAAATTAAAAAACCAGGTAGGAATCTCAGCAACAATTATCTTTTAACGAAATGGACGTTTAACAAAAGGTTTATCGTGTAAACATTTCTGGAGTTAAATATAGACATAGCTTCACATTTCGTCTGTGAGATAGTCTCGTGCTTTCCATTGTCTGCTTTCTGTTTAAATATCTTTATAGTAATTTCCAAATCCATTCATATATGTTCCTGCACTTCATTACTGTGATTACTTTGCCACTTGTTCTTCTGGTAGAAGTGACTGGGAATTAATCAGGTTGGCTGCAAAATAACTTCATGGGAGGGTTCAGCAAATGGGGCACAGACCTGGGGGTGCTTTTAAGTGGGTGGTGGGTTGTTATCATTAGCCTATTCTCAAAGGGTGTGTTTATTAGATGGAAGTGATCTAGAAAGGGAGAGCTAACAGAGTTGGGATGCAAGGGGATGGAATAAGAGAAAGTAAAATAAATTGAGGCACAGTCAAGGAGACAAAATAGAAATTAATTGATATGGCGTAAAGTTTCGTTAAAAGCCAGTAATAGAACTTTGAAAAATAGTCTGATCTGGTTATTTCAGGTCAGTTGATTTCTAAGTATTCAATTAACACTAGAAAATAATTTTATTATCTTAAAGTACCAGAGCCACCTCCAAAAGCTGTTGAAGAGGCTGAAGTACCTCCAGCTCCGGTTACAAAAAGGGAAAGGAAAATTCCTGAACCAGTAAAAGGTACAAACTTAAAAGCACTTTCTTAGTTGTCTCAAAAAAAAAAAATGTGAATATGCATCATTTAAAAAACTGTCACCCTGGCATTAAGATTTGAACACATGACCTTAATCTACTCATCACACAAGGCTTTAATTTCACTCTTAGGTGCACTTGGCTAATGACCACCCATTTGTTAAATTTAATATGTTATAAGCACTAGGTAAAAAATGGATAATGAGACGAAAAACAACATTAGAACCTATAAAATGCTTTATTATGTTTTCCAAATATTTTGTCTCAACTGCAAAATAAACTTTAGGTCAAACACTTGATTTGGTGACTATATGGGTTTAAATTCTAATATCTCCCAAGATAAATTATGTCTACCAATATTTGGTCTGATTTTGTGAAAAACTTCAAAAATACTGTGATAACCTGCTTACAACTGTGAATTCTTTTAGTGCCTGAAATTAAGCCAGCAATACCTCTCCCTGGACCTGAACCTAAACCAAAGCCTGAACCAGGTAAGTAAGCCTCTCCTCAGTGTCAGCAGCCTATTCCTGCGTGCTTCTCACCATGTGTCAAATAACAGAATTCAACCAAGCAAATGTGAAGATCTAATAGGCTTTACTAAACAATTCATGAACGAGCAGCACCTTGTCTAGCAAATAGAGAGGGACTCCAAGGAGCTATACAAGAGGGAAGGTTTTTATAGACTGAGGATGAGGACATGAAAGTCATGAGCAAAAAAAAAGAAAAAAAAAAGGGTTGTGGCAGAGGAGGTTGTCTGCTAGAGGAAAAAGCAGGGGGGTTTTATCATGCAGATTATTTCATTCTTTGGGGGATGGAGAGGACCCAACAGACTCGTTGGCGCTGATGGAAAAGAAAATATGCTGGCTGACCAGTTAAAACCACATTTCTGCGGGGAAGGTTGAAACTGCAATTAGACTGGGTATTAAGTCTCATTTTGGGGACTCGGTCTAAGTGATACCATTTTGAGTCTGTGTGTGTTTTTTAGCAAAAATGTAGGGTTTTTTTTTTTTAAAGGAAATAAAAGTCAGCATGCATCAGATGACTTATAAATGTCCCAATATATTTTTAGATTATATTATTTTTTACCCAATATAATTAAACATATTGGGATATATTACTACATCATACTGTATATAGTTCATGCTATAATTAGAATATATTTTCTCTGTAAAACTAGTGATTTGAAAATGTCAAAGTTAGAAAAGGCAAATAGGCCTCCAAGTGAGATTTTAGGAAGAGACAAATGAATGCATTAATGCAATGGACATCTCTCTACAGAAGTGAAAGTAATCAAACCACCTCCTGTGGAGCCTGCACCGACCCCCATCGCCGCCCCGGTAACGGTGCCTGTGGTTGGAAAGAAAGCAGGTAATTATTCTGTAGTTTTCTTTTTGTTTGTTTTTTGGGCAGCTTAATAAAAGTATTCATACTTCAGGCCCTCTCTTGTTGAGACATAGGCATCATCAACTTGGGGGGAGGCTAATAAATTCTTGATTAAAGTTTCCTCATCAGATGTCCTTTCCTAACCTAATCTCTCACCCATGGGTACATATTGTATTTTGATTCGGAATATTCGTTCCTTCAAAGCATCATTGCTTTATGTGCTTTTGAAATTAAGTAATGAATATGTTCAAGGCTGATGAAAACTAAGGAGAGAGCCTTACATATAGGCAGCCCTTGGATATTCAAATTTTCTACTTACCCTCATTTGTCCTTTTTTTTTTTTTTTTAAAGACTGCGTATTAACAAATTGAAAAGATTCTGGAAATGGATAGTGTTGATGATTGCAAATTGTGAATATACTTAACGCAACTGAATTGTATACTTTAAAATGGTGAATTTTGTTAGTTTTTTTTTTACCACAATAAAAAAGGGAGAGACTTCATATTTCAGCATTTAAATCTATATAATAATCTAGGTCAATAATAATTCTTTTAAATGTACTAACTCAGTGGTATTGACTATCTCAGGTATAAATTTATGGTACTTATTAGTTGTATATGAACTATTAGTTCATCACGTCAATGATAATCTCAAAACCAAAAATGATTTGATCAAAACCAAAAATGATTTGATCAATTTGATCAATGATCAATACATATCCTAATTATTTGACCCTTAGCTAGTTATTTTATCTCTTTAAGTTTTAATTTACTAGTCTGTAAAATCTGATGAATAATTATATCTGCCTCATAAGATTATTATAAGGATTAAATAAAGGTAAAACTGCACAGTGCTTGGTGCATAGTAAGTACTATGGAGATATTTAAATTTTTATTATGTCTAATGGCATAGACAACATGCTATATTCTTTGGGCTGTAGTTCAACTTTAATGTTTATGATATATTTTGTCACTGGTATTTATGATTGGGACATTATTCTGTTCAACTTTTACAATTTCAATATGATACTTTTTGTTAGTTCAGAAAAGGATAATAATCGTCATTGACCTAATTAAGTACATGTAAAAATAAAGCTTTTCTCACATTCCCAGGGGTTGAAGCTAGAGAGCTGGTTCTACAGTTTGTACTGCCCCCCATTAGTAATTTCATTAAACTCTAAACATAGGAACTGACTTGCTTTTTTGCCTTAGTTCGTTGTCTAAGAGAAATCTTCAAAGGAATCCATATGTATGTAGCATATAGACCCCTTCTCTTTTCCCTAATCTTTACTAGATTTGTCTGCTCAGTTAAAAAAAAATAGGCTTTTGGTAATATTTTTGGTAAAATAGGCCATTTCCCTTTTTCCTACATCAACTCCTTGTTGACAGAACCTTCTTTCCTAGGTTCACTTAACCAACACATACATAAATATATAGAATCCTTTGCACAGCTGAGCAAGAGTTAAACTTCTCATTAGGCAACAGTACGCTTTCTCCCAGAAATGGGAGGAGAATAAGGCACCTGCTGAAAGTAATTTTTTAATCCTAAATATGTTGGTCGCTTAGGGTGGTCACATTATTGACCAGAATGATACTGATCAAAACATGCCTTCTTGGAAATATCAAAGTATTCTCCATGGAAGTCATATACATAAAGCCAATTTCTCTTCATGCATTAATATTTATAATAACATGACTCACCCTGCATGGGTTACTACTAAGCATAAAATAGGTCTGAAAATTGTTTAAATGCTGAGTTTTCCTTTTTATTTCAGAAGCCAAAGCACCTAAAGAGGAGGCTGCCAAGCCGAAAGGTCCCATCAAAGGTAAGATTCATTTCCCTGCACCTAAATTATAACCTTTCGTTCTGGGAAACTTTACATTCAAGGGGGAGAAAGTTTCAAAAATTCTAAAAATCTTTATTATTCATAATTGATTCTGATAAAACTAATATGTCTTCTGATATCTCAAGTAACATACCTCTAATATTATTCAAATGAGTATTGTCTATACCAACTGTATTTTAGCATAATGAACTCTATAAATTCTCAGCTTCATTCTTCATCTACATGATATTTATATGGCACAATGAAATAATTAGACCTTAATCAGGACATTTTATATTTGGGTTTAAAACTTGAGAAAATGAAGAACATTTCTTATTTGTGGATTCCTTATGCCATCCCGTTCTCCTATCTGAAAGAAGGCAGTAAAAATTCATTTGGCCTTTCAATTGCCTAGACTTTACTTTTCTGTTCTTGTCTTCAGGTTGCTCCACCGCTGGTTTTATTCATACTTGGCTAAGTATGCACTTCTGACCCTTATGAAAATGCTAAGTCAACTTTTAACTTTATTTTGAATTAGGTATCCCCAAAAAGACTCCTTCACCAATAGAAGTTGAAAGGAAAAAGTTAAGACCAGGAAGTGGTGGAGAGAAACCTCCCGATGAGGCCCCTTTCACCTACCAGCTAAAGGCTGTACCACTGAAGTTTGTGAAAGAGATCAAAGACATTGTCTTGACCGAAGCAGAGTCCGTTGGGTCTTCTGCGATCTTTGAATGTCTGGTCTCCCCCTCCACTGCAATTACAAGCTGGATGAAAGACGGTAGCAATATCCGTGAGAGCCCAAAGCACAGATTCATCGCAGATGGTAAAGACAGAAAGCTGCATATCATGGATGTCCAGCTTTCTGATGCCGGCGAATACACCTGTGTCTTACGCTTGGGAAATAAGGAGAAGACCTCCACGGCCAAACTTGTTGTGGAAGGTAATTTCCAGTCTGCTGAATATGGTCCTTGCTAAACTTTAACACAACCAACCGCAGTCACAATTTTTATTGTAACTTTAGACAAAACCGCTTATTTCCAAGTCTTATATCATTGAAAATATTGTGTGTATATTGAAAAGTCTTTGCAGATTTTTAATAATGAAATTCTCCACAGAACTTCCTGTGCGTTTCGTAAAGACACTCGAGGAGGAAGTCACCGTGGTCAAAGGACAGCCACTGTACTTGAGCTGTGAGCTAAACAAGGAGCGCGACGTGGTCTGGAGGAAGGATGGGAAGATTGTGGTGGAGAAACCTGGCAAAATTGTGCCCGGTGTAATCGGCTTGTTGCGAGCCCTGACCATCAACGATGCAGATGACCAGGATGCTGGAACATACACAGTTACCGTGGAAAACGCCAACAACCTGGAATGTTCATCCTGCGTCAAAGTAGTAGGTTCGTACTTGGCCGGGAGATTGGGTCCTGCTGATTATGCTTACTATTACTATGCTAGTAATATTACTATTACTATAATAGTATTACTATTATGCTAATATTACTATTAGTATATTACTAATATTATTAGTAATATTACTAATATTACTATTATGCTAATGCTTGTTGCATTAGCGAAATGGAAGAGAGCATTTTATTTCCCAGCCTTGTACCTTCTCTAAATAAGGGAACATCAACACATCACAGCAGATGAATTATATCCACTTTTGAATTTTTTTTTCTACCTCTGAAATTTACCATGGGGGCTATTTACGTTACTTGTTCAGGTCATGACTATTTTTTTCTGACCTCATTTTCATGCAGAAGTCATCAGAGACTGGCTGGTGAAGCCTATACGGGATCAGCACGTGAAACCAAAGGGCACGGCTGTTTTTACCTGCGTGATAGCAAAGGATACTCCAAACATCAAATGGTTCAAAGGATATGATGAAATCCCCCTGGAACCTAATGATAAGACTGAGATAGTAAGAGAAGGAAATCATCTCTTCCTCAAAGTCAAGAATGCCACACCGGAAGATATTGATGAATACGCGGTGGAAATTGAAGGGAAAAGATACCCCGCAAAGCTGACACTAGGAGGTATAAAAGTCTTTCCTTTTATTCTAAAAGATAAGTTTTGAATGTGAATAAGGCAAAATAACACACACATACACACACACAAAAGGGAAGAAAGCATTGTGAGATTGTTTAAAGCATTATGATTTTTTTTTTTTTTGTCCTTGACCAATACAGAGCGTGAAGTTGAATTGCTTAAGCCAATCGAGGATGTTACCATTTATGAGAAGGAAAGCGCAAGCTTTGATGCAGAAATCTCAGAGGCAGACATTCCTGGACAGTGGAAACTGAAGGGAGAACTTCTTCGGCCCTCACCTGTGAGTCGTTTCCCATTTAAGTTGTCAATCACGTAAAATATCCACGTTCTATATTCAGGTTTGACATTCAGATTTGGTTCAATAACAATGGAACTCTTGGGATCCCTGGGTGGCGCAGCGGTTTGGCGCCTGCCTTTGGCCCAGGGCACGATCCTGGAGACCCGGGATCGAATCCCACGTCGGGCTCCCGGTGCATGGGGCCTGCTTCTCCCTCTGCCTGTGTCTCTGCCTCTCTCTCTCTCTCTCTCTGTGTGACTATCATAAATAAAAATTAAAAAAAAAAAAAAGAGAGAAAGTATATCTCTTCTTAAAAAAAAAAAAAAACAATGGAACTCTTTCAGGATTCTAAAGTCTCAGAGAGGGGAAGAACTTGGATGCACGATTTGTGCCAGCTTTGTGGCAATTTTTAAATAATTTATGACTAAACATTTTTACTTAAGTTAGTAGTAATTTGTGAAACATGTCTAGGCATCTGTATCTGAAACATCTCTCCTTGCGGGAACTTCCCTCTTTCAAATGCTAACCAAGATTGTTGTTTTTCAGACCTGTGAAATCAAAGCAGAAGGTGGAAAACGCTTCTTGACTTTGCACAAAGTCAAACTGGACCAAGCCGGGGAAGTCCTTTACCAGGCGCTTAATGCATTTACAACTGCCATCCTGACAGTAAAAGGTCTGGGCTTTTTGAACATATGGGGTGGGCTTGACTTCATTTCACAGCCCCGAGCATTCCAGAAACCTCATTCTTAATGTTTGGTTTTTCAGAAATCGAACTTGACTTTGCTGTGCCCCTGAAGGATGTCACTGTTCCAGAAAGGCGACAAGCTCGATTTGAATGTGTCCTCACTCGAGAAGCAAATGTGATATGGTCGAAAGGACCTGATATAATCAAGGCATCTGACAAGTTTGATATCATTGCTGATGGAAAGAAACACATTCTCGTTATCAATGATTCTCATTTTGATGACGAAGGGGTCTATACTGCTGAAGTAGAGGGCAAGAAGAGCTCAGCACGATTATTTGTTACAGGTAAGAGCTGATGAGATCTGGCTCTAATATCCCACATTTTAAGCACACAAATATATGCTTTAAAGACAGAGTGCTGTTTGTGCCATGCTCAGCCTATCAAGAACCAATGTGGTGGCTGGACCAGCCCTTGTGGTTCTTATTATGATTGCAAGATGTTCTCAGCAGCAACCATCAGGAAACATTGAAAGAGACAAGGTTTATTACTCACAGGACCTGGAAATTGCATAGCACCCCTAGGGTCACAGAGCCAGAGTTTTTTTTGGTTTGGGGTTTTGTTTTGTTTTGGAGGAGGATGTGAGGGATAGAGAGTGGGCTTGGATATGCTTTTATTGAGGTTGAGGGTGGGGGTCTATGATTTTATGGGCTCACTCTTTGTTGGGGAATTTAAGACCTAAAACCAGGAAGTTAAAATGAGGGAAGGAAAAAAAAAAAAAAAAGCAAGCTGTCCAAGTGGCCAAGTTCTCAAAACCAGAGGAGCCTGAGGAGCACGGTGGGGTGGGGAGAGGCCCAGCCTGGCACCTTATCTAGGCCTGTGGCTGGCATCTCTGACGTGGATGCTTAGCAGTCAAAGCTTAAGTCAGGTACTGGCATTACAAAAAGTCAAATCAACTCTGAAAGCTCATGCCCCAAACACCAAGTTCTAATAGGGCTAAGTGACAATTGGCACCCCAACTACACTGTCAGGTCATCATCAAAAGAACCCTCCCCCCCACCTTTGTTTTAATGGAGGATAGATCCATTTGAAAAGGCGAATAAATAAATACTCTGTGAAATGGATCCTTTTGACCTTGACATATTTGAATGGAATGTTTCTGAAGGTAGAGTGTGTTTCTAAGCACATTCTCCATGCTTACACTGCAGGTATAAGGTTGAAGTTCATATCGCCTCTCGAAGACCAAACCGTGAAAGAAGGCCAAACAGCAACTTTTGTTTGTGAGCTTTCTCATGAAAAAATGCATGTCGTCTGGTTCAAAAATGATGCCAAACTCCACACAAGCAGAACCGTACTCATCTCATCTGAGGGCAAGACTCACAAACTGGAAATAAGAGAAGTGACCCTGGATGATATATCCCAGATAAGAGCTCAAGTTAAGGACCTGAGCTCCACCGCAAACCTGAAGGTCTTAGGTAAACGTGACCAACTATAACCAGATAGCCTGTTTAGGGATGGCGACAGTGGGTGGTCATTAAATACGTTGCCACTTGTAATTCCAGTACACTTTAATTCTCACATTCTCCTGATGATCTGCTTTTACAGAGGCTGATCCCTACTTCACTGTGAAATTACACGACAAAACTGGAGTTGAGAAGGATGAGATTATTCTGAAGTGCGAAGTGAGCAAAGATGTCCCAGTGAAATGGTTCAAGGATGGTGAAGAGATTGTACCTTCAGCCAAATACTCTATCAAGACGGATGGCCTGCGCCGCATCCTAAAAATCAAAAAGGCAGAACTTAAAGATAAAGGCGAATATATGTGTGACTGTGGCACCGACCAGACAAAAGCAAACGTTACTGTTGAGGGTGAGTTGCTTAAGGTGTTTCAGCTCGCGCTGTCTGAGCACGCAGCATATTTGTTCTGTCGTTCTAACCAACCTTTGTGTAATTCCAGCTCGACTAATAAAAGTGGAGAAACCTCTGTACGGAGTAGAATTGTTTGTCGGGGAAACAGCTCGCTTTGAAATAGAACTTTCTGAACCAGACGTTCACGGCCAGTGGAAGTTAAAAGGAGAGCCTTTAACTGCTTCCCCTGTAAGTCAAGATCAGCCCAACACCCAGCCAGGGGTTTGCTTGGTTGTTGGGGGTGAAGAAAGATGGACTTCTGGTCTCAAATGTTTTGATGATTGGTAGGAATAGCCAGTTATGAAAATGCAATTCTTATTCCTTTTTCCTTCTCCCTCTCACTCTGAATAGGACTGTGAAATCATCGAAGATGGGAAGAAACATATTCTGGTCCTTTATAACTGCCAGCTGGATATGACAGGGGAGGTTTCCTTCCAGGCCGCCAACGCTAAATCTGCAGCCAATCTGAAAGTGAAAGGTATGCTCTGGCTCTCAGCCACCCTTTCGTTATTTTCTTTGCAAGACTTCAAGGCCCCGAACTGATTAGGGGTCATGAACCGAAGCATCATCTGGCTTCATCCACACCATCCTCTCTTTGCAGAACTGCCACTCATCTTCATCACACCTCTCAGTGATGTTAAAGTCTTTGAGAAAGATGAGGCTAAGTTTGAGTGTGAAGTGTCCAGGGAGCCCAAAACGTTCCGTTGGCTGAAAGGAACCCAGGAAATCACAGGTGATGATAAAGTTGAGCTTATAAAGGATGGCACTAAGCATTCCTTGGTGATCAAGTCAGCTGCTTTTGAAGATGAAGGAAAATACATATTTGAAGCCGAAGACAAACACACAAGTGGCAAACTGATCATTGAAGGTAAATATATTCTTTATTAAACAGACCACATTTAACTATTTGGCTTGCTTTTAGTGTTATAGTTCCTCTGGAAGTGCTGGAATTAATGAGGTTTGCTTTCCTTGATAGGAATCCGACTCAAATTCCTCACTCCACTCAAGGATGTAACAGCCAAAGAGAGGGAAAGTGCTGTGTTCACGGTGGAGCTGTCCCACGATAACATCCGAGTTAAGTGGTTCAAGAACGACCAGCGCCTGCACACCAGCAGGTCTGTCTGGATGGATGATGAAGGGAAGACTCATTCCATCACGTTCAGAGACCTCTCCATTGATGACACCTCTCAAATTAAAGTAGAAGCCATGGGGCTAAGTTCAGAAGCTAAACTCACTGTGCTTGGTAGGTGCTATTTTTTTTTTCTATCTTTTCCATGAAATTCAGAAGTTTGTGGAGTTTCATATAAAATAGGTTATATTGCATGAAAGCGGGCCCTGTCCTTAAGGAACTATCACATGTTATCAGGCATCTTTTTAAAATATTTGTACCTGAAAATATGAGGACTTTGAAATAATGAAGACTCAGCTCACAAAACAGCCAGTTCAAATCAGAAATAAAACTCTTAATTATTGAGCCGTGTCATGTTTAAAATAGGGACATAATACTTCTCATCTCCTCGCTTTATCAGAATTTTTTCAGAAAAGTGTTTTCAAACTTCTAAAAAATAAGAGGAAACACAGAAGTTACATTACTAAAAGTCATTGTTTTTATTGGCCCTTTAGACTTTAGATGTAATCAAGCAGATTACATATGAAGTCTAACATATATAGAAACTATTAATGGCAAACTACTGATATAAGAAAAATTCATAATGTGAATCTGAAAGCTTAAAGGTGGGCATAATGATTTGCTAAGAAATTAGAAATTTAGCTGAGTAATGAAGGAACACGTAATTATGTTTGAAGCTAAATTTCATAGCGTCTTTACTCTCAATAACGTACTTCAAAATATAAGATAAATGGATTAGTTCTTAATAAATTGCATGCAGTGATTCCCTTTCTAACACATAGAGAACTTCTGAACATAAACATGTTAAATAAGTGAAAGCTTGGTACAGTTTTAAAATATGCCCAGAAATCTGCGAGCTGCCCCTTGAACTTTCCAAGGGATCACATGTCCTTGGTGGTTAACGAAATGTGTTCACTTATACTTGCCTTGCAGAGGGAGATCCATACTTCACCGGAAAGCTTCAGGATTACACGGGCGTAGAGAAAGATGAAGTGATCCTACAGTGTGAAATTAGCAAAGCAGATGCCCCGGTGAAATGGTTTAAGGACGGGGAGGAAATAAAACCATCTAAAAATGTTGTTATTAAGGCGGATGGCAAGAAGCGCATACTCATCCTAAAGAAAGCCTTGAAATCAGACATTGGACAGTATACCTGTGACTGTGGGACAGACAAGACCTCAGGGAAGCTTAACATTGAAGGTAAGGAGATCGCCGTGAGGTCCACTCTTGGCGCCGTTGGGGTTATTTCTGCCAGAGGCCAAAATGACACCTGTTGCCGCTTCACTTTTCTAGATCGGGAAATCAAACTGGTCCGGCCCCTGCATAGTGTGGAGGTGATGGAGACTGAGACGGCCCGCTTTGAAACCGAAATCTCCGAAGAGGATATCCATGCCAACTGGAAACTCAAGGGAGAGGCACTACTCCAAACACCTGTGAGGCTATTTCTGAACTTGTCAACATCTAGAGGAGCTGTGTGAAATAAAAAAGGCCAGGCGGAGAGTCAGAGTGCGTGCAGGGCATTTAAAACATGGTATCAGGTTCTCCATCAGACCTCACGCCAAAGAGAGATACCAGAATGTACAAGTGGGCACGGGCACACCTGCCTCCTTTTTGACCCAGCGTTGTAAAATAGGGACATAATACTTCTCATCTCCTCGCTTTATCAGAATTTTTTCAGAAAAGTGTTTTCAAACTTCTAAAAAATAAGAGGAAACACAGAAGTTACATTACTAAAAGTCATTGTTTTTATTGGCCCTTTAGACTTTAGATGTAATCAAGCAGATTACATATGAAGTCTAACATATATAGAAACTATTAATGGCAAACTACTGATATAAGAAAAAAAAGGTCTAGGGTTGTAGATGTTCTGTGAGGCTGCCGGTTGGTTCTGAATTGTATGGAGAGAATTTGTCTTGCTTTCTTGATGGTACCTTCAAACTGCATTTCACAAAAAAAAGCTCAAAATTATATCCAATCTCCTCACTAGTTATTTGTAACATTCCTTTAATTAAGCTCTGGTGGCCTCCGGAAAAAGTGCCAAACATCGTCTCCTACGAAACCTTTTTTTCTCTTTTGGCACAGGATTGTGAGATCAAGGAAGAAGGCAAAATGCACTTCCTTATTTTGCACAACTGCCGCCTGGACCAGACCGGCGGGGTGGATTTCCAGGCTGCCAACGTGAAATCTAGCGCTCACCTCCGGGTGAAACGTAAGTAGGATGTGTTTCTGGTGAGAAGAAAGGATGTAGTTTTGCAGAAAATTAATGTAAAATTAATTGGAATGATTTAGTTAGTTAGAAAACATTATTAAAGTACGGAAACTGGCTTTCTTGTATTTACCTCTTTGACATCCCAATATACCCAAGGTTCAAATTCCAAAGTCTTGGAAATTTCCCTGACCTTGCTTGCCCTTGGAGCAAAAGAAAGTTAGGTCCTATTTTGCTCCTGTGCACTCCTCCCGTTCACGGTAGTCAGGCACACAATGAGGATGTAACTCAGCACTCCTAAAGACCACATCCCTCGACGTCTGTGCAGCGATCGCACCACAGCAGAACTGGGCTGTGTGGGCATTTCAGACTCAAGAAGGGAGGCGGGGTGTGTGGGCTAACATTTTTGGAAGGTGCAAAGTGTTTGATGGATATGGACAGGCTATGTGATGGTGGGGCCCCGTCCTCTCCCAATCACGGTCTTAGTTATTTTGGAAGTCACATACCAACATGTAGCAAGAGGAACCTGATGCCTGGCGGAGAGACAGATGCAGCGCAGATTTCTTGCTGACCTCGTATATCACCCCAAAAGGGCCCCTACAAATACCCGCTCTCTGGCCACCAGCTCTCCCCTTCTCGGCACCGAGGGGCCACGCTCACATGAGAGCTAGGACAGTGGCCAGTCCGGCAGCTCTTTCCTTCTTGAAGAAAGCAGCCATGAAGATTACTAACTAAGTGTATTTACTCTCTTGGAATTACAAAATGAGTGACCCTGAGCTGTTCCCCTCTTCTCGCAAAGCACGAGTAATTGGTCTCCTGAGGCCTCTGAAGGATGTCACGGTGACCGCAGGGGAGACAGCCACCTTCGACTGCGAGCTCTCCTACGAGGATATCCCGGTGGAATGGTATCTCAAAGGGAAGAAACTCGAGCCCAGCGAGAAGGTAAAAGGCAGGCGTGCAGTTGCCACGGCCCGCTCTTCCTTTTCCTCGCATGATCTCCTTCTTCACCTGCACATTCCTTGTCCTTTGCTCTTTGTAATATCCCTTCCCCATCCTTTCCCTTCCTCTTCCCTACTCTAGCCCGATTTCTGTTGAAATTGTAAATCAGATTTGTCATACTTTTGTTGGATTTAAACTGATGGAATTTTAATCAACATGGAAATAAAAATTTTGTTTAAAGATTTTAATTTATTTATTCATGAGAGACACACAGAGAGGGAGAGAGAGGCAGAGACATAGGCAGAAGCAGCACTCCCCTCCCTGATGTAGGTAGGACTTGATCCCAGGACCCAGGATCATGCCCTGAGTGGAAGGCAGATGCTCAACCCCCGAGCCACCCAGGCATCCTTGGAAATAAAAATTTTAAGTACAATAAGGCTTTCCATTTTTTGAGGAAAAGGCAAACCCTCAGTAGCTATCAGTGATTGATTGATTAACTGGAAGACCGGAGGGGATCACAAAGGCCTTCTGATCAAATGCCCTGTAACAACAGCCCACGTTAAGTTTTGTGACTAATTCTCTCTGTGCTCTCTAGTGTTCTGCATATAAGGGGATTAAGAAGAGAAGATAGAAATTCCATTTCAGGCAGTTGATCAAGTAGTTGAGATAACTTCTGGGCAGATTTGCTCTTCAAGCATTTCTCCAAAGCTATTTTTAACCCTCAAGTGCTTTGAGCTGTGCAAATTCTGGAATGCCAAGTGGACTATTTACAGTGCAGCTGACAGTTGTGACAAGAAGGAGGGCTCTAAGGTTATCCTCATGTGTGAGCAAATATACATTAAGTTTGAGGAAATAACTAGCTCTCGGTGTTAACTCTTCTAGGCCCCAAATTTTAGCCGTAAGTAAAAACTCAGATGGCCATTCAGATAGACTCAAAATACAGTTTACCCAAACTGAGCTGTTATCTGTACTGACCCCCACAACAGTCTGTGTGCTTAAATCATCTTGATAATTCTCCATTAATTTTGAATTCTTGAACTAAAACCTACAGAGAATGTCCAGCATAGTTTGGAAATAAAGCACAGGGGAGTACGTTATTGTAGGACATTATTTTTCTCAATACTTAAATAATATCAAGGATGGCACCAATGCTTTAATACAAATCAAACTTCTAAGATGTGAAGGAATATAATTTAAGAGGGATTCAGGTAACAAAGAGCCACAAAGTTGAGTGAAGTAAGTAATAAGAAGGCAAATGTCTTTGAACAATTGTAGTAAAACAAACAAAAAAATTCCATATTCTATCAGAACAATTAAAGAGGAATGCAGTTAACAGTCATCAGGAGGACAAAGCTTGCCCATTACACAGACAGTGGCAGCCAATCAGTCTTTTTTTTTTCTTTTTTTTTTTTAACGAAGGACTGAAAAAGCCACTGTGCATTCAAATGGCAGCATGAGAATTAAGCTACATGTGAGGACCCTTTCCCTGCAGTGAGGTCTTCTAAAGACTGCGTGTTAGACATCTCCATCTTTAAGTTTGCACTTTTTTTTTTCTAAACGTGCATTGATCTATGAAGTGTGTTTTCGTTGCTTTCATGTCCAAACACAGAGAACTGGTTGACTTTTCAAGATCCTTTGGACATTTGTAAACTCATGATTTCAATACAGAATACTGCTTAAAGACAATATTATTCTTTTGCTACTAAGTATCTTTTGGTCAAATTAAGAGTTTTTTAATTAAGAGATCAGTCTCATTAGTTCTAATGTAAAAAACTATTTTAATTTGAAATATAGATTCCTAAGAAAAAATTTATCCACATTTTAAAAATATGTATATATGTAGTCACTAAACTTCTCTTTGAGAACAAAAAAGATCATCTTACTAAAATTTTCTGGGGCCTCCTTGTGTCTCTCTTGGCATAGGAATTTTAATTCTTTACTTTGGCCATCCAAAATACTTCAGTCGTTTATGAACTTGCTCTTGTATGTCATCTTTTTTCAAAAGAACTTAAATAGGGGCACCTGGGTGGCTCAATCGGTTAAGCATCTGCCTTTGGCTGAGGTCAGGATCTCAGGTTCCTGGGATCAAGCCCCCTGGGCTCCCTGATCAGTAGAGAGTCTGCTTCTCCCTCTCCTTCTGCCCCACTCCCTCTGCTCATGTTCTCTCTCCCAAATAAATAAAATCTTTTAAAAAAAGAAAACTTAAATATAACTGTGGAGTAATAGTCATTTTATTACATTTTGCAATTTTATTACATTTACAATTTGCCTAGGCATTACATTTTGCAATTTTTGTTTAAATTAAATCTGTCATAGCAAACTTCCTAATACCAATTTAATTCAGGCCTCTCAACTTCATTTTGCAAAATGTTTAGCTTCTAAAACTACACCAATCAGACAAATACAGGTGATTGGAATAGGAAATCAAAACAGAAAATTTTAGAGAAAATTAGGGTTTTTCTCCCCCTCTTTGACCATCAGTCGGAGAAAACACTGCTAAGTCCTAAATGGCCATTAATAATTAAGAATTTAAACTTCAGGGCAGCCCCAGTGGTTCAGTGGTTTAGCGCCACCTTCAGCCCAGGGCATGATCCTGGAGACCCGGGATCGAGTCCCACATTGGGCTCCCTGCATGGAGCCTGCTTCCCCTCTGCCTGTGTCTCTTCCTCTCTCTCTCTGTGTCTCTCACGGATAAATAAATAAAATCTTAAAAAAAAAAAAAAGAATTTAAACTTCAACAGCTTGGTCACGGTCATAATGCCTAGGATGGAAATACGCATCCATGATAGGTCAACAATATTTTAAAAGGATAACCCCTTAACATTATTTTTACAAACATAAACTACCATAAAATTCAGTTTAGTTTTTTTAACATAATCAAGGTACATTGGATATGAGCTATTTATTGAGAACCACTGTGTTCTGAGACAAATTCTTGGTAACAGAGTAGTCTAGAGCAGCCTCAGAGAAATTTAAATGATAAAACAATGTGTAAACCAGCAAACTATATCTGTGGATGTGTTGAATCTGAAATACTTTAAAATAGCCTTAGAGTACCAAATTTATTTTGAAACATCACTACAAAAATAATTTTTTTTCCCATTCAAGCACCATGCTGAATAAGTAGCTATGAGGCTAGGACATATCTTAATCACCTCCTCCTGGTTGTATTCCCTTATTGCATTTTTGACCTTTCTCAATTATTAAGGTAGTTATATTAATAGCCATGCCCTTAATGAAGGAAAATCTTCATATGGAACTTTATTCCTGACCTCCTCTTTCACACGAGCGTAATAAATCGTTTAACTGGTAAAAACTTTCACATTATTCTTAACTCTAAATGAACTCTCTTAAGTAGCGCAAAATCGATCTCAGTGACAGGGCACAGCAGCTTGAAGACTTTCCCAGGGTAGAACTAGAGGAAGCTCCGATGAGCTTAGCATTATTACTGTGAAGATGGCCCTGTATCTGTAGGCTGATTTTCAGTTGTACAAGCCACAACTATGGGACCTAATGATAGCCCATATGAATGTGGTGTATTCTTTTGGACAAGGCATTTTCCTACAGACAGCCTCTTCAAACCACCTAAGGTTGCATTTAGAACAAGAATTTCTCATCCAGATATTAACAGTTGGGCAGCCTTTGTCTCAATATTCTAAGATCATGGAATTACAGCCTACTATATGCAGTAGTTTTTTTCCTTCCTTTCATATTTTAGCTTTTTAAAGTTCTTTCATATATATATATATATATAAACTCAGCAGAATGGAAGAAAATATCTATCTATATAAATAGATATACATAAGTATAAACAGAAATTTGCCTGGGCATTTCAACATAAAAAGCCACCTAGTAATTATGTAAGGGAACT
Organism: Canis lupus baileyi; assembly: GCF_048164855.1. Taxonomy (NCBI): domain Eukaryota; kingdom Metazoa; phylum Chordata; class Mammalia; order Carnivora; family Canidae; genus Canis; species Canis lupus. Next base: position 8,599,725 of record NC_132871.1, read on the forward strand.
AGGAAAGCCTAAGGCATCCCTAAAAGATTCCAAACTACTAGTTAAAATCATTTTCAAAGGCATATGCATTCCATATATGATTACAAAACAACTTAGAAAGCACTATTTCAAATTATTGACCTAAGAGAATTAAATGTGCCTGTGTCTGTATTGAGTTGCTGTTTCATAGAGTCTTAAACTGCACCTTTTTTTTTCTTTTTCAAAAAAAAAAAAAACTAGGTGGTCCCACGTTCAGAAGGAAAAGTTCATACCCTTACACTGAGGGATGTAAAATTAGAAGATGCTGGAGAAGTCCAACTACGAGCAAAAGATTTCAAAACTCATGCCAACCTCTTTGTGAAAGGTGATTACAAGGTTTATTTTTAAACACATACAATGTAGACATTTCAGAAATGATGTCAACTCTCAATGATGAGTACCATAGATCATTAAAATCCACCAAATATCCAAATTTTACTTTTTGCCTTAACAAAAGAGTTCACAGACTATTTAAAAGAGAGAGAGAGAGAGTCAAAATGGACTCAAATATGTCTTACTTCCTCTTTCTATCCCCACCATTTATGTTGGCTTTCAATAAATGGCTGGAGGAAGAATTATTATCAAACTGGGTATCTACCACTTTATTAACCAAGACTTGGCTACTTTGTCCTTGATGTTTCATATTTTTTAAAACAACACCTTTCCTCTGTATGTATAAATAATGATGAAACATCATTATTAGAGGAAAGCATCCAAGTGGAATCAAAACTTACAAATGAAATTTAAAAACAGAAAAAGGCCTGGCGATATCAGAAGAAAGTTGAGGAGGTGCTCAAAGTCTTGGAGAAGGAAAGGAAAAATACCTTGGCTAATTAGTGTGATTCTTTCAGAACCCCCCGTTGAGTTCACTAAGCCCCTTGAGGACCAGACGGTCGAAGAAGAAGCCACTGCAGTATTGGAGTGTGAAGTATCCAGAGAAAATGCTAAGGTGAAATGGTTCAAAAATGGGACAGAAATTCTCAAAAGCAAGAAGTATGAAATTGTTGCTGATGGCAGGGTCAGAAAACTTATTATACACGGCTGTACTCCAGAGGATATTAAAACATACACTTGTGATGCTAAGGATTTTAAGACTTCCTGTAACCTGAACGTCGTGCGTAAGTATTCTTCTTACACAGGACTTTTCATTTGCAACTCTTTGATAACAACAACAACAAAAAAAGCCCTGCCACGTTTTGCATGCCCTTCTTGGCCTAACTGCATCTCTTAGCAACTTATAGTATCAATACTGACATAACCTGATCTTTTGTGTTTAAAAAAAAAAGGAAAGAAAAGAAAAATCATTCTACTCCATCTGGTCTGATAAGGACATATTGATCACTTTTACCATGTTTCTGACTAGTGGGCAGAGGTACTCTTTGTCTATGGGTGTAACCCTACTATAGGAATATCCTGACAGATAAGGACAAATTGGATGAAAGAGACAAGAAAGGAGTCATGATTTCATTTTTATTTAAAAAAAAAAAAAAAAGGAAAGAAGGAAAGAAAGCAATTTCCACTTGGAAAGAAATGAATTCTCAGGTGTCAGGAACAACTAGAAAATGAGCATGAAATTTCAGTTCGAATAGGATCACGCTAAAGTCTGCTGCAATATGATAAAGCCCGCTTACACAATGCTATCTCTGAAAATAAGAAAGGATAATAAGATGGAGCGAAGCCTGGATTCTTGGAGTCCTGTGAATGAAGAGAACTCTAATGGTTTTTAGTATTACTTCTTCCTTTGGTGAAAAATACATCTTTTTTCTAAATGTCACATTAACTCATTTTTTCATTCGTTTGTCCAGTGATAACATTTTATCAGTGTGTATTTTTGTGCTATAGCTGCTGTTTGGTTTAGTTGCTTCCCATCTGTCAACAGCTACAAAATAGTGGCTTTGATTGTGCTTCCATGCTTCTTGTGTTTTATTCTTTTGTCTTTGTGGTCGCTCTGCTTTTAGCTTATGACAGAGTAGCTTCTTGGGTCTCCTTGATCCCTTTGTCATCTACTTTGTCACCACTCCAAGAAGGCTCAGCCACAATGAACACATCTTCAAGCCTATTGACCAGCATTTGTGTCCCAGAATTTCACTGATCAAGAATGATCATCCTGGGAAGGACTCACCAGAAGCCCTAAAAGGAGGGGCAAGGGGGCGGCTCTCTGATCCTATGCATCTGCTGACTTAATCCTGAAAATCACCCACCCATACGAACACATTGCTTTGTTGCACTAATAGATGCCTGACTCACGTGTGATATCTTTGAAACTGATTTTAAAAAGAAAAGAAAAGAAAAAGGTTAAGTGTGTGTGATTTCAATTGTAGACTCATGCCTCTTAGCCATAGGCAAGACTGGTTATAGCACTTCAAGCTGCGTTATCATTGAATTCTGCTAATTTCTCAAAGATTGTATAGCCTGCCTTAAAATAATGTTTCTTTGCTACTGGTATTTCCTTTGACAATATCAGCTTTCAATGCTGAAGAAGTATCAATGAGAATTTTTCTTTTAGCCATCATTCAGGAAAACCTTGTTAGCGATTGATAGGTAATAGATATACAGATATAATCAGTTGGACATACAGTATCCACATAATTTTATGAAACCTACAGAGATATGCAAAATACAAGAGCAAAGTAACATACATACATGAATGGCAGCTCCAAGTGCTTTCAAAGTCCGCTGTAGCCTACTAAGATGGAAAAGCCCTGCAAAAGACTTTTTCTTAATATATACCACAGTAATGTCAGAGTAAATTGCCAGAAACCTCATTTTGAATTCTGATGACCTTCTCTTACAGCTCCTCATGTGGAATTCTTAAGACCACTCACTGATCTTCAAGTTAAAGAAAAAGAAATGGCTCGGTTTGAGTGTGAAATTTCCCGAGAAAATGCTAAGGTCTGTGACTTGTGTGGTTGCTCTCTTGTGTTGCCAGTTACATTGTCTACTTTTGGCCTAGACAAAACAGGGGAAAAAAAAGAAAGTGAATCAAACCTACCTCTGATTATCACTTTGCCTTTAGATTAAAGATTATTACTTTGGTGTGAGATATATACTTGATTTCATCGTTTTCTTTGTTGTATTATTCATTTACTACTACTTGAAGAACAATGGACTCACAATCAGGAGATTTAGATATTATTGGATTGGGCCATATGAAATTGCTATTTTCTTAGGCTAAGAACAAATATCTGCAATTTCATATGTCTCATTAACTACCATAGCAAGTCAACTTTGAGTCTCCCTTTACAAATTGGGAAAACAAAGGACTTAGTCTGCATGATATCTAAAGCCCTCTATGGCTCTCAACTTACATGATCCCATTATCTTTAATAACTGATATCAGAACCACAACAGCTCACTTAACAATAACTGAAGAAGTTTGTCCCTGCCCTGTGGGGTTTAGGTTGTACTTGTATTTACCACTTTGGTTCATCTTCATGACATAGTCCTGGTGGTAGTTTTAAGAAGCACTCAGGATCCTAGTTCCTCTTAAGGACACCTACATGAAGGAGCAATAAGAAAATTAATAAAGCATCTGTGTATCTCAATATAGGTCCAGTGGTTTAAAGATGGAGCCGAAATTAAAAAGGGCAAAAAATATGACATCATCTCTAAGGGAGCAGTACGCATTCTTGTCATCAACAAATGTCTCCTGGATGATGAAGCAGAATATTCCTGTGAAGTAAAGACAGCAAGAACTTCTGGCATGCTCACCGTCCTGGGTAAGAGTGAAGTCTTTCTCTGCAGAAGTATATGTTCCAGGAAAAAAAATTTTTTTTTTCAGTTTGACTCAATGTTGTTCTTGTTACTATTCTTGCAGCAGAAGAAGCTGTCTTTACAAAAAATCTTGGCAACATTGAAGTTAGTGAAACAGACACCATAAAACTGGTTTGTGAAGTCTCCAAGCCTGGAGCAGAAGTGACTTGGTACAAAGGAGATGAGGAGATAATCGAAACAGGAAGATATGAAATACTTACCGATGGGCGAAAGAGAATCCTGATCATTCAGAATGCTCATCTTGAGGATGCTGGCAACTACAACTGCCGACTCCCAAGTTCTCGAACTGATGGCAAAGTCAAAGTACATGGTATGGAAACTATAATAAATAATATTTTCAGAATTCATACTTGATGCACTTACGGTACAAATGCTGAAGTTTTTAATACCATGCAACTGCTTCTTTCCAGAACTTGCTGCCGAATTTATCTCAAAGCCTCAAAACCTTGAAGTACTTGAAGGAGAAAAGGCTGAATTCGTCTGCTCCATATCAAAGGAGAACTTCGAAGTCCAGTGGAAGAGGGATGATAAGACACTTGAACCTGGAGACAAATATGACATTATTGCTGATGGCAAAAAGAGGATCTTGGTCGTGAAAGATGCCACATTACAAGATATGGGCACCTATGTAGTCATGGTTGGGGCCGCCAGAGCAGCAGCACACTTGACAGTGATTGGTAAGTTTGTTTTTCCCTCTTGGGTTTACTTACAGTTGTCTCTACTTTGGTCCTTCTTCATGCTATAAGAATTGTTGGTTGCTTTCAGAAAAACTCAGGATCATAGTTCCTCTTAAGGACACCCGTGTAAAGGAACAACAAGAAGTCGTTTTCAACTGCGAAGTCAATACGGAAGGTGCAAAAGCCAAATGGTTCAGAAATGAAGAGGCCATATTTGATAGTTCAAAATACATTATTCTCCAAAAAGACCTGGTCTACACTCTAAGAATTAGAGATGCTCGGTTAGATGATCAAGCCAATTATAGTGTGTCTCTGACCAATCACAGAGGTGAAAATGTTAAGAGCGCTGCTAATCTAATAGTAGAAGGTAAGTCACTTATATGGAATTAACAGGAATTTTTAAGTCAGTACCTATTGTGGAAACAGTTGAAATCAACAGAATTATTCTCCTTTCCAACAGAGGAAGACCTTAGGATTATCGAGCCTCTTAAAGATATTGAAACAATGGAGAAGAAAACTGTCACCTTCTGGTGCAAGGTCAATCGTCTCAATGTAACACTGAAGTGGACCCGAAATGGAGAAGAGGTGGCCTTTGACAACCGTGTCACATACAGAATTGATAAATACAAGCACTCTCTCATTATTAAAGACTGTGGCTTCCCGGATGAGGGTGAATACGTTGTCACTGCTGGACAAGATAAATCTGTTGCTGAGCTTCTGATCATAGAAGCCCCTACGGAATTCATCGAACACTTAGAAGACCAGACAGTCACTGAGTTCGATGATGCGGTCTTCTCCTGTCAGCTCTCCAGAGAGAAGGCTAATGTGAAATGGTACAGAAATGGGAGAGAAATCAAAGAAGGCAAAAAGTAAGTGAAAGCCTCTTAATTTCTATCTCTGTAGCCATCTGCGTATGTTTGACAATGTAGTGATCATTACTGCAAGCTAACCAATAATTCGACCTCTTCTCTTAGATACAAATTTGAAAAAGAAGGAAGTACACATAGACTCATTATAAAAGACTGCCGCCTGGATGATGAATGTGAATATGCTTGTGGAGTAGAAGACAGAAAATCTCGAGCCAGACTTTTCGTGGAAGGTATGTACTGACTGAGAGGACAAGTTCTAATGTTACTACCAGTGTTTCAAGGCTGTTAACCCAACTATGAACATGTTTGTATTCATTTTACCTCTTCTCTTCAGAAATCCCCGTTGAGATCATCAGGCCTCCCCAAGATATTCTGGAAGCCCCTGGTACCGACGTTGTCTTTTTGGCTGAGCTCAACAAAGATAAGGTGGAAGTTCAGTGGCTAAGAAATAACATGGTGGTTGTTCAGGGCGACAAACACCAGATGATGAGTGAAGGAAAGATCCACAGGCTACAGATTTGTAATATTCAACCTCGTGACCAGGGTGAATATAGATTTATTGCCAAAGACAAAGAAGCCAGAGCTAAGCTTGAACTCGCAGGTAAATCCCTTTCTTTTATTTTCAAATATCCTCACAATATCACAGATACTCTGTGAGTTTCAGATTCCACAATTAAGGAGATGATGCTTGTGAAAGACTTTTATTTCTGTCGGGCACTGTCCGCATGTAACTATTCTAACGTCTCTTATATCACAAAGTGTCCCAAGTAATGGGTAATTGATAGCATTCCTCTTTCCATGCTACAACCTTGAGCAGGTGCTGGCACATGGTGGCTTGTTCGTTAGTTCCTAGAATTAACATATTGCCCTGGAAGTCATCCCCAAAAAACTCAGACCTAGAGAAAGCTCTAGTCTCTGCTATTTTCCAAACCCCTGTGGGGCTCTTAGGTCTGTTCTCATCCTCACTCAAGCTTGCAAGGCATTTTATGGGGTGTGATTATGAAAAAGCCATTACTGTTCCCTCTGTACCTCAAAACTTTGCCTGGTTTATCTCTAAGTATGATGTGCCTACTTTAAAAAACAAATGTGTTTTGCACTATATTTAGTTCTCTATTATTATTTTTGGCAATGAATGCAGATTTTATGGTTTTATATCACCTTAATCCTCTGTTCTCAAGTCTGACGATTTGCAAAAGAAGCTATGAGAACTTTAGGCCGGTTAGTGTTCTCTGCTCTCAAGTTATTGTGATAGACTTTCAATATGTAATCAACATTTGCTAACAAATGCATAGTAAAGGAGCCATGGTATAGCTGGGCTGTACGACATAACTCAAAAGCACTCATATGTCCTTTTTCTCTCTAGCTGCACCTAAAATCAAGACAGGTGATCAAGATCTTGTGGTTGATGTTGGCCAGCCTCTGACGATGGTGGTGCCCTATGACGCCTACCCTAAAGCAGAAGCTGAGTGGTTTAAAGAAAATGAACCTCTGTCTTCAAAAACCGTTGATACTACAGCTGAACAAACTTCTTTCAGAATTTTAGAAGCTAAGAAAGGAGACAAAGGGAGGTATAAAATTGTGCTTCAGAACAAACATGGAAAAGCAGAAGCGTTCATCAATTTAAGAGTTATTGGTAAGCCCTTGAATCACTTGGACTTGATTGGCAAAGCACAATTAAAAGCATGGTAACACACTAAAAAAATATTCTGTACACAAATTTCAGATGTCCCTGGGCCTGTACGTAACTTAGAAGTGACAGAAACATTTGATGGTGAAGTAAGCCTCGGGTGGGAAGAACCATTAACAGATGGTGGGAGCAAAATCATCGGTTATGTCGTTGAAAGACGTGACATCAAAAGGAAGACGTGGGTTCTGGCCACGGACCGTGCAGACAGTTGTGAGTTTACTGTCACTGGACTTCAAAAAGGCGGAGTCGAGTACCTCTTCCGGGTCAGTGCAAGGAACAGAGTCGGCACTGGTGAGCCAGTAGAGACTGACAACCCGGTGGAAGCAAGGAGTAAATATGGTAAGAAGTATTCCAGTAAGTTACAAGCTAGCTGATCTTTGCTTTTACCCCTGATTTAACCAAAGCCGTGTTTCCTTCTGTGATGAAATCCAGATGTCCCAGGCCCTCCTTTGAACGTCGCCATCACTGATATAAACAGATTTGGGGTCTCCCTGACATGGGAGCCACCAGAGTATGATGGAGGAGCTGAGATCACAAACTATGTTATCGAATTAAGAGATAAGACTTCTATCCGATGGGACACTGCCATGACAGTGAGAGCTGAAGACCTCTCTGCAACTGTGACTGATGTGGTGGAAGGACAAGAGTATAGTTTCCGGGTCAGAGCCCAAAACCGAATTGGAGTTGGAAAACCAAGTGCAGCCACACCCTTTGTCAAAGTTGCTGATCCAATTGGTAAGCCCATCAAAAAAAGGGAGGGAACTAATTACTTCATGAAATCTAGAAATCAGGCCTGTTAGTTATTAAAATGAAGTTAATGAAAAGGTAGGACATCAGAAAAGATGTGAACAAAATCACAGAAATCCAGACCGTGCCTACTTTTTAATGAATTCAATAAACCGGAGATAATGGAGATGATAGAATTGATCATACATTATTTTAATAAATTGTCACTGAATTCAGTGGTGTGCTCCAACCCTTTGTTCCATTCCAGAGAGACCAAGTCCTCCTGTGAACCTAAGTTCTTCAGATCAGACTCAGTCATCAGTTCAGCTCACGTGGGAGCCTCCTCTGAAAGATGGAGGAAGCCCAATATTGGGATATATAATTGAACGATGTGAAGAAGGGAAAGATAATTGGATTCGTTGCAATAAGAAACTAGTCCCTGAACTGACCTACAAGGTAGGGAATTGCATCTACAATAATATTCAGTGTATGATCATGGACTTAAATGTATTTTGTCCAAACAAACAAGAAATGTTTGTTTACAAATGTTGATTCATGACTTTAGGTTACTGGATTACAAAAAGGAAACAAATATTTATATCGAGTATCTGCAGAAAATGAAGCTGGTGTTTCAGATCCATCTGAAATTCTTGGTCCTCTGACTGCTGATGATGCGTTTGGTAAGTGAATATTTTATTTTTAGATTTGAGAAGAACACATAGCTACTTCATGGTACCAGGGCCTTAAATATGGTACTGGAAACTCATTAATTTTTCTTCTTGATAGTTGAACCAACAATGGACTTAAGTGCATTTAAAGATGGTCTGGAAGTTATTGTCCCGAATCCGATCAAGATCCTGGTTCCAAGTACAGGCTATCCAAGGCCACATGCAACCTGGTCTTTTGGAGATAAAGTACTAGAAGCAGGGGACCGTGTGAAAATGAAAACCATATCTGCCTACGCTGAACTTGTCATTTCTCCAAGTGAACGTCCAGATAAGGGCATTTATACACTAAAATTAGAAAATCCTGTGAAAGCAATTTCTGGAGAGATTGACGTCAATGTAATTGGTAAGGAACTAAATTTTTGTTACATAAGGTGATTTGACAGTATTAACAAATACTGGTTCAAGCTGTTACCAATATTGATTTCTGACTGCATTTTTTTTTTCAGCTCGCCCAAGTGCACCCAAAGAACTGAAATTTGGTGAGATAACCAGAGACTCGGTACATTTGACTTGGGAACCACCAGATGATGATGGAGGAAGTCCATTAACTGGATATGTTGTTCAAAAGCGAGAAGTCAGCCGGAAAACATGGACTAAAGTGAGTTTTAAGCAGCAACACACCAATTTCAGAAAAAAGAGTGGGGGAAAGCCCAGCAAAGTTTATATGGTTTAACTTTGCCTTGCTGAAAAAGAACCAAAAACCTTTTAAAATGCTCTGATGCTAATGCCTCCTGAGGTAGTTCAGCCAAGATTTGGTATAACTGCCTTATTTTGTTGCCTTACCAAATTTTCTACTAAATTTACAAAAAAATAAAACTTAACCTATTCATTTGGTACCTGATAAGTACCTAATATGGCCTATTGAGCTATAAGCCATCCTAAGAACACTGAGTACCTGACCCCCTGGTGATCAGACTTCTCATTCCACTAGATTATCTTAATTAGCCCAATTTTTTTCTCCTCAGTTTATTACTATTATTTACTTATCATTTTAAGTCAAGGTAAAAAAGCAATAATGAGTAATATTTCTAGGGGAGCCTGAGTGGCTCAGTCGATTAAACATCTGTCTTTGGCTCAGGTCATAATCCCAGGGTCCTGGGATCCCCTGTGTTGGGCTCCCTGCTCAGTGGGGAGCCTGCCTTTTCCTCTCTCCCTAATAAGTTAAAAAAAATCTTTAAATCATATTTCTAAAAACCAATCTGGTGGAAAGGATCAATACTTGCCACATTTTCAATGTGTATAGACTATGAAAGCTTTACCTTAATATATTAAGTTTCAAATATTGTGTCTTATTCTGCAACTTTCTCCCTAATATGTAATAAATAATCCTTATCATTCAAAAACTATTTCTGTGTGTATCCCTGCTCAGTAAAAATCTGTTTGACTTGGAGAAAGGGTTTTTGGGAAACAAGTAATTGTATTTCTTTGTCCCAGGTTATAGACTTGGTGACTGACCTAGAATTCACAGTTCCTGATCTTGTTCAAGGAAAAGAGTATTTATTTAAAGTCTGTGCTTGTAACAAGTGTGGTCCTGGAGAACCTGCATATGTTGATGAACCTGTAAATATGTCAGCTCCTGCAAGTGAGTACATTCTTGATGCTTTCTTATCTAGCCTCTTAGATGCTTTTTCTTTAGTCCAGGGGTTGAAGTTATGGGGGAAACGCACAGGTTGGCAATATGGAGATTTCATGGATGACCTAAGACTGACCATCTTTAAAATGTTTATAGCCGTACCTGACCCACCAGAGAATGTTAAATGGAGAGATCGAACAGCCAACAGTATCTTCCTAACATGGGATCCGCCTAAATATGATGGTGGTTCACGCATCAAAGGCTATATAGTTGAAAAATGTCCACGTGGTTCTGATCGATGGGTTGCCTGTGGAGAACCAGTTGCAGACACAAAGTGAGTTTTTAGAACTATGTGGCAAAGAGGATATATTTCATCTTGAGAAAATGAGGGTTTTTCTTTTAGAAAGTCTATTTGTTTTGTTTTTACTGAGAATTCCTGTGGTGTGCCTATCCAGTTTTAAAAAGTGTTGCTAAAAAAAAACAAAAAGTGTTGCTGAACATATCCCCTCTTGAAGGCTCTCACTAGTTATAATACTGAAGCAATCCAGAATTAATTTAAGGAATAGTACCATTGTATCAAGAGTAGGTATAACCTTTAGAAAGATCATGAATACAATAGGTTATGTACATTATAGTAAAATATTCTATTTTGTTTTCTGATAGAATGGAAGTGACAGGTCTTGAAGAAGGCCAATGGTATGCCTACCGTGTGAAGGCCTTGAACCGGCAAGGTGCTAGCAAACCAAGCAAACCCACGGATGAAATCCAAGCTGTGGATACACAGGGTATTTACTTTTGATTTTTGTATCCTTAACCAGGCCTCCACCTTTAATTCTGTTTGAACCTACTAATGTCGTAAATAATCTTTTCCAATTTTAGAGGCTCCAGAAATTTTCCTCGATGTGAAGCTCCTTGCTGGTCTCACTGTAAAAGCAGGAACTAAGATCGAACTTCCTGCCACTGTAACTGGAAAACCCGAACCTACAATAACTTGGACAAAGGCTGATATGCTTCTGAAGCAGGACAAAAGAATCACCATTGAAAACGTTCCTAAAAAATCCACAGTGACCATCCTCGATAGTAAGAGAAGCGACACTGGCACATACATCATCGAGGCCGTAAATGTCTGTGGTCGGGCCACTGCTGTGGTCGAAGTGAATGTCTTAGGTGAGAGAGGCTGCCATTTAAAAAATGGGCAAATTCACTTCAGGTACTTTTTAAAATAGAACATGATTTAAAAATGCTTTTTTTTCCTGAGTGTATAATGTCATTCATTCACAGATAAACCCGGACCACCAGCTGCTTTTGATGTCACAGAAGTGACCAATGAATCATGCCTTCTAACATGGAACCCACCACGTGATGATGGTGGATCTAAAATCACAAACTATGTTGTGGAGAGACGGGCAACTGACAGTGAAGTGTGGCACAAGCTCTCATCAACTGTCAAGGATACAAACTACAAGGCAACCAAATTAACACCCAATAAAGAATACATCTTCAGAGTCGCTGCAGAAAACATGTATGGTGTTGGTGAACCGGTTCAGGCCTCTCCAATAACAGCTAAATATCAGTTTGGTAAGTTTCTCATTAATAGTTGGCCAAAAAGTTCTTTTAAGAGATTCTTGTAAAAAAATAAAAAATAAAAAATAAAAATAAAAGATTCTTGTGTCAAACTTGAATTTGGGTGTCATAACTATATATGGGACATTTAACATTTATATCAATCATCATACTACCTATAGATCCACCTGGACCTCCAACTCGCCTAGAACCTTCTGATATCACTAAAGATGCAGTTACTCTCACATGGTGTGAGCCAGACGATGATGGTGGCAGCCCAATCACTGGATACTGGGTGGAAAGATTAGATCCTGACACTGATAAATGGGTCAGGTGCAATAAGATGCCCGTGAAGGATACAACATATAGGTATGTCCAATATCTCCACCAAAATGTTAAGATAGCAGTATATACTATTTTTCATTCTTTAGCTTTCCTTTTGATTATACAAATTCCACTCAAGGACACATCTCTTAGTTTCTTTACTATAAAATATTGACTTTAAGTTACAAAGTGGTGTTTCAATATATTATGGTAATGACCATTATTATAGATACTATAATTACACTGGTACACTTGACCAAATCTAAATTTATGTTGAAATATCTTCAGTTAAATTTCAATATCGGTTTTTTTACAATTTAAATAAATTAGTCCTTTCTATGTAAAATACACAGAGGTTTCTGTTATCATGGTATCTAATTCATACTTCGTCCCTAATTCAGAGTGAAAGGTCTCACCAATAAGAAAAAATACAGATTCCGTGTGTTGGCTGAAAATCTCGCTGGACCTGGAAAACCAAGTAGATCAACTGAACCAATCTTAATAAAGGATCCCATAGGTATTATTTACATATCTTTCTGTGGTTATTTTGAAGCTTCTCTTGATTCCTTTTTTGACAAACCTAAATAAATGGTTTCATTTCATTGGTTTGCAGATCCTCCATGGCCTCCTGGAAAACCAACTGTGAAAGATGTAGGCAAAACATCACTGATGTTGAATTGGACAAAGCCAGAACATGACGGAGGGGCAAAGATTGAGTCTTATATCATTGAAATGCTAAAGACCGGAACAGAGGACTGGGTCCGAGTGGCTGAAGGTGTTCCCACCACTCAGCATTTGCTTACTGGTCTCATGGAAGGGCAAGAATACTCCTTCCGAGTTAGAGCTGTGAACAAGGCTGGGGAAAGCGAGCCCAGCGAACCCAGCGACCCTGTGCTTTGTAGGGAAAAACTATGTAAGTCACTCTTGATGTTTACGGTGTGTAAATTCTTTGAAACACATCTGAGAACTACAATAGGCGAAAATATGAAAAACTCAACTAGATCATTTCATGCTTGCCATGTGATTTCCTAGTGACTATGAGAGAATTCAGTGAAGATTAAATATTGGACAATAAAAAAAATCGAATTCTCTTTTTCTCCTTTAGATCCTCCATCACCACCTCGCTGGCTTGAAGTTATTAATATCACAAAAAATACAGCAGACCTAAAGTGGACAGTTCCTGAGAAAGATGGAGGGTCCCCTATCACCAACTACATTGTGGAAAAGAGAGATGTTAGGCGAAAAGGCTGGCAAACAGTGGACACAACTGTCAAGGACACCAAGTGCACAGTAACTCCACTGACAGAGGGCTCTTTATACGTGTTCCGAGTTGCTGCAGAAAATGCCATCGGACAAAGTGACTACTGTGAAATTGAGGACTCTGTCCTGGCCAAAGACACCTTCAGTATGCTAACTTCATCTTTGTAATACCATTGTTGGTGGATTATCACTTTTCCCTCTAGTTTTTCTAACCATTGAATATTCTGCTTCTAGCCACCCCTGGTCCACCCTACGCTCTGGCAGTGGTTGATGTAACCAAGAGACATGTTGACCTGAAGTGGGAACCACCTAAAAATGATGGTGGAAGACCAATACAGAGGTAAAATTTTAATTAATTCACGAAGAATAATTTATATTCAGTTGAAAATTCTTAACCTTGTTTTCCCTATGAATCCTAATGAAATGCTGTATTTCAATAGATATATCATTGAGAAGAAAGAGAAGTTAGGTACCCGTTGGGTGAAAGCTGGAAAGACTGCAGGCCCTGACTGTAACTTCAGAGTAACTGATGTCATTGAAGGAACAGAGGTCCAATTTCAGGTTCGGGCAGAAAATGAAGCTGGAGTTGGTCACCCAAGTGAACCCACAGAACTCCTGTCAATTGAAGATCCAAAAGGTAAAGTAGTATCGATTATACAAAAGATATTGTCTAGAGCTTGATGATGAGATCGTGGATGTGGACATTTCGCTCTTCTTTCAGGTCCTCCTTCACCTCCTCTTGACTTGCATGTGACTGACGCTGGGAGAAAGCACATTGCCATTGCCTGGAAGCCTCCAGAGAAAAATGGTGGAAGTCCTATTATAGGATACCATGTTGAAATGTGTCCAGTAGGCACTGAGAAATGGATGCGAGTTAATTCTCGCCCGATAAAAGACTTGAAATTCAAAGTTGAAGAAGGCGTTGTTCCTGACAAGGAGTACGTCCTGAGAGTAAGAGCTGTCAATGCTGTGGGTGTCAGTGAGCCATCTGAAATCTCCGAAAATGTGGTTGCCAAAGACCCAGACTGTAAGAACACAGTTTCTTTTATAATTACTAAAACACACCTTGCTTACACATTTTATTTTGACATATCTTTTATTCTCTTTTGGATATCTTACAGGCCAGCCAACAATTGATATGGAGACTCATGACATTGTTGTTATCGAAGGTGAAAAGTTAAGCATTCCTGTCCCCTTCCGAGCTGTCCCAGTTCCAACTGTTAGTTGGCATAAAGATGGCAAAGAAGTCAAAGCAAGTGATAGATTAACAATGAAGAATGATCACATCTCTGCACACCTTGAAGTTCCCAAGAGTGTCCATGCAGATGCTGGAATTTATACCATTACGCTGGAGAATAAGCTCGGCTCAGCAACTGGCTCAATTAATGTCAAAGTCATAGGTAATCATTCTTTGATGAAATACCAGATATTCTTCACATGTTGAGGAAACTAGTTCACCTTGCAGTGTTCATGTAAATGGCTTCATGAGTTGACCATTTGTAAACTAAGTGTCCTTCCATATGATTTCTTTCCATATGAGAAACGATGCAATTATAGATGTGAAATTGCTAGTAAAATTCTGATTAAACTAATTTACTTCTGTTGTAATAACTGGCACATGAAGTACTAAATAAAAAATATAGTATACCCAAAGAATGCTTAAATTGCCAGTATTCATTTATTAATTGTATTGGCATTTTTTCCCCAGTGTTTTCACCAGAATCAGTAACATTTTATGCCCTGTCCCATGCAGAATCTGAGGAGGGGGCAATTTGACGGGAGGGGGAACCTACTGACCGTTAGTAATTGGGGGCCAAAGGTGCTAAATGGCCTGCAGTGTAAAGGGGGGATACTCCAGCACATCAAAGATTATCCCACCCAAAATGTGCATGGTCCCATTTAGAAAAAGAGTGTACTATAACATGCTGACTTTTCATCTTACAATAAAAATTATCATTTTATTTCTAATAGGCCTACCTGGACCATGCAAAGATATTAAAGCAAGTGATGTGACCAAGAGTTCTTGTAAATTAACCTGGGAACCTCCAGAATATGATGGTGGAAGCCCAATCCTTCATTATGTCCTGGAACGCAGAGAGGCTGGGAGGAGGACATATATACCAGTCATGTCTGGTGAAAACAAACTGTCTTGGACTGTAAAAGATCTCATACCAAATGGTGAATACTTCTTCCGTGTTAAAGCTGTCAACAAGATTGGTGGAGGCGAATATATTGAACTGAAAAATCCAGTCATTGCTCAAGATCCAAAGCGTAAGTTTGGGCATGGATATAGTATAGCTGGGAATTACTATGCAATTTTTTATTTTAAAAAGATGAGTTTATATTATTCAGCTACATATTAACAGGTTTTTTTTTCTTATTCTCCAGAGCCCCCTGATCCACCTGTAGATGTTGAGGTTCATAATCCTACAGCTAACGCAATGACTATTACATGGAAGCCACCTTTGTACGATGGAGGAAGCAAAATAATGGGTTACATCATAGAAAAGATTGCTAAGGGTGAAGACAAATGGAAGAGGTGCAATGAACACCTAGTACCAGTCCTGACCTACACAGCCAAAGGACTTGAAGAGGGAAAGGAATACCAATTCCGAGTGCGAGCAGAAAATGCTGCCGGCATTAGTGAACCTTCTCGGGCCACTCCTCCAACCAAAGCTGTAGATCCTATTGGTGAGTTTTGTTTAATGGGCTTGCTGTTTTACCAATGTACAATAAAAGAGAATAATGTTTTGTCAGATTTTTTAATCAGAATTGAAAACAATTATTGTTTTTATTCATTACAGATGCCCCGAAGGTCATTATGAGAACAAGCCTCGAAGTGAAACGTGGTGATGAAATAGCACTTGATGCAACCATCTCTGGGTCACCTTACCCGACTATTACATGGCTAAAGGATGAAAAAGTCATTATACCAGAAGAAATTAAGAAGCGAGTAGCACCCACAGTTAGGAGGAAGAGGGGTGAAGTTCAAGAAGAAGAACCATTTGTCCTGCCTCTGACAGAACGTTTGAGTATTGACAACAGTAAAAAAGGAGAGTCTCAGCTACGTGTCCGAGATTCAATCCGACCTGACCATGGCCTGTTTATGATCAAAGCTGAAAATGACCATGGTATTGCTAAAGCTCCCTGTACTGTCAGTGTGCTAGGTAAGTAGGTAAAACTATACTTCTCAATGGAAGAAAGTCTATAGAAGAGTTTTAGTAAAACATAAAAATGGAGTTTGGGCCGGGCCAGGGGAGAGAAGTAGGAAATAGCTTCAGCAAGGTTTCCTCAGTCCCATTTTTTCCTCCCAGCTATCTAAACGAAATCAACCAAACTTATTATTTGTTAGCTAATGTGATACAAAGACAGATGTAGGAAAAGCAGAAGTTTATGTTAAAGGTGCATGCTAACATTTACATTTTCCATTGCAACCATTTCTATGCAAATTTTTAATCACTGCTGTCTTTCAAAATATTAGATACACCAGGACCACCAATCAACTTTGTATTTGAAGATATTAGAAAGAACTCCGTCCTCTGTAAATGGGAACCACCCCTCGATGATGGTGGCAGTGAAATTATAAACTATACTTTGGAAAAGAAAGACAAGACAAAACCTGACTCAGAGTGGATTATCATCACTGCAACACTTAGACACTGCAAATA
Source organism: Canis lupus baileyi (assembly GCF_048164855.1). NCBI lineage: Eukaryota > Metazoa > Chordata > Mammalia > Carnivora > Canidae > Canis > Canis lupus. Next base: position 8,616,592 of record NC_132871.1, read on the forward strand.
TTCAGTGACAAAACTAATTGAAGGAAAAGAGTACCTCTTTCGAGTAAGAGCTGAAAATAGGTTTGGGCCTGGACCACCGTGTGTTTCAAAGCCACTTATAGCTAAAGATCCATTTGGTAAGGTTCTTTTAGCATCTACATTTTGCCTTTTTATTGTATGCATGGGTATATACATTATCATAGCTTATAACCTTGAATTTTTATATCATACTGGAGAATTCATTCAAATATGCATTTTTTTCTTATCAGAACCACCTGATGCACCTGATAAGCCCATTGTGGAAGATGTTACCAGCAACAGTATGCTAGTGAAATGGAATGAACCAAAAGATAATGGAAGTCCCATCTTGGGTTACTGGCTTGAAAAACGGGAGGTTAATAGCACACATTGGTCTCGTGTCAACAGAAGCCTTCTGAATTCTTTGAAGACCAATGTAGAAGGCCTATTAGAAGGACTCACCTATGTCTTCAGAGTATGTGCCGAAAATGCAGCTGGACCTGGAAAGTTCAGTCCTCCTTCAGATCCCAAAACAGCACGTGATCCAATCTGTAAGTAATTTCTTACAAAGAGAGTAGGGTGCAGCACAGTGCTATAATTAAGTTACTTAATTAAGTACTATGTTGTATGCTTGAAAGTTGTTAAGAGAGTAGATCTTGAATGTTATAGCTGCCAAAAAAATGGTAATTGTGCAAGGGAGTGGAGGTATAAACTAACATTGTAGTAATCATCTTGCAATATATGTATCAAATCATCATGTTGTATACCTTAAACTTGCCCAAAAAATCAAGCAAAATACTAACAATGACTACAGATGCATATTAAGATTACAATAAAAAATTTTAAACATCAGTATATATAAGTTAAAAGTTTCATAAAACAGTACTTACCCATATTATAGGCGATGCATTTTGGAAATAAGGTGGATAGAGTAAGGTATTGTTCATTTTAAAATATTCAGTGAGTTTTGATTTGTGTATCCACATTTATTCTAGCTCCACCTGGGCCACCTGTCCCAAGAGTCACTGACACAAGCTCTACAACTATTGATCTAGAATGGGAACCCCCAGCTTTCAATGGTGGTGGGGAAATTGTTGGCTACTATGTTGATAAGCAGCTGGTTGGCACAAATGAATGGTCACGCTGCACGGAGAAGATGATCAAGGTCCGTCAGTACACTGTCAAAGAAATCCGAGAGGGTGCCGATTATAAACTCCGAGTGAGTGCTGTCAATGCTGCAGGTGAAGGACCACCAGGGGAGACAGGACCTGTGACTGTGGCTGAACCACAAGGTAACTTAAAAGTTACATGAATAAGATTATGGATATTTTCCTAGTATGGGATTCCCCCACCCCTTTCTTGGGCTTAATATATTACTGTTCTCTTTATAACAGAGCCTCCAACTGTGGAACTGGATGTTTCTGTCAAGGCTGGAATACAAATAATGGCTGGAAAGACTCTTAGAATTCCAGCTGTGGTAACTGGTCGCCCAGTGCCTACCAAAGTATGGACCATAGAAGAAGGGGAGCTGGATAAAGACCGTGTTGTAATAGAGAATGTTGGAACAAAATCTGAGCTCATTATCAAGAATGCCTTGAGAAAAGATCATGGAAGATACGTGATTACAGCTACCAACAGCTGTGGGTCCAAATTTGCAGCAGCCAGAGTAGAAGTCTTTGGTAAGGAATGTTACATGGATTTTCATGGGGTTTTCGGAAGTGATGCAATTGATCGCATTGATTTTTATGTTTGTTTCTTTTTTTTTTTAATTTTTCAGATGTTCCTGGACCAGTTCTTGACTTAAAACCTGTTGTAACAAATAGGAAGATGTGTTTGCTTAACTGGTCTGATCCAGCAGATGATGGAGGAAGTGAAATCACAGGATTCATTATTGAAAGAAAAGATGCGAAGATGCATACCTGGAGACAACCAATAGAGACCGAGCGATCTAAATGTGATATCACAGGTCTCCTTGAGGGACAAGAGTATATGTTCCGGGTGATTGCCAAGAACAAGTTTGGCTGTGGCCCTCCTGTTGAAATAGGACCAATTCTTGCAGTTGATCCACTAGGTAAAAGCGGTTTTCATTGTTTGCTTCTAGCTCTGTCATTTATTTATTGAGCCTTATGGCTTCAAACTCCCAACAGTCCAATGATCTATAGCTAGAGAGTGATAAGAAAAGTAAAACAAATAACTACTAGCAACTTTAATAAGAGTACCATATTTGCTATCATTTCAATGTAATTTTTGCACAAATCCATGTATGGTTTTGTGTACTGAAAAACCTGAATCTCTCTGCAATAGAATACACTGGAGTAATTCATTTAATACCGAAGTAATTCAATGGAGTTCATTATTTTTAAAAGATTACAGAATAGATGACAGCCTTATGATAAATGCCTCAGTCTTCCTTTAGCTCTCAAAAGAACAGAAATCCAACCAAAGGAAATCTCCATAAGCAAAATGAACAAATGTGAAACCCTCAAACTGCACACCCTTATAAATGCATACTAACATCCCATCCAAGAAAGCAAAAATCTATGAGGATGACCCATTTCACCAAAAGACAGAGGCGCTATTCGTCTTCCACCACCACCTCCCTACCAACCAAAAAAAGAAAATTCTATCTTCACTATGATAGCTCATCTCAAAAATGTCCACTGGAGCTCAAGTTGTACCAGAGGTATTAGAAGAGAGCTGAGCTTCCACCACAAAGCTCTGCTTCTGGTTGCAATAATAGTCAACAGGAAAGAATTAGGTGTTGTTTGAGCATTCAGATGTATTCTTTGTTTTGTCCTTTGGGGCACAAAACTACAGCAGCATTACGTAAATTCTCTTTCCACTCCATTTTAAACCCACACTTGGAGGCAACTTGGTTCAAAGCGTGTTCAGTAGACATATCTGCTGTCTGTTAATAATGGAAACACTTTGATCTCAGCTGGTCATCCAAAGCAAAACTCCACAGACTGTCTCTTCCACTTCATCAGGATTAGAAACTTTCCCAGTGACAGATGTGTAAAAGACAGAAAATGCTGAAGATAACAAAAGCATATTGCCCTTCAATTTATTTTTAATCAACAATTTAGGCTGTAAAGTTTGCTAAGAAAGTCTGCCTATTATGAATGCCTATAGTTCTGGTAACTGATATATTTTTAGAAGGATTTTAAAGATGGATGTAAGGTTATTATGCCAAACAGAAACCTGATTTTCACATAATTAATTTAAAGTGAAATACTATTTCTTATGCGAATATTTAACTTGATGCTTGTCATTTCAATTTGCCTCTGGTTAAAGGTCCTCCCACGTCTCCTGAGAGGCTCACATACACAGAGAGGACGAAGTCCACTATTACCCTTGACTGGAAAGAGCCCCGCAGTAATGGTGGCAGCCCCATCCAAGGCTATATCATTGAAAAACGGCGTCACGACAAACCTGACTTTGAAAGAGTTAACAAACGACTCTGCCCAACCACATCTTTTCTGGTTGAAGATCTTGATGAGCACCAAATGTATGAATTCCGTGTCAAAGCTGTCAACGAAATTGGCGAAAGTGAACCATCCCTGCCTCTGAATGTGGTCATACAAGATGATGAAGGTGTGCAATCTGAGCATGATTTTAGGGCACTTGATGTGCTGCCTTTATCTTAGAGGTTGAGCAAACATCCCTTATGGTTTTTTTGTTTTTCTCTTCCTTTCCCTTCTCATTGCAGTGCCTCCAACTATTAAGTTGCGCCTGTCTGTTCGAGGAGACACTATCAAAGTTAAGGCGGGAGAGCCCGTTAACATCCCTGCAGATGTGACAGGCCTTCCAATGCCTAAGATTGAGTGGTCCAAGAATGAAACTGTGATCGAAAAGCCCACCGATGCACTTAAGATAACTAAGGAAGAAGTATCCCGGAGTGAGGCAAAGACGGAGCTTATCATTCCCAAAGCAGTGCGGGAAGACAAAGGCACTTACACGGTTACTGCTTCCAATCGCCTGGGCTCAGTGTTCCGAAACGTTCATGTGGAAGTATATGGTAAGGGACCTGTTTTCTCAGATCAAAATGAAGCCCAAGGTCTTCTTTTGAAAGAATTGTCTTCTCATTCCCATTCTCCTCTCTTTGTTCCTTTCCAGATCGTCCATCACCACCAAGAAATCTTGCTGTTACTGACATTAAAGCTGAATCCTGCTACTTGACATGGGATGCCCCTCTAGACAACGGTGGCAGTGAAATCACCCATTATATCATTGACAAACGTGATGCAAGCAGGAAGAAAAGTGAATGGGAGGAAGTCACCAACACTGCTGTAGAGAAGAGATATGGGGTAAACTAAATATTTTCTTGTACCCATTAAAAAGACATGACCCTAAATTAACACCCTTCTGGCAAAACCTTAGAATTTAATGATTAAACTCAAAACTGCACATGAAAAGATTTATTGTAATTTTTAGCACCATGCACATTAGGCCACTCAGTAAATACTATTTGGTAAGCCAATTCTCTTTTATTTGAGAGATCCACTACTAGGTACAAGAGACACATATTCTTATTTTTAAATGCTTTCTTCACATTTGAGTCTATGTATTTTCAAACTATATATTTACTTGATTTTATAGATTTTCATAATCTTGCTTACCAAAATAACTTGAATTTTAAAATAGTAAAATCAACATTAAGTATGTTGTTTTTAAGAAATCATTATTCATCTGATTTCTAGGTCTGGAAACTTATCCCCAATGGTCAGTACGAGTTCCGAGTTAGGGCAGTGAATAAATATGGAATCAGTGATGAGTGCAAATCAGATAAAGTGGTCATTCAAGATCCCTTCCGCCCTCCTGGACCTCCAGGAAAACCAAAAGTTCTGGAGCGCACAAAAGGGTCGATGCTAGTGAGCTGGACTCCTCCTCTGGACAACGGCGGTTCTCCAATTACTGGCTACTGGCTGGAGAAGAGAGAAGAGGGAGGTGCCTACTGGTCACGTGTTAGCCGAGCACCGATAACCAAAGTGGGATTGAAAGGCGTGGAATTTAACGTTCCCCGCTTGACTGAAGGTGTTAAATACCAGTTCAGAGCAATGGCAATAAATGCCGCAGGAGTTGGCCCTCCCAGTGAACCATCAGATCCAGCTGTTGCAGGAGATCCTATCTGTAAGTACACTCCCATTTCTGGAGTTTACAAAGAGCAAAACCACTAAAGGGATAATTCTGCTCTTAGATTTCTTGTATTTTTCTATGCCAAATTACTTATTAAAGTAAAAATTCCATACTTAAAGTATCAGAAGTACATTTATGTGCATATACATATATATACATATATATACTACACACACATACATAAAAGCATATAGTTTTTAAGTTGTTGATTTAAGCCTAGTATTTATGAGTAATCACTTATGATTACTCATGATAAAGACCCTGGACTATAAGCTCCTCTCTGCTCCCATACCTTAAATAAACTCCTATCCCATTAGACACAATGGAAATTATCTCCATCTCTAAACAGACCCTGTAGCTGGAGTTCAACCAAAAGTAAAATGTTAACTTTTCAATAATATATATTGATCAAAGATACAAGATTCTAAAGCACAGTCCATGAGGTCAAAGAAAAGAAAGAAAATTCTTCTGAAAGATCTATTTAACAGATCAATTCAAAAAATAAAATACCAGGGCCTTAATGATTAATTATATTTGCTATATATCTGATAGAGATTCTCTGTAGGAAAAAAAATTCAGCTATTTGTTAAGAAGAAGATTTAAAATAATCTAAGTTCTTTATATGGAGCATATATATAAAATGCAATATTCATTCATTCAGCAAGCTAGTATTGAACATGTGCTATGTACAAGGAATAGTACTACGCACTAGAGAGGAAGAGCCAGGGTTAAAAAGACTTTCTATAATTGTGAAGCACTGTCAGAAATGTAAAAGATTGTTAAGTAATTATTATAGACATCAACCTCGTCCCTACAGGGCATACAATTATTTTGTGTTCAGACGTTTACCAACCAATGATGAAATAATTTTTTTTATTTTAAAGTAAATTAAATTTTGCAGTCTCTTCAAAGGGATCTTAAAATTAAAATAGCTTTTCACCAATTGTGTATAACAGAATACAGATCTAAAGATTTTGTAGTCTTTTTAATCCCAGTTAGTTGCTTGCTTTCTTTTCACGTTAATGCTAAATAAAAAGAGATTATTTCTTATATTCTCTTCTCTAGAAGGTAATTTGTTATTTTGGAGTCCCTATTTTAGTATTTAGTAGATTAAATCTAGCATTCCATTGGCTTCACAATTTGATATACTTTTTTTTTTTTTTCTTATTAGATCCACCTGGGCCACCCTCTTGCCCAGAGGTCAAAGATAAAACAAAGTCCAGCATCTCACTGGCATGGAAACCTCCAGCCAAAGATGGTGGCAGTCCAATCAAAGGATACATTGTAGAAATGCAAGAAGAAGGTAGTACTGACTGGAAAAAAGTAAATGAGCCCGACAAACTACTGACTACCTGTGAATGTGTGGTGCCAAACCTGAAAGAACTCAGGAAGTACAGATTCAGAGTGAAAGCTGTCAATGAAGCTGGTGAATCTGAACCAAGTGATACAACTGGAGAGATTCTTGCCACTGATATTCAAGGTAGTAGTCCTTCATTGCATTTGTGTTCAGTTGATCTGATTACGTAAGTAACTTGCTGAAGATATGTCAATTACTTTTTTGAAAAAGGTAAGCTAAATCCTGTTATGTTATTCATGGTATTACAGAGCCACCAGAAGTTTTTATTGACATTGGAGCACAAGACTCTCTGGTTTGTCAAGCTGGCTCCCAAATTAGGATTCCTGCTGTCATCAAGGGACGCCCAACACCAAAATCATCTTGGGAATTTGATGGAAAGGCAAAGAAGGCAGTGAAGGTAAAAAAATATATATATTTAATTTTCTGTGTCTCCCACTGAATCACTCTAAGGTATATTTACAATGCAACTATCTTCTTTTCTAACAGGATGGAGTTCATGATGTACCTGAGGATGCACAGGTAAGAAGAAAGCAATTTAGATATAGTGGACTGCAGTACTGCTTTTATTTCATCTGATGTATGACTACTATTTTCTTTGTATAGGTGGAGACTGCTGAAAACTCATCGGTCATTATTATTCCGGAATGCAAACGATCTCATTCAGGCAAATACAGCATCACAGCCAAGAATAAAGCAGGACAGAAGACAGCGAATTGTAGAGTTAAAGTCATGGGTAAGAAAAACTTTAAAAGTGACCATAGAGGGGATCCCTGGGTGGCTCAGCAGTTTGGTGCCTACCTTTGGTCCAGGGCGTGATGCTGGAGTCCCGGGATCAAGTCCTACGTGGGGCTCCCCGCATGGAGCCTGCTTCTCCCTCCTCCCTCTCTCTATCACAAATAAATAAACAAATCTTTAAAAAATAAAATAAAATAAAAGTGACCATAGAATAAGAACCAATTACTTTAAACAAAGTGACATTCCTTATATTGTGATTTGCATCCAACAGATGTACCAGGGCCGCCCAAAGATCTGAAAGTCAGTGACATCACAAGGGGTAGTTGCAGACTCACATGGAAGATGCCAGATGATGATGGAGGAGACAGGATCAAGGGCTATGTTATAGAGAAAAAGACTATTGATGGAAAAGCCTGGACTAAAGTCAATCCAAACTGTGGAAGCACCTCATTTGTGGTTCCTGATCTCATCTCTGAACAGCAATATTTCTTCCGGGTGCGTGCAGAAAACCGTTTTGGTATTGGTCCACCCGTAGAAACCATTCAGAGGACCACGGCCAGAGATCCAATATGTAAGTGTCTTCATCTGAGATTAAAATAGTTTCTCAAATTTGAACTATATAATTTTAAACAATACCTAATACTTCTTTTCCTATTTTTAAAGATCCTCCTGACCCCCCTATTAAACTCAAGATCGGTCTCATAACAAAGAACACAGTACACCTATCATGGAAACCCCCAAAGAATGATGGGGGCTCCCCTGTCACCCACTATATTGTTGAGTGCCTTGCATGGGACCCGACTGGGACAAAGAAAGAAGCGTGGAAACAGTGCAACAAGCGTGACGTAGAAGAACTGGAATTTACTGTTGAAGACCTCATAGAGGGTGGGGAATACGAATTCAGGGTCAAGGCTGTCAATGCTGCAGGAGTCAGCAAACCTTCAGCCACTGTTGGCCCCGTGACTGTCAAAGACCAGACGTGTAAGTACCAACATATTAACAGAGATGGTCCCCTTTATGAGTGCCTTCGTACAAATTTAATATTAGCCCAAAATAAAAAGAGAAATATCTGTATGTCAGGAGGCTACTGTGAGTTGAGCATATTAACCACTCATTCCTTCAACTTCTGCAGAATTAACACATTTCCTTACATGTGACCTTTCCCTTATTTGGAAGAGATGCTGTTTGGAATTTCCTCACTGTAATTTTCCGCATGATCCTCAGAAAGGGGAAGAGAGTAAACAGTTATTTGCTCAGCAACTGCTGAGACCCATTTATCTTCACAATCAAGTTTCCTTTTCTCTATTTAAGGAAAAGATACATCCGTTTTAATAGATAAACATGAATAGGCAAATATGGTAATAATTCTTCCTCCGTGATTGTTACCATCCCTACTGCTGTGTGTGTGTTCGGATCGTTCTTCTAAAATCTGGAGGGGGTTGTAATCACTACCCTCTTTGCATATTCTTCTACTAGATTCATGGAAAATTGCTTTGCCTCTACTAGCAGTTATATTTCTTAAAAAAGGGAGTCCCTCTCAGAATAAAAATAGTAAGTCCTCTCATAACTCTGCATATTTAAGGGAATATGCATACATATTAAAGGGACTATCATGAAAGAATTCCTAAGCCTAAGCTACTATAATCTCCACTTCTCTCTGCCCCCTTTTCAGGATCTACACTCATAGTAACACCAGGTGAGAGAGAGGCAATAGCTGATACATAGCCACGTGTAGGTCCACTAAAGCATGATGACTACATGTACCTGCTCTCCAAGCTGGTATAAATCAGTTGAAGTCAAATCCATTCTTCATATTGGGCTACACAGCCTGCCTATAGGAGATGCAAATAGCTTTGTAGGTGCTATAAATTCTACTTTCTGTCCCTAGTGACCACCATTTTTTTTTAATAATCTAGGCCCACCTTCAATTGAGCTAAAAGAATTCATGGAGGTTGAAGAAGGAACAGATGTTAACATTGTGGCCAAAATTAAGGGTATGCCATTCCCGACACTCACCTGGTTTAAAGCGCCTCCAAGGAAGCCTGATAAGAAAGAACCTGTTGTCTATGACACCCACGTCAACAAACTGGTAGTGGATGATACCTGCACGTTAGTTATTCCACAGTCTCGCAGGAGTGACACTGGCTTATATACCATCACAGCTGTGAATAATCTGGGAACGGCATCGAAGGAGATGAGACTGAATGTCCTCGGTAAACACAGCATGGCTTTCTAAAACTACATGTCTCTCTGTTCCTAAATATACTATTTGGCTTTAAAATCATCCTTCTAATTTTTTTTCCCTTTCTTCAACCATTTTAGGTCGTCCTGGCCCTCCAGTGGGACCAATAAAGTTTGAAAATATTTCAGCAGATCAAATGACATTATCTTGGCTTCCACCTCTAGATGATGGTGGGTCTAAGATTACAAACTATGTAATTGAGAAGAGAGAAGCTAACAGGAAGACATGGGTGCATGTCTCCAGTGAACCTAAAGAGTGCACGTACACAATTCCCAAATTGCTAGAAGGCCATGAATATGTATTCCGAATCATGGCCCAGAATAAATTTGGTGTTGGGGAGCCTCTTGACAGTGAACCTGAAACAGCAAGAAACCTATTCTGTAAGTAGGGCGTGTTTTACGTATAAAATCACTCTTATCTGTTGTTTTTCATAATTTCTTATAAATCAACATGATTTCTTTTTCATAGCTGTCCCTGGACCACCAGATAAACCCACAGTTAGCAGTGTGACTCGCAACTCCATGACTGTCAACTGGGAAGAGCCAGAATATGATGGAGGCTCTCCTGTAACAGGATACTGGCTAGAAATGAAAGACACCACTTCAAAGAGATGGAAGAGAGTTAACCGAGATCCTATCAAAGCCATGACTTTGGGTGTTTCTTATAAGGTGACGGGTCTTATTGAAGGCTCTGATTATCAATTCCGTGTGTATGCAATCAACGCTGCTGGTGTGGGTCCAGCAAGTCTGCCATCAGACCCAGTGACTGCTAGGGATCCAATTGGTAAGCCATGAAACCATTTCTTCCCCGCCCCCCAAAGTGCCATGGAGAAGTCAAGAATACTAATATATACTGGTTCTTTCCAGCCCCTCCTGGTCCTCCAATTCCCAAAGTCACGGACTGGACTAAATCATCTGTGGATTTAGAGTGGTCTCCGCCACTGAAAGATGGTGGATCCAAAGTAACTGGATACATTGTTGAATATAAAGAAGAAGGAAAAGAAGAATGGGAACAGGTGACTAACACTTGGCATTCTGGAAATATATTATGAATAAACTAAAAGTGTAGCAGTTATTCTGAGTCCCATTAATTTCTATTTGTATTTTTTATTAAGAAATGAGAAAAAAGCAGAAATTTAATCAAAAGTTATATTGTCATTAGTAAAATACAGTTCCTGGCAAGACATTTCATTCAGGGTTTCCCTGTAATATCTGATCCCCAAAACTTAAATTGGCAACAATTTTCCCGAAGTAGTTAAATATGCTGTTGGCTATACTTCAGAAAGCCATTAAAATAAGAAGCTACAAAGAACTGAATGCATGTGATCCTTCTCTAGGGTAAAGATAAAGAAGTGAGAGGAACAAAGCTTGTTGTGACAGGGTTAAAAGAAGGAGCTTTCTACAAATTCAGAGTTAGAGCAGTCAACATTGCTGGCATTGGAGAACCTGGAGAAGTGACAGATGTCATTGAAATGAAGGACAGAATTGGTAATTATTTACACTTCTATTATTTTATCAACATTTGTGTTTTGGATTGGCCGTGAAAATCACATCTGTAATTTTCAATTGTGTTCCAGTGTCACCTGACCTTCAGCTAGATGCCAGTGTCAGAGACAGAATTGTGGTCCATGCTGGAGGGGTGATCCGGATCATCGCCTATGTGTCCGGAAAACCTCCTCCAACTGTCACCTGGAACATGAATGAGAGAGCTTTACCTCAGGAAGCTACCATTGAGACCACAGCCATTAGCTCCTCCATGGTCATCAAGAATTGCCAGAGGAGCCACCAAGGGGTCTATTCTCTTCTCGCCAAGAATGCAGGAGGAGAAAGAAAGAAGACAATTATCGTTGATGTATTAGGTAAATACCTTTAATTTGTCCATGCAGCTTTTAAAAATAACATTTTTACTTCATCTACAAGCAAAGCTATGTTATAATAAAACTATTACAAATATTTTGGAAAATAAGAAAAATCATCCACAATCCCACTGACCACTATTTGCATTTAAAAAGATTTCCTCCTGGGTTTTTTGTCCTATACATATTTTATATTGTTGTACTCCTATACAGTTTTTTTATGTTGCCTTTTTATATGACATTAAAAAGTCATGTTTTTATGCTATATAAAAGCAGTTCTTTATAACAAGTTTTTATATTGCCTTTTATATAACATGCCACCATAAGCACTTACTATGTTTTATATAGTTTTCTTGAAACTTTCCTGCAAATGTACGTGAATACCTAATCATTTGCTAAGATTGATCAATTCTTATTTGCTAATTTTCATAATAAGGCAAAAATCTCTGTGAAGGGTTTCAGTATTCTAATTGAAATAGTCACATTCAGTTATAAATATTGCATTTCTAGTCACTGAATACAGAGGTAAACTCTGCAAGGCTTTTTCATGCCTCTTGATGGCTGCTCTATTCCAGTGATTTGCTCAAAAAGTAAAGCCAGCCCACTCAGATTTTTCTCTCAGCACATCTCTAAGCCCAACCATACTCCAAACAAGGAGTTGTTATGTGAAAATAACTGGTTCTCTATTGAACATAACTATAATGCTATATAAATTTGTTATGTTTTCATTAAAATGAAAATGGCATGAGGAAAAAGATCTCATTGAGCCAACAGTCCCACAAGCTTTTAGGTTACTTTCAAGCTTCTAAACACACTTTGTTTTAACTTAAGAATCGGTACACTTTCAAGGTTAAATGCTAACCCTCCCAAAGTTCCCTCTGAGATTTGGGAACCCCTGTGCTGCTTATTGATTCGCTAGTCACCTAGAAAAACTCTCTCCCCCTGTCCCTTCTGGAGAGTAAACTAGACACAAAAAGTAGCCATGCCACCCCTCACCCCTTGTCCTGTCTCCTCCTGTTCATTCTCCTTCCAGCAGCCCCCTCCTATCTGATTTACAAATTACAAAAAAAAAAAAAAACACCTATATACGTAAATGTATAAATATACACGTTATGTATACATACACACATTACTACTCCTTTAGCTTCTACTAAAGCAGTGGCAAACAGTAATTATTATAAACATACTTCATTTAAAAACATGGTTGAATATAGATGACGATGGGGAGAAAAAAACAGACACAAAATCTTATATTTTTGTCTCATTTTTAAAAACAGAGGGTAACAAATATTGAGCCCTGTTATTCATTGAAAACAAACAACTAGAAATTGTTTCTTCTTATTTCCAGATGTGCCAGGTCCTGTTGGAATACCATTCCAGGCTCACAACCTAACCAATGACTCCTGCAAACTGACATGGTTTTCTCCAGAAGATGATGGAGGCTCTCCAATCACCAATTATGTCATTGAAAAGCGCGAATCTGACCGCAGAGCATGGACCCCTGTGACATATACAGTTACCCGACAAAATGCTACTGTCCAGGGTCTCATTCAAGGGAAAGCCTACTTTTTCCGAATTGCAGCAGAAAATAGTGTTGGCATAGGCCCATTTACTGAGACACCAACTGCACTCGTAATCAGAGATCCAATAAGTAAGTGCAAGTTGAAACAATTTCATCATTTAATAAAAGAGTATGGTGACAAAATAGGTGCATAGATGCCAAACGTTTCATTCCTTTGACAAGCATTCAGTAGACAAATGCTCAATACCTGATGTTGGTAGTATTTGAATGTGATTGTGAAAGACATTATGGGAATATAGGATTTTTCAAATCCTTCCATATATGCTACACATTTTTAATTTCCCACTCAATGGCATAAATATGACATATTTTCCTAACTCTAAAACTACTAACTCTGGAGAACTTAAATTATTTGGCCTCAACGAACCTCTATTTGCTTATCTATCAAAAATTAGACTAAGTTCTATGATGAGAGCCTTCTACTAATCAAAGCAAATAATTTAATGTTTAAGTGCAATCTTCAAAAAGTATCATTCACTATTTATTATCATGTACTACTTTTTAACATGATACTTTTTTCATTGTAATTCTGTATTTTACTTGCAGCTGTACCAGAGCGTCCTGAAGACCTGGAAGTCAAAGAAGTTACTAAAGATTCCGTTACTTTGACTTGGAACCCTCCTAAATATGATGGTGGATCAGAAATTATTAACTATGTCCTAGAAAGCCGTCTCATTGGAACTGAGAAGTTCCACAAAGTTACAAAGGACAACTTGCTTAGCAGGAAATACACTGTTAAAGGCTTGAAAGAAGGTGATACCTATGAGTACCGTGTCAGCGCCGTGAATATTGTTGGACAAGGCAAACCATCGTTTTGTACCAAGCCAATCACTTGCAAGGATGACCTGGGTATGTGGCTGATGCAATTCATACTTTGAAAACTTGTACGCTTATAGATTTACCATAAGACACGAGTAAAACTGACTTGCCTTTATAATTAAAATTTTAGCTCCTCCAACGCTTGACCTCGACTTCAGAGACAAGATCACGATTCGGGTTGGTGAAGCTTTTGCCCTCACTGGCCGTTACTCAGGCAAACCAAAACCAAAAGTTTCTTGGTTCAAAGATGAAGCTGACGTGCTAGAAGATGATCGCACTCACATAAAGACCACTCCAACGACACTTGCCCTGGAGAAGATCAAGGCCAAACGTTCAGATTCTGGCAAATACTGTGTGGTTGTGGAGAACACTACAGGCTCTAGGAAAGGTTTCTGTCAAGTCAATGTTGTTGGTAAGTATCATTTAGCAAAAAGAATAGATACTCCGTTCTTTCCAAAGCAGAAGTGGAAATAACATCTTGGGCTGTGATTTTTTTTTTTTTTTTTCTGCAGACCGTCCTGGACCACCAGTAGGACCGGTTATTTTTGATGAAGTGACCAAAGATTACATGGTTATCTCTTGGAAGCCACCTTTAGATGATGGAGGCAGTGAAATTACCAATTACATTATTGAGAAGAAGGAGGTGGGCAAAGACATTTGGATGCCTGTGACATCTGCAAGTGCTAAAACAACATGCAAAGTTTCTAAACTTCTTGAAGGAAAGGATTATATTTTCCGGATCCATGCTGAAAATCTGTATGGAATAAGTGATCCTCTGGTGTCTGATTCAATGAAAGCGAGAGATCGTTTCAGTATGCATTACATTTCTTTTTAGTGATTCAGTGTTTAATGTCGTTCATAGGAAAAATTACATTTCTAACACACTCTACTAATGTTTGTTGTAGGGGTTCCTGATGCACCTGACCAGCCAATTGTTACCGAAGTTACCAAAGACTCTGCATTAGTAACCTGGAACAAACCAAATGATGGAGGAAAGCCCATCACAAACTACATCCTGGAAAAGAGGGAAACTATGTCTAAACGATGGGCTAGAGTTACCAGAGAGCCCATCCATCCATACACTAAGTTCAGGGTTCCTGATCTTCTAGAAGGGTGTCAATATGAATTCCGGGTTTCTGCAGAAAATGAAATCGGTATTGGAGATCCCAGCCCTCCATCCAAGCCAGTCTTTGCTAAAGATCCAATTGGTAAAATATTAAAGCATTCATTCAGTTTTCACATTATCCAACTTTATTTTCGGCTATATTCTAACTCCTTTTTGTTTCTTCTTTTATTACATAGCTAAACCAAGTCCACCCGTCAATCCTGAAGCAATTGATACAACATGTAATTCAGTTGATCTAACTTGGCAGCCACCACGTCATGATGGTGGGAGCAAGATTCTGGGTTATATTGTTGAGTACCAGAAAGTTGGAGATGAAGAGTGGAAGAGAGCCAATCACACTCCCGAGTCATGTCCTGAAACTAAATATAAAGTCACTGGCCTTCGGGATGGTCAGACCTATAAGTTCAGAGTAATGGCAGTCAACGAAGCGGGTGAATCGGATCCAGCTCATGTTCCCGAGCCAGTGCTCGTAAAAGACAGACTTGGTGAGTAAAATCTTCTCAGCTGTAATAGCGAAAAAGATAGGTGTCTCATTGTGTAAGCTACATTGTAAAATACATTAACAAATCAAATCTGAAAGCACTATTTGCTTTATTCTAGAACCCCCTGAGTTGATTCTTGATGCCAACATGGCAAGAGAACAACACATAAGGGTTGGTGACACTCTAAGACTTAGTGCCGTCATCAAAGGCGTGCCATTCCCGAAAGTAACTTGGAAAAAAGGAGACAGAGAGGCTCCAACTAAAGCAAGAATTGATGTTACTCCGGTTGGTAGCAAGCTTGAAATTCGTAATGCTGCCCATGAAGATGGTGGAATTTATTCTTTAACTGTGGAGAATCCAGCTGGCTCGAAAACTGTCTCAGTGAAAGTACTCGTGCTAGGTACAAACTTTCATACTTATTTTTAATATGTTATTACATGAAATACATAAGTTTTGATACATTTTGAGCTGTTACCTGGATTAAATGACTTATTATAACTTCATTATTTAACACTTTCAGATAAGCCGGGGCCACCTAGAGATCTGGAAGTCAGTGAAATTAGGAAAGATTCTTGTTACCTTACTTGGAAGGAACCACTAGATGATGGTGGTTCTGTTATTACAAATTATGTGGTTGAGAGGAGAGATGTTGCCAGTGCCCAGTGGTCACCTCTTTCAACTACTTCGAAGAAAAAGAGTCACTTAGCTAAACACCTTAATGAAGGCAATCAATATCTCTTCCGAGTAGCTGCCGAAAACCAGTACGGACGTGGTCCTTTTGTTGAAACACCCAAACCCATCAAGGCTCTGGATCCTCTACGTAAGTTGCTTTCTCTGGATACAAAAGTTTTCTCTGACAGTCTTTGAGAATATTATTCATTTATCATAACTTCTTCTTTTGAAAAGATCCCCCAGGGCCACCCAAAGACTTACACCATGTAGATGTCGACAAGACTGAAGTCTCCCTTGTTTGGAATAAGCCCGATCGTGATGGTGGCTCCCCGATCACTGGCTATTTGGTGGAATACCAAGAAGAGGGCACCGAAGACTGGATTAAGTTCAAGACTGTGACAAACTTAGAGTGTGTTGTTACTGGACTGCAACAAGGAAAGACCTATAGATTCCGTGTAAAAGCTGAAAATATTGTGGGTCTTGGTCTCCCTGACACAACTATCCCAATAGAATGTCAAGAAAAGCTAGGTAACTTTTGGACTGGCGTTTTTATTCCTTTTTTAAAGTCATGTTGGGAATGTTCAGATTGTGGAAAACCAAAAATCTAATTTTATCTCATGTTCACTTTCCAGTGCCTCCGTCTGTGGAGCTGGATGTGAAATTGATTGAAGGCCTCGTGGTAAAAGCTGGAACCACTGTCAGGTTCCCTGCCATCATAAGAGGTGTACCCGTTCCCACTGCAAAGTGGACAACTGATGGCACTGAGATTAAAACAGATGAACACTACACAGTTGAAACGGACAGCTTCTCATCAGTGCTTACCATTAAGAACTGCTTACGGAGAGATACTGGGGAATATCAAATCACAGTTTCCAATGCAGCTGGCAGCAAAACAGTAGCGGTACATCTTACTGTTCTTGATGTTCCTGGTCCACCAACAGGCCCTATTAATATTCTGGATGTTACCCCTGAGTACATGACTATCTCGTGGCAGCCACCTAAGGATGACGGGGGAAGCCCTGTGATAAATTATATTGTTGAGAAACAAGACACAAGGAAAGACACATGGGGTGTTGTTTCATCAGGAAGCAGTAAGACAAAGCTGAAAATTCCACATCTGCAAAAAGGCTGCGAATATATTTTCCGAGTCAGAGCAGAGAATAAGATGGGTGTTGGTCCTCCCCTTGACTCCACGCCTACTGTTGCTAAACATAAGTTCAGTCCTCCATCTCCTCCTGGGAAGCCGGTAGTTACTGACATTACTGAAAACGCTGCAACGGTGTCTTGGACTCTGCCAAAGTCTGATGGTGGCAGTCCAATAACTGGTTACTATGTGGAGCGTCGAGAAATAACTGGCAAATGGGTGAGAGTCAACAAAACACCTATTGCTGACCTGAAGTTTAGAGTGACTGGACTGTATGAGGGAAACACATATGAATTTAGGGTTTTTGCTGAAAATCTTGCAGGACTAAGCAATCCATCCCCAAGTTCTGACCCAATAAAAGCTTGCCGGCCCATCAAACCACCCGGACCACCTATTAATCCTAAACTGAAAGACAAGACCAAAGAAACAGCTGACTTGGTGTGGACAAAGCCTCTCAGTGATGGTGGCAGCCCCATTCTAGGCTACGTAGTGGAATGTCAGAAGCCTGGTACCACACAGTGGAATAGGATTAATAAAGATGAACTCATTAGGCAGTGTGCCTTTAGGGTACCTGGACTAATTGAAGGAAATGAGTACAGATTCCGTATAAAAGCAGCTAATATTGTGGGGGAGGGAGAGCCAAGAGAACTAGCAGAATCTGTGATTGCAAAAGACATCCTTCATCCTCCAGAAGTAGAACTTGATGTTACTTGTCGTGATGTTATTACCGTTAGGGTGGGCCAAACTATCCGCATTCTTGCTCGAGTCAGAGGCAGACCTGATCCAGACATAACTTGGTCCAAGGAAGGCAAAGTATTGGTCCGAGAAAAGCGGGTTGACATAATTCAAGACCTACCTCGTGTTGAGTTACAAATTAAAGAAGCTGTTAGAGCTGATCATGGCAAATATATTATCTCAGCTAAGAATAGCAGTGGGCATGCCCAAGGTTTCACCATTGTTAATGTTCTTGACAGACCTGGGCCTTGCCAGAACTTAAGGGTTAGCAATGTTACCAAAGAGAACTGCACAATTTCTTGGGAAAACCCACTAGATAATGGTGGCTCAGAAATAACAAATTTCATAGTGGAATATCGCAAACCAAACCAGAAAGGCTGGTCAATTGTTGCCTCAGATGCCACTAAGCGATTAATTAAGGCCAACCTCTTAGCCAACAATGAATACTATTTCCGAGTTTGTGCAGAGAATAAAGTAGGTGTTGGACCAACCATTGAAACGAAAACTCCAATTCTGGCCATTAACCCTATTGATAGGCCAGGTGAGCCTGAAAACCTTCACATCGCGGATAAAGGAAAGACGTTTGTCTATCTCAAGTGGCGGCGGCCCGATTATGATGGTGGTAGCCCAAATCTGTCCTATCATGTTGAGAGGAGGCTGAAGGGCTCTGATGACTGGGAAAGAGTGCATAAAGGAAGCATTAAAGAAACCCATTACATGGTTGACAAATGTGTTGAAAACCAGATTTATGAGTTCAGAGTGCAAACAAAGAATGAAGGTGGGGAAAGTGACTGGGTGAAGACAGAGGAAGTTGTTGTGAAGGAAGACCTACAGAAACCAGTACTTGATCTGAAGTTAAGCGGTGTGCTAACAGTCAAAGCAGGGGACACCATTAGACTGGAGGCAGGTGTTAGAGGCAAACCATTCCCAGAAGTTTTATGGACCAAAGACAAAGACGCGACAGACTTAACAAGATCACCAAGGGTCAAGATTGATACCAGCGCTGATTCATCCAAATTCTCTCTTACTAAAGCAAAGCGAAGCGATGGTGGTAAATACGTGATTACAGCGACTAACACGGCTGGCAGTTTTGTGGCCTATGCCACTGTCAATGTTTTAGATAAGCCTGGTCCTGTAAGAAATCTGAAAATTACAGATGTGTCCAGTGATCGGTGTACTATTCGCTGGGATCCACCAGAGGATGATGGTGGCTGTGAAATCCAAAATTATATTCTAGAGAAATGTGAGAGTAAGAGAATGGTTTGGTCCACCTATTCTGCTAATGTCTTAACTCCTGGTACTACAGTAACACGTCTCATAGAAGGAAATGAATATATTTTCAGAGTCCGTGCAGAAAATAAAATAGGCACAGGGCCTCCAACAGAAAGTAAACCGGTCATTGCAAAAACCAAATATGACAGACCTGGTCGCCCGGATCCCCCAGAAGTCACCAAAGTAAGCAAAGAAGAGATGACTGTGGTTTGGAATCCACCTGAATATGATGGTGGAAAATCCATCACAGGATACTTTTTGGAGAAAAAGGAAAGGCATTCAACACGATGGGTCCCTGTTAACAAGAGTGCGATCCCTGAGAGACGTCTCAAAGTACAGAACCTCCTCCCAGGACATGAATATCAGTTCCGTGTCAAGGCAGAAAATGAAATTGGAATCGGAGAACCAAGCTTGCCCTCAAGGCCAGTGGTGGCAAAAGACCCCATAGGTATGATGTTCTTGCTTTTTCTGATATCACACCAAATCTTAATCTCAAAAACAGAGGTATTAGATAAATAAGTTAAATCCATGACATTGAAACTTTACCTTAGCAGGTATTTTTCTACATAGATCTTTTACCAAATCACCTAAGATGTACAAACAATGGTAGATTCTAATTTTATGAAGGAAAATAAGGATTCAGTGATGGAGAAATTGAATGTCCTATCTTTGATTAACTGAGAGTGGACTACATAAAACTACACATTGGAATATCACTAGTAGGAGTTAATGACCGGTAAATTCATTCTTACGTAATTTATTTTCAGAACCACCTGGTCCACCAACCAATCTCAAAGTGGTTGACACAACCAAAAGTTCCATAACTCTTGGATGGGGAAAACCAGTGTATGATGGAGGTGCACCAATAATTGGTTATGTTGTGGAAATGAGACCAAAACGAGAAGATACATCACCTGACGAAGGCTGGAAAAGGTGTAATGCTGCAGCACAACTTGTTCGCATGGAGTTCACTGTTACCAGCTTGGATGAAAACCAGGAATATGAGTTCAGGGTGTGTGCCCAAAACCAAGCTGGCATTGGGCGCCCTGCAGAACTAAAGGATGCTATTAAACCTAAAGAAATCCTAGGTGAGACCCTATTTTATCATGGGACTCATTCACTCTACACTTCTCACATGACTCTCTCATGTTCTGAAAAGTCAACTAATGGTTTTCATGTCATTTGCAGAACCTCCTGAGATTGATTTGGATGCCAGCATGAGGAAACTGGTCACAGTGAGAGCAGGATGCCCTATTCGACTATTTGCCATAGTGAGAGGACGACCAGCTCCTAAAGTCACATGGCGAAGAGTGGGTATTGACAACGTGGTCAGAAAAGGACAAGTTGATCTGGTTGACACCATGGCCTTCCTTGTCATCCCCAATTCTACCCGTGATGACTCAGGAAAATATTCCTTGACGCTTGTGAACCCAGCAGGAGAAAAGGCCGTGTTTGTGAATGTCAGAGTATTAGGTGGGTGACTAATGAGTTCCTTCTTCTCCTTCAAAAACACATTAGTTAATAATAAGGCCAAGGAGACACATGTATCTGATGGTGTGGCTCTTCACAGATACTCCTGGACCTGTGACTGATTTAAAAGTTTCGGATGTCACAAAAACCTCATGCCACATTTCCTGGGCCCCTCCTGAGAATGATGGTGGGAGCCAAGTGACACATTATATCGTGGAGAAGCGTGAAGCAGAGAGAAAGACGTGGTCGACCGTTAACCCAGAAGTCAAGAAAACGAGCTGCCAAGTCACCAATCTCGTCCCTGGGAACGAGTACTACTTCAGAGTAACTGCTGTCAATGAGTATGGCCCTGGTGTGCCAGCAGATGTCCCCAAACCAGTGCTTGCATCAGATCCTCTGTGTAAGTTCTATCCGTTTTCCTCCTCTTAACTCCAGTCTCCTACTTTAGCAAGGTCAAGATACGGACACATTTTAATCTACCACACCAAAAGGGCTTTAATTTGTAGAGACCCAAACAGTACAAATGAATATCTAACTGACTCATTAAAGACTTTTTAAATCTGCCCCATCCTGTTACTATTCACTTTCACCACACTGAGCTACAGTTTCCACATGCTTCAAAGCAAGTGGCATACTCAAACATTTTGGTGTAGTAACAAAGGGATTTGATTAGTTTACCTGGACAGTTCTTCAAAATCACATTTTTCTTCTAGGTGAGCCGGATCCTCCAAGGAAACTAGAAGTTACTGAAATGACAAAGAACAGTGCTACGTTAGCCTGGTTACCTCCCCTGCGTGATGGAGGTGCTAAAATCGATGGCTACATCATAAGTTACAGAGAAGAGGAACAGCCTGCAGATCGCTGGACAGAGTACTCAGTGGTAAAAGATCTCAGCCTGGTCGTCACTGGCCTAAAGGAAGGAAAGAAGTATAAATTTAGAGTAGCGGCCAGAAATGCTGTTGGAGTCAGTTTGCCAAGAGAAGCTGAAGGAGTATATGAGGCCAAAGAACAGCTGTGTAAGTGGCCACTGTCTCATTGTAACACGTGATAAAAGTTTTTCTTTTGACATAGAGACTGAACACTCATATTCTCTATTTGGTTCAATCTTACTCTTTAAAAAAAAAATATTAGCTGTAATGCAAAGATTAATTCCAACCTACTGATGGGTTGCCACCTACCGTTTAAGAAACACTAGTATAGGTCTCCACCAGAGGAAATTTCACCTCCCCTCAAACGTAATGAATTTTCATTTTGCTTTTAGTGCCTCCAAAGATCCTTATGCCAGAGCAAATTACTATTAAGGCTGGGAAGAAACTCCGAGTTGAAGCCCACGTGTATGGAAAGCCCCATCCAGTCTGTAAATGGAAAAAAGGAGAAGATGACGTCGTCACTTCCAGCCACCTGGCAGTGCACAAAGCAGACACTTCTTCAATCCTGATCATTAAAGATGTTACTAGGAAAGATAGTGGTTACTACAGCCTCACTGCAGAGAACAGTTCCGGGACAGACACTCAAAAAATCAAAATTATCGTCATGGGTAGGTTAAACATTAGACAAATGGCTATCTAAATATGAAGATCAGAAGCATTTTTTCCTCTCAAATCCCTGTTCTTATGTTTCTTTCTCTTGGTTTATGCAGATGCTCCTGGGCCCCCTCAGCCTCCATTTGACATTTCTGACATAGACGCTGATGCTTGCTCCCTGTCATGGCACATCCCTCTGGAGGATGGAGGCAGTAACATCACCAATTACATAGTAGAGAAATGTGACGTGAGCCGAGGTGATTGGGTGACAGCTCTAGCTTCGGTGACAAAAACTTCCTGCAGGATTGGAAAACTGATCCCAGGCCAGGAGTATATCTTCCGAGTCCGTGCTGAAAATCGATTTGGCATTTCAGAGCCTCTCACATCTCCAAAGATGCTAGCTAAGTTCCCATTTGGTAAGGTTTCTTTCAGGGAGAAAAAAAAAATTGTTTTCTTTCCAGTCTGTTACTTACGAAAAACACCTGACATTTCCTTTGACTTCCTCCCCAGGTGTTCCTAGTGAACCAAAGAATGCACGAGTCACTAAAGTCAACAAAGACTGCATATTTGTGGCATGGGACAGACCAGACAGCGATGGAGGGAGTCCCATTACCGGTTATCTGATTGAACGCAAAGAAAGAAACAGTTTGCTCTGGGTGAAAGCTAATGATACTCCTGTCCGGTCACTGGAATATCCTTGTGCCGGCCTTGTAGAAGGTCTTGAGTATTCATTCAGAATCTATGCACTAAACAAAGCTGGATCCAGCCCACCCAGCAAGCCAACAGAATACGTAACCGCAAGAATGCCAGTTGGTAAGTAATTTGTGTTAGCGCTTGTTATGGGAGCATATTTAAATCTTAGAGTCTTTGAAGATTATTCTAAATATTTCTGGGTTATAATGTGAAATATGGAAGTTCGTACCTTCTGCTGTTAAGATAAATGCTGAAAATACCTCTTCTGGTTTTAGATCCTCCTGGAAAGCCTGAAGTTATCGATATTTCCAAGAATACTGTGTCCCTCATCTGGGCTCGTCCAAAACACGATGGAGGCAGCAAAATTATTGGCTATTTTGTAGAAGCTTGCAAACTTCCTGGTGATAAGTGGGTACGGTGCAACACCTCACCTCACCAGATTCCCCAGGAGGAGTACACAGTCACTGGCTTAGAGGAAAATGCTCAGTATCAGTTTAGAGCAATTGCCAAGACCGCAGTAAACATTAGCCAGCCCTCTGAACCTTCTGATCCAGTGACCATCCAGGCAGAAAATGGTAAGATTCTGTTGAGTCTTATAAGCAAAGGTGGAAAGTACTTATAATGTATATTCTTCCTAATTTAATTTTTTTTTTAATTTTTATTTATTTATGATAGTCACAGAGAGAGAGAGAGAGAGGCAGAGACACAGGCAGAGGGAGAAGCAGGCTCCATGCACCGGGAGCCTGATGTGGGATTCGATCCCGGGTCTCCAGGATCGCGCCCTGGGCCAAAGACAGGCGCTAAACCGCTGCGCCACCCAGGGATCCCTTCTTCCTAATTTAAATATACATCACGGGGGTGGGGGGAGTGGTAACCAAGTCAAACGATAGGTACTTTGTATACAGACAACTAAAGATTATGATTATGGAGAATCTTACTGACATGTTAAACTAAAAAAATAGGCACAAAAACTAAGAGGACTATATAATTTCAACTATACATGGGCACAGAGAGGTGACAAGGAAATGTAGCAAATGATAATAGTGAAAATTTAAGGATGTTGGAATTACAGAAGATATTTATTTTTTCTTTATATTTTTAGCATTATCAAACTTCTACATTAAACCTATATTATTTTAAGATTTTATTTATTGAGAAAGAGAGAGAGGAAGAGCACAAGTGGGGGAAGGGGAGAGAGAGAGAGAATCTCAAGCAGGCTCCTCCCTGAGCATGGAGCCTGATGCTGTGCTTGATGTCATGACCCCAAGATCACAACCTGAGCTGAAATCAAGAGTCAGCTGCTTAACTGACTAAAATCACCCAGGCACCCCTAAATATATTATTTTATAATAAATGTTATTTGTAAAAATCTCATCTTGAAAGAGACTGAGCATTATGAATTTCCTACTTTTATTAATAAGAATGATACAATGTCGCTTTGCTTAAATTAAAATCCTTATCTTCTCTCTTTCCAGTTCCTCCCAGGATAGACCTGAGTGTGGCTATGAAATCTTTGCTTACCGTGAAAGCTGGGACTAATGTTTGCCTGGATGCTACTGTTTTTGGTAAACCAATGCCAACAGTCTCTTGGAAGAAGGAGGGCACACTCCTGAAACCATCAGAAGGCATAAAGATGGCCATGCAGCGGAACCTGTGCACCCTGGAGCTGTTCAGCGTGAACAGAAAGGACTCAGGCGACTATACCATTACTGCCGAAAATTCAAGCGGCTCCAAATCAGCCACAATTAAGCTTAAAGTGTTAGGTAACTAAAGTGCTTATTTAGAATTTGATGTTCTACTTTGGTTAATGTGATGTAATAGAATTTACAAAATCCTATGTGAGAAAAGATACATACCCTGATGTATCTTTTGTAATGAGAGACTTATTCTCATCACAGGGCAATGGCATTTTAGAGCTGAAAAGAGCATTAGAAGTCCAGTTACAAAGCTTACATATAAGGAAATTAAGACTCTGAAAAACTATGTACCTTTGAAGGTCATATAGGAACTTAATGATAATAGAAAGACTGCAGCCAGGTCTCCAGACCTCCAATCTACTCATTCCCCATTTCACATGTGTTAGTGAAAGACTTCACTTGCCTTTCTTATTCTCTCTCAGATAAACCAGGTCCTCCAGCATCTGTTAAAATCAACAAAATGTATGCAGATCGTGCAATGCTTTCTTGGGAACCTCCTCTTGAAGACGGAGGCTCAGAAATCACCAACTATATTATTGACAAACGTGAAACAAGCAGACCCAACTGGGCACAGGTCTCGGCGACTGTGCCCATCACCAGCTGCAGCGTGGAGAAACTTATAGAGGGCCATGAGTATCAGTTCCGAATTTGTGCTGAGAATAAATATGGAGTGGGGGATCCAATCTTCACGGAACCAGCAGTTGCTAAGAACCCATATGGTAGGAATGTTTTCCTCTAGTTTTTCATTTTATTTTTTTTAAAGGTTACCTGTTAGAAGGGCATATTAACTTTTCGATCAATCTCTGCAGACCCACCTGGGCGCTGCGATCCTCCTGTTATTAGCAACATAACCAAAGATCACATGACAGTCAGCTGGAAACCACCAGCAGATGATGGCGGCTCACCTATCACTGGCTACTTGGTAGAAAAGAGAGAAACCCATGCAGTTAACTGGACTAAAGTCAACAGGAAACCTGTTATAGAAAGAACAATAAAAGCAACAGGTCTCCAAGAAGGCACTGAATACGAGTTCCGAGTTACAGCTATAAATAAGGCTGGACCAGGGAAACCCAGTGATGCATCCAAAGCTGCTTATGCCCAGGACCCTCTGTGTAAGTTTTCGTGAAAGAGTCCCATTTCTTATGTAATAATCAACCCTGAACAACCACCAATGAGATTTTAATGACATTTTTCGGTTACTTCTCCTCAGATCCTCCTGGCCCACCAGCTTTTCCCAAAGTATACGATACCACCCGCAGCTCCGTGAGTCTATCGTGGGGCAAGCCAGCCTATGACGGTGGTAGCCCTATCATTGGTTACCTTGTCGAAGTAAAACGAGCTGACTCTGATAACTGGGTGAGGTGCAATTTACCACAGAAGCTACAGAAAACCCGCTTCGAGGTTACTGGCCTAATGGAAAACACAGAATATCAGTTCCGTGTGTATGCTGTTAATAAGATTGGATACAGCGACCCCAGTGATGTGCCAGACAAACACTGTCCCAAGGACATCTTAAGTAAGTGTCTATGACCACGAGAAATAGAGTTTTTCTCATTGGTCATATAATAAAAGGCAGGACAGAAGTCCCTTATGTAGATTTGTTTATTTATGAGCATTAGAGTTGGCAGCTCTCAGAGTACATTGAAGGAGAGCTGGGTTGGTACTTTAAGGTATTGTATACGGACCAAATGGAATGCAGGCTTATCTGCGGCTCTGAAAAGCCTTTCATGCTTGCATGAGAACTCGTGTCTTCAAAAGAATATGGAATATAGGAATTTAAGTCTGAAAATAAAGAGGTTTTGTTTTTTTTTTAAACTAACGTAGTGAGCTACTTGGCATTCTAATGGGTTTTTTTTTTCCTCTTCTAATCCACCCCTCTCTTCATAAGTATGTAATTGTAGGCTCTCCATCCTAATTTCCCTTCTCATCATTTCTTCTATTTGCTTATTTCCCATAACCATTTCTTCTTTTATTTTGAATTATTTGGTATTATACTTCACCCCCTATGTATTATTCTTCCCATGATGAAATAAAGAAAGAGAGAATATAGAGCAGAGAGTCTTTACTGGATCTAGAAAAGAAAAACAAGAATGAAAGAGAGCCAAGAATCAATTATCTACATTTAACATACAGAGTTTGAGAGTGTGGAAGGTTCGTGAGAAGAGGAAGAGAGGAGGTACAGATCCTTCAGGGAAAAGTTGTTCTAGCCTGTAGGAGAAGTAGAATGTTGGAAGATGGATAGAGTACTGAAATAGTTGACAAAAGTTTTGAGGATCATACTAAGAATTTTTTAAAGACCAAGAAATCAGTTCTGGAAAAGAACCTTACTTCAGGAGTGATGAGGCTAGTCCTTGGAAATACACCTGACCATTAAATTATTAACTTTGAACAGTTCCACCTGAGGGAGAACTCGATGCTGATTTGAGGAAAACACTCATACTACGTGCCGGAGTTACAATGAGACTGTATGTACCAGTAAAAGGACGTCCACCTCCAAAGATAACTTGGTCTAAGCCAAATGTCAATCTAAGAGAAAGGATTGGACTTGACATAAAATCAACAGACTTTGACACTTTCTTGCGCTGTGAAAATGTGAACAAATATGATGCAGGAAAATATATCTTGACTCTGGAGAACAGCTGTGGTAAAAAGGAATACACCATCGTAGTGAAAGTGCTTGGTAAGTCTATTTGAAGAAAACAATCGTATGTTAAAAATGTGGTCTGTGTATTTTTTATATATTCATTTCTCATTTACCCACGATTTGTCCAGATACTCCTGGGCCACCTGTCAATGTCACTGTTAAGGAAATATCCAAAGACTCTGCTTATGTTACCTGGGATCCTCCCATTATTGATGGCGGAAGTCCCATCATAAACTATGTGGTAGAAAAACGTGATGCAGAGAGGAAGTCCTGGTCTACGGTGACAACTGAGTGCTCAAAAACAAGCTTCAGAGTGTCCAACTTGGAGGAGGGAAAATCCTACTTCTTCAGGGTGTTTGCTGAAAATGAGTATGGCATTGGTGATCCTGGTGAAACACGTGATGCCGTCAAAGCTTCCGGTAAGCAAATGAGCTACTACCCCATCATTTTGAGTGACCTCTTACCTTGGTTTTCTGAGGCTTACACTTACCATTTCTCCTTTGCTTTAGAAACTCCTGGACCAGTTGTGGACCTGAAAGTGATATCCGTAACTAAGTCGTCCTGTAACATTGGCTGGAAAAAGCCTCGCAGTGATGGTGGAAGTCGAATTATTGGATATGTAGTGGATTTCCTGACTGAGGATAATAAGTGGCAACGTGTTATGAAATCATTAAGCTTACAGTACTCCGCAAAAGATTTGACTGAAGGCAAGGAATATACCTTCAGAGTGAGTGCTGAGAATGAAAATGGAGAAGGAACCCCAAGTGAAATCACTGCTGTGGCAAAGGATGATATTGGTAAGTCGTTAGCCACGCATCTTTATAAATTTCCTTTTATTGTCATCAAAAATGCACTCTTGAGCCCACTCACTGGCTTCTATTTTAAAGAAATCCTTTTAAAAATTTTAATGATCTAAAGAAATTGATTATCTGGTCTGAAAAATGAGAATAATTCATCTGTGCTATTTAACAGTGGCTCCTGACCTTGACTTAAAGGACATACCTGATTTGTGCTACTTGGCTAAAGAAAACAGCAACTTCCGTCTTAAGATCCCCATAAAGGGCAAGCCAGCTCCATCAGTATCCTGGAAGAAAGGGGAAGATCCTCTAGCAACTGACACAAGAGTCAGTGTCGAGTCCACTGCCGTTAACACAACTCTTGTGGTACACGACTGCCAAAAATCTGATGCTGGGAAATACACAATCACGCTGAAGAATGTTGCCGGCACCAAGGAAGGAACTCTCTCTATAAAAGTTGTTGGCAAGCCTGGCATCCCCACAGGACCGATCAAATTTGAAGAAGTCACAGCAGAAGCCATAACCTTAAAGTGGGGTCCTCCAAAGGATGATGGAGGTTCTGAGATCACCAACTATATCCTAGAGAAGAGAGATTCTGTAAACAACAAGTGGGTGACGTGTGCCTCAGCTGTCCAGAAAACCACCTTCAGAGTAACCAGACTTCACGAGGGCATGGAATATACCTTCAGGGTCAGTGCCGAAAATAAATATGGTGTAGGAGAAGGCCTGAAATCAGACCCAGTTGTTGCTAAACATCCATTTGGTAAGTATCCCAGAGTCAGAAAACACAAAGCGAAATATGTTTTTGAGGAAGTGCCCTACTCCTAAATCTTGCATCATTTACTCTTTCCCAGATGTGCCTGATGCTCCCCCACCTCCTAATATCGTGGAAGTCAGACATGATTCGGTATCTCTAACTTGGACTGACCCCAGGAAAACCGGTGGCTCCCCAATTACAGGTATTTAATTTGCTCTAATCCTATAGCTTCTACATTAGTGTTTCTTCTAAATCTTCCTCCCTGAAAAGACGCTGAATGTATGCTCTTAATTTATAGCACTACCCACACAGATGGTAACGTTTTTGCCTTTCAGTACATCAAGCATGAATTAAGCTCATACTTGATTTCAATGAAAATCTCCTAATAGTTAATAAGAAAAGTCTTTCTGAGTGACATCTATTTTTGTAAGTTAGAATTTTTCAACAGAAGGTGGAATAAATGCATAGATTCCAAGAGAAAAGAAAATAGTCCTTAGCTAAAAAAGTGTAGATGCTATCAAGAATGACTATTTCTTCCATATTATGTGGAACTATCTGGGCAAAAACATGTATTCAAGAATCAGGTTGGCATTTGTGTTTCCTACCTGAATTGACAAATTCACCGGCTCTATTTTGTAGGGTATCATATTGAATTCAAGGAAAGAAACAGCCTAATGTGGAAGAGAGCTAACAAGACTCCTATCAGGATGAAAGACTTCAAAGTGACAGGATTAACTGAAGGTCTTGAATACGAATTTCGAGTTATGGCAATCAATTTAGCAGGAGTAGGCAAGCCAAGCCTGCCGTCAGAGCCAGTTGTGGCACTTGATCCGATTGGTAAGTCATTACACAAAGAAAGGCCCATGTGTGTGTTCTGCATAAAAAAAAAAAAAAAAAAAAAAAACGCTGGTATTTGACTGGCTTTTTGCTTCATTTTAGATCCTCCTGGCAAACCTGAGGTTATTAATGTAACAAGGAATTCAGTGACCCTCATTTGGACTGAACCCAAATATGACGGTGGTCATAAGCTGACTGGATATATAGTGGAGAAGCGGGATCTACCCTCTAAATCTTGGACGAAAGCCAACCATGTTAATGTCCCAGATTGTGCCTTTACCGTCACTGACCTTGTTGAAGGTGGAAAATATGAATTCAGAATTAGAGCAAAGAATACAGCAGGTGCTATCAGTGCTCCCTCAGAAAGTACAGGAACCGTTATTTGCAAGGATGAATACGGTGAGTCTACTTTACTTTTCATGTACGTAAAAAAATAGAAAATTAAGCCTCCTTCCTTTTCTGATTAAAATGTATTTTTTTCTTTGCAGAGGCACCGACCATTGTCCTTGATCCCACAATAAAAGATGGGCTGACAATTAAAGCAGGAGATACCATTGTTTTGAGTGCCATTAGCATTCATGGCAAGCCCCTTCCAAAGTCGAGTTGGTCTAGGGCAGGAAAAGACATTAGACCATCAGATATCGTTCAGATATCTTCGACCCCAACATCTTCCATGCTTACTGTCAAGTATGCCACTAGAAAAGATGCAGGTGAATATACCATTACTGCTACCAATCCTTTTGGCACAAAGGAGGAACACGTGAAGGTAACAGTCCTCGATGTACCTGGTCCGCCCGGTCCCATTGAAATCAGTAACGTTTCTGCTGAAAAAGCAACGCTTACGTGGACACCGCCATTGGAGGATGGCGGCTCACCAATTAAGTCCTATGTCCTTGAAAAGAGAGAAACCAGTCGACTTTTGTGGACAGTGGTTGCTGAAGACATTCAGTCTTGCAGGCATGTGGCAACCAAACTTATCCAAGGGAATGAGTACGTCTTCCGGGTCTCAGCTGTCAACCAGTATGGGAAAGGAGAACCTGTACAGTCGGAACCTGTCAAAATGGTGGACAGATTCGGTATGTAGAGCACATGAGGGAGCGGACACGTTAACATTTGCAGCACCGTTTATGAAAGCATGGATTTCTCATAAATATGCTTCCTTTTCAGGTCCCCCTGGCCCTCCTGGAAAACCAGAGGTATCAAATGTCACTAAAAACACTGCCACTGTCAGTTGGAAAAGACCAGTGGATGACGGTGGTAGTGAAATCACAGGATATCACATCGAAAGGAGAGAAAAGAAAAGCTTACGGTGGGTGAGAGCAACAAAGATGCCAGTTTCGGATCTCAGATGCAAAGTAACAGGACTGCAAGAAGGAAACACCTACGAATTCCGGGTCAGTGCGGAAAACAAAGCCGGAATTGGTCCACCTAGCGAAGCCTCAAATCCTGTCCTGATGAAAGACGTAGCATGTTAGTATTTTTTTTTTTTCCACACCACTCATTTGGAAGTGCCAATATCTCAGCCAAGTTATCCAAAAGCCAAACTCCTAATATACACTTTGGTGTCTTTGCTTCTGTTTCAGATCCCCCAGGCCCACCTTCAAATGCACGTGTCACCGACACTACCAAAAAATCTGCTTCTTTAGCATGGGGCAAGCCTCATTATGACGGAGGACTTGAAATCACTGGCTATATTGTAGAGCATCAAAAAGTAGGAGATGAGGCCTGGATAAAAGATACAACAGGAACTGCTCTCCGAATCACTCAATTTGTTGTCCCTGATCTGCAGACCAAAGAAAAATATAATTTTAGAATCAGAGCCATCAATGATGCAGGTATCGGGGAGCCAGCAGTGATTCCAGACGTTGAAATTGTGGAACGGGAAATGGCTCCTGATTTTGAACTAGATGCTGAGCTTCGAAGAACACTGGTTGTTAGAGCAGGACTCAGTATTAGAATATTCGTGCCAATTAAAGGTCGTCCTGCTCCTGAAGTGACGTGGACCAAAGACGACATCAACCTGAAAAACCGAGCTAACATTGAGAATACGGAATCATTTACTCTTCTCATTATACCAGAATGTAACAGATATGACACTGGTAAATTTGTCATGACCATCGAAAACGCTGCTGGGAAGAAAAGTGGCTTTGTTAATGTCAGAGTCTTGGATACCCCAGGACCTGTCCTTAACCTGAGGCCTACTGACATCACAAAGGACAGTGTCACCCTGCACTGGGACCTTCCTCTGATAGATGGGGGCTCACGTATAACAAACTACATCGTGGAGAAACGAGAAGCAACACGGAAATCTTACTCCACAGTCAGCACGAAGTGCCACAAATGCACATATAAAGTTACTGGCTTGTCGGAAGGTTGTGAATACTTCTTCAGAGTGATGGCAGAAAACGAATATGGAATTGGTGAGCCAGCAGAAACAACAGAACCCGTGAAAGCCTCTGAGGCACCATCACCACCAGATAGTCTGAACATTATGGACATAACTAAGAGCACAGTCAGCCTGGCGTGGCCTAAACCAAAGCACGATGGTGGCAGTAAGATCACTGGCTATGTAATTGAAGCCCAGAGAAAGGGCTCTGACCAGTGGACTCACATCACAACCGTGAAAGGGCTAGAATGTGTGGTGAAGAATCTAACAGAAGGAGAGGAATATACCTTCCAAGTGATGGCTGTGAACAGTGCAGGAAGAAGTGCCCCTAGAGAAAGCAGACCTGTCATTGTCAAGGAGCAGACAATGCTTCCAGAATTGGATCTGCGTGGCATTTATCAGAAATTGGTCATTGCCAAAGCTGGTGACAACATCAAAGTTGAAATTCCAGTGCTTGGTCGGCCAAAGCCCACAGTCACGTGGAAAAAAGGAGACCAGATTCTTAAACAGACACAGAGAGTTAATTTTGAAAATACAGCAACTTCAACCATCTTAAATATCAACGAGTGTGTAAGAAGTGATAGCGGGCCCTATCCATTGACAGCAAGGAACATTGTAGGAGAGGTTGGTGATGTCATCACCATTCAAGTCCACGATATCCCAGGGCCACCCACTGGACCAATCCGATTTGATGAAGTCTCATCTGATTTTGTAACCTTCTCTTGGGACCCGCCCGAGAACGACGGAGGTGTACCAATAAGCAACTACATAGTAGAAATGCGGCAGACCGACAGCACTACATGGGTTGAACTAGCAACCACCGTCATACGCACTACCTATAAAGCCACTCGCCTCACAACTGGAGTGGAGTATCAATTCCGGGTAAAAGCACAAAATAGATATGGAGTTGGACCAGGCATCACATCAACACCTATAGTTGCCAACTATCCATTTAAGGTTCCTGGGCCTCCTGGAACCCCTCAGGTGACTGCAGTTACCAAAGATTCTATGACAATTAGCTGGCATGAGCCTCTTTCTGATGGTGGAAGCCCCATTTTAGGATATCACATTGAAAGAAAAGAACGAAATGGTATTCTCTGGCAGACCGTGAGCAAAGCATTGGTGCCAGGCAACATTTTCAAATCTAGTGGACTTACAGATGGTATTGCTTATGAATTCCGAGTGATTGCAGAAAACCTGGCAGGCAAAAGCAAGCCAAGCAAGCCATCTGAACCTATGCTTGCTTTAGATCCCATTGACCCACCTGGGAAACCGGTTCCTCTGAATATTACTAGACACACAGTGACACTTAAATGGGCTAAGCCTGAATACACTGGAGGCTTTAAAATTACCAGTTATATAGTTGAAAAGAGAGACCTTCCCAATGGACGGTGGCTAAAGGCCAACTTCAGCAATATTCTGGAGAATGAATTTACAGTCAGCGGCCTAACAGAAGATGCTGCCTACGAATTCCGAGTGATTGCCAAAAACGCCGCTGGTGCTGTTAGTCCACCGTCTGAGCCATCAGATGCTATCACGTGCAGGGATGACATTGAAGCACCAAAGATAATGGTGGACGTTAAGTTTAAAGACACAATAATATTAAAAGCAGGAGAAGCATTCAAGCTAGAAGCTGACGTTTCAGGTCGCCCACTTCCAACGATGGAATGGACCAAAGATGGAAAGGAGCTTGAAGGCACAGCAAAGCTAGAAATAAGAATTGCAGATTTCTCTACTTATCTGATAAACAAAGATTCAACAAGAAGGGACAGCGGTGCGTATATCCTCACAGCAACTAATCCTGGTGGGTTTGCTAAACACATTTTCAACGTCAGAGTCCTCGATAGACCAGGCCCACCTGAAGGACCTTTAGCTGTATCTGAAGTGACAGCAGAAAAATGTGTACTGTCGTGGTTGCCTCCACTGGACGACGGAGGTGCCAAGATTGAACATTACATAGTTCAGAAACGTGAGACCAGCAGATTGGCATGGACAAATGTCGCCTCAGAAGTCCAAGTGACAAAGCTGAAGGTCACTAAGCTTTTGAAAGGCAATGAATACATATTCCGTGTCATGGCTGTAAATAAATACGGAGTTGGAGAGCCACTGGAATCAGAGCCTGTGCTTGCCGTAAATCCGTTCAGACCCCCTGATCCACCCAAAAACCCCGAAGTTACAGCCATCACTAAAGACTCGATGGTTGTCTGCTGGGGACATCCTGACTCCGACGGTGGAAGTGAAATCATCAATTATATCGTAGAACGGCGTGATAAAGCTGGGCAACGCTGGGTGAAATGCAACAAAAAGACTCTTACTGATTTGAGATACAAGGTGTCTGGACTAACAGAAGGGCATGAGTATGAGTTCAGGATCATGGCTGAAAACGCCGCTGGAATTAGCGCACCGAGTTCCACGAGTCCGTTTTATAAAGCTTGTGACGCTGTGTTTAAACCCGGCCCACCAGGGAACCCACGCGTTCTAGATACAAGCAGATCATCCATTTCAATTGCTTGGAATAAACCGATCTACGATGGTGGCTCAGAAATCACTGGGTACATTGTCGAGATTGCCCGGCCCGAGGAAGATGAGTGGCAGATTGTCACTCCACCAGCTGGGCTCAAGGCAACTTCTTACACCATCACCAACCTCGTAGAGAATCAGGAATATAAAATCCGCATCTATGCCATGAACTCCGAAGGGATGGGAGAGCCTGCGCTGGTTCCTGGGACCCCGAAGGCTGAAGAGAGGATGCTGCCTCCAGAGATTGAGCTGGACGCTGACCTGCGCAAAGTTGTCACCATAAGAGCTTGTTGCACCCTGAGACTGTTTGTCCCCATCAAAGGCAGGCCAGCCCCTGAGGTGAAGTGGACCCGGGAACACGGAGAGTCCTTAGATAAAGCCAGCATCGAATCCACGAGCTCTTACACCCTGCTCATCGTCGGAAACGTAAACAGATTCGACAGCGGCAAATACATACTCACGGTAGAAAACAGCTCGGGCAGCAAGTCTGCGTTTGTCAATGTTAGAGTCCTAGACACCCCAGGCCCCCCGCAGGACCTCAAGGTGAAGGAGGTCACTAAGACATCTGTCACGTTGACGTGGGAGCCTCCTCTCCTTGATGGCGGTTCGAAAATAAAGAACTATATTGTTGAAAAGAGGGAATCAACCAGAAAAGCATATTCAACTGTTGCAACAAATTGCCACAAGACGTCCTGGAAGGTAGACCAGCTTCAGGAAGGGTGTAGTTACTATTTCAGGGTTCTTGCTGAGAACGAATATGGCATCGGGCTGCCTGCCGAAACTGCGGAATCTGTGAAAGCCTCAGAACGACCCCTTCCACCAGGAAAAATAACTTTGGTGGATGTCACCAGAAACAGCGTGTCACTCTCTTGGGAAAAACCAGAGCACGACGGAGGCAGTCGAATTCTAGGCTACATTGTGGAGATGCAGAGCAAAGGTAGCGACAAGTGGGCCACATGTGCCACAGTCAAAGTCACCGAAGCCACCATAACCGGATTAATTCAGGGTGAAGAATACTCTTTCCGTGTGTCCGCTCAGAACGAAAAGGGCATCAGCGATCCCAGGCAACTGAGCGTGCCAGTAATTGCCAAAGACCTTGTCATCCCACCAGCCTTCAAACTCCTGTTCACCACTTTCACTGTACTGGCCGGTGAAGACCTAAAAGTTGACGTTCCATTCATTGGACGCCCTACGCCTGCTGTAACCTGGCATAAAGACGACGTGCCACTGAAGCAGACCACTAGAGTAAATGCGGAGAGCACAGAAAATAATTCACTACTGACAATAAAGGAAGCCTGCCGAGAAGATGTTGGACATTACACAGTTAAACTGACTAACTCGGCTGGCGAAGCTACCGAAACCCTTAATGTTATTGTTCTTGACAAACCAGGGCCTCCAACCGGACCCGTTAAAATGGATGAAGTGACAGCTGACAGTATTACTCTTTCCTGGGGCCCCCCTAAGTACGACGGTGGGAGTTCTATCAATAATTACATCGTAGAAAAACGGGACACTTCCACAACCACCTGGCAAATTGTATCAGCTACTGTTGCAAGGACAACAATCAAGGCCTGTAGATTAAAGACCGGATGTGAATACCAGTTTAGGATCGCAGCTGAAAACAGATACGGCAAGAGCACATACCTGAATTCAGAGCCTGTCATAGCCCAGTATCCATTCAAAGTCCCCGGCCCTCCTGGCACGCCATTTGTAACGCTCTTCTCCAAGGACAGCATGGAAGTACAGTGGAATGAGCCAGTGAGTGACGGAGGTAGCAGAGTCATCGGCTATCATCTAGAGCGCAAGGAAAGAAATAGTATCCTCTGGGTGAAGTTGAATAAAACGCCCATTCCTCAAACCAAGTTTAAGACCACTGGCCTCGATGAAGGCATTGAATATGAATTTAGAGTCTCTGCAGAGAACATCGTGGGCATCGGCAAGCCAAGTAAGGTGTCAGAATGCTACATGGCGCGTGACCCGTGCGATCCGCCTGGACGGCCAGAGGCAATTATTGTCACACGAAACTCTGTGACGCTCCAGTGGAAGAAACCCACTTATGATGGTGGAAGCAAGATCACCGGCTACATTGTAGAGAAGAAAGAATTGCCTGACGGCCGCTGGATGAAAGCCAGTTTTACGAACGTCATTGACACTCAGTTTGAAGTAACTGGCCTAGTTGAAGATCAGAGGTATGAGTTCCGGGTGATAGCTCGAAATGCTGCAGGAGTGTTTAGTGAGCCTTCAGAAAGCACGGGAGCAATAACAGCAAGAGACGAGGTAGATCCACCACGAATAAGTATGGATCCAAAATACAAAGACACAATTGTGCTTCACGCTGGTGAGTCATTCAAGATTGACGCAGATATTCACGGCAAACCAATACCAACCATTCAGTGGGTAAAAGGTGATCAGGAGCTTTCAAATACAGCTCGATTAGAAATAAAGAGCACGGACTTTGCCACCAGTCTCAGCGTAAAGGATGCAGTACGCATTGACAGTGGCAATTACATACTGAAGGCCAAAAATGTCGCAGGGGAGAGATCAGTTACTGTAAATGTCAAGGTCCTCGATAGACCAGGGCCCCCTGAAGGACCTGTTGTGGTATCAGGAGTGACAGCGGAAAAATGCACACTAGCTTGGAAACCCCCACTACAGGATGGTGGGAGTGACATCATAAATTATATTGTGGAAAGGAGAGAAACCAGCCGCTTAGTTTGGACTCTGGTTGATGCCAATGTGCAGACTCTCAGCTACAAGGTTACTAAGCTTCTCGAAGGCAATGAATATATCTTCCGTATAATGGCTGTAAACAAATATGGTGTTGGTGAACCGCTTGAATCTGAGCCAGTAATTGCCAAGAATCCGTTTGTAGTGCCAGATGCACCAAAGGCTCCAGAAATCACCACAGTGACCAAGGACTCAATGGTTGTTGTATGGGAAAGACCGGCATCTGATGGTGGCAGTGAAATTCTTGGATATGTTCTTGAAAAACGGGATAAGGAAGGCATTCGATGGACAAGATGCCACAAACGCCTGATTGGGGAATTGCGCTTGAGAGTAACTGGACTCCTAGAAAATCACAATTATGAGTTCAGAGTCTCAGCCGAGAATGCTGCTGGACTCAGTGAACCAAGCCTACCTTCTGCTTACCAAAAGGCTTGTGATCCTATTTATAAACCAGGACCTCCAAACAATCCCAAAGTCATAGATATTACCAGATCTTCTGTCTTCCTTTCTTGGAGCAAACCAATATATGACGGTGGCTGTGAAATCCAAGGCTACATTGTCGAAAAATGTGATGTGAGTGTTGGCGAATGGACCATGTGCACTCCACCAACTGGAATCAATAAAACAAATATAGAAGTAGAAAAGCTATTGGAGAAGCATGAGTACAATTTCCGTATCTGTGCTGTCAATAAAGCTGGAGTTGGAGAACATGCGGATGTCCCAGGACCTGTTATAGTTGAAGAAAAATTAGAAGCACCAGACATTGAACTTGACCTAGAACTAAGGAAAATTATTAACATAAGGGCAGGTGGCTCCTTAAGGCTATTTGTTCCCATCAAAGGTCGTCCTACACCAGAAGTTAAATGGGGGAAGATGGATGGTGAAATCCGAGATGCAGCTATAATTGATGTCACTAGCAGTTTCACCTCTCTCGTTCTTGACAATGTCAACCGATACGATAGTGGAAAATACACTCTCACATTAGAAAACAGCAGTGGAACAAAGTCTGCCTTTGTTACTGTGAGAGTCCTGGACACACCAAGTCCACCTGTTAACCTGAAAGTCACAGAAATCACTAAAGACTCAGTATCAATTACATGGGAACCGCCTCTGCTGGATGGGGGATCCAAGATTAAAAATTACATTGTTGAGAAACGTGAGGCCACAAGAAAATCATATGCTGCAGTTGTAACAAACTGCCATAAGAATTCTTGGAAGATTGAACAACTCCAGGAAGGCTGCAGTTATTACTTCAGAGTCACAGCTGAGAACGAGTACGGTATTGGCCTTCCTGCCCACACTGCTGATCCTATTAAGGTTGCAGAAGTCCCACAACCTCCAGGAAAGATAACTGTGGATGATGTCACCAGAAACAGTGTTTCCTTGAGTTGGACAAAGCCCGAACATGATGGTGGCAGTAAAATCATTCAGTATATTGTGGAAATGCAAGCTAAGCACAGCGAGAAATGGTCAGAGTGTGCTCGAGTCAAGTCCCTCGAAGCGGTAATTACTAACCTGACTCAGGGAGAAGAATACCTCTTTAGAGTTGTGGCCGTAAATGAAAAGGGAAGAAGTGATCCCAGGTCCCTTGCTGTTCCAGTAGTTGCGAAAGATCTGGTCATCGAGCCAGATGTGAGACCTGCATTCAGCAACTACAGTGTACAGGTTGGCCAAGATTTGAAAATAGAAGTGCCAATTTCTGGACGTCCTAAGCCAACCATTACCTGGACTAAAGATGGTCTTCCACTGAAGCAGACCACAAGAGTCAACGTTACTGATTCCCCTGACCTCACCGTACTCAGCATTAAAGAAACGCATAAGGATGACGGTGGACACTATGGAATCACAGTTGCTAATGTTGTGGGTCAGAAAACAGCATCCATTGAAGTTATAACTCTAGATAAACCTGATCCTCCAAAAGGACCTGTTAAATTTGATGAAGTCAGTGCTGAAAGTATTACACTATCTTGGAACCCCCCAACATACACAGGGGGCTGCCAAATCACCAACTACATTGTTCAGAAAAGAGACACAACCACCACGGTATGGGACACGGTTTCTGCTACTGTTGCCAGAACCACACTCAAAGTGACCAAACTGAAAACTGGTACAGAATACCAATTCAGAATATTTGCTGAAAACAGGTACGGACAAAGCTTTGCCCTGGAGTCGGAGCCAATTGTAGCTCAATATCCCTACAAAGAACCAGGCCCTCCAGGCACACCATTTGTCACAGCCATTTCCAAAGACGCCATGGTCGTTCAGTGGCATGAACCAATCAATAACGGCGGAAGCCCCGTCATAGGTTACCACCTTGAGAGGAAGGAAAGAAATAGCATTTTGTGGACAAAAGTCAACAAAACTATTATTCATGACACTCAGTTTAAAGCACTCAATCTTGAAGAGGGCATTGAATATGAGTTCAGAGTTTATGCTGAAAATATTGTTGGTGTAGGTAAAGCAAGCAAGAATTCCGAATGCTACGTAGCCAGAGATCCCTGTGACCCGCCAGGAACCCCAGAAGCAATAATGGTTAAAAGAAATGAAATCACTTTACAGTGGACCAAACCTGAATATGATGGCGGAAGTATGATTACAGGTTACATCATAGAGAAACGTGATTTGCCTGAGGGTCGCTGGATGAAAGCCAGCTTCACAAATGTCATCGAGACTCAATTTACCGTGTCAGGCCTTACTGAAGATCAAAGATATGAGTTTAGAGTCATTGCGAAGAATGCAGCTGGTGTAATAAGTAAACCCTCTGACAGTACTGGACCAATAACTGCCAGGGATGAGGTTGAACTTCCAAGAATTTCAATGGATCCAAAATTCAGAGACACAATTGTGGTGAATGCTGGTGAAACATTCAGGCTTGAGGCTGATGTCCACGGAAAGCCCCTTCCTACCATTGAGTGGTTACGAGGAGATAAGGAAATTGAAGAATCTGCCAGATGTGAGATAAAGAACACAGATTTTAAGGCTTTACTTATTGTGAAGGATGCCATTAGAATTGATGGTGGACAGTATATTTTAAGAGCTTCCAATGTTGCAGGTTCTAAGTCTTTCCCAGTAAATGTAAAAGTATTGGACAGGCCAGGACCTCCAGAAGGGCCAGTCCAGGTTACTGGAGTCACTTCTGAAAAATGCTCTTTGACATGGTCTCCACCACTTCAAGATGGTGGCAGTGACATTTCTCACTATGTCGTTGAAAAGAGAGAAACAAGTCGACTTGCCTGGACTGTGGTTGCTTCAGAAGTTGTGACCAATTCTCTGAAAATTACCAAACTCTTAGAAGGGAATGAATATATTTTCCGCATAATGGCTGTCAACAAATACGGTGTTGGGGAGCCTTTGGAATCTGCACCAGTACTGATGAAAAATCCATTTGTGCCTCCCGGACCACCAAAAAGCTTGGAAGTCACCAACATTGCCAAGGACTCCATGACCGTCTGTTGGAACCGTCCAGATAGTGACGGTGGAAGTGAGATTATCGGCTACATTGTAGAGAAGAGAGACAGAAGTGGCATCAGGTGGATAAAATGTAGTAAACGCCGCATTACAGATTTGCGTCTGAGGGTAACAGGATTAACAGAAGATCATGAATACGAATTCAGAGTCTCTGCAGAAAATGCTGCTGGAGTGGGAGAACCAAGTCCAGCTACGGTTTATTATAAGGCTTGTGATCCTATATTCAAACCTGGTCCACCCACCAACGCACACATTGTGGACACCACTAAAAATTCAATTACACTCGCTTGGGGTAAGCCCATCTATGATGGTGGCAGTGAGATCATAGGCTACGTAGTAGAACTCTGTAAAGCAGACGAAGAAGAATGGCAAATAGTTACTCCACAGACTGGCCTGAGAGCCACTCGATTTGAAATTTCAAAACTCATTGAGCACCAAGAATATAAAATACGAGTCTCTGCCCTCAATAAAGTTGGCTTAGGTGAGGCTACGTCGGTTCCTGGTACTGTGAAACCAGAAGATAAACTTGAAGCACCTGAACTTGACCTTGACTCTGAATTAAGGAAAGGAATAGTTGTCAGAGCTGGTGGGTCGGCCAGAATTCACATTCCATTCAAGGGTCGCCCAACACCAGAGATCACTTGGTCTCGAGAGGAAGGTGAATTCACAGATAAGGTCCAAATTGAAAAGGGGGTAAACTATACCCAACTATCAATAGACAACTGTGATAGAAATGATGCCGGAAAATACATTCTCAAGCTGGAAAACAGCAGTGGATCTAAATCCGCTTTTGTGACTGTGAAAGTTTTGGACACCCCAGGACCTCCACAGAATTTGACAGTCAAAGAGGTTAAAAAGGATTCTGTCCTTCTGGTATGGGAACCACCCATCATTGATGGGGGTGCAAAGGTGAAGAACTATGTTATTGACAAACGTGAGTCAACCAGAAAAGCATACGCTAATGTGAGTAGTAAATGCGGTAAAACAAGCTTTAAAGTTGAGAATCTTACAGAGGGAGCCATTTATTACTTTAGAGTCATGGCTGAAAATGAATTTGGAGTTGGTGTTCCAGTGGAAACTGTTGATGCTGTGAAAGCTGCTGAACCTCCTTCCCCGCCAGGAAAAGTGACACTCACGGATGTGTCCCAGACCAGTGCATCACTGATGTGGGAGAAACCTGAACATGATGGTGGTAGCAGAGTCTTGGGTTATGTTGTTGAAATGCAGCCCAAAGGAACCGAAAAATGGAGTACTGTTGCCGAATCCAAAGTCTGTAGTGCAGTCATTACTGGTTTGAGTTCTGGACAAGAATATCAGTTCCGGGTCAAGGCTTATAACGAGAAAGGGAAAAGCGATCCAAGAGTGCTCGGTGTTCCTGTCATAGCCAAGGACTTGACCATACAGCCTAGTTTTAAGTTGCCATTTAACACATATACCGTCCAGGCTGGAGAGGATCTTAAAATCGAAATCCCAGTTATCGGCCGACCAAGACCTGAAATTTCATGGGTCAAAGATGGTGAGCCTTTTAAACAAACAACAAGAGTAAATGTTGAGGAAACAGCTACTTCAACTATTTTGCACATTAAAGAAAGTAACAAAGATGACTTTGGAAAATACACTATAACAGCAACAAATAGTGCAGGTACCGCCACAGAAAATCTCAGCATTATTGTTTTGGAAAAGCCCGGACCTCCAACTGGACCAGTTCGGTTCGATGAAGTTAGCGCAGACTTTGTGGTCATATCTTGGGAACCTCCAGCCTATACTGGTGGCTGCCAAATAAGCAACTACATTGTAGAGAAGCGAGATACAACTACCACCACTTGGCAGATGGTATCAGCAACAGTTGCGAGAACAACGATTAAAGTAACCAAACTGAAAACAGGCACAGAGTACCAGTTTAGAATTTTTGCAGAAAACAGGTATGGAAAGAGTGCCCCTCTCGATTCTAAACCAGTTGTTGTACAATATCCATTTAAAGAACCTGGACCGCCTGGAACTCCTTTTGTGACATCAATTTCAAAAGATCAAATGATTGTGCAGTGGCATGAGCCAGTTAACGATGGTGGGAGCAAAGTTATCGGCTACCATCTTGAACAGAAAGAAAAGAACAGCATTTTATGGGTCAAATTAAATAAGATTCCCATTCAAGACACCAAATTCAAAACAACCGGACTTGATGAAGGACTTGAGTATGAGTTCAAAGTTTCTGCTGAAAATATCGTTGGCATCGGCAAGCCTAGCAAAGTGTCAGAATGCTTTGTCGCTCGTGATCCATGTGACCCACCTGGCCGCCCTGAAGCCATTGTTATCACAAGGAACAATGTCACACTGAAATGGAAGAAACCTGCTTATGATGGTGGTAGCAAAATAACAGGTTATATCGTAGAAAAGAAGGATCTACCCGATGGCCGCTGGATGAAAGCCAGCTTCACCAACGTGTTAGAGACTGAATTTACAGTGAGTGGACTTGTAGAAGACCAGCGATATGAATTTAGAGTAATTGCAAGAAATGCAGCTGGCAACTTTAGTGAACCGTCTGAAAGCACTGGTGCCATTACTGCACGAGATGAAATTGATGCACCGAACGCCTCACTGGATCCCAAATATAAAGACGTAATCGTTGTTCACGCAGGAGAGACTTTTGTCCTTGAAGCTGACATCCGCGGCAAGCCCATACCCGATATCGTTTGGTCAAAAGATGGAAAAGAGCTTGAAGAAACAGCTGCGAGGATGGAAATTAAATCTACTATTCAGAAAACCACTCTTGTTGTCAAAGACTGTATACGTACTGATGGAGGACAGTATATTCTGAAACTCAGCAACGTTGGTGGTACAAAGTCCATACCAATCACTGTAAAGGTACTTGACAGGCCAGGGCCCCCAGAAGGACCTCTGAAAGTTTCTGGAGTTACTGCTGAGAAATGTTACCTGGCGTGGAACCCGCCTTTACAGGACGGTGGTGCTAATATCTCACATTACATCATTGAAAAGAGAGAAACAAGCAGACTCTCCTGGACCCA
Source organism: Canis lupus baileyi (assembly GCF_048164855.1). Lineage (NCBI taxonomy): Eukaryota > Metazoa > Chordata > Mammalia > Carnivora > Canidae > Canis > Canis lupus. The sequence continues at coordinate 8,660,288 of NC_132871.1, forward strand.
GGTTTCCACTGAGGTCCAGGCCCTCAACTACAAAGTCACTAAACTGCTTCCTGGTAATGAGTACATTTTCCGTGTCATGGCTGTCAATAAATACGGAATTGGAGAGCCCTTGGAATCCGAGCCTGTGATAGCCCGTAATCCTTATAAACCACCAGGTCCCCCTTCACCACCCGAAGCCTCAGCAATCACCAAAGATTCTATGGTGGTAACATGGGCACGCCCAGTGGATGACGGAGGTGCCGAAATTGAGGGCTACATTCTTGAAAAACGAGATAAGGAAGGCATTAGATGGACCAAGTGCAACAAGAAAACTCTAACAGATCTCCGGTTCAGGGTAACTGGCCTTACCGAAGGTCATTCCTACGAGTTCAGAGTTGCTGCCGAAAACGCAGCTGGCGTGGGTGAACCAAGCGAGCCATCTGTTTTCTACCGTGCCTGTGATGCTCTGTATCCACCAGGTCCACCAAGTAATCCAAAAGTGACTGATACTTCCAGATCTTCTGTCTCCCTGGCGTGGAGTAAGCCGATTTATGATGGCGGTGCACCCGTTAAGGGCTATGTTGTTGAGGTCAAAGAAGCTTCTGCGGATGAATGGACAACTTGCACTCCACCAACAGGATTACAAGGAAAGCAATTCACAGTGACCAAGCTTAAAGAGAACACCGAGTATAACTTCCGTATCTGTGCCATCAATTCTGAAGGTGTGGGTGAACCTGCAACTATACCTGGCTCAGTTGTGGCGAAAGAGAGGCTGGAGCCACCAGAAATAGAACTCGATGCTGACCTGAGAAAGGTAGTCGTTCTGCGGGCAAGTGCTACTTTACGCTTATTTGTCACCATCAAAGGTCGACCGGAACCTGAGGTTAAATGGGAGAAGGCCGAAGGCATTCTCACTGAGAGGGCCCAGATCGAGGTGACCAGCTCATACACAATGTTAGTCATTGACAACGTCACCAGATTTGATAGCGGTCGGTATAACCTGACGCTAGAAAATAACAGCGGTTCTAAGACAGCTTTTGTTAACGTCAGAGTTCTTGACTCGCCAAGCGCCCCTGTGAATTTGAATGTAAGAGAAGTAAAGAAAGACTCGGTGATCTTGTCTTGGGAGCCACCACTTATCGATGGTGGAGCGAAGATTACAAACTACATTGTCGAAAAACGAGAAACTACAAGAAAAGCATATGCTACGGTTACAAACAACTGCACCAAGAATACATTTAAAATTGAAAATCTACAAGAAGGATGTTCTTACTACTTCCGAGTCTTGGCTTCCAATGAATACGGGATCGGTTTGCCAGCTGAAACAACTGAACCCGTTAAAGTTTCTGAACCACCCCTCCCGCCCGGAAGAGTGACCCTTGTCGACGTGACCCGCAATACAGCTACAATTAAGTGGGAGAAACCAGAAAGTGACGGTGGCAGCAAAATTACTGGTTATGTAGTTGAAATGCAGACTAAAGGGAGTGAAAAATGGAGCACTTGCACACAAGTTAAGACTCTGGAGGCGACTATATCTGGCCTAACTGCAGGAGAAGAGTACACCTTCAGGGTAGCTGCAGTGAATGAAAAAGGAAGAGGTGACCCGAGACAACTTGGAGTGCCGGTAATTGCACGGGACATTGAAATAAAGCCCTCAGTTGAGCTTCCTTTCAATACTTTCAATGTAAAGGCTAGAGACCAACTGAAGATTGATGTTCCATTTAAAGGAAGACCTCAAGCGACCGTAAGCTGGAAAAAGGACGGTCAGATTCTTAAGGAAACGACACGGGTCAACGTCTCTTCTTCAAAGACCGTAACATCACTCTCCATTAAGGAAGCTTCAAGGGAAGATGTCGGAACTTATGAATTGTGTGTTTCAAACAGTGCCGGGGCCATAACCGTTCCTATTACTGTGATCGTCCTTGACAAACCAGGGCCTCCAGGACCTGTTCACATCGATGAGGTCAGTTGTGACAATGTAACCATTTCTTGGAATCCTCCAGAATACGATGGCGGCTGCCAAATCAGCAATTACATCGTTGAAAAGAGAGAAACCACTTCTACCACATGGCACGTGGTTTCACAAGCAGTGGCAAGAACATCCATTAAAATAGTTCGTCTGACCACAGGAAGTGAGTACCAGTTCCGGGTGTGTGCAGAAAACCGCTTTGGCAGGAGCTCCTACAGCGAGTCTGCACCTGTTGTTGCAGAGTATCCATTCAGCCCCCCGGGCCCTCCTGGTACTCCTAAAGTCGTGCATGCCACAAAATCGACCATGATTGTAAGCTGGCAAGTGCCAGTTAATGATGGAGGAAGTCAAGTAATTGGCTATCACCTTGAATATAAAGAGAGAAGCAGCATTCTTTGGTCCAAAGCAAATAAAATCCTCATCGCCGATACGCAAATGAAAGTCTCCGGCCTCGACGAAGGACTGATGTATGAGTATCGTGTGTACGCCGAGAACATCGCTGGAATCGGCAAATGCAGTAAATCCTGTGAACCGGTCCCTGCAAGGGATCCTTGTGATCCTCCCGGACAACCTGAAGTCACAAATATCACAAGAAAATCAGTGTCGCTTAAGTGGTCCAAACCACATTATGACGGTGGAGCTAAGATCACAGGCTACATTATCGAACGTAGAGAGCTACCAGATGGCCGGTGGCTGAAGTGCAATTTTACTAACGTACAAGAAACATACTTTGAAGTGACTGAACTTACTGAAGACCAGCGTTACGAATTCCGTGTTTTTGCAAAGAATGCGGCTGACTCCATTAGCGAGCCATCTGAATCCACGGGGCCGATTACAGTGAAAGACGATGTCGAGGCTCCAAGAATCATGATGGATGTCAAGTTCCGAGACGTTATTGTTGTCAAAGCTGGAGAGGTCCTGAAGATAAACGCGGACATTGCAGGGCGACCTCTGCCGGTAATTTCCTGGGCCAAGGATGGGGTCGAAATTGAAGAAAGAGCAAGAACAGAAATTGTCTCAACAGACTATAACACTGTGCTAACGGTGAAGGACTGTGTCCGACGAGACACTGGGCAGTATATACTAACCCTGAAGAATGTTGCAGGAACTCGGTCTATGGCAGTTAATTGCAAGGTACTTGATAAGCCTGGCCCACCTGCAGGACCACTTGAAATAAGTGGCCTCACGGCTGAGAAATGCTCCCTTTCCTGGGGACCACCCCAAGAAAATGGTGGTGCAGATATCGACTATTACATCGTAGAAAAACGTGAAACAAGCCGCCTCGCGTGGACGATATGTGAAGGAGAGTTAAGGACAACATCCTGTAAAGTAACCAAGCTACTCAAAGGCAATGAATACATCTTTAGAGTAACAGGTGTTAATAAATATGGTGTTGGTGAGTCCCTGGAGAGCACGGCAGTAAAGGCACTAAATCCATTTACGGTTCCAAGTCCACCCACATCTTTGGAAATTACATCTGTGACCAAAGAGTTCATGACCCTTTGCTGGTCGAGACCTGAGAGTGATGGAGGCAGTGAAATCTCTGGATATATAATTGAGAGGCGAGAGAAAAACAGCCTACGATGGGTGCGGGTAAACAAAAAACCAGTTTATGACCTGAGAGTGAAATCAACCGGACTTCGGGAAGGATGTGAATATGAGTACCGGGTTTATGCAGAAAACGCTGCTGGCCTGAGCCTTCCAAGTGAAACCTCTCCCTTGATTCGGGCAGAAGACCCGGTGTTCTTGCCATCTCCTCCATCCAAACCCAAGATTGTGGACTCGGGCAAGACAAATATAACTATCAGCTGGGTTAAGCCCTTGTTTGATGGTGGGGCCCCAGTAACTGGATACACCGTAGAATACAAAAAATCTGATGAAACTGAGTGGGAAACTGCAATTCAGAACTTAAGAGGCACAGAATATACTATAGGTGGACTAACTACAGGAGCCGAATATGTTTTCAGAGTAAGATCTGTCAATAAGATCGGTGCTAGTGATCCCAGTGATAGCTCGGATCCCCAGATCGCAAAAGAAAGAGAAGAAGAACCTGTATTTGATCTTGACAGTGAAATGAAGAAGACCTTGATTGTCAAGGCCGGTTCCTCATTTACCATGACCGTACCTTTCCGGGGAAGACCAGTGCCTAGTGTCTCGTGGAGTAAGCCAGACACTGACCTCCGCACCAGAGCTTATATTGATTCCACAGACTCTCGTACGTCACTTACTATTGAAAATGCCAACCGAAATGATTCTGGAAAATATACACTAACAATTCAGAATATTTTGAATGCTGCTTCACTGACCTTAGTTGTCAAAGTTTTAGATTCTCCTGGTCCTCCAGCCAATATTACCGTACATGATATAACCAAAGAATCTGCTGTGTTATCCTGGGATGTTCCTGAAAACGACGGTGGAGCTCCAGTGAAGAATTACCACATAGAAAAACGTGAGGCCAGTAAGAAATCATGGGTCTCTGTGACCAACAACTGTAACCGCCTCTCCTACAAAGTCACCAACCTACAAGAAGGGGCCATCTACTACTTCCGGGTCTCTGGAGAGAATGAGTTTGGTGTTGGTGTGCCAGCTGAAACAAAGGAAGGAGTAAAAATAACAGGTATGTTCTAAGAACAAAGAACATCTATATACCCATATTAATTTTCCTAGAATGTATGTATCATTTTATTTACTCTCACTTAATTTTATTTTATTTTTTTGAGTTGAAGTCATTATTTATTTACACAAGACTCATCTGGTAATGGTGTCTGAGTGTGAATTACCTAAAAATCTCACTTAATTTTAAAGGCTTTTGGTTCATACCTCAGATAGTTCATACTATAGCACAACACAAAATCTCTAAGAGAGAAAGTTCTTTGTTAATTAAAAAAAATGTAGAAATTTACATAGCTGGAGTTGAATTTAAGTATAACTGAATATGACTGCAGATAGAGTGTGTGTGCAGAAATTGTATGAAGTTTCTTATAAAACTGTTCATCTTATTCCTTTTATACCCATGACAAATTTGGGATAAATTTTACCCTTTAATCTAGTCACTTGACACTTAATTTGAATATGAATGCTATGACATCCTATGACATGTAATGACAAAGCTTAGGGAAGCTTTGCTTGGCTCAGAAGTCAAACTGGTTATGTAAAAAGGAGGAGACTCAAAGGAAAGGAAGTATGTGGCCTTCATTTAAAATTTTTCTTTGATGATGCGGAAGGAACACACATGGGGAAAAAATGTACTAATCTCTTTCTTTTTGATGTTTTACTTTCTTAGAAAAGCCAAGCCCACCTGAAAAACTTGGAGTAACAGGTGTATCCAAAGACAGTGTTTCCCTGACCTGGCTGAAGCCAGAACACGATGGTGGAAGCAGAATTGTACACTATATCGTTGAAGCAGTAGAAAAGGGACAGAAAAACTGGGTTAGATGTGCAGTGGTGAAGTCAACCCATCACATTGTTTCTGGTCTGAGGGAGAATTCTGAATACTTTTTCCGGGTGTTTGCTGAAAATCAAGCTGGTCTGAGTGACCCAAGAGAGCTCCTGCTTCCCGTTCTTATTAAGGAACAACTAGGTATGTCTGCTTTTCTATAGAAGCCAAATTTGAGATGGTTTGTATTGATTTAATTTTTAGAAACTCTTTTTTCACCTTCATCTGCTGTACTCTTTTCTTTTTTTTTTTTTTTAGAACCACCTGACATTGATATGAAGAACTTCCCAAGTCATACTGTATATGTTAGAGCTGGCTCAAACCTTAAAGTTGACATTCCAATTTCTGGTAAACCGCTGCCCAAAGTGACCTTGTCAAGAGATGGTGTGCCCCTGAAAGCAACCATGAGATTTAATACTGAAGTTACCGCTGAGAACCTGACCATCAATCTCAAAGAAAGTGTTACCACTGATGCTGGAAGATATGAGATCACTGCTGCCAACTCCAGTGGGACAACCAAAGCTTTCATTAACATCATTGTACTGGACAGGCCTGGTCCCCCAACTGGCCCTGTTGTTATCAGCGACATAACAGAAGAAAGCGTGACTCTCAAATGGGAGCCACCTAAGTATGATGGTGGAAGTCAAGTTACTAATTACATCGTACTCAAGAGAGAGACAAGTACTACAGTATGGACTGAGGTGTCTACAACAGTTGCAAGAACCACGATTAAAGTCATGAAACTGACCACAGGAGAAGAATACCAGTTCCGCATCAAGGCAGAAAACCGCTTTGGCATCAGTGATCACATAGATTCAGCGTGTGTGACTGTCAAACTTCCATACAGTAAGTTGCCAAACGTTTCAAAGATCCCAGGTTTTCATTCACATAAATGTTTTAAAGGTCTGTGCTAACCTAAGGGATTTCTCTCTTTTGTAGCAACACCTGGACCACCATCTACACCATGGGTCACTAATGTTACTCGAGAAAGCATCACCGTGGCCTGGCATGAACCAGTGTCCAATGGAGGCAGCGCAGTTATAGGCTATCACCTGGAAATGAAAGACAGAAACAGTATTTTATGGCAAAAAGCCAACAAATTGGTTATCCGCACAACTCACTTCAAAGTCACAACAATCAGTGCTGGACTTATTTATGAATTCAGGGTATATGCAGAAAATGCTGCTGGTATTGGAAAACCCAGCCATCCTTCCGAACCAGTTCTAGCCATTGACGCCTGTGGTATGTATTTTTCTTGAGGAGGAGGGTTTTGACTACTTACAAATGCACATCTTATTTCTGCAAAGCAAAATAATGTTGCTGCAAGTTCCACTGATCTGCTTTCTCTTATTACCACAGAACCTCCAAGAAATGTCCGTATCACTGATATTTCAAAGAACTCTGTCAGCCTTTCATGGCTACAGCCAGCTTTCGATGGAGGAAGCAAGATTACAGGCTATATTGTTGAGAGGCGAGATCTTCCAGATGGCAGATGGACCAAGGCCAGCTTCACCAATGTTATCGAGACTCAATTCATTGTCTCTGGCTTGACTCAGAATTCCCAGTATGAATTCCGGGTCTTTGCTAGAAATGCCGTTGGTTCGGTCAGCAATCCATCCGAGGTTGTAGGCCCCATTACATGCATCGATTCTTATGGTAAGCATTTTTAGAACTTCAAGTCCCAGTAGCAATTTAACCCAATATTTCTCCATACTTGTTCTGGTCCTAGTCTATAGAATATATCTTTTACTATGCATCTCAATTAGGTATTTGGAAGAAATTATGTGAACTAGCTGGGAGTCACAGGAAAATTCTTTAATCCTTCCTGCTCTCTTAACTGTAAAATGTGAGATTTGGACTACAGGATATCGAAAGTCCTTTCCAACTTCAACCTTCAACAGGGAGCAGCTCATTAGTGTACAGTGGAAATTCAAAGAGACTCCAGAACTCTCTCTGCTTTGCAGTCATTCCAAAATACACATAGTTGGCCATTCTGGAAAATCACAAACACATTCAACTCAACAATGGATTCAAAACTAAAATTTCATGAGGGTTAGGTACCCTGTGACACTTTTTCAAAAAGTACCCCCTGTCTAAAGAGTCTCTCTGGTATCTGAGTAAAAGTCTCCACTCCTGTCCCCATGCTCAGAATCTCAGGGCTACTCTTTATGAATCAGGCTTTGCTGTGAGGCTGCGAAGCAAGTCAACAAATTTAGTTCTGTTTCTCAAAAGTTCTAAGCAGCCTGGCAGAAAAATCTGTCTAGTGAAATGTAGAGTTCTAGAAGTAAAGAATTCAGACTTTGAGAGTCAGACATGAACAGCCCATACTTGGATGTCAGTGAACTGGGAAGGGAAAATAACAAGAATAGGAGGTAGTCAGAAGAAAGGAGGACCTAGAATGAAAAAAAAAAATGTATAATTCAGCTTCTCCGGGGATGTTCTCACTACCATATTCCATTTTGTCCCTGGAATTAAATACCTGATAGACATTCATATACATCTCAAAGGCATTGAAGTCCCTGTGCCATTAGTGCAGCGTCCCTGGAGGACTGAGCTTCCTCACCACCTTTCTTCCCCGTCTGGGATAGAAGCGTGGCTTGCAAAATTTGAATGTTTAAAATAATAGGTACATAAAATTAGAACCACCATATATGCACATATGACTTCAGAAAAGCCAACAACCCCACTTTGAAGTAGCAATTATTTTTTCCATCCTTCTGAGCTTTTAAATATTTCATGTGTTTTCCCCACAGGTGGACCCGTAATTGATTTGCCTCTAGAATACACAGAAGTTGTCAAATACAGAGCCGGTACATCTGTGAAGCTCAGAGCCGGCATTTCCGGCAAACCTGAGCCTACAATTGAGTGGTATAAAGATGATAAAGAGTTACAAACCAACGCCCTGGTATGCATTGAAAATACCACCGACCTTGCATCTGTACTCATCAAAGATGCAAATCGCCTTAATAGTGGAAGCTACGAATTAAAACTGAGGAACGCCATGGGCTCGGCCTCAGCCACCATCAGAGTACAGATCCTTGGTAGGTGCCGTCTATAGGCCAGCATCGTATTTTGTTTGTTGAAAACTTGGCAATTTTAAATCAGTAGCCTTTTAAAAAGAACTGACATACTGTCTTCTTCTTTCATTAACAGACAAACCAGGACCTCCGGGTGGTCCAATTGAATTTAAGACGGTCACTGCTGAAAAAATAACTCTTCTCTGGCGCCCTCCAGCGGATGACGGTGGTGCAAAAATCACTCACTACATTGTGGAAAAACGCGAGACAAGCCGCGTAGTGTGGTCTATGGTGTCTGAAAATTTGGAAGAGTGCATCATCAAAACCACCAAAATCATCAAAGGAAATGAATACGTCTTCCGAGTTCGAGCCGTGAACAAATACGGAATTGGTGATCCACTGGAATCCGAGCCAGTGGTGGCAAAGAATGCCTTTGGTGAGACATGATTTCATTAGGAAACTGAACTCAAATGCTTGAGAATTTTACAAATAAACTATTCTGCTAGCTTGCATGTTTTCTTAGAATGATTTTGGTTTTCTTTTGTTTCACATCTCTCCTCATTGTCATCCTTGTCACAAGGGAAAGTATCAATCAGCGAAAGCAATATTCTTGCATAGGATCTGAAGATTGAAAGGTAGAATTGATCCATGATATTGATCCTTCAAACTCATTTTCCTTTTCCTTTCTGAACAGTTACTCCTGGGCCCCCGGGCATACCAGAGGTGACAAAGATCACCAAGAATTCAATGACCGTTGTCTGGAGCAGACCAGTTGCGGATGGTGGTAGTGAAGTAAGCGGCTATTACCTTGAGAAGAGAGACAAGAAGAGTCTCGGATGGTTTAAAGTCTTAAAGGAGACTATCCGTGACACCAGAGAGAAAGTGACAGGACTCACGGAAAACAGTGACTACCAATACCGAGTTTGTGCTGTCAATGCTGCTGGTCAGGGTCCATTTTCTGAACCATCTGACTTCTACAAAGCTGCTGATCCTATTGGTAAGTGGTCATAATGCAGCATCTTCACCTGTGTCTCTTTTGTGTCACCAAATTGTGCATGACTATGTAATGACTATATTATGAATGGCCATTCCAGACCCTCCAGGCCCACCAGCTAAGATAAGAGTCGCAGATTCAACCAAATCATCCATCACTCTTGGCTGGAGTAAACCCGTCTATGATGGAGGCAGTGCTGTTACTGGATATGTTGTCGCGATGAGACAAGGAGAGGAAGAGGAATGGACTGTTGTCTCTACCAAGGGAGAGGTCAGAACTACAGAATATGTGGTATCTAATCTGAAACCTGGAGTCAACTACTACTTCCAGGTATCTGCCATAAACTGTGCTGGACAAGGAGAACCTATAGAAATGACTGAACCTGTACAAGCTAAAGATATACTTGGTATGTACCTATGGGTATGGCTGTGTTTTGTTTTGTTTTGTTTTTATTAGAGTGCTTCTAGGAAAACATTTTCTTGCTTTAAAACTCAAAATATATGTCCATTTTATGTCTACAGAGGAACCAGAGATCGACCTAGATGTGGCTCTCAGAACCTCTGTTATAGCTAAAGCTGGTGAAGATGTACAAGTGTTGATTCCCTTTAAAGGCAGACCTCCACCTACTGTCACATGGAGAAAAGATGAGAAGAATCTTGGCAGTGATGCCAGATACAACATCCAAAACACCGATTCTTCTTCGTTACTCCTTATTCCTCAAGTCACTCGCAATGATACGGGAAAATACATTCTCACAATAGAAAATGGCGTTGGTCAACCCAAGTCTTCAACCGTGAGCGTTAAAGTGCTTGATACACCAGCCGCCTGCCAGAAACTACAGGTTAAACATGTTTCTCGAGGCACAGTCACTTTGTTCTGGGATCCTCCTCTCATTGATGGTGGATCTCCCATAATTAATTATGTCATTGAAAAGAGAGATGCCACCAAGAGAACATGGTCTTCAGTGTCACACAAATGTACCAGTACATCCTTTAAGATAACAGATTTGTCAGAGAAAACACCATTCTTCTTCAGAGTTCTTGCAGAAAATGAAATTGGAATTGGGGAACCTTGTGAAACTACAGAACCAGTGAAGGCTGCTGAAGTTCCAGCTCCTATACGTGATCTCTCAATGAAAGACTCAACAAAGACATCTGTTACCCTAAGTTGGACCAAGCCTGACTTTGATGGTGGTAGCGTCATCACAGAATATGTTGTGGAAAGGAAAGGTAAAGGTGAACAAATGTGGTCACATGCTGGCATAAGTAAGACCTGTGAAATTGAAGTTGGCCAACTTAAGGAACAGTCACTCCTGGAATTCAGAGTGTTTGCCAAAAACGATAAAGGACTGAGTGATCCTGTCACTATTGGGCCAATTACAGTGAAAGAACTTGTGATTACACCTGACGTTGACCTGTCAGATATCCCTGGGGCACAAGTCGCTGTGAGAATTGGGCATAATGTGCACCTCGAATTACCTTATAAAGGAAAACCCAAACCATCTATCAGTTGGCTGAAAGATGGTTTGCCATTGAAAGAAAGCGAGTATGTTCGTTTCAGTAAAACTGAAAACAAGATTACTTTGAGTATTAAGAATGTCAAGAAGGAGAATGGAGGGAAATACACCGTTATTCTTGATAATGCAGTTTGTAGAACCTCAATTCCCATTACAATCATCACACTTGGCCCGCCATCAAAGCCCAAAGGGCCTATTCGATTTGATGAAATCAAGGCTGACAGTGTCATCATGTCATGGGACGTGCCTGAAGATGACGGAGGAGGAGAAATTACTTGTTACAGCATTGAGAAGAGGGAAGCTTCACAAACTAATTGGAAGATGGTGTGTTCAAGTGTTGCCAGGACAACCTTCAAAGTTCCTAATCTAGTCAAAGATGCTGAATATCAGTTTAGGGTTAGGGCGGAAAATAGATATGGAGTCAGCCAGCCCCTCGTCTCGAACACCATTGTGGCAAAACACCAGTTCAGGATTCCTGGCCCCCCAGGAAAGCCCGTTGTATACAATGTGACTTCTGATGGCATGTCACTAACTTGGGATGCTCCAGTTTATGATGGTGGTTCAGAAGTTACTGGATTCCATGTTGAAAAGAAAGAAAGAAACAGCATCCTCTGGCAAAGAGTTAACACATCGCCAATATCTGGAAGAGAATATAGAGCCACCGGCCTAATGGAAGGCCTAGATTACCAGTTCCGTGTATATGCTGAAAATTCTGCTGGCCTAAGCTCACCCAGTGACCCAAGCAAATTTACTTTAGCTGTTTCTCCAGTAGGTAAGTAACTGAGTATTATTCAAATATATTTAATTCAGCAACTGAATACGTTACTAACAAATAAATCAAACACTGCTTTTCTTCCACATATCACCTTCTCATGTATCTTCTGGTCACTAGAGAGCTGGTCAGGCAAAGCAAAGGGGATAATTTTAAGTCAGTTTACTACAGTAATTTAAAGTTCCTTTTAAAGTTTAACTACAAAGACAATTGAAATTAAAATGAGCTTGGGGAATTTATTCATTTTTTCTTCCATTGTGAATGAACTGGTAACAGAAGTTGATTACAGACATGATACAGTTAATTTCCATATAACTTTTTAGACCCGCCTGGCACTCCTGACTACATCGATGTCACCCGGGAAACCATCACACTTAAATGGAACCCTCCATTGCGAGATGGAGGCAGTAAGATTGTGGCCTACAGCATTGAGAAACGGCAAGGGAGCGATCGTTGGGTCAGATGCAACTTTACTGATGTCAGCGAATGTCAGTACACAGTCACAGGACTTAGTCCTGGGGATCGATATGAGTTCAGAATAATTGCAAGAAATGCCGTTGGTACTATAAGTCCTCCCTCACAGTCTTCTGGCATCATCATGACAAGAGATGAAAATGGTAAGCATTTACAAATGATCTCCAAATATGATTTAAGACATTCACATTTTTTAAATATACTTTTGGCCCCTGGTCTGTAAAAGTGGAACAGGAACATCATTTCATACAGATTACCCAGGGTTGTTATGTGGATAAATTAGATTTTCTACCTTTCAGATGAAGAGAAGAAAAAAAAAAAAATAATGTAATTGGCATCAATTCTTTTTTACCATGACTGTTGTTTCACTCTGTTCCCATATAAATAGCATGCAAATGGGAATGGGTTTTTAGTTTTGTAATCATTTATAATAAAGAAAAACACTCCCAAAAATAATTGTCCAGCTTTACTAAAGTTACTAAAATACAACGTACACCCAATGGTACAGTCCTCACCTTGCTTGAGTGCCACTGATGACCCCTTACAGGAATTTGAATATACAGCAGCATCAGGAAGTAAAGGTCTATAAGTGTTTTTCTTTTTACAAATGGCAATGCAAGATTAATAACATGACAGACATAAAAGGGGATAAGCTAATAGCATGCAGATGTTCAGCCCCACAATCTAAATTCTCACTTATCAATCCTGCTTTCATAGTAGCCTTTGGTAACACAGGATAAACATTCCTCTTCCAGGCTTTAAGATGTGGTACTAATGAAAAAGATGTTTGTTTTTATTAAGCCAAACTAATACATATTATTTCTATTTCCTTTATAGTTCCACCAACGGTAGAGTTTGGCCCAGAGTATTTTGACGGTATCATTATTAAGTCTGGAGAGAGCCTCAGAATTAAAGCTTTGGTGCAGGGACGGCCAGTACCTCGCGTAACTTGGTTCAGAGATGGAGTAGAAATTGAAAAGAAGATGAACATGGAAATAACTGATGTTCTAGGATCCACCAGCCTTTTCGTGAGAGATGCTACCCGGGAACACCGTGGTGTATACCGCGTGGAAGCCAAAAATGCATCTGGCTCCTCAAAAGCAGAAATTACCGTGAAAGTACAAGGTACCTCCAATAGCTTCTTCATCTTACCATTTACAGGACTTGGGTTAGAGACATGCCTGATTGCACCTCAACGGACAAGGAAAAATAAACTAACTCTGGAACCTTTTTCTTATAGATACACCAGGAAAAGTAGTTGGGCCAATAAGATTCACCAATATCACTGGCGAGAAGATGACCCTGTGGTGGGACGCTCCACTCAATGATGGCTGTGCTCCCATCACTCACTACATCATTGAAAAACGGGAAACCAGCAGACTTGCTTGGGCACTAATTGAGGACAATTGTCAAGCCCACAGCTATACTGCCACTAAACTAATAACCGGCAATGAATACCAGTTCCGTGTTTCTGCGGTTAACAAGTTTGGTGTTGGGCGGCCACTTGATTCTGACCCAGTGGTTGCACAAATACAATACAGTAAGTATCCGTTTTTACTAAGTGGTACTATGTCGTAAGATTAACTTGCAACCGACAAGACTAATTTGTTTTCATTTTACAGCTATTCCCGATGCCCCTGGCACTCCAGAACCTAGTAATGTAACAGGCAATAGCATTACCCTGACATGGGCAAGGCCAGAATCAGACGGTGGCAATGAAATTCAACAGTATATCCTGGAAAGGAGAGAAAAGAAGAGCACACGATGGGTAAAAGTGATCAGCAAACGACCAATCTCCGAGACGAGATTCAAAGTCACTGGTCTGATAGAGGGTAATGAGTATGAATTCCATGTCATGGCTGAAAATGCTGCAGGAATAGGGCCTCCAAGTGGTATCTCAAGACTAATCAAATGTAGAGAGCCAGTCAGCCCACCAAGTGCTCCCACTGTGGTCAAAGTGACAGACACATCCAAGACAACTGTGAGCTTAGAATGGTCTAAGCCAGTGTTTGATGGCGGCATGGAAATAATTGGATATATTATTGAAATGTGCAAAGCTGACTTAGGAGACTGGCACAAGGTGAACGCAGAGGCATGTGTGAAAACAAGGTATACAGTCACTGATCTACAAGCGGGCGAAGAATACAAATTCCGGGTTAGTGCTATCAATGGTGCTGGAAAAGGAGAGAGCAGTGAAGCGACCGGCGCAATTAAAGCAGTTGACCGATTAGCAGCTCCTGAGTTAGATATCGATGCAAACTTCAAGCAGACTCATGTTGTCAGAGCTGGAGCCAGTATTCGCCTCTTCATCGCCTACCAGGGTAGACCTACTCCTACGGCTGTGTGGACCAAACCTGACTCCAACCTTAGCATTCGGGCTGATATCCATACAACAGACTCCTTCAGCACCCTCACTGTGGAAAACTGCAACAGAAATGATGCAGGGAAATACACCTTTACCGTAGAAAACAACAGCGGTAGTAAGTCAATCACTTTCACTGTAAAGGTGCTAGATACTCCAGGCCCACCTGGCCCAATCACTTTCAAGGATGTGACCCGTGGATCTGTTACGCTCATGTGGGATGCTCCTATCCTTGATGGTGGTGCCCGAATCCATCACTATGTGGTAGAAAAACGAGAAGCGAGTCGTCGTAGCTGGCAGGTGATCAGTGAAAAATGCACTCGTCAGATCCTTAAGGTCAGCGACCTAGCAGAAGGTGTTCCATACTATTTCCGTGTTTCTGCAGAAAATGAGTATGGTGTTGGTGAACCCTATGAAATGCCAGAACCAATTGTAGCCACAGAACAGCCTGCTCCACCTAAGAGACTTGATGTCATTGACACAAGCAAATCCTCTGCAGTCTTAGCTTGGCTTAAACCTGACCACGATGGAGGCAGCCGGATCACTGGCTACCTTCTTGAAATGAGACAAAAGGGATCTGACTTCTGGGTCGAGGCTGGTCACACGAAACAGCTGACTTTCACAGTGGAGCGCCTGGTTGAGAACACTGAATATGAATTCCGAGTGAAGGCCAAGAATGATGCTGGCTACAGTGAACCCAGGGAAGCCTTCTCTTCCGTCATCATCAAGGAGCCTCAAATCGAGCCCACTGCTGACCTCACTGGAATTACTAATCAGCTCATAACTTGCAAAGCAGGAAGCACATTTACCATTGATGTCCCAATCACTGGTCGTCCTGCTCCCAAAGTAACATGGAAGCTTGAAGAAATGAGACTTAAGGAGACAGATCGAGTGAGTATCACAACAACAAAAGACAGAACCACCCTGTCTGTGAAGGATAGCATGAGAGGTGACTCTGGAAGATACTTCTTGACCCTGGAAAATACAGCTGGTGTTAAAACATTTACCATCACGGTTGTGGTCATCGGAAGGCCAGGTCCAGTAACTGGCCCCATTGAGGTCTCATCTATCTCAGCTGAATCATGTGTCCTGTCCTGGGCTGAACCTAAAGATGATGGAGGCACTGACATTACTAATTACATAGTTGAAAAGCGTGAATCGGGTACAACAGCTTGGCAGCTTATCAACTCCAGTGTCAAGCGCACTCAGATTAAAGTCACTCATCTCACAAAATACATGGAATATTCTTTCCGAGTCAGTTCAGAGAACAGATTTGGTGTCAGCAAGCCTCTAGAATCAGCACCAATCATTGCTGAGCATCCATTCGGTAAGGAAAATTAAAATATCTCAAACTCCATTTTTAAATATTTTTCTCCTGAATTTTATAAAATTATATTCATATTCGATACCTTTGTTTATATTTATAGTCCCACCAAGTGCTCCTACCAGACCTGAAGTCTACTACGTGTCTGCCAATGCCATGTCTATTCGTTGGGAAGAACCCTACCACGATGGTGGCAGTAAAGTCATTGGCTACTGGGTTGAGAAGAAAGAACGTAACACCATTCTTTGGGTGAAAGAAAACAAAGTGCCATGCTTAGAGTGCAACTACAAAGTGACTGGTTTGGTGGAAGGACTAGAGTATCAGTTCAGAACATACGCGCTCAACGCCGCAGGTGTTAGCAAAGCCAGTGAGGCTTCAAGACCTATGATGGCTCAAAACCCAGTCGGTATGTAGCAAAATTTAATGGGTACATTTGTTCATTATCATCATCGTCGTTATTGATACTAGAATTCAGAGTTGTGTTTTTGTTTTTTTGTTTTTTTCCAACTTTATCTTTGCATCCCTTCCAGATGCACCAGGAAGACCGGAGGTGACAGATGTCACAAGATCAACAGTGTCCCTGATTTGGTCTGCCCCAGTATATGATGGTGGCAGCAAGGTTGTGGGCTACATCATAGAGCGTAAGCCAGTCAGTGAAGTTGGAGATGGTCGCTGGCTAAAGTGCAATTATACCATTGTATCCGACAATTTCTTCACTGTGACTGCGCTCAGTGAAGGAGACACTTACGAATTCCGTGTGTTGGCTAAGAATGCAGCAGGAGTAATTAGCAAAGGATCAGAATCTACAGGCCCTGTCACTTGCAGAGATGAATACGGTAAGAAAAAAAAAAAAGTTCTCCCTTTAAATTATCACAACTTACGTGAATATAAACTGTCATGTATCTACTCATATCCATTTTGTCTATGATAGCTCCGCCCAAAGCTGAACTGGATGCCAGACTGCAGGGTGACCTGGTTACCATCAGAGCAGGCTCGGATCTGGTCCTTGATGCTGCAGTTGGTGGCAAACCTGAACCCAAAATCATCTGGACCAAAGGGGACAAGGAACTAGATCTCTGTGAAAAAGTCTCCTTGCAGTATACAGGCAAACGAGCAACCGCTGTGATCAAGTTCTGTGACAGAAGTGACAGTGGAAAATACACCTTAACAGTGAAGAATGCCAGTGGGACCAAGTCTGTGTCTGTCTTGGTCAAAGTTCTTGGTAGGCATCTCAAATGTTCATTTATTTTTTATAGCATTTTTAAATGTGGGTAGGGAAAAAAAATCTTAATCGTTGCTCGCCATTTACACCTGTTTCAGATTCCCCCGGCCCATGTGGAAAGCTCACTGTCAGCAGAATAACGGAGGAGAAGTGCACTTTGGCCTGGAGCCTTCCTCAGGAAGATGGAGGAGCAGAAATAACTCACTATATCGTGGAAAGACGGGAGACAAGCAGGCTCAACTGGGTGATTGTTGAAGCCGAATGCCCGACCCTATCCTATGTAGTAACCAGACTCATCAAGAACAACGAATACATATTCCGAGTACGGGCAGTAAACAAGTATGGCCCTGGTGTGCCTGTCGAATCAGAACCAATTGTAGCCAGAAACTCATTCAGTGAGTATTAACACATTTAAACAACTTGGTAGTTAAATATACTGGGCTCAGGGGAGAGGGAAACAACCATATCAGCAGTGATTTGTGTGATTCTGACCATTCTCATTTTCGTAAAAATATAAACAGCTATCCCATCACAACCTGGCATACCCGAAGAAGTTGGGGCTGGCAAAGAGCATATCATCATTCAGTGGACGAAACCTGAATCTGATGGTGGCAATGAGATCAAGAACTACCTAGTAGACAAACGTGAGAAAAAGAGCTTGCGCTGGACACGTGTCAACAAAGACTATGTGATATATGACACCAGGCTGAAGGTGACTGGCCTCATGGAAGGTTGTGATTACCAGTTCCGGGTCACTGCGGTGAACGCTGCTGGTAACAGCGAACCCAGCGAAGCTTCCAACTTTATCGCATGCAGAGAACCATCATGTGAGTTCCAAGAATCACACATAAACCTAATGCCCGTCAAAACCAAATTACAAAGAATTTTTCCATGTACCATTTCCAAGAACTTGTAGAATTTATGAATGATCTAGAAAAGCATATGTTTATTAGAAGGGTCTTAAATATAGCTAAGCCAGAACATTTTAACTACAATTTCTGTTGATAAGATAGCAGTTACATTGCTGAAAATTATCACAGTATTTTCCAGTCTGTGAAAAAAAAATAAATTATTTTACTCCCAGTATGAAACAGATATATTTTATAAGTATTCCTAAGAATGGGAAAAATACTTTTAAAAAAAGTATTTTAGAAAGAGCAAAAGGTTAGTATTCTAATAAGTACCTAACAAAATTATTGTTACAAGAGCTTCAAGAATAAGTGGCAAATCCTTGTGCAGAGTTTGAGCCCAAGTACTAAAAGGAAGAAACCATTGTGACGGAATAGAGGAAGAAGAAACCACTTCCTATACTCATTAGAAATGTAGAGGTAACAAGAGATTAACCCTGTGAAAGCTGAGCAACTAAGGAAAAGTCCCAGAGAACAGGTATTTTAAGCAATGAGCTGAGCTGAGCTAGAAGAACCCAGAACAGCTAGCCAAAGTTGCAGGAAAAAACCATCTACCTTTCTAAAGAAGTGAAATTTTTAAAATAAAATAATAATGATGTTGGAAATGATATAGCATACAGTGCTATCCTATAAGATTAGAAGAGCCTGGTTACACAGATTATCTCAGTGAGTGTGACAAAGAGTAATGCCTTACTCTTCTGGGGGTAGAAGGATCAGAGGGGAAGGTGACTGCATACTTGTGGGTTGAGATCATAAGGTATTTCTTATGGCCAGTAAGGATACATCTTCAATGAATTCTTCTTTTTTAAAATTTTAATCCTTTACTACACTATAAAAAGACCTTTTAAAATATTGAGTTTAGAGACACCTGGGTGGCTCAGTGGTTGAGCACCTGCCTTCAGGCCAGGGCATGATCCTAGAGTCCTGGGATCGAGTCCCACATCGGGCTCCCTGCATGGAGCCTGCCTCTCTCTCCGCCTGTGTCTCTGCCTGCCTCTGTCTGTCTCTCTCATGAATAAATAAATAAAATATTTTATAAATAAATAAATTAATTAATTAAAATACCTGAGTTTAATAAATCACAGGGTTTTTTCCCCCTAAATCTTATTAAAAGACCTTTTGAAATACTGGGGGAGGGGCACAGAAAGAACAATAATGCCTTTGTGAATCTTGAAAACCAAAAATACAAACCTCAAACTTCCTTATTTGTATGATGTTTGAATCCCCCCTTCTTAAATTCCGTAGATACCCCTGGACCACCTTCTGCTCCAAGAGTTGTGGATACCACCAAGTACAGCATTAGTTTGGCATGGACCAAGCCCTTGTATGATGGTGGCACTGACATCACGGGATATGTTCTTGAAATGCGAGAGAAGGATACGGATCAGTGGTACCGAGTGCATACCAAGGCCACAATAAGAAATAATGAATTCACCGTGCCAGACCTCAAAATGGGCCAGAAATACTCCTTCAGGGTTGCTGCTGTGAATGTGAAGGGTATGAGTGAATACAGCGAGTCAACTGCTGAAATTGAGCCCGTGGAAAGACTAGGTATTTAATAATATATGCTTTTAGGTGAATTATTTTTCTCGTCACAACTGTTCATAAATTAAGTTTTGACATTTACTTTCCAGAAATACCAGACCTAGAGCTTGCAGATGACTTGAAGAAGACTGTGACCATCAGAGCCGGGGCCTCATTGCGCCTGATGGTGTCTGTATCTGGAAGACCACCTCCCGTCATCACATGGACTAAGAAGGGCATTGACCTTGCAAACCGGGCAATTATTGACACCACTGACAGCTACTCTTTACTTATAGTGGACAAAGTTAACCGGTACGATGCTGGAAAATACACTATTGAAGCCGAAAATCAATCTGGCAAGAAATCAGCAACAGTCCTTGTTAAAGTATATGGTAAGTCTTTGTCTTAAAATCAACTATGCCGTGAGTAGATTTCTTAGAAAAAATACACCTTGACCTAGGATTGGTCACCTCTCTAGAGGGAAACTATGTTGAATACAGGTTCCTGCAAAACGCAAAGCAAAAAACTATCAACCAATCAGGCAAATAAGTATGGCTCTTACATCTTTTTTTTTTTTTTAGATACTCCTGGTCCCTGTCCTTCGGTGAAAGTCAAAGAAGTATCAAGAGATTCTGTGACCATTACCTGGGAAATTCCCACAATTGATGGTGGCGCTCCTGTCAACAATTACATTATTGAGAAGCGTGAAGCTGCCATGAGAGCATTCAAAACAGTAACTACCAAATGCAGCAAGACACTCTACCGAATTTCTGGACTCGTAGAAGGAACCATGTACTATTTCAGAGTGTTGCCAGAAAACATTTATGGCATTGGGGAACCCTGTGAAACATCTGATGCGGTTCTGGTCTCAGAAGTACCTCTGGTGCCTACAAAGCTAGAAGTGGTCGATGTTACCAAATCAACTGTCACTCTCGCTTGGGAAAAACCACTCTATGATGGTGGTAGCCGACTCACTGGATACGTTCTTGAGGCCTGCAGAGCTGGCACCGAGAGATGGATGAAGGTTGTCACCTTAAAACCCACGGTCCTAGAGCACACTGTTATTTCCCTAAACGAAGGCGAACAGTACCTATTTAGAGTACGGGCACAAAATGAGAAAGGTGTGTCGGAACCAAGAGAGATCGTCACAGCTGTGACTGTACGAGACCTCAGAGGTATGTACCAAATCACCAAAAAACATCAGGAATAGTGAAGTAAAGAAAACAGAATTCATGATGTTTTGTCATGAGAAATAATGCTTAGGAATTAATGCCTACTTTCTTTTTCCTAGTGTTGCCAACAATCGATCTTTCTACAATGCCTCAGAAGACCATCCATGTCCCAGCTGGCAGACCAGTAGAGCTTGTGATACCGATCGCTGGTCGCCCACCTCCTGCTGCTTCCTGGTTCTTTGCCGGTTCTAAACTAAGAGAATCAGAGCGCGTCACAGTTGAGACTCATACTAAAGTAGCTAAGCTAACCATCCGTGAAACCACTATCAGAGATACTGGAGAATACACCCTCGAATTGAAGAACGTAACTGGAACTACTTCAGAGACCATTAAAGTTATCATTCTCGGTAAGGATGTGTGACAAAGGCACATGCAAGTTGTTGATGTTTAGCTGCCCAATTGTGATTTGCAGTGAAAATTAATTTCCTGGATTTCTTTCTCTCTCCTAGATAAGCCTGGTCCTCCGACTGGGCCTATCAAGATTGATGAAATTGATGCTACTTCGATTACCATTTCCTGGGAACCACCTGAATTGGATGGTGGCGCGCCGCTGAGCGGCTATGTAGTAGAACAGCGTGATGCCCACCGTCCAGGGTGGCTGCCTGTGTCCGAATCAGTGACCAGACAGACATTTAAGTTTACCAGACTCACTGAAGGAAACGAGTACGTGTTCCGTGTGGCTGCAACCAACCGCTTTGGGATCGGCTCTTACCTGCAGTCGGAGGTCATAGAATGTCGCAGCAGCATCAGTAAGTCCTCGGGCCCTTCAAGCCACCGTTTCCCCCACCCGATTCTCAATGTTAACAGAAAGGAGTTTGGTTTCACTATGTCCTAAGTGAATGGAGGTCCCAAAATTAACCCCAGGATCTTTCCAAGGTTTCTAAATTTTCCTGGAGGTTAATTTTTTTTTTTTTAATGAAAAAGAGGAAGGAGAAAAGGAGGGAGCAAGGGAGGCAGGGGGGACTGGCCAGGTTATAGTGAGGAAAAAAAATACAGAATGCGTGTTTGATAAATGTTTATGAAATTGAAGAGAATGAGGAACCTCAAGAAAAGTATAAAAATAAAACATTGGAAAAATAGTCACAAGTCTTCCATAGTATTTGAAAAGCTAAGGCACACTTATGGAAATGTAGGAGTCTTTAATTTATTCACATTGCCATAATGTGTTTACCTCTGTCTCACTGCAGGTATCCCTGGGCCTCCAGAAACATTACAGATATTTGATGTCTCCCGTGATGGCATGACACTGACGTGGTATCCACCAGAAAACGACGGCGGCTCCCAAGTGACTGGATATATTATAGAGCGCAAAGAAGTGAGAGCAGATCGATGGGTCCGTGTAAATAAAGTACCAGTGACGATGACGCGGTACCGTTCCACTGGCCTTATTGAAGGCTTAGAATATGAACACCGTGTCACAGCCATTAACGTGAGAGGGACGGGAAAACCAAGTCGTCCTTCCAAACCCATCGTTGCCATGGATCCAATTGGTAAATACATTTTTGTATAAGTCAATTTATTGAGGTAGGATTTAAAGGTAGGAAAATGTATCCTTCTGAAATATATAATTCTAAGTTTTGAAAAGGTCCTGTTGTGTATAACCACCAGCGCAGTCAAAATAACAGAATTTTTTCATCAGCCCAAAAAGTTCACTGTGGTGCCCCGCCCCACCCCAGGCCCTAGCAGCTTTGGGCAAGTAACTTTTTATATTCTCCTCTCGAATCTATTCCCCATGCTTTAAAGTGGGACTTATATGCTCTAGATCAGTCTTTACCTTTTTTGAACAATATTTCTTTAAAAGCTGATGATAAAAATAAATAAATAAAAGCTGATGATAAATGTAAGATGGTAGTAGTGATCATAAATAAAGCACATTTAAGACAAAGGAAAAAAGCAAGAGCTTTAAGTATTCTTAACTGATAAAAATGAATAACATTTTAATCAAAAAAATGTATATATATTCTAATGCTAACAGCCTGTATATACACAATTCATTGAATGTTAGGTGGCACAGCTGGTTTTCAGCTTTGCAGCAACTTTAACAATATCTTGCTGTCTTATTCTTATCCCCAGCTCCTCCGGGAAAGCCGCAAAACCCAAGAGTTACTGATACGACAAGGACATCAGTCTCCCTGGCCTGGAGTGTTCCAGAAGATGAAGGAGGATCTAAAGTCACAGGCTATCTGATTGAAATGCAAAAAGTAGATCAACATGAATGGACCAAATGTAACACCACTCCAACCAAGATTCGGGAGTATACCCTAACACATCTACCTCAGGGCGCTGAATACAGATTCCGTGTCCTAGCTTGTAACGCTGGTGGACCTGGGGAGCCCGCTGAGGTACCAGGAACAGTCAAAGTCACTGAAATGCTTGGTAAGACATAGGATCATTTACTTTCTGCTATAATTGCCTTAAGATTCCTTTCTTACCATGCCCCCCGCTTTAAAAAATGCTAATTGTAACTGGATCTTTTTTCCTAGAATATCCTGATTATGAACTTGATGAAAGATACCAAGAAGGTATCTTTGTAAGACAAGGTGGAGTCATCAGACTTACCATACCAATCAAAGGAAAACCATTCCCAATATGTAAATGGACCAAGGAAGGCCAAGATGTCAGTAAGCGTGCCATGATTGCAACCTCTGAAACACACACTGAGCTTGTCATCAAAGAAGCAGACAGGGATGATTCTGGCACTTATGACCTGGTTCTGGAAAACAAGTGTGGCAAGAAGACTGTCTACATCAAAGTCAGGGTGATAGGAAATCCCAACCCTCCTGAAGGGCCACTTGAATATGATGACATACAAGCTCGCTCCGTAAGGGTCAGTTGGAGACCCCCCGCCGATGACGGTGGCGCTGACATCTTAGGCTATATTCTCGAGAGGCGGGAAGTGTCTAAAGCCGCCTGGTATACAATTGATTCCAGAGTCCGAGGTACATCCCTGGTGGTAAAGGGCCTCAAAGAGAACGTGGAATACCATTTCCGTGTTTCAGCTGAAAACCAGTTTGGCATAAGCAAATCCCTGAAATCTGAAGAACCAGTCATACCAAAAACACCGCTGAGTAAGTACTCTTCCAACTACAACGCTGCAAAAACTCTTTCAGTACGCTTTCATTTTGCAGTGAAAGTCATCAGCTTACAAGCTACGGGACCGTACTCTTAACACGTGTTTTCTACTTTATACCCACAGATCCTCCAGAGCCTCCAAGCAATCCTCCAGAGGTACTCGATGTGACCAAGAGTTCTGTCAGCCTGTCTTGGTCCCGGCCCAAAGACGATGGTGGTTCTCGGGTCACAGGCTACTACATTGAACGCAAGGAGACATCAACTGACAAGTGGGTCAGACACAACAAGACTCAGATAACGACCACAATGTACACTGTCACGGGGCTTGTTCCTGATGCTGAGTATCAGTTCCGCATCATCGCACAGAATGATGTTGGGCTAAGTGAGACCAGCCCGGCTTCTGAACCGGTTGTTTGCAAAGATCCATTTGGTAAGGAGAGAGTTTCTAAAGGGGTTCAAACCAAAGAGGCAAGCCATCTTGGTTTTTTTGTTTTCCTTTTACTTCAGCAGGAAAGCTGATTCCCTTTTCAATTGTTTTAAAATATTTCAGATAAGCCAAGCCAACCTGGGGAACTTGAGATTCTTTCAATATCCAAAGACAGTGTCACTCTACAATGGGAGAAACCTGAATGTGATGGTGGCAAAGAAATCCTTGGATACTGGGTTGAATACAGGCAGTCTGGAGACAGCGCCTGGAAGAAGAGCAATAAGGACCGCATCAAGGACAGGCAATTCACAATAGGGGGTTTGCTGGAATCCACTGAATATGAATTCAGGGTTTTTGCTGAGAATGAGACTGGGCTTAGCAGACCTCGAAGAACTGCTATGTCTATAAGGACTAAACTAACATGTAAGTAGCTATTAATTCTCTGCTTATGACCCACAAACTTAAGCAACTAAGTTATGGCTAATTCTTCTTCTATATTAAGTAGATGTCCAGAAAACCTTATTGCAGAGCAAGGGTTTGGGAAGAATCACTCACTTTGGCATACACACACACACACACACACACACACACACACACACACAAATAGCTGCTACGCTCTAGAGGAAGTCATTCCAAGCACGTAACCTCAGTAGATTTAGGTGCAGTGACCTGAGCACATTCTTGAGCAATTTCTCCTTCAAATGCAATGGTTAGGTTTTTGGTTTTGTTTCTTTTGCTTCCTAATAAGACTTGAGGGTCAACAAATGTACTGCACTTAGGGGAACCTAAGTAAGACAAAGATACTACAGATTTATAGAGAGGATTCATGTTTCCCCAAGACCCTATACATTGTTGATGTCTCCCAGTTATAAAGAGAATGTCACTCTACTACATAATAATGTGATGATATGCTCATGGAATTCCTATTTTCCACAAGACCCCAGGAAAAGCACTAGAGCATTTTTAAGAACTAAACTCATGTGTAAATCATGGTATCTAATAAAATGTTAGTCAAAAGGAGAGATTCATTCCTGATAGGCAAGGACAGAGGATTACAGATTCTGTGGTAATAATAACGCATTAATATCTTTCATATCATTCAGCTGGAGAGGCGCCAGGAGTGCGCAAAGAAATGAAGGATGTGACCACCAAGTTGGGCGAAGCTGCTCAGTTGTCATGCCAGATTGTTGGAAGGCCCCTGCCTGACATTAAATGGTACCGATTTGGCAAGGAGCTGGTACAAAGCCGGAAGTATAAAATGTCTTCAGACGGACGCACACATACGCTAACAGTAATGACAGAGGAACAAGAAGATGAAGGTGTTTATACCTGCATAGCTACTAATGAGGTTGGAGAAGTAGAAACTAGTAGTAAGCTTCTCCTGCAAGCAACACCACAATTCCACCCTGGTTACCCACTGAAAGAAAAATATTATGGTGCCGTGGGTTCGACACTTCGACTTCACGTTATGTACATTGGTCGTCCAGTACCTTCTATCACTTGGTTCTATGGCCAGAAACTTTTGCAAAACTCAGAAAACATTACTATTGAAAACACTGAGCACTATACTCATCTTGTCATGAAGAATGTCCAACGTAAGACTCATGCTGGAAAATACAAAGTTCAGCTCAGCAATATTTTTGGAACAGTTGATTCCATCCTTGATGTGGAAATACAAGGTATTTTATTTTAGCTTTTAGTGGGATTGTTTTTTAATTTTTCAAGAAAAAAAATAGATCTTGGGAGACCTACTACCAGAAAACCCTACAATTGTATTTTCTCTCAACAGATAAACCAGACAAACCTACTGGGCCACTTGTGATAGAAGCTCTATTGAAGAACTCTGTGGTGATCAGCTGGAAACCGCCTGCAGACGATGGAGGCTCCTGGATCACCAACTATGTGGTGGAGAAATGTGAGGCCAAGGAAGGGGCTGAATGGCAATTGGTGTCTTCAGCCATCTCAGTGACAACCTGCAGAATTGTAAACCTCACAGAAAATGCTGGCTATTACTTCCGGGTTTCAGCTCAGAACACTTTTGGCATCAGTGAACCTCTAGAGGTTGCCTCAGTTGTGATCATTAAAAGCCCATTTGGTGAGTACAACCTCTTGAACAAACAACCTCTATGATCTCCATATGCAAAATTCTATCCTTACATAAAACTCCTACTAACAGAAATAACTTTTGAAAGGGAATAGCCAAAGATTCAGATAAAGCACAAGTGCCTTTGATATCACTTAAATTGAATTTTTTGCACATCTACAACTATAAACCCTATTCTTCAAAAAACAACTTTGTGTTTTGGTAAGTTTCTTAGCATAAAGAGATCCATTTCATTTTTCTGAAACAGCTATTCTTAGAACTTTGGGTTTGTAAGATTTAGGTTTTAAAAACTAATAAACTCTTAATAATGCTGCTTGTTTTACCTCATGACTCAAATCTTTTTTTTGTTGTTTCTTTGAAACAGAAAAGCCAGGTGCTCCTGGCAAACCAACTATCACTGCACTCACAAAAGATTCCTGTGTCGTGGCTTGGAAGCCACCTGCCAGTGATGGAGGTGCAAAGATTAGAAATTACTACCTTGAGAAACGTGAGAAGAAGCAGAATAAATGGATTGCTGTGACAACAGAAGAAATTCGAGAAACTGTCTTTTCAGTGCAAAACCTTATTGAAGGTCTCGAATATGAGTTCCGTGTGAAATGTGAAAATCTGGGTGGGGAAAGTGAATGGAGTGAAATATCAGAACCTGCCACTCCCAAATCTGATGTCCCAATTCAGGCACCACACTTTAAAGAGGAACTGAGAAATCTAAATGTCAGATATCAGAGCAATGCTACTTTGGTCTGCAAAGTGACTGGTCATCCGAAACCCATTGTGAAATGGTACAGACAAGGCAAAGAAATCATTGCAGATGGCTTAAAGTACCGGATTCAAGAGTTTAAGGGTGGCTACCACCAGCTCATCATTGCAAGTGTCACAGATGATGATGCCACAGTTTACCAAGTCAGAGCTACCAACCAAGGGGGATCTGTGTCCGGCACTGCTTCCCTGGAAGTAGAAGGTAAATATCTCAAATCTATAAAAATCAGTTTGGTGCTAGGTGACATATTGTTAATTAGGGTTGGGGGGAGTTGTTGCGCTTAAATAGTTCACTAAATTATATTCTTTCTTCTTTTATTCTGATACAGTTCCGGCTAAGATACACTTGCCTAAAACTCTCGAAGGCATGGGAGCAGTTCATGCTCTCCGAGGTGAGGTGGTCAGCATCAAGATCCCTTTCAGTGGCAAACCAGATCCTGTGATCACCTGGCAGAAAGGACAAGATCTTATTGACAATAATGGCCACTACCAAGTTATTGTCACAAGATCCTTCACATCACTTGTTTTCCCCAATGGAGTAGAGAGAAAAGATGCTGGTTTCTATGTGGTCTGTGCTAAGAACAGATTTGGAATTGATCAGAAGACCGTCGAACTGGATGTGGCGGATGTTCCTGACCCACCCAGAGGAGTCAAAGTTAGCGACGTCTCACGAGATTCTGTCAACTTGACATGGACGGAGCCAGCTTCTGATGGTGGCAGCAAAATCACCAACTACATCATTGAAAAATGTGCAACTACTGCAGAGAGATGGCTTCGTGTAGGACAGGCCCGAGAAACACGTTACACTGTGATCAACTTATTTGGAAAAACAAGCTACCAGTTCCGTGTAATAGCCGAAAATAAATTTGGCCTGAGCAAGCCTTCGGAGCCTTCAGAACCAACCATAACCAAAGAAGACAAGACCAGAGCCATGAACTACGATGAAGAGGTAGATGAAACCAGGGAAGTTTCCATGACTAAAGCCTCTCACTCCTCGACTAAGGAACTCTACGAGAAATATATGATTGCTGAGGATCTTGGGCGCGGTCAGTTTGGAATTGTCCACCGCTGCGTTGAAACATCCTCAAAGAAGACTTACATGGCCAAATTTGTTAAAGTCAAGGGGACTGATCAGGTTTTGGTAAAGAAAGAAATCTCCATTCTAAACATTGCTAGGCACAGAAACATCTTATACCTCCATGAATCATTTGAGAGCATGGAAGAGTTAGTCATGATCTTTGAGTTCATATCAGGACTCGACATATTTGAGCGCATTAACACAAGTGCTTTTGAACTTAACGAAAGAGAAATCGTCAGTTACGTTCGCCAGGTCTGCGAAGCACTTGAGTTCTTACATAGTCATAATATTGGACATTTTGACATTAGACCGGAAAATATCATTTACCAAACAAGAAGGAGCTCCATCATTAAAATCATAGAATTTGGTCAAGCTCGTCAGCTGAAGCCAGGGGACAACTTTAGGCTTCTGTTCACTGCCCCTGAGTACTATGCACCTGAGGTCCACCAGCATGACGTTGTCAGCACCGCCACAGACATGTGGTCCCTTGGAACACTAGTGTACGTGCTGTTAAGCGGTATCAATCCATTCCTGGCTGAAACTAACCAGCAGATGATTGAGAACATCATGAACGCCGAATATACTTTCGATGAAGAAGCATTCAAAGAGATTAGCCTCGAAGCCATGGATTTTGTTGACCGGCTGTTAGTGAAAGAGAGAAAATCTCGCATGACAGCATCTGAGGCACTCCAGCATCCATGGCTGAAGCAGAAGATAGAAAGAGTCAGCACTAAAGTTATCAGAACATTAAAACACCGGCGTTACTACCACACCCTGATCAAGAAAGACCTCAATATGGTTGTGTCAGCGGCCCGAATCTCTTGTGGTGGTGCAATTCGATCTCAGAAGGGTGTCAGTGTTGCTAAAGTTAAGGTAGCATCCATTGAAATTGGCCCAGTTTCTGGGCAGATAATGCACGCGGTTGGCGAAGAAGGAGGATATGCCAAATATGTATGCAAAATTGAAAATTATGATCAGTCTACCCAAGTGACCTGGTACTTTGGAGTCAGACAGCTGGAGAACAGTGAGAAATATGAAATCACCTATCAAGATGGAGTAGCCACCATGTACGTCAAAGACATTACCAGATTCGATGATGGCACCTACAGATGCAAAGTGGTCAATGACTACGGTGAAGATAGTTCTTACGCAGAGCTATTTGTTAAGGGCGTGAGAGAAACTTATGACTATTACTGCCGGAGAACCATGAAGAAAATCAAGCGCAGAACTGATACGATGAGACTCCTGGAAAGGCCACCAGAATTTACCTTGCCTCTCTATAACAAGACGGCTTACGTGGGTGAAAATGTCCGGTTTGGAGTAACTATAACTGTCCACCCAGAGCCTCGTGTAACATGGTACAAATCAGGTCAGAAAATCAAACCAGGCGACGACGACGGGAAGTACACATTCGAGTCTGACAAGGGTCTTTACCAGTTAACAATCAGCAACGTAACTATAGATGATGACGCCGAGTACACCGTCGTGGCCAGGAACAAGTACGGCGAGGACAGCTGTAAAGCGAAACTGACCGTAACCCCACACCCACCGCCAACAGACACGACCCTAAGACCCATGTTCAAACGGCTGCTGGCGAACGCAGAATGCCAGGAAGGCCAAAGCGTCTGCTTTGAGATCAGAGTGTCTGGCATCCCCCCACCAACATTAAAATGGGAGAAAGACGGCCAGCCACTGTCCCTCGGGCCGAACATCGAAATTATCCACGAGGGCCTGGATTATTACGCCCTGCACATCAGGGACACTCTGCCTGAAGACACAGGCTACTACAGGGTCACAGCCACGAACACAGCTGGATCCACCAGCTGCCAGGCTCACCTCCAGGTGGAACGCCTGCGGTACGTCAAACAGGAATTCAAGAGTCAGGAGGAGCGAGAGCGCCACGTGCAGAGGCAAATTGACAAGACGCTGAGAATGGCCGAAATCCTGTCTGGCACCGAGACGGTGTCCCTGACCCAGGTGGCCCAAGAGGCCCTGAGGGAAGCCGCCGTCCTCTACAAGCCGGCTGTGAGCACCAAGACCGTGAAGGGGGAGTTCCGCCTGGAGACCGAAGAGAAGAAGGAAGAGAGGAGACTCCGGATGCCCTACGAGGTCCCCGAGCCGCGCAGGTACAAGCAGAGCAGCGTGGAAGAGGACCAGCGCATCAAGCAGTTCGTGCCTATGTCCGACATGAAATGGTACAAAAAGATACGCGACCAATTTGAAATGCCCGGGAAGATCGACAGGATCGTCCAGAAGAGGCCCAAGCGCATCCGCCTGTCGAGATGGGAGCAGTTCTACGTGATGCCCCTTCCCCGCATCACGGATCAGTACCGGCCCCGATGGCGTCTCCCCAAGCTGTCCCAGGACGACCTGGAAATGGTGAGGCCGGCCCGCCGCCGCACCCCCTCCCCCGACTACGACTACGACTACCACTTCTATTACAGACCCAGGAGACGCTCTCTCGGCGACATGTCGGATGAAGAACTGCTCCTCCCCATTGACGACTACCTGGCCATGAAGAGGACAGAGGAAGAGAGGCTGCGGCTGGAAGAGGAGCTCGAGCTGGGCTTCTCCGCGTCCCCGCCGAGCCGGAGCCCCCCGCGCTTCGAGCTCTCGAGTCTGCGAGCTCCCGTCAGCGTGGAGGAGACGCGGCGAGACTTCAGCTCCTCCACCTACCATGTCCCCACCCGGGCGGACACGAGCACGAGCTACGCGGCCCTGCGGGAGCGCCACGCGCGGGCCTCGCACAGGCCGCCCGGGCAGCGGCAGAGGATGCTGGCCGACAGGGAGGACGAGGAGCTGCTGCGCCCGGTCGCCACCAGCCAGCGGCTCTCCGAGTACAAAAGCCAGCTGGACCACATGTCAAGGGAGGACAAGTCTAGAAGGAAATCGAGGCGACAGAGAGAGGTGACAGAAATAACCGAAATCGAGGAAGAGTACGAGATCTCCAAGCACGCTCAGCGAGAGGCCTCCGTGCACGCCCAGAGAGCATCCGAGTCCGAGTCCTCCTCCGTGTCCAGGCTCCTGAGGCGGCGGCGGTCCCTGTCGCCCACCTACATTGAGCTAATGAGGCCGGTGTCCGAGCTGATCCGGCCCCGTCGGATCCCTCCAGAGGACGAATACGAAGAGGACACCGAAAGGAGGTCCCCTACTCCAGAGAGAACTCGCCCACGGTCCCCCAGCCCCGTGTCCAGCGAGAGGTCACTCTCCAGATTTGAGAGGTCTGCAAGATTTGATATCTTTTCCAGGTACGAGTCCATGAAAGCTGCTCTGAAAACTCAGAAGACGTCGGAAAGGATGTACGAAGTTTTGAGTCAGCAGCCTTTTACGCTGGACCATGCCCCCCGGGTCACGCTGCGAATGCGCTCCCACAGGGTGCCCGTTGGCCAAAATACACATTTTATCTTGAACGTCCAGTCCAAGCCAACTGCCGAGGTGAAGTGGTACCACAACGGCGTCGAACTCCAAGAAAGCAGTAAGATTCGTTACACCAACATGAGCGGGGTGCTGACCCTCGAGATTCTGGACTGTCAGGCTGAGGACAGTGGCACCTACCGCGCCGTGTGCACCAACTACAAAGGTGAGGCCTCGGACTACGCGACCTTGGACGTAACGGGCGGGGATTACACTACCTACGCCTCCCGGCGCAGAGACGAGCAGGTGCCCCCCTCGGTCTTCCCCGAGCTGACGAGAACAGAGGAATATGCTGTTTCGTCGTTTAAGAGAACGGCTGAGATGGAAGCTTCTTCCGCCGTCAGGGAGATGAAGTCGCAGGTGACGGAGACAAGGGAAAGCATCTCAGCCTACGAGCACCACGCATCTGCAGAAACGAGGAGCGCTGCCGTGGAACAGATGGCGCTGGAGGAAAAGTCCACACACAGGAAGATCAAGACGACGCTGGCAGCAAGGATTCTAACGAAGCCAAGGTCCATAACCGTGTACGAAGGCGAGTCCGCAAGGTTCTCTTGCGACACGGATGGCGAGCCGGTCCCCACCGTGACCTGGCTGCGAGGAGGACAAGTGGTGAGTACCTCCGCCCGCCACCAAGTGACCACGGCCAAGTACAAATCCACCTTTGAGATCTCTTCAGTCCAGGCCTCCGATGAGGGCAACTACAGCGTGGTGGTCGAAAACAGCGAAGGGAGGCAAGAAGCGCAGTTCACTCTGACTATTCAAAAGGCCAGGGTAACCGAAAAGGCCGTGACATCACCACCGAGAGTCAAATCCCCAGAGCCTCGAGTGAAATCTCCAGAAGCCGTGAAGTCTCCAAAACGGGTGAAATCCCCGGAACCAGCCACTTCTCACCCAAAAGCCGTATCCCCCCCCGAGACAAAACCCACACCAACAGAGAAAGTTCAGCAGCTACCAGTCTCCGTCCCACCCAAGATAACTCAGTCGCTGAAGGCGGAAGCTTCCAAAGACGTGGCAAAGTTGACCTGTGCGGTGGAGAGTAGCGTATTATGCGCAAAGGAGGTCACCTGGTATAAAGATGGCAAGAAACTGAAGGAAAATGGGCATTTCCAGTTTCATTACTCAGCAGATGGTATCTATGAACTCAAAATCCATAACCTCACGGAATCTGACAGTGGAGAATACATTTGTGAGATAGCGAGTGAAGGTGGCACTTCTAAAACGAGCTTCCAGTTTATGGGACAAGCCTTTAAGAGTGTCCATGAGCAGGTGTCAAGGATATCCGAAACTAAGAAAGCGGCTCAGAAGACCGCTGAGTCAACAGAAACCAAGAAAATAGAACCAAAAGCTCCTGAACCAGTTTCCTCAAAACCAGTCATTGTCACTGGGCTGCAGGATACAACCGCTTCTTCAGACGGTGTCGCTAAATTTGCAGTTAAAGCTACCGGAGAACCCCGGCCGACCATCACCTGGACCAAGGATGGAAAGGTAGCCAGTTCTTAAAGGTCTCTCAATTTTGTCTCCTAAAAAGCTAACATCTTCCCTCCTCCCCTTCATCTCCCCAAAAATGTTTAAACTCAACCTACTTTTAAAATTCTACATCAGGGCAGCCCTGGTGGCTCAGCAGTTTAGCGCTGCCTACAGCCCAGGCCGTGATCCTGGAGACCCGGGATCGAGTCCCACGTCGGGCTTCCTGCATGGAGCCTGCTTCTCCCTCTGCCTGGGTCTCTGCCTCTCTCTCTCTCTCTCTCTCTGTGTATCTCTCATGAATAAATAAATAAAATCTTTAAAAAATAAAATTCTAAATCACTTGCATTCTATAGGCTGTTACACAAGGAAGTAAATATAAACTCTCTGAAGACAAAGGAGTTTTCCTCTTAGAAGTTCTGAAGACTGATACTTCCGACAGCGGGCTTTATACATGCACAGTGACAAATTCAGCTGGATCTGTGTCCTCTAGCTGCAAATTAACTATAAAAGGTAGGTTGGCTTTTGTTCTTACCTGTATTTTTCAGAACATGATATTAAGGAAACTTTTCTAAACATTCTCCCTTACACACACTCACAGACACACAAAGTAAAACTCTTCCAAATTCCAAAATGCCATTTATACACAAATGTAGAAATACACACAGCTAAAGGAAGCGTAATATTAGCAGAAAAAGAATTTATCAAGTGCCCAATTATACACGGTGGTATATAAGATTCCAAAAGGCAGCCCCTGCTCCCAGGAATATTTAGGAACGAAGTCAGTTTAACATACAAAATGGTAGTGCTTCCAGAAACCTTCACTCTTGCTCATTTTCCCAAGCAGTACAGTTAGTAAAAGAGCTATATTACTTTACCAATTAAAATTAGGTTGCTTTCGTTCAGACTTCTAAAACGTAATTTTTTTTATTATTCAAGATTTCCTAAATCCACACAGATCCTAAATATTTTGACTATTCTTTTCAAGACTTTTTTTTCCAAGTCCCAAGAATCATCTTTAATTTAA
Organism: Canis lupus baileyi; assembly: GCF_048164855.1. Classification (NCBI taxonomy): domain Eukaryota; kingdom Metazoa; phylum Chordata; class Mammalia; order Carnivora; family Canidae; genus Canis; species Canis lupus. The sequence continues at coordinate 8,694,359 of NC_132871.1, forward strand.
AGAATCATTATACTGATCTCAAAAGTCATACATGACAACTTTCCAAGACTAGGACTGAGAAAGAATTAAACAGTACCTGCACTGCATACAAAAGGCAACATTCTTTGGGTCTTACTTGCAGAATCTACAAAAGAGTAGAGGGTGGGGCCTCTTTCCAGTTAAGTTTGCCTTACAGAGGTTTTTTTTTTTTTTTTAGCTGTAAAAGACACTGAGGCACAGAAAATATCTACACAAAAGACCTCTGAAATTGTGTCACAAAAGAAGGCCACTGTCCAAGAGGAAATTTCCCAAAAAGCCCTAATTTCTGAAGAAATGAAAATCTCAGAGGTGAAATCTCAAGAAAAGTTAGCCCTCAAGGAGGAAGCTTCAAAGGTTCAGATTTCTGAAAAAGTCAAGAAATCAGAAGCAATCTCTCTGGAAAAATCTATCGTCCATGAGGAAATCACTAAAACATCACAGGCGTCGGAAGAAATACAAAGGCATGCCGAGATTAAAGCATCTTCTACTCAGATGAGCATAACCGATGGTCAGAAAGTGACCTTAAAAGCCAACATTGCTGGTGCCACTGATGTGAAATGGGTTCTGAATGGCGTGGAGCTCACTAACTCTGAGGAGTACAGATACGGTGTCTCGGGCAGCGATCAGACCCTAACCATCAAGCAGGCGGGTCACAAAGATGAAGGGATCCTCACCTGCATAGGCAAAACCAGCCAAGGGATCATCAAATGTCAGTACGATCTGAGCCTGAGCAAAGAACTCTCCAATGCTCCAGCCTTCATCTCACAGCCCAGATCTCAAAATATTAACGAAGGGCAAAATGCTGTCTTTTCTTGTGAAATCAGTGGTGAGCCATCCCCGGAAATCGAATGGTTTAAAAACAACTTGCCGGTAAGTTTAATTATGAATATATCACCGAAGAAAATTGAAAATGCCACATCTATTCCTGAAGAGCTCAAAGAAACACTTCTTCCCCCCCCCCTTTCATTTTAGATTTCTGTTTCTTCAAATATCAGTGTAAGTCGCTCCAGAAACGTCTATTCTCTCGAAATCCGAAATGCATCAGTAAGCGACAGTGGGAAGTACACAGTGAAGGCCAAAAATTTCCGTGGCCAGTGTTCAGCTACTGCTTCCTTAACAGTCCTTCGTAAGTATATCTTCCCCATTTTCCTCACTTGTTTAAGGCCTTTACATTTTTTGTTTTTTTTTTGTTTTTGTTTTTGTTTTTTGGCATTTGTCTTCTGAGCACGGCCAACTCTGAGGAGCCTCCCATGTGATTTCATCTTTATGGCCAAAGTTTCTTCGCAGCTAAACAGATATGTGGATAAAATAACTTTCAAAGCCAAGCCACCAAGTGCCCTGTTGCATTTATTTTCAGAATGCACAATATCTATGTGATTTTCTATATGACTAATCATTTTTCTCCTAGTCATTCTAGCACCTGCATGTCATGTAATGATAGAAATATAAAGATTCGTTTCTTGGAGACATTGAGCTAGCTCTTGACAAATGTATGTATTTGCTTATGCTTTCACAGCAAATTGTTTGGGTTATGTTCATGTGTGTGTGTGTGTTTGTGTGTGTGTGTGTGTAAGTTTTCCATTTCTGCAAGTCAATGTCAGATGTCACCGATTAACCAGATGTCATTATTGTTCACTGTGTATCTGCTATGCTCCACAGCTCTAGTTGAAGAACCTCCCAGAGAGGTAGTATTGAGGACAAGTGGTGACACAAGCTTGCAAGGAAGCTTCTCGTCTCAGTCAGTCCAAATGTCTGCCTCTAAGCAGGAGGCCTCCTTCAGCAGTTTCAGCAGCAGCAGTGCTAGCAGCATGACTGAAATGAAATTTGCAAGCATGTCTGCCCAAAGCATGTCCTCCATGCAAGAGTCCTTTGTAGAAATGAGTTCCAGCAGTTTTATGGGAAAATCTAGTAGGACACAACTGGAAAGCTCAACTAGTAGAATGCTTAAAGCAGGCATAAGAGGTGAGCAATAAAAATTACGGTAGAGGTAGATTAAGTCTAGTAGCACGGTATAGTCTTTAGTTCACATAATTTAGTAGAAAGCAAATCATGTTTTCAGTGATCCTAAAACATTTCTGTTGTTGTCCCATAAAGGAATTCCACCTAAAATTGAAGCTCTTCCCTCTGACATCAGCATCGATGAGGGCAAAGTTCTAACAGTAGCCTGTGCTTTTACGGGGGAGCCTACCCCGGAGATAACATGGTCCCGTGCTGGAAGAAAAATTCAAAACCAAGAACAACACGGGAGATTCCACATTGAAAACACAGATGACCTGACAACTCTGATCATCATGGACGTACAGAAACAAGATGGTGGACTTTATACCCTGAGTTTAGGGAATGAATTTGGGTCTGACTCTGCCACTGTGAACATAAACATTAGATCCATTTAAGAGGGCCTGTGCTCCTCATATCCATACTCATTCTTAACCTTTCACAAATGATTCACATGGACTAATCTTTCTGATCTGTAAATATTTAAAAAAAAAAAAAGTAGTTGTGTATCAACCTAAATGAGTCAAAGTTCAAAATTATGCGTTTCAATCTTTCATAATTGTTGACCTAAGAATATTATACATTTTCTAGTGACATGTACATACTGTATATAGCCGGATTAACGGTTATAAAGTTTTGTACCATTTATTTTATGACATTTTACAATGTAACTTTTGAAACTGTTGGTAGGAGAAAATTTCTTATGGAATGAATACCCTGCTCAACACTTAACCAATCTTTGTGCCTCAACATAATGTTGATGTCTAAGTATGCCTCAATGGGTTGAGAAATTCCCCATTGAAGATGTCCTATCCACCTAAGAGATGATGCCATGCACATAACCAGACATGTGCACTGATAACCTATTGAATCAGAAATGTAAGGCATTGGTGATGTTTGCATTTACCCTCCTGTAAGCAACACTTTAACGTCTTACATTTTCTCTGATGATGTCACATTCAAAATTATCATGACTTAAATATTACCAGAGCAGAGTGTAACGGCCAACACTTTGTTCGCTCATTCTACACTGTCTCTGACCATAGAGAGTGCGGGAATAGCTTGGAAAAGTAACATCGCCTGGCCATCCCTTTATTTCACCAGGCTATTCAAGTATTCCTATGCCAGAGCAGTGTCAACTCTTGGAGGTTCTGGGGTGCAGCCAACGCCTTCGTGTGGTAGCTCTAAATTTAAACCTAAGAAACTGGGGCAACTAAGCATTGAGCCACAGCACAAAAATAAAGAACAACAACAAAATAAAGCTGTCGTTAAATTTAAAACAACTACACCATTACTAACTGCCCAAAATGTCAATTTGATATAGTTCCTTTCATGCAGGTATAAATTCAATTGTTAGTTACAATTGTTGGACCTCCTTGAGAAATAGTAACAACAAAATAAAGCAAGCTATCTGCACCTCAAAAACGTGTGGTTGGTTGTTTTTTGTGACATTCTGGGGTTGGGGAATAGGACTTCACAAATCACGGAAATGATCACAGATAAGGTAAAGTTAATCGAGTTCAAAATGGCCCGTATCAATACATTCTTTAAAGCACATATTTGTATTGTGTTGACTATATTCAACAGTTTTTTTAAAGCACGGGTTTGATTCTCATGGATAAATTTATTCTCAAAAGTGAACAAAAATCCCCCAAAATCACAGCTTAAAATCTTTTAAACCCATCAAGAAAAATATTTTTTAGGGGGACTGATTCAACTAAATCCATCAAAAATATTGAACGTCTACAATTCACAATTTTTTGTGTTAGACACCATTGGGAACAAGGCAAAGATCAACAAGATAAGATAGGCCCTATCCCTAAAGGAACGTAGTGAAGAGAAAATGACAGCTTCAGGGGAATTCATCAGTTGAGCAACTGAAGCCACATTGCCTACTGCAGCTCCAAACTGAGACAGAATAAAGGTTCTAGAACTAAAATACATGTTTTAAGCGGTGCACTCCTACCGTGTTTTTAAACAATTATTCTATGCTTAATAAAATATCTAGTGACAGAAAAATCTGTATTTATCCACTCCATTGGATAATCCTAATCGTAATCCAATAAAATTGATTATTGGACTAACATATTACCTCTGAAATATAAATACAAGTAGAATTACTTCCTAAATATGAGTGGCTAAAGCCAAGCACATGTACTATACTATCAACTTTTATTCTTCAAAACAAAAATTGTGAGACTTTATTAACTTAGCCAGCAACTGTTCTGTCTCAAGTCAGATTCCCTAGACACAGAGCCCAAGACAAGGATTCTTGTATAAGTGGTTTTCTGTGGGGCTGGTATCAGGGAAATGGAGGGAGGCAGAACAGAGGAAGAAGGCTAATGTGGCACCTCACTGCAGACATCAGGCCCAGCCCACAGGGAACATCATCTGTGCCACAGTTGGCTTCACCTTGGAACAAGGGGGCTGGCCTCTCATACCCCCATATCAGCCAGCCAGTGGCTACAGGCTGTGAGCTTGGGGGGCAGAGGGAGGATCATCGGGAAATAGCCTCCCAGACAAAGAGGGGTACCTGTTGGCCAGAGCAGTCTCTGCAGCCTCAGGCAGGTAAACAGCCACCACTCAAGAAACCTGGTCAGGGGCACCCACCCTGCGTGACCTGGGTGGTACCAACGGCATCTACTACATTATGTCACCATTTGAATAAGCTTATCCTTACCTGAAAATGAGGCCCGAGCTTGCTGGGTGATTCCTGAGGACGATTCCCAGCCCCGACATGCTAATATTCTCACGGGTCTCATCCGTGGCTGAGACACAGTCCATGCTCACGAGAAGGCTAAAGCCCAAAGTGTTCAGCGGCTCCCAGCCAGCCTGGGCCTGGGAGGGAGAGGGGGGCAGGGGCAACAGTCAAGGGCAGCCACAGCCGGGGGCCAGGTCTGCCCTCTCTTCATGCCTTAGCAGAAGCCTGTGGCCCAGGCAGGCAGCCGGGCGGCCACGGGATCTTATTACCAGCCTTCAATAGTAGCTGATTATATAGATGAACCACGTAGGGGGGGACGGAAATCCCAAACAACTGGTAAAACAGCAAATTCAATTGGCAGTGTCTGTGGAGACCGATTCAAGAGTAATGTTTTAGGATTGTGCTCCAAAGAGAGAAAGGAATTTGTTATTTGTTGACTCTGCCCCAAATAGCACCTGGAAAAATTCAAAGTCCAGTTTCCTTGTAATAGGCAAAAAGAGTGCTAGATAGATAGAAGAATTTTTTAAAAATAAGATTGGCCCGTCAATTCTTAGCCTAAGACTACAAAAAGTGAAGGCTTAGTGTTGAACTCCATGCCTTAGGATGTCTCTGGATGAGTATTTCCCAAATCCTTTTCCTGGGGGATGTTGGCAGATGTCATGAAAAAAGCGTTCCTATGGCCAAATAAACCCGGGACTTGGGTCTGTGTCCTCGGTGTTGCTGACTTCTCCGTCTTTGATGAACTAGAAGGGTTGTGATTCCCCGAGAGGTGAGACGGTGCTCTCCAAATTGGATTGATGGATGATGGAAGGGCCAGTTTTCAAGGGCTGTGCCGGGCTGGGCTATGGCAAGTGGAAACACGGAAGGTGTGAACAGAATTACACCTTCGCAGGAGGAACTGAGTATCACCTAAGAAATGAAAGTAAGTGCTAGGGTTAAAGATAAAAATAATAATCCAAAGTGCTTGCAAGCCCAGTGCTGGGGCCTCTGACCCGGTCAGAAACGCAGAACTATCAGGTTAGGGGAAGGTCCCTGGTCAAAGCTTGGACCTGAAGTAGGGACGAGGGGCAGGGCTTTCCAGGCCGAGGAGGAGCCGTGCACCTGCAGAGGCCTGGGGTGGGGGGCAGCACACGGCTTTCAAAAAAGTAGAAAAAAAAAAAAAAAACCAGTAAGGCTGATACAATAGCCTCTGGGGAGCTGGGGGGCAAGAGGCAGGGTAGGGTCGCACAAGGCCTCATAAGCCACATTCCAGAGTTTGGGCTTTTCCCTAAGAGGCAAAGAGAAACTTGAAGGAGATTGAAGCAAAGGAGCTGCTCGATCAAACTTTTTATCTTTACAAAGTCCTGAGCTACTCGGAGGTAGCTATGATGCTATTTGCCGTTCTGTATCGAAGAGCTCATCCTCCTCGGGGACCCTATTCACCTACCACCCAATTTCTAGGCTGCCGTGGCCCTGGAGCTGCACCTCCGGGGCTGAACTTCGTGGAAAGGCCCCTCTTAAGGGTGTCTGGGGGTCTCAGGAAGACAACGATAAAGTCAGGCTGGTAGATTCTGTGGGCACCCAAGAGGTGTGGGAAAGAAGTTGTGGAGGAGAGGGCGCCTTCCTGCGCACAGCCTTCCCGGTGACCGCGACCGCTGCCCTGGACCTGGCCGTGGGGCCGGAGAGGAGTCTGGGAAACGAACAAGGAGTAGTGGAAGGGGAGGCGGGCGGGGGGATGGGGCGACTGGGTGACGGGCATTGTGGGGGGCACCTGACGGGAAGAGCACTGGGTGTTATGCTAGATGTTGGCACATCGAACTGCAATAAAAAAAAAAAGAAAAGAAAAGAAAGACCGCCCTACATGTTTCAAAGGGAACAGGCAGATAGATGCGAAGGCATCTGGGAAATCCCCGCAGCTGGCTCCCATGCAGGGGCAGCGATGCCCCGCATCTTGGGCGCTCGGGATTGCTTCCTTCCGGGGAGGACGAGAACCTCCGTGAGGGCCCCCCCAAACCAGCAGAGCCTCCAGGACAGATGCTTCCCGCGAAGGACGGAAGAGGCACAAAAACTTCCTGAGTGACGGGGGAAGCGTCTAAGGGTGTAGAGAGAAGGCCGGCAGCGTCTCTCAGCCTCGGAGAGGAACGTGAGGGCACGAGCCCTCGCTGCAGCTGCAACACAGGAGTGAAATCAACTCTGTCGACAGCTGCCGCTTTGGTCTGAGAACAGCGGTCAGGTGAGGCACGCAGGTACCCCCCGCCCCCACTGCTGCCAGCCTCGCCCGCATCTCCAGGGAGGCCGGCTGTCCTCCTCCCCCGTCCCTGCCTACGGAAGGTGCATGAGGAAGGTGCACAGAAGGGGCGCGACCAGGGCCATCAGGCCGAGAGCAGACGGGAGGCCCTGTCTGATGAACGGAAGGACCACTACGGGGAAGGAAATGGGGCCATACCCACCAGAAAGACACAAGGGGGAGAACTGAGACCCAGGGTCTGAGAATAACGTGCCCAAAGCCGCAGAGTAGCAGAGCTAGAACTAAAAGCCAGGTTCCCGTTGACCCACGTGCTCTTACCACCCCCTCACAACACCAAAATTCAAACCTGCTGGCGGGTGAGAGGGCAGAAAGGGGGCCTGCTCTACGTTCAGGGTCACTATGGTTCCAGGACAGGGTGGACGGCACGATGCCCTCAGGCCACCTCGTGAAAAGGCTCCTCGGTTCCAGTGTAGCCAATTCCTCTTCTGAGAAAGCTTAGAACCCTCCACTGGCATCTGCAATATAGCCTGGAAATAGGGTGCCCATCTGACCCCACAACACGTCATGTGAACAGACGGGTGAGAGAGCAGAAAGTTCTCTGTAAACCATGTTATGGGCTCTAAAGGAGTCACAGAAAGGAACCTTTCCAACCTTCAAGGTTCTCAGTGGGTGCTTTCAAGGAGGGAAGCCAACAGAGAGCTCCGGAGTATTTAAGGTAGAGGACCCCAGCTATGGTGAGAGAGGCTTTCGAGAGCTGGGCACCAGGCAGGCATTATTCCAGAACACTTGGAGGATTTGATTTTCTTCATTTCCATTGGAGACTGAGATGAGCACATTTGTTACTTAAAGGGAAATTTCTCCTTCCAAGAAGAACTATCAAAGTAAAGATGTGTATGAGGACGTATCCTTGCAAGGACAACTTCTTTTCCTGAATACGTAAGAAAGCTGCGTGCCGGGATTGAAAGAGCACAGCCTTCAGCCCAGGGACCACTCTCAAGTGCCTCTTTCCACTTCTTGGGGAGACTGGGGCTCGGTGGTGATGGTGATCGCGGGTGTCGTTTCCTTCCCACATGCTCCAGATCAGAAAAATCTTCCCTAGCTTATAACCTGCTGACGCGAGCACACAGTACTAGTTTCATTTTCCAACCCTGTATGAAAATATCACGACTTACTTAGGACAGCAAACCAGAGAAAGCAGCAGAAGGCGGGATGCATCAAGAGCTACACTTACCCTAAGACCACCTCCAACAGTGTGTCTCAAGCTTTAAAGTGCATTAGAATAACCTGGGGATCAGCTGATCTGAGGTGGGGGCCTGACATTTCACGATTCCAATGAGCGTCCAGGTGAAGCTGATGCTGCTAATCTTCAGGCCATGCTACTAGGGCCCTGGAAAACTGGCCTTTCTGGGTGTTAGTTGATGGCCCCAAACTTTAACATTATCTACTATATCTCTTAAATGTGACAATCATTTGAGAGCTTCCGCTTAGCTCAGTGGTTCTCAGCCTTGGCTACTCATTGGAATTGCAGGGGAGCTTTAAAAAACACCACTAACTGGGCCCCATGCCTAGGGATCCTGCTGTTCTAGGTCTGGGCCAACCATCGGCAAGTTTAAATGCTCCTGGGAGTTTCTAATGTACAGTTGAGGTGGAGAACCCCTGATCTAGCCAAATTAGGTGATCTATTAAATGTTCTCACTTAAAGGTTAACTATTAAATCTCCTCCTACTATCTTTTCTCACATCACAGCACTCTCTTAAATTTAGCCAATCCGGTTTTTACATTTAACGGTGCAGCAAACCAGCTGTCATATTCTTTTAAAAGCAAAGGGTTACCCTTCCTTAAACTTTCAGTACATGCTGTCCTTAAATTTTTCTTAGTGACGTAGCAAATTTATTAAAGCTTCCCCCACACTGTTGACATGGCTCAGTTTTATTGATTTACAAAATTTGCTACAATACTTTAAACAAGCAGAGTTTTCATATCAAAAATATAGAGTACACCTTTTGGCATTTGGAAGAGAAAAAAGAATACTCACAAAGTAAGTATACATATACTTTAAAATGTTTATCTTTCTCCTGGGAACAAAAATCCTATTCTAAGAATGTTTCAAGACTAAAGTGCTTAGTTCTATCAATCTAAAGCCAAATTTGCTATAAGGTTATTAAGTTTTATTTAGAGACTAGTCTTTCTATCAATTTCAATATTTCCAAGTCATTTAACTTAGAGTTTCAAACTGTTCATTAAAGACCCACAAACTCTCGTTGCAAGAACCATTATGTGTATTAGTTATGACTAACCCAAAATAAAAACATTTCAAAGGCAAAAAAAAATCATGTGCTTATGTTTTTAATAATATTTATACACATAAAAAGCGATTTTAAAACAACCATGATATTTTGCAGTGCTTGCTTATCTATGTTGAGGTAAAATAAGAATTGTACAAATGTGAATAATAAATACTATTTATCTAGTTAACTAAAAAAGGTGAAAATTTAGGACAGCTGATTATGGTTAAGATGTCAATTTATTGAAGCTATTGAAAATAAAGCAGTGAGTTTTAAGTGCACTCAAAATTACAAAGTAAAGAGGAATGCTAACAAAATTGTCAGTAGACAATGAATATTGACTGAACAAATTTTAAGTTGAATACACATGTAAACTATCCTAAATTTAAGTGTCCTTTGAATTCACCACCCTTCCCAAGTGATTCTTTTGTTTTTCAAAACAGTCCACCAAAAAACGCGGATACTGAGGAGGCTCTTTTGGGAGGACTCTATATCATTAATCGAACATGGAGAAAAGTTACAAATATCGAATCATTACATTAAACACTTGAAACTAATATAATGTTATATGTCAATTATATCTCAATTTTCGAAAAACTTCTATTTTGTTTGAGCCATTTAAAAATGGAGAAACAGATAAGGTGAACAAAAGAATATTTAAAAAGGAAAAGCAGAATGGGAAAATTCCTATGACTTTCTCTTTGGCTAGATAATATTGGAAAGCTTAGAAACTTACTTTTTACATTCAACCATGATTTTTATAACATAGCATACAACCATGATTTCTTCAGAGCTGGCAAAAAGGAAAAGTTGAGATAACAGAGAATTTTGAAAACCAAAGGGTGGGGAGAAATCACATAATGAGTCTTTTATTTTCTCTAGAGCAGGGTAGTAATTAATCTCAGCTATCAAAAACCTCATCTAAAACTATATCCACTCCCTTAGTCACTTCACATTCTCCCAAAAGAAAGAAAAAACCTCTACGGGAGTTGAATTGGAAAGTGACAAAAATTATAGTAAAGGAAGCTACGTGCCCTCGAAATATACTGTTATGAGGCCAAAAAATGTCACTGGTGCATTTTGCTAGGCTTCATGACCCAAGCCACATTCAAGGACACTGGCCAATGTGGCCCAATTCACAAAAGCAAGAAAGAAGTTTCAATCTACAAATGCCCCCTCTCCCTGCCCACCATCAAAAACCACAGCCTCTATTCTAAAAACACAGCAAGGGGCAGTCCCGGTGGCGCAGCGGTTTAGCGCCACCTGCAGCCCAGGGCGTGATCCTGGAGACCCTGGATCGAGTCCCAGGTCGGGCTCCTTGCGTGGAGCCTGCCTTCTCCCTCTGCCTGTGTCTCTGCCTCTCTCTCTGTGTCTCTATGAATGAATGAATAAATAAAATCTTTAAAAAAAAATAAAAATAAAAACACAGCAAGGAGAAGGGACAACCTAAGGAGGGCTGCTACTTACATAAAACTGCAGACGAACTAAAACCCTTTCCTCAAGTGATGACTGAGGGCAATTAAAACACAAAAGGTGACTTATATAAAGCCCTAGTAGACTACTGAATTTCACTTGCTAACCTCAGACTTTCTAAAGCTTTTTAGAAGTATGGCATGGTGTGGGGTCTTTTTCCTGACTGAGCACCCCATCAAGGTTGCAAAGGTCTTCGAATTCGCAAAGGCACCGCCAGTAAGTGAATGGTGTGTGTTACTTATGCACACATACACACTTGGCCTGAATAGGTGCTGGACTGGTTTTGTTTCCATTTAAAATATATACATATGGTTAAGTTCATCCTGGTGTGATAGTGTAAACTGAAAACAAGGAATCGATTACGAGTTGTTCGCCTTTGTTGATTGCGAGCGCTTAAAAAAATGGAACCTAGCAAAGTTCTGCAGAGTCAACCATAATCATAGCCCTATATTCTGGATAACTTGCCACCATTCCCCACACCCTCCCACCAACCCCACAGCACCCATCATTAATCAAGGAGGTGGGTTACTCTCTGTTGATCGCAGCCCCCAACTCAGAACCCCGGAAGCTACAGCTAACTGATCTGAGTTGGCACAGAAGGTGGGGTGGGGTGGGGGGAGACAGTATGTCATCCGTGGTCACAATGCTAAACCACAGGGATTTATTGCCGCACACTTTTCTCTGGCCGACCACTGCAAAACCAGAAAACAAACCAACAAAAAATAATAAGCCAAATACCAGTTATACATATCACTTGTACGGTAAGGCCTCACCCAAAATGAGGCATCATAGCAAGGGACTCTAGACAGTCTTTTGGGCGTGCTACCTCCGAAGGCCTGCTGAAGTACCTGGGGAGCCTAGCAACTCCTAGCAGTCACCAATACCACAGAAAGGGGCATGGTACAGAAATTTCCTATTTAACTCAAGTACAGTCTGATTCAGTGATAAGACTTAAAAGTTATTTATTGTATGCTCATTTACCATATAAATTTGTCAAATAAAATTGGTTTTAATCACGCGGACACATATACATTCCAAAACAGAAATCTGGATACTTAACACTGTCTCTGGGCCACACTTTGGATTACTGACAAACGAATAAAAAACACAATTCTGTCTTGACTGAGTCGTGGTGATTTCTCCAGCAAACTTGTTTTATCCTTTGTAGCTAAACTTGTAAAATCAATTGTGAAACTAAACGTAAAGTTTATCTCAAAATAAAAAAAAACAATTCAAGGTGTCATTGTTCACAACCAAGAAGCCATACTTCCAGACAGAGATGCACACAACTAAAGAAAAGCACTAGAGGGACTCCCAGGTGGCTCAGCGGTTGAGCACCTGCCTTCAGCTCTGGGCATGATCCTGGAGTCCAGAGATCAAGTCCCACGTCAGGCTCCCTGCATGGAGCCTGCTTCTCCCTCTGCCTGTGTCTCTGCCTCTCTCTCTTTGTCTCTCATGAATAAATAAAATCTTTTTAAAAATAAAGAAAAGCACTAGGAATTCTAGGATTATCTTTCCAAAGAAAATGGCCTCATTCTAGCTGCCTAGAAAAAAAAGCAGTCAATTCATAGTCCCTTGCATAGGGAGATTAAAGAGAAAATAAAAGAGCTGAAATGCCAGTTGGTCAACGGCAGAGGCTAGAATTATTCTCCTGTCACACAAAAAAAATACTTGTGAAGATATACAGAGTTACCTCCTTCTATATTACCAGCTGTAGCATATAGATGTGCCACCTTGCTGATGAATGGCTAATCTGAACCACCACATATACACCTACACAAAATACAAGGTAATGCGTAGGGCAACGGTCCGTAAGGGAACACACCCAAAAAAGAGTGATCTCAGAGGGAAGAGGGATGTCGAGGCAAAATTTCACTTTATTCATATTGTCTAAATGATAATTTAATAAAGAGAAAATATTCAGGTGCCACTTAAAAAAAAAATAAGAGAAAGGATGGGAAATCATCCAGCTTTCTCAGAAACTGAAGTCCTGAGTCCTGGAAGAAAGTTCACTGGCACTGGGTGGGGCTGACAAGTCTCCCTGGAAAGCCTCCTTTTCATTGCACAGAACTTGTTAGTCTTTATGCCCAAATTGCTGATCTCATCCAAAATGACCACCTCTGCCTGCTAATGCCAAAGAGGCCGGGAAAGAAAAGAGTGTGTGGGTACAGCTCATGGTGGCTAGGGCCCCCTTTGTGACACTATTCTCTTTCCTCTGTTCCTAACTGTGCCCCTGCTACCAGACCGGGTAATATACTTTATATTGAGAGTTCAGTGGGTAAAACCGTCTTTGTGAACATCAATAGCATCCTCCTCTCACGCTGACGGAATAAAACTAAGGAGGAATTCATTAGATATGTTTTATTCATCGTTGACATTCTGAATACATGACCCATATGAAACTAATCCTTTGATGATGTCAGAGGAACTGCTAAATTTGTTAGTATCTTTGTAATTAATTCATCTGTTTTATTCATCACAATTAATAAAAATCTAATCCGTCCTGCTATAAATCCTGGCTTTTGTGGGTTATTCAGGAACTAAAACTAGTCCAGAAGCATATGAACTAAAAACACTAAATAAACAGATAACGTGAACACTTAGAATTTCAGGGTATCGTCACAAAATATTCGTCATGCTGATCAGTCATGGACGAGTTAATCCTGGTTCTGCCTATTTTGGATGTTTTTGTATGCCTGTACTTTAATATCTTTGTTACAAGGGTATAACGAGGTAAAGGAACCGGCCCATAGTGAGCATTACAAATGTTTTATTATCAAAGAGACCAACAAAAGACTTTTGGGGGGAAAGCATGTTATGGGACAGAAAGGAAGAATTCTATCCTATGAAAATATACTAGATTAGTTACTGCATTTGGAGAAAAGGCAGCATAAGGGCTCTAAAGCTACAGACATCAAAGCTTCAGAGATGAAATATCAAAGCAAATAATAAAGGGGCATAATAATATTCACATCTAGGGAAGGAAGAAATGCCAGCAGCAAGCTAATATTGCCGGCATTGCTGCAACCCCGGCCACGTCTCCCTGTTTCATCTGTACTACCAAAGCTAACCTGATAATCTGCAAAGAAGTTTATTCACACTAAGAAACTGGCCATTTCTTTTATAGAAAAATTCCTCATCTCTAGTGGTATTAATATTTACGGCCATTTGTCACAACCATGGGACTCTAGTGAGAGAGAATTCAAATCTCCTTATAAACAAAAATCCTTCTCCAAAGTATGCAGCCCGCTATGCATACAGACAAGTGTGAGCATCTAATCCCACTTCACCTCTAAGAATTAGAATTCAGTGTTACCATATACTCAATCTAGATACAAAGGAGATTGAGCAAATATAGACATTTTCATGTATAAATTCACATTTTCTGAAAACTATACAACCACTCACAAGGTCATAGATCCAGGGACCGGAGTCCATCATTTCTCTATTTCTATACTGTATATATTCAGAGTATTACAACTACTGGCTGTAGGTAAGGCATAATAGACAATCATCTCCATAAGCTTATTTTCTATACTTCACACTTAGATGACCAAAATGTAATACCAATAAAGCTTTAAAACATACCACAATTGTTATTATCTGCTTTTAAAAACTTACACAGTAATTATTACTGATTGGATTTTTAAGGCTTTAATATGTCTTCGAAAGATAACCTTTAATACCTGAACATTTCATGTGAAGTCTAGTTGAATGCAGGGTCAATATCATCAAACATTAGATTTTCCCATATATCAATAATTCTTCCTATGATGAAAACCTCTTAATCCAAGTCCAAGTGGATTACTGAATTAAGCATGATAGTCGTAAAAGTAATAATGACAACAATATTAACAATAGCTAACGCTGACTTATCACATACCGTGTGCCAGGTAGACACTGTTCTAAATGCATTGACTCTTCTAATCCTCACAGCACCCTATGAGGTAGGTGGTACAGTAAAATCAGTCATAGTAACTAAAAATCATTAGAGAGTGTAAACAATGAATTATAAAATAATACTCAAGGAATTTTATTTTTGACATGCTATTTGAATTCAAACCTAGGCTTCCAGTTAAATATGGTAGACTGACCACTTGTATTTATTTTCTCTACCTCCAAACCCCACCAAAGACATGAAAGGAATATAATGGTACTAATCCATAAAGACAAAAAAAACAAAAAAAACAAAAAACAGACTACACAGCCATGAGATTTTAACAAAGTTTATACAAATAAAAACCAGGAGAAGGTGTAATGACTAACCTAGAAGAGTGGAGGAAGTTAAAGCCTTACTATCCAGAAGAGAGAAGCCAATAAATACATCCTACCAAGCACCTAACAAGTTCAGGACTTGAAAGTACCAGGTAAGGGATCCCTGGGTGGCGCAGCGGTTTGGCGCCTGCCTTTGGCCCAGGGCGCGATCCTGGAGACCCGGGATTGAGTCCCACATCAGGCTCCCGGTGCATGGAGCCTGCTTCTCCCTCTGCCTGTGTCTCTGCCTCTCTCTCTCTCTCTCTCTCTCTATGTGGGACTATCATAAATAAAAAATAAATAAATAATAAAAATAAAAATAATTTTTAAAAAAAGTAAAGTACCAGGTATTACAGAAAAAAGGGGTGAAGTATGGACTGAATATAGGACTAGAAGTATCTATAAAAAGCAACAGGACCCCCAGGTCCTGTCTCCAGGCAGCCAACCGACCCACCCCCAACCTCCATCCACAAGAGAAACTGAACTTGAGTGTCACCAACCACAGAAGAAGACTGGGGTGGGGTGGGACAGTGCATGGGGAGGCTGAAAGAAAGATATTAAGTAAAAGTCACCACATAAACTGTGGGGTCCTCAGCCCTCTTTTTCTCCCCTAGTACCAACTGACCCAAGAATCCAGGGAAACTCGCTCCAAAGAAAAGATCTCCACTGAAATGTAACAGGATATTATACAAAGGAATGGAGAGAAAAAAAAAATCTGAGAAATTAAAATACAGGGGCGCCCGGGTGGCTTAGTCAGTTAAGCGTCTGACTCTTGATTTCAGCCCAGGTCATAGTCTCAGGGTTGTGAGATCAAGCCCCATGTCAGGCTTGCATTCACCAGGGAGTCTGCTTGAGATTCTCTCTCTCTCTCCCTCTCCTGCTGGCCCTCCCCCTCCCCCCCTCTCATTTTCTCTAAAATAAATAAATTAGCTAAAAAAATTTCAAGGGAGCTGGAAGATATCACATAATACAACTCAATGAGCAATCGAAGAGGAAAGATTCTTTAAAATTAGAGTATCAATCTGGAGCTCCCACATTCAAATAACAGAAATTCTAGAAAAAATAAGATGGAGAAAATGGAGGAGAGAAAATTGTCAAAAAGACAACACAAAAATATTCCCAGAACTGAAGTAGACAAGTGTACAAATTGAAAGTAGACAAGACTCCAAGTAGACTACACACCAACATGAATAAATAAAGACCCGCAGGGGATCCCTGGGTGGCGCAGTGGTTTGGCGCTTGCCTTTGGCCCAGGGCGCGATCCTGGAGACCCGGGATCAAGTCCCACGTCGGGCTCCCGGTGCATGGAGCCTGCTTCTCCCTCTGCCTGTGTCTTTGCCTCTCTCTCTCTGTGTGACTATCGTAAATTAAATAAATAAATAAATAAATAAATAAATAAATAAATAAATAAATAAATAAATAAATAAATAAATAAAATAAAATAAAATAAAATAAAATAAAATAAAAACCTGCAAAACATCATGAAATGTCAGGGGTAAGGAGGAGCTGCTAAAAGCTTCCAGAGTGTAAAAGCAGGTCTATGTAAAAAATTGTATCAGAATTCTCACAAAAATAATGAATGTAAAAAGACAATGCAGTACTGCCTTTAAATTTCTCAAAGGGGATCCCCGGGTGGCTCAGCGGTTTAGCACCTGCCTTCGGCCAGGGCGTGATCCTGGGGTCCTGGGATCGAGTCCCACGTCGGGCTCCCTGCATGGAGCCTGCTTCTCCCTCTGCCTGTGTCTCTGCCTCTCTCTCTCTCTCTCTCTCTCTCTCTCTCTCTCTGTGTCTCTCGTGAATAAATAAATAAAATCTTTAAAAAATAATAAATTTCTCAGTAAAAATTATTTTCAACATATACTCCAAACTACCAATCAATCAAGAGTAGAGACATTTTCAGACCTATAAAGCCTCAAAATCTTTACCTCTCATGTACCTTTTCCTAGGAAGTTTTCAGCGGTCAATATACTTTAGCAAAAAAGGGGTAGTAAATCAAGAGGAAGTCATAAGATCCAATAAACAGCAGAAAATCCAACCTAAGACTGAAAAACAAAATGAGTTCCAGAATGACTGCCGAGACATGCACAGGCCTGGAAAGCAACAGTCCAGATAGCACAAGACAAAGGATTGTGGAAGAAAGGTCTCCAAAGGTCAAAAAAATAAAAAAGGAACTAATACATTCTATGTTTTGAGCACTCAAAGTGTTTGGATTAAGGATCCCTGGGTGGCTCAGCAGTTTAGCACCTGCCTTCAGCCCAGGTCGTAATCCTGGAGTCCCGGGATCAAGTCCCACGTCGGGCTCCCTGCAGGGAGCCTACTTCTCCCTCTGCCTGTGTCTCTGCCTCTCTCTCTGTGTCTCTCATGAATAAATAAATAAAATCTGTACAAAAATATCTTTGGATAATCTTTGTGATAGGTACCTAAAAAACTAAGCACATTTTAAAATCCAGCAGTTATGAATTCTGGGGAAAATAAGGTACTAGTAGAGAAGAAATAATGATAGATCACCATGGGGTTCATTAGTGACCAACATTTATAGTAGTCCTCCCTCCCTTTATCCCCAGGAGACCTGTTCCAAGACCCCCAGTGGATGCCTGAAACTGCAGATAGCTCTGAACCCAATATATACTGTTTCTCCCTATGAATATATACATATGATAAAGCTCAACTTATAAATTAGGCACAGTAACAGATTAACAACCAATAAATAATAAAATAGAACAATCATAACAATATACTGCAATATAAGTTACGTGACCGTAGTCCCACTAATATCTTATTGTACTGTACTCACCCTTCTTCTTGTGATGACAGGAGATGATAAAGTGCCTACATGATGAGGTGAAAGGGAGGTGACTGATGCAGGCATTGTGATGAAACGTGAGGCTACTACTGACCTGATGACATAAGGATGATCACCTGCTTCCAGACCGCGACTCACTGTGGGTAACTGAAGCCAGAGAAAGCAAAGCCACCGGAGTAAAACAGCTGAGAACGGGCAACTACTGTATAGCTATGGATTTTCACCTACACTAGGAGATTGGAAGAGATGGGGAAGAAATATGGGGGAGGCAGGGATATAAGAAAAGTAAACTGCCTGCCCTGAGAGAAACTCAAGAACGCATTTCTGAAATGGATCAATCAAGAAGAAGGAACACAATTCATTTTTAAATGGGAACCACTAAGCGTTGAGAGTACTGATCTCTGGGGTGCTATGCTGGAGAGAGGGGGTACACTTTTTTTTCATGATAAACTGTGCATGATTACTGTAATAAAAAGAGCTAAAAAAATTTTTTTTAATGTTTTTCACTGACAAATTTAATATGAATTCAAAGAAAGGAGAACTGGGGAACTGGAAAGACATGAAGAGGAAACCCGATCTACCAGCTACAACCTCTCTACCCGACCTGGGCTACTGCAGGAGACCTCCTAGAAGGAGCCCCAGCAGCCTAGCCAGGCTTTCTTTCAGGCCAGGACACTCCCTCTATTCCAAGTGACAACAGCAAGGCTCAAAGGACAGACTTGGAGGCACTTCATTTAATAAAAAAAGCAAAGAACTGATAAAATCCAAACTAATGATATAATAATGTACGTGGAATTAGTATTAACAGCAGTATACCAGGCATATATTGCAAAGATGTATTTCCTGAGCTCTTAAAGGTGAGTGCTAAATACTAAGTGTAATAACGTATAGTGAACAACTGTAATTCAGGGTCAAAGGTTTCATGGTGACTGCGGAGGTGAAGATACTTTACCCCCAGCAGGAGAACTTAAATTCAACTTGTCCTGATTGAAAATAACACAATAATTCAATGTAATATAACAGAATTCAGATGTAGTCCACTTATAAAAGAATTTGCATCAAAGTCACTTTCACCACAGAGGCCTGGGTTCCCACACAACAGAAACCAGGCACTTGAAAAGTAAGCACTGGCTTTGCTTAGATCAATGATACATAGATTTCTCGATAAGCCCAAGGCCTAGACAAAGCAAAAAAGGAATAACAAATACCTATATATTACAGAGAATTCTGACAAGCTCAAATTCTTACAGGCTTATTATTACTTGGTTTAGCTTTTTCTTAAAATTCAGAAAAGTCAGGCCATACCTGAACATACATGGGACTCCTCAAAGTGCAAAGTTCACTGAAGCCTACTAGTTGCTTCATGCTATCAATTAATTCACTCATCAAAACCTAGATGTAATTCAGGATACATTTATAGCTCCCCCCTCAAATGATTTCACAAATGTGTTGGTTCCCAAAGAGAAAAAAGCAGGTCCCAGTGACAATAAAAGCCATACTTAGGAATATGGCACACCTGTTCAAAGCACCTGTTTCAAGGGGGAAAAAATGATACAACCCAGAAATGACAGTATTTTATTTTAAAAAATATTTACAGAAAACTGTTCAGGAACTCATCTTTTTGAATAAAGCAATAAAAAATGGATTTATTTCCTATGAGTTCAAAAGCCTATTATAGTTCTTTATAAACCTACTGGTTCAAAAAAAAAAAAAAAAAAAAAAAAAACCTAGCTGAAAAACTCCCTATCAGTAGCACCTTGACTTTCATGATCTAATCATTACACAAATTCTTACTACCACAAAAAAAAGGCAAAAAAATTTTGATTACTCACTCAACATGAAACTTACTGCATTATTAAACTTTTCTCAAATTAAACATATGAAGTACAACATAGGAGTAGAAAAAATACTCCACTTCATATAATCTAATGACCTGTGTGCTATTTAAAATCACAAAGACTTTTAAGTAGCATACAGTTAATCTAAATGCATATTAATGTATTTAGATTATTTATGTCCATTTTAAACTTACAATTACAGATTTATTTTAGTGAAGTAAATACCAAATATTAAGTCTCTAAAAAAATTTCCCACATAAACCTATAAGAGAAATTTAAAGTGAAATAGGCTGCACTGGTCTAAGCTCATAGGCCACAAAACTAAATATATGCCTCCTTTGTGTACTCACTAGGAGGTCCAAATACACAAACAAAATCAAAGCAATAAAGAACACTAATAGCACTTGATAAATTGACAGACTATCAACAATGTAAAAAATACAATGTATTATATGATGAGTTTGAATGCAAAAACCATATATTTATTAAACATGTGATTAACTTAAAAACACCAAACCAGTTTGTTTTAAAGTGCTCCTCATCCAAGACCTTGGACAAAACCATCACTTCAAAGTGAATTAAAAAAAAAAAAAAAAAAAAAAAACAGTTTACAAGGCAAACACTGACAATAGGTATGGACAGGCACTACCAAAAAATGCTATTTGTTCTTTAATTAAATAATGCCATTCTCAAGTGATGTAGAGCAATCATCTTGACAGAATTCTTTTTTTGTATATAAATAGTCATAAATAAAAAATGTCTCTAGATAGTCTAAAGAGCTGCAAACATTAATACCTTACAACAGCAGCTTAATGTCTATTTCAGGAAAAAAGCACTAAAATCCTCTTCCATTGAAAGGCGTTTATTTCTCTGGTGTAAGTGAGCAATGTCACTACAACATTAACCTCTTTTCTAGAACAATGTAAATAACAATGTATACATATCTTAAATTTGGTAGGTCATAAAAGTTAGGATGTAATCATTTTTTGCTGCGACAGAAAAATAAATAAATACAAGTTAAATAATTTCATCCAACATTTGGTATTGACAAATCAGTAGTGTCAACTTCACATATGAAGGACAGCACAGTCTGGTTTTTAAAAAATCCTCATCATGTCATGGTATTTGGGATAAAAATATTTAGAATATTAAATGTCTCCTTTTTGCTCAAAGGAATACAATAGAATCACCATCAAGCTGCTATCGTAACTCATTTTTAGCTGGGGTAAAGTGACCATTTGGTCCATGGCACAAGTTACATATATCACACTTCTGTCAAACTGAAACCTTATAAGATTTCATGTTTATAAACTACAATACACACTGACTACCTGTCAGTCCCTCACAGTTTTTTTAGAAAAATATCTACATTTGTCCTTATGGAGGTCAAAATGTTACACCATCATTTATTTAAAAAAAAATGCACATTCATACTGTGAAGTTATTAGGAAAATACTCTTGCAAATAAACTATATAAAGATAAAATACACTTCAAAGGTATGTGGGTTGTTTTTTGTTTGTTTGTTTTACAGTATTCTATAAAGTGCAGAGAAATCCTAAGGGAAAAACTACTCCCTATAACCTAATTTAATTACAGCAGCTTTTGCATAGCAATACTTAGAGGAAGTTGGACACTTCCGTTTCCTCAGGAAGAGAAGGATGGAAGAGGATCTTCAGAGTCTGATTTTTTTTTGGCCATAAGTCTGCTTTCTTCAGGAATGGTTGCTGATGCCAAATCTCCATTAAGTGTATTTCTTGAACAGTGAACAGGTCCTATTAAGAAATTAATTAAAATTAATATTTATTTATTATTTATTAATATCCTACCAATATTAACTCCAGTTCTTTATGAAAAACCATTTTAAATTTCCTATTTAGGGACATCCAATTCCTTTGGCTTCCTATTAATGTTTTGGTTGTTTGCTTAATAGAGAAAAATCTAATTAAAAAAAAAAAAGAGGGGACACTTGAGTGGCTCAGCGGTTGAGCACCTGCCTTCGACCCAGGGTATGATCCTGGAGTCCCGGGATCGAGTCCCATGTTGGGCTCCCTGCATGGAGCCTGCTTCTCCCTCTGCCTGTGTCTCTGCCCCTCTCTCTCTCTGTGTCTCTCATGAATAAATAAATAATTTTTTAAAAAAAAATAGAGAAAAATCTAACTTTCCTACTATTGGCAGTCACAAGGAGAAACTTCATCATTAATGAAATAAATTATGAAGCTATCAGAAGGAGAGATACTTGTTCTGTTCACTGCTACAACCAGGTTTGGCACATAATGGGCAGTCAATAAATATACGCTGAACTGAATGTAATTTTAGTTAACTACTGCTTTTTCAGCCTGATGCTTTTAATGCTGTTAGAATCCTCCTTTTTTTGTAGGGGGAAAAAAAAAAAAAAAGACAAGACCCCAAAAAGGTTATGTGTCTAACCCAAGATCACACAAATTGGCAATGGAGCTAAGACTAACTCAGGTCTTGCTCTTTTCATCAGAAGACTTTCTGAGCAAAGCTGACAAGATACCTCACGCTGAAAGTTCTCTTATTTCCAGTTGGAATGCAACTCACAGAACTACCACTGCAGCTCCAACAACACCGCTAAACACGCTGGCACGGCCCCCTTCCAAAACAAGTACACTTTTATGTGTACATATTATTTCAATTTATCAATTTAGTAAATTTATACTTACTACCTTCATAATTTTTAAAATCTAGTTATTAAAAAGCAGAAGTAGTTTTGGGGTACCTGGGTGGCTCAGTGGTTGAATATCTCATGAGAGACACAGAGGAGAGAGGCAGAGATAGAGGCAGAGGGAGAAGCAGGGTCCCTGTGCAGACCCCGATGTGGGACTCAATCCCAGGACCCTGGGATCACAACCTGAGCCAAAGCAGATGCTCAACTACTGAACCACCCAGGTGCCCCACAAAACATGTAGTTTCTAAAGAAGAGCACTGAAGAGCACTAATTCAATCTCTGCTTTGTCAACTGAGATACTAAACTTTAGGATAAACAGAAGGAAACTTAAGGATAAAAATTCTAACCTAGCTACACTTCCCAACTTAAAGAACATTCTAGAGAACTGGGATATACTGTGTGTATATAATATGTATGCTAGTATGCATGTGTTTGTGCAGGTATTTATGACTAGTTCTGTTACACTCTTTAACAGCCAAACATGGGAAGGCGAAATGGAGTAAGGCATGTACACCGAAAGCCTATGAAAATTGTTTTCAAAAATTCAAAACCAGGGACGCCTGGGTGCCTCAGTGGTTGAGCGTCTGCCTTTGGCTCAGGGTGTGATCCTGAGTCTGGGGATCGAGTCCCACGTCGGGCTCCCTGTGAGGAGCCTGCTCTCCCTCTGTATCTCTCATGAATAAATAAATAAATAAAATCTTAAAAAAAAAAGATTCAAAACCACGGTGCTTAAAAGAGAGTGAAGGAAAATGGCCGGATTTTTTTAAAAATTATTTTCGCCATCACTAATGTAAATGATCCTCTCAAAGTAAAAAGAAGTAGCATCTAGAGAAAAGTATAAAGGTGGCATCGGGAACTCCTTCATGGGTTCTAGATTCAAAGGGTCATATAAACAAGCAGAAGGAAGAAGGTAAATCAGAATTACAATACCTGCCTCTAGTAACTTTCCTTCCCACCCCTAACCTCTCTCTAACCCTCTTCCTCTTATCTCTTCCAAGCTGTACTAAATTGGCCCAGGAAGTTTCTTTCTCCCTTCCCCTTCCCACCCTCATCCCGTTTCCTTTCTTTTTTTACCCACCGTCCCAACTTAAATTAAAAAATAGGGATGAGCATCAAGTAGTGCTCTCTATCAATAAATAGTTCTGTAAGAAAAATGGACAACAAAAAGATGCCCTCACCTTTGAAAAATCTGAAAATGGCCAGCAGTCCCCTTTTTCATGAACTCTATGTTCTCCTCTCATTAAACCTGTTTAACCTTCTGGTTCAGTAAAACTCTATCTTAATCAATGTGAATTAGCTGAGCTCTTCTAAACCACCTAAAGAAATCTAAACACCATTTATCATGTCATTTCCAGAAGAGAAATAAAAGTCTTATTTGTTCCAAACAAAGAGACTTACAAATTCTTGGAATGCAACCTGTCCCCTAACTAGGAACTTTAAGTAATTTCTATCACACACGCTTCGTGGGCAACAGTAAAGCCTCTGAAAGCAAAAGTCTCCTAATGGAGTTGTAATAGTAAGACTCTATTTATGTTTACTGGAAATCGCGGTCACTACCATCTAACTAGATAGTCTGACATACTTTCAGAGCCTTTTCTCTGAAGAGAAAAATAACTAAATTTGAACATCAAACACAAAACCTTTCCTAAAGTATTCAATCATGGTCTGCCTCCTCTTTAAAGAAAATGGGAGAAAAAAGGTACATGAATAAATGCTACTATAATTCACCACCACCACTAGAAAAAATTCTTTTCCTTGGCCATTTCAAATGATTTAACTAACAATGCTGATTTATTTTTTCCTCTGAACTTAGAAGTTGCCTTCATTTTCCCCTAGAATCCTACCCACAACTCATGCTTTCTTCTAAAATGTTTTTTAAATGTAAATATAGTGGGAGTAGAACATTACTAAGACGCTACTAAAATGTAACATTTTGATGTTATATACATAAATGAAAGATACGGCATTTACGTGGAGGTATTCACCGCTTCTTAATAACAAAGGTGTCTGTAAAAGGAAATAGGATCTGTTGTTGATTGTGTGCTGTCTGCCTGGGTCTAAATTAAGGAATGATTCCAAGGGCGAAGTACAGTGTTCGCTCTCAGTTTCTTTCATTTATGTCAACAATTCTGGAGATTAAGCCAAAGAAAGAGACAGAGCCCCATTCAACTTACTATCTGGGTCTTCAAGAGGATTATCATTACAAGAGTCTGTATCTGAGTAGGTTCTTCGGCGTCGCTGGGAGAGTCGGTGAAGTGTAGACACTGGTTCTTTTACAGAGTGGCTACTCCTACAAATTAAATAAAAAGCATTACATTGTAAGGCCTTAAGCAAATAATACCCTTAATTTAACTGGAGTGGGGTTTGTTTGTTTGTTTTTAAGAGAGCGTGCCCTTGCCTGCACATGAGTCGGGGCTGGGGTTAGGCTGGGAGGGGCAGACCAAGAGGGAGAGAGAACCTTCAGTAGGCTCTACACGCAGCACAAACGTGACGTCAACCTTCATGACCCTGAGAACACGTCCTGAGTCGAAATCAAGACTCCGACGCGTAACCGACTGAGCCACCCAAGTGCCCATTAACTGATGTATTAAATGACTTCTTCAAATGAAAGAGGAACTATTTTTATTCCCAAAGCTCTATGTTAGCAACATTCTACTCCTTCAGACGTCAGGCCACAGGCAAGTCAAATCATTTTGAATCCAGCTTCAGTAACCTGAAGAATATGACCTCTGAGCCAAACTACATGGAAAGGGGATACAATAAAGCAACTTCTTTTATAGAGAAGGTCCAGCAAGACAGTAGATGTATGGGATTGTTAACAAATGTTTGAAAACTAAGTCATGACTTCACAAGTGTGTACATCTAGTGTCAATCTGTACATCTAGTGTCAATCTGTATCTTATCAAAAATGACAGAAAGAAGAGGATGGGCAAGCAGGTTAGGAACATGCTAGAGGTCAACTCACTGACACCAGCAAATGGCTAAATGGAGGCTACAGACACTGGTGTAAAAGCAGTGGGGCACCTGGGGGGCTCAGTCAGGTAAGCGTCCACTCTCAATTTCAGCTCAGATCCTGATCTCAGGGTGGTGGTGAAACTGAGCTCCAGTCGGGCTCTGCACTCCGCACTGAGTCTGCTTGTCCCTCTCCCTCTGCTCCTCCCCCTGCTTGCATTTTCTCACCTCTCTCAAATAAATTAATCAGTAAAACAGTAAAAACATGAATAAGAAGTCGTAGAAACCAGAAAACTAAAAAATCCATCTAAAATATCCAGTGTAGGGCAGCCCCAGTGGCTCAGCGGTTGAGCACCTGCCTTCGGCCCATGGTGTGATCCTGGAGACCCAGAATCGAGTCCCACGTCAGGCTCCCTGCATAGAGCCTTCTTCTCCCTCTGCCTCTCTCTCTCTCTCTCCCCATCTCTCATGAATAAATAAAATCTTTTAAAATAAAATAAAAAATAAAATATCCAATGTAGAACCAAATCATAACCACTCAAAGGACCAGAGCTACCACTGTATGGAAAGCCCAACATTTCTGTTCGTAATGACAATCTTGATTCATCAAGGAAAAAAAGTAATATTAAAATTCTAATTATATTTGAGGCACCTGGGTGGCACAGTTGGTTAAGTGTCCGACTCTTGGTTTCAGCTCAGGTTCTGATCTCAGGGTTGTAAGATCAAGCCTCCCATCGGGATCTGTGCTCAGCACAGAGTCCACTTAAGATAAAACTATTTCTCCCTTTCTCTCTGTGCTTCCCCCCTGCACACTCGGGCTCTCATTCTCTCTCTCAAATAAGTAATTTTTTTAAAAAATTCTAATTGTATTTTATTTGATAAGGCAGAAAGGATAAAATACAGTTCAGAAAAATTTCTATCATAAAAATAAAAGTTCATAAAAGGGATCAAGCTTCTACTTTTCTAGAAAATTCAACCAATGAAACTTTTCATTCCCTGACAGGACTGGATATATATACATCACTGGGCTCCTCTGAGCACATGATAATTCAGAGATTACATAATCATGGTGGGGTGCAGGGGAGAATGACAATAGTAAAGGCTCAGTCAGCACTTCTTCTTAATGTAGAGAAATAAAAGCATATGTCACTACAATTTCATCACTTTCCAAAGAACCAAATAAGACAATCAGAGCAACTGAAAAGACTATTACCTACCGAGATAAAGAACACTTTAGTAGCCTGGGATGTTAGCAAGATCTACTAGAAGGTAAATGTCTCAAATGTGCTGATATGAATATATACTTTAAAACATCAATTGGTTTTTCTCTCTTTGCAGTAAGATCTTTAATTCCTCATAAAACAACGGATTAGGATGAATATAACAATAAAAAAGCTGTTGTAGGGCACCTGGGTGGCTCAGCAGTTGAGCGTCTGCCTTCATGCTCAGGGCGTGATCGGGCTCCCTGTATGGAGCTGCTTCTCCCTCTGCCTATGTCTCTGCCTCTCTCTGTGTGTCTGTCATTAATAAATAAATAAAATATCTTAAAAAAAAAAAAAAAACCTGTTGTAAAGTGAGCCTAAACTTTGGACCCTTAATACCTCAAAAATGGATTATACTAACCATAATTTGATATAATATCAAACACCAATAAAAAGTACAATAGTTGGAAAGGCGCTTACCTTGCTGGTTAATTTATTCACTTTTTTTATCTTCACTGATGACCTACTGGGGCCAGGCCCTACACTTCGGTAGAATGCTAAGCAAATCAGAACCAGGCCCTGCTCAGAAAGTTTCCATCTCACACCACTTGATGTTGAAGGCCCCCAAATCGCCCTAAGTAGGTATGATTTTGAGAGAACTTGGTTAAAAGGAAAGATTATTTTACCTCTCTGAACTGCAGGAACCAGGATGGCTAACAGAACGCTTCATCTAGAAATTAAAAAGAAAATGAGCATGATCCATATGTCAAGTAGAATAATGCAGCTCTAATTTATTATCACTATCATAATTAACAGAAATCTGCTCAGAGGAAAAGATGACTGGCCAAAAAATTTATTTCTTACAGACTCGAGCAACACTATCAGCACAATGTCAAGCTTTGTCCCTAATAACCATTCGTTGGAATCTTTCTCAATGCATATCAAAAACATGCTAGGTTCTTTTCTCAATAATAAAAACCAAATTTCATATTTTACATGTATCATATATATGTATGTGCCCATATATAGAAATATGAAAAAAATGTATATAACCCATCTAAAAAACTATTTAAAGGAGTATCTAGCAAGTCAGAAAATATTCTAATAAATATCTCTCCCTGTCTTTTTTTTTAAAGACCAAGAAAAGAGTCTTTGGTAGTAAAGCTTCTCTTTACAATCCATTATTCAGTAGGTGTTACACAGACGTCCTAACGTATGGTTTTCATGGAAGATGGCATTAATAATTTGAGTCTTTAAAGAAAGAAGAACCAAGTCTCAAATAGGTCTCTAAAACATATTTTTTTAAAGTTTTAAAAACTGATTAAAAGCATTAATAAAGGGGCAGCGTGGGTGGCTCAGCGGCTTAGCGACTCAGCGACTCCTGCCGCCCAGGGTGTGATCCTGGAAACCCAGGATTGAGTCCCAGTCCGGTTCCCTGCATGGAGCCTGCTTCTCCCTCTGCCTGTGTCTCTGCCTCTCTCTCTCTCCTCTCTGTCTCAATAAATAAAATCTTTTTTTAAAAAAAGCATTAATAAAAAAAGGCATTAATAAATATGACAAATACTAAATATAATTTTTTTTTAAGATTTTATTTATTTATTCATGAGGGACACAGAGAGAAGGAGAGGCAGAGAGACACAGGCAGAGGGAGAAGCAGGCTCCACGCAGGGAGCCCGATGTGGGACTCGATCCCGGGTCTCCAGGATCAGGCCCTGGGCTGAAGGCGGCGCTAAACCGCTGAGCCACCCGGGCTGCCCCTAAATGTAATTTAAAAGATCAACTATTCCACTAAAAAAATAGAAGGAGGCCCCCAATTAAAACAGATTATTTCAATGTTTAGCAAGGGAGCAGAAAAGCAAAGTTTATACTAGGGCTAAGGATAGTTGTTTTTATATGCAGGGGCTCAAAGGTCTCATAAGTCCAAGTCTAACGTCTGTGTTATGTAAATGCCTGCTGTGTTTACAAACATGAGCCACCAGTTGCTCTGAGAAATCCCAGCTGAAATGATAACAGATATAACCAAGCCAATTTGCATTCCAGGAACATCTACATGATTGACATTAAGATACAAATGGACATTAACATCTCCTTTAACAGAAGTCACTTCCTTTGGGATTATTCACCCATCTAAATTACATTATATCCCCTCTACAATTATCACTCAACCTGTGGAACAAAATGACAATTGTTTGAATTTTCGTTATGATTTGAAAAAAAAATGCAAATTTATTTTAAGGTGTACACAGTGAGATTAACTACATAAAGTAGTTCAAAAATCAGCTTAAATAAAATAGTTTTAGAATTCTCATATACTCATATATTCATATTATTAAAAAAATTTACTCATACTCATATTATTAAAAAAAATTTCCCAAAAAGACTGTCTGACCTTTTTTCCATACTGTGTCTCCAGAACTAATTATCATAAGCCACAATTTTAGCTTTATATATGAAGCAAAATGGCAAAATAAGTAAAAATAAGCAACCTCTAACTGATCTTTTTCAGATTGGCTTATTGGACTTTCCTGTAATGTTGCTAGTGATAAAGGTTTTGGTTTAAAAGAGACAATTATTACAGTTTCTTATACATAAAATACATATATGAACTCTGAACTACAGAGTGTTTGTTAAAGATTTTTTACTTTTTTATTTATTTGAGAGAGAGAGAGAGAGAGAGAGAACAAGCACAGAGATCACTGTTTTCTAACCAATGTATGATGGGCCAAGCGCAGTATGAAAATGGGTTTTATTAGTTTGGGAAGTGCTAGGTTAACTTAAATGAATTGGGTTTCTCTGTCATAGGCCTTCTTACAACCTCTTTTATACTAACATATATCATGAATCTTTGAAAAGGAGAAGTGCTGTGCATTGTTTTTAAAACTTATTTGACAACCCTTCTTGCATATTTTTAATAACATCTCGCAGGAACGTAGTGTTCAGTAGAACAATTTGACAATTATTTATAAAATAATTGTAGATATGTTATACTGTTAAATAGGGTTAGGATTAGGGAATAACCTATATGGTTGAATAAGAAAAGATCTTTTGAGACGGATGTATATATATGGTGTTATGTTCCTACATTGGGCATATTCAGGATGTTATGGCCCTAGATGTGTGTTGGGAGTGTTATGTTCCTGAGGTTGATATATAAGGGCTACACTGTTTTTTAGGTGTCAAGTACAGACTTTACTACAAACACTATAGTTGACTTTATAGAATGAAATGCAATAAAACCACCTCAAAGCTACCTCATTTTTGTATTGAATTTCTAAGGAAAATGCCTTCTGTTACAAATGCTTTGTAGGATAGAGACACCTGGATGGACCACTTGATTAAGCGTCTGCCTTCCTGGGATGGAGCCCCACGTCTGCCTCTCCCTCTGGCCCCCCTCCCACTCATGTTCCCTGTTCTAATAAAAAAATTTTTTTAAATCAGTTAATTAATTAAGGTGATGATTTTTACTTAATCTCAAATAGCTTAAATCGGTTGGGGTGGATACAAGCACCTAGGAATAAGTTGTACCCTATTGTTTCTTCTAACAAATAAGCCTTCAAGTAATCGCTAAAAATAGTATCCAGGTAGCATTCTTCCTTTTATAAAAGGGCTCCTGAAAACACTTAGATGAAAAAAATGTAAAGTCTCATCGAACTCCGTCTCACCTACAGTTCTGCACAGTTTGAGCAAGTTTATTAGCTTGGGAAGGACAACTAGTCCACTGCCCCCAGCAAAGGGTACTTGTTGTTCAGGGCAATCAGAAGGAAAGAAACTAACACAAAGCACCTGTGTTAAATTGGTCAGCCCTTTTGCATTGGAAAAGACTTTATTTTACAGATGAAAATGGGGTCCAGAAAGATTCAGTAACTTGCCTACTCAGAGGGCTCAAATCCAGACTACAAAATACTGTTTTCCCTATAACATGTTGCTTCAAACCCCCTACAACTCCTTTATGACTTGCCTAATTTTATCGTTTTGTGGGTAAAACACCACCCCTCTGTGATGTTTTCCAAGTAGAGCAGTGCCCCCAACTTTTTCCATGTCACAATACCCACAGAGCATAATATTTTCCTGGCACACTGGGGTAAACGGCACAGTCCTCCAAGTGGAGGCGATCAGAACCGCGGCACATGCTGAGTCCAAAAAGTGGAAAGCCTCCAAAAAGAACATGAGTACAACCTTCAAAAAGTTCCATCTGTTGGGGGATCCCTGGGTGGCTCAGCGGTTTGGCCCCTGCCTTCCGCCCGGGGTGTGATCCTGGAGTCCTGGGATCGAGTCCCACATCGGGCTCCCTGCATGGAGCCTGCTTCTCCCTCTACCTGTATGCCTCTATGTCTCTCATGAATAAATAAATAAAATCTTTAAAAAAAAAAAAAAAAGTTCCATCTGTTGATTATTTCCCTCCCATTGCTACTTTCCTCCCTTAAAAACAAAAACAAAACCAAAAACAAACATGCAACATTACTGGAAGAAAAACAAGTTCCAACCATTTGAACAGGAGAAGGTGACACAGGAGAAACCAAGGGATCCGGATGGGACAGCTGAAACATCTCAGGTTTAAACTTGGCATTCGCTATCTTCACACATTCCTCAAGGGTTGTGATGAATGTATTACATGTGGCACTAAGCAGAGAAGAGGCTTCATTCATGTTCTGAAAAATTACACAGTGAGTTAAACAGACCCACACACAGCTATATGCAGCCACGCACCACGTTACAATCAAGTGACTAAACATTATCTCCAACAGACACCTTACTAGGTTAGTGCAAATCTACTTAAACTACCTCAGAAAATTAAAGCAATACATGAAGAAGAAATGTCTATCAAGCAATGTATGAAATTCATTTCCAAGAAAAATGAAGTTTTTGCATTTAAACCAAATATGAATCATATTGAAAAACTATGTATAACAATGTACATGACCTAACCCAAACAGTAATTTTCTAAGTATCAAAATTCTGAAGGTGGTCACAGCAGTGGAACACCCTGAGAGTTACTTAGAGGCAGGCACAATTCATATCTACCCCTTCCTTGGTAAGATACAAACCCCACTCTTTTTTTTTTTTTTTAATGACAGTAATGTCTCCTGACCCTGGGGGATGAATACAGACTGGTCTAAGCCAGTCATGGCTATTCCATGACCCTTGGTCAAATATTGGTATCTTAGTTTCCTTTGACCCATACAAAAGAGATGTGAAGTCTGCCGAGGAGTTGCTGAGACTTTTTGTTACTGGATAAAACCCAGGACAGCAAGTTGAGAAGATCTCTTTCCACCTCGGTTACCTCTAACTGCCTCCTGTATCTGTGTGACCTTGGTCTTCACCCCAACACCTTGGGCATAAAGGGAAAAATCAAATACACCAAGAATGGCAGAGTGGAAGGACAGAACAAGCCCAGGTCCTTGATACTGTCACTGAGCAGCAGGAGCAAATGTGAGGACACCTACCTCTGAAGAGCTTGTGATGAAACAGGAAATGGCCTTAGGGTTTAATGTGCCTGCAACTAAAGGTGACCTCACAGAAGATTGCTCCCACCAGGAGAAGGCCACAGGAGAGGTAGGAAGATTTCTTGTCCCATTTCTCCCAAGTTAGGTAAAAGGGGACTGGGAACCATGCCAACCTCTCAACCAGAGAACAGCAGGGCCCACTGATCCTCCTTTATCCGAAAGTGTGAGCCTATATCATAGCCAGGCCCACAAATCTGACACTTGATTCCTGTATTACTGTCCTGAGTACTTTTTTTAAAAGTTATTTGATAAAAGCTAAATTATCAACTCTCAGTACTGAAACTGGGACCTTAGAAGGAGAGGGGCAGTTGTCCAAGGATTCCTGCAGCTAGCCCAGAAAGCAAGCCTAGAACGCTTCTTCCCCACCCCAACCTCCAAATCATCAGAGTGGCTACAAAAATAAGCCTTGATTCCCTGGAGAAGTGTGCTGCTTCCAGCTTTACACTGGTTGCACAGATACCATCTAGAAGATCCTACAGATATCCAGAATCTGTAGTAGGGACAGGCCAGAAGAGCTAAAAAACAGCTCATTTTGAAACCACTTCTCTATCACCCTATGGGAAGAACCTCAGCCTCCAGTGTGTTACAAAGCATAACCGGACATGAAGGGATCATCTTTGTATACCTCTACGCTGGGCGATGAATGATTCTCATCATGGTGAACAAATTCTTGGATAGTATGAACTTGCTGCATTAGGAGATCACAGTAGAGGCGAAGTTCAGACATTTTGGTTTTCAGAGATTCACTGGTTTCACTTATTTCTGAAAGGAACATATATAAACATTCAGTTAGAGATTGCTTTCATATTTTTTGAGCAATAAAACAAAACAGAATCATTTAAAAACTAAGGCAATGGATAAAAATACCTAAAGCTTAAGAGGTGGGAGCCCTTGGAAGTAGGTCATAAGGGCCTTGAAGAAATACCTTCTCTTCAAATAATTGAGGAAAAAAAATAGGAGTCATATGTCTGGCATGAGGTTTAGGTAGATTAATTTCCAGAGGCAGGGTGATGACTACTGGATTTTTTTTTTAAGATTTTATTTATTTTGAGAGAGAGAGAGAGAGCAAGTGAACACACAAGTGGGGGGAGAGACAGAGGGAGAGAGAATCCCAAGTAGACTCTACGCTGAGCATGGAGTCTGACATGACGGGGCTCCATCTCACAACCCTGAGATCATTACCTGAGCTGAAATTGGGAGTCAGTCACTTAACCAACTGAGCCACACAGGTGCCCCCAAAACTGGATGTTTTATATAGGATATTCCCATTCCATCACTCATCTTTCATTTTAAAAGTGCTTATATTTCTTTTATTGTAAATTGTCTTCTCTCTGTCCTTTACATATTTTTCCAGTTCTGATGTTCGATTTTAATAATATGCAAATTAATAATTTAGAAAAGTTCTTACACATTGAAGAGAGCAATCCTTCCCCTGTCCTATATACTGCTAGTGCTTTTCCAGATCTATCTGCTCTCTTTCGGTTTGCTTTATTGTGCATTTTGACATGTAGAAGTTTTCCAATTTTTACGTAGATAAAACCACTGTATATAAACATCTATTTTCTTCTGTTCCTCTCATAACTTTGTTTTCACATTTTATTATTTTCAGAATTGGTTTGTTAAGAGTTTACCTTCTTTTCCTTAATATGTCCAGGCACACTAAACATCCAGCCCTTGGGCAGCCCGGGTGGCTCAGCGGTTTAGCGCCCCCTTCAGCCCAGGGCGTGATCCTGGAGTCCCGGGATCGAGTCCCACACTGGGCTCCCTGCATGGAGCCTGCTTCTCCCTCTGCCTGTGTCTCTGCCTCTCTCTCTCTCTGTGTCTCTCATGAATAAATAAATAATTTTTTAAAAAATCCAGCCCTAATCTCAGCCATTCGCTGACCAGTACCTTCTAAACTAGCAGTAAAAACAGCAGAGGAAGCAGGGGAAAATACACATAGTAGATCCTGGCATTTCTCCATATACCATGGATCAGTGGCACTGCTTCATGATACCAGCCACTAGGTCGCTCTAGCCACAGTGGACCAAACAAGCTTTATCTGCCTACTTGACCTAACCTAAATTAACTTCTACTCAAATTTAAGTCCATTCCTTCTTTTTTTTCAATTGTAGTACAATACACATAATAAAATCTACTGTTTTAACCATTTTTAAGTAGATAGTTGAGGGACATTAAGTACATTCACAATGTCCTACAACCATTACCATCATCCACCTCCAGAACCTTTTCATCTTTCCAAAGTAAAACTTGACACCCATTCAACAATAAAGCCCCATCTCCCCTTCCCCCTGGCCCCTGTCAACCATTACTGTACCTTCTGTCTCTATAAATCTGACTATTCTAGGTATCCCAGGAAGCGCAATCATGTAATATTTGTCCTTTTGTGACCAGCTTATTTCACTTAGCTTTCAAGATCCACCCATTTGGTAGCATGTGTCTGAATTTCCTTCCTTTCAAAGGCTGAATAATATTCCATTGTATATATAATACTACATTTTGTTTATCTCTTTGTCTATGGACATTTGGGTTATTTCCACCTTTTGACTATTGTGAATTTCCATTCCTTTTTATCCTACCCTTAGCCACACACTACCCATGATGTTCTTTCATATATTTTTAAATGATTCTAAATTTAGTTCGGGGCCTTCATTTTTCAATATCCATAATTTAGTTGTTTTCAGTAATCTAACTTCTACTAGCTTTTATTTATAAAAGTAATATATTCTCAATGAAAATTTTTGGAAAATCAAAAAAATATAAAAAAGAAAAATCAAATAACTGTAAACTCACTACCAAAATATAATTTTTTTTTTTAAGATTTCATTTATTTACCTGAGAAAGAGAGGTGGGGTGGAGAGAGCACATGAGTGGGAGCAGGGGCAGAGAGAAAGGGAGAAGGAGACTGCTGAACAGGGAGCTCAATGCAAGGCTCATCCCAGGACCCTGGAATCATGACCTGAGCAGAAGGCAGACGCTTAACCAATGGAGCCATTTAGGCACCCCTATAAATACTGTAATATTTTCACATTATATCTGCATATGACTGAACCAATACCATAAATTATTTGCTTTGCTTTTGATTTGTATTCAATCCATTTGAATTGGCAAATATATATGAACATGATAAAGTCAAAGGTACCAAAGGGTATATATAGTGAAAAGTAAGTCTCCTTCCCACAAATTACCCTTCCAAAGGTAACAACTTGACCAATTTTATGTATCTTTCCTGAGCTGGCCAAATGAATGGATAGGTAATTTTGAATCCTGCTTTTTTGCAATTATCATTTAATGTCGGGCATTTTTTCACATTATTAAAATTCCTTGTAAACATTTAACTGGCTACATATCAGCTTATATTCAACCTATAGTTTATTGAACCATTCCCCTAAATTGAAACCTTTGCAATGTTTACAAATTTGTTTACTATGATGAATATCTATGCATGTATATTATCTTCCACATTTCTAATTATCTCTTTAGGATAGATTGTTAAAAGTAGTGGACAGGACAATTTACAATGTGTCTAAGAAAATATTCTAAAATATATATATATTCTTGTCACAAAGAAAAAATTCCATTTACCTTTTTCTTTTTTAGTCCTAGTATCAGTCAAACAGGCCTTGGAGCTCCCCAGAGCAACCAGCCACCTCTGTCTTTCAGCCGCGTTCACTGCCTTCATGTAGAAATGCTGCTCTCCAGGAATGATTAATTCCATTCTGGTGTTGTCTGCTGAATGGACTATGATGATGAACACAGGAGAAATACAGTCACAAACTTAAGTAATTTGGGGCAAATCAAACAATCACTCTTACAGTATTAGAGGTTTCAGACACCTAAAACAAGAAGTTGAGCTTTAGGATGCAGGCATTGCCTCTCCCTAAGGCGCTATTGAGTGGCACCTTCAAAACCACATTCTTACATATAACAGTGGTGCCAAAGCGGTGGTGGCAAGAGAAAAAGAAAACAGCAATGAAAACCAAACGCTCCCACTCTTGGGGCTGTCTGTACTACTTTAAATACACAGATATCGTCACACTTATCACACTTCATATATACACACACACACATATATATATATAATTTACTTATTTATTTGAGAGAGAGTACAAGCAGAGGGGAGGGATAGAGGGAGAGGGAGAAGCAGACTCCCCACTGAGCAGGGAGCCTGACATGGGGCTCAATCCCAGGACCCTGAGATCATGACCTGAGCCAAAGCCAGACGCTTAACCAACTGAGCCACCCAGATGCCCCTTATCACAAATTTCTTACTGATTTCTTTGAAAGCAAAGTCTGCATTTCAGTATCCCCCAAGCCTAGGACAGTGCCTGACATTCAGAAGCAGCACAATAAATGGTACCTATGGCCACCATTAGCACAGTAGTCCTCAACTAAGGGGCACATCATAAGAGAGTATTTTGGAGCGTTCTCCTCCTCCTCCTCTCCTAGACTACCCCCTGCCCCAATACTCTGACAAAAGAGAACTAATCAAGAATTATACTGAGCCATCCTCAATCTTTGTTGTAACACTAAATTTGTGTTACATTGTCCTTAATCAACAAGCATTTACTCAGCTCAGAGGAGTGCCTGGTAGAAGGAGAAGAGAGGAGAGAAGAAAGAAAGGAGTCTTTGCTCTAACAGACCTGACAATTTAGCCAGGGAAACAAACTAACACACCAAAAGTAATCAAAATAACTAAATGATAAACTCTTTAGTACAGAGACATCATGTGTAAGTAAAATGAAAGTAAGAAGAGGTAGGAACTAAGGCTTCAGGAAGAAGGATTTGACAATAGTACGATTTAGGTAAGAGAAAAACTGCATTAAAAAAGGCCTAGATGAGGAAATAAACATAACATGTACCAAGAAGACAACATGGTAATGATATTCATCAATGGACAAGCTGAGTTGAGCCAAATCTTCAGGGGCCCTGAAAGTCTGGTACAAGTCCTAATTTATATGATTAATTACTGAAAATATTGACCAGATGTCCTATGGCAAATAGTGCCACAAAAGCTTTGCTAGCTTATTATTCTACTTATAAAGGCCAACCTTGGATGTAGATAATGAAATCTATAAATATGCAACAATCAGTGATGGGTGCAAAAGATTTCCAAGCTAGGACAGAACTACTGAAATCCCCAGGCTCCAAGAGTAACCCTCGTTTGGCTACTTGTTAATACCAGTGAAAGCACCAATAGTTACCTCAAAAGAAAACAAAGCTCTGATTTCTAATGATTATTGCTACAAATGAAAATAAGATAACTCCTCTTTTTTTTTTTAAGTAGGCTCTATGCCCAGCGTGGGGCTTGAACTCACAACCCTGAGATCAAGAGTCACACGCTCCACCAACTTAGCCATCCAGGCACTTGAAGATGACTCCTTTTTAAATATACCAAAATTGGTGTACTAATCTAAGGATATCCCATTCACAGTTGTCATCTGAGAAGACAATAAACTTGAGAACAAGGCTCCCAAAACATCAAGTTCTTAGCATAAAATGGACAAGACCTCTATATGCAAAACTGTAAAATACTGAAATTTAAAACCCCATTAAATACAGGAATATACCATGTTAATAGATTATAAGACTTAATATTGTCAAGAACATAATTCTTCCCAAATTAATGTATAGATTCAATACAATTCCAGTCAGAAGTCCAGCAGACATTTATGGAAATTTACAAGTAGATTCTAATATGTGTTAAGGAAATGCAAAGAGTCGATCAATAATAGCCAAGACAATCTGAAAAAGAACAAAGTTAGAAGACTTAGACTATCAGATACTAAGAAGTATAGAACTAAACAAATTAAGACTGTGATATCGGCAAAAGGATGGAAAAGTAGGCCCTTGGAACAAAAAACAGTCCAGAAAATGGCCTAATGCACAGTCGCTCACTCTGTGACAAAGATGTTCCTACAGTGCATTAGGTGAAAGGCTGCTGTTGTCCATAATTGATGCTCAGTCAACTGAATATCCCTCTAAAAAAAAAAAATCTTGGGGACCCCTGGGTAGCTCAGCAGTTTAGCATCTGCCTTCGGCCCAGGGCATGATCCTGGAGGCCCCAGGATCAAGTCCCGCATTGGGCTCCCTGCATGGAGCCTGCTTCTCCCTCTGCCTGTGTCTCTGCCTCTTTCTCTCTCTCTTTCTGTCTCTCATGAATAAATAAATAAAAATCTTAAAAAATATATTAATCTTAACCCGTGCTGATACTGTATATAAAAGTAAATTTTAAGTCAATCACAGGGCAGCTCCGGTGGCTCAGCAGTTTAGTGCCGCCTTCCACCCAGGGCGTGATCCTGGAGACCCGGGATCGAGTCCCACGTCCGACTCCCTGCATGGAGCCTGCCTCTCCCTCTGCCTGTTTCTCTCTCTCTCTCTCTCTAAGTCTCTATTAAAAAAAAAAAGTCTTAAGTATCAAGGACTTAAGTATACAAGGTAAAACAATAAGCCTTCAAGAAGAAAAAAGATTTCCTAAGAAGGACATAAAAAGTTCTAATTTAAAAAACTGAAAAACTGGACTTTATTAAAATTAAGAACTTCTGTTTATCAAAAGATACCTTTAATAGAAAGAAAATACTAAATTGGAAGAAGATACAACACAGAGAGTCATTTGGACTATATAAAGAACTCCTACAAATCAACATGAAAGCCCAATTTAGAAATTAAGTCAAAGACCTGACTAGGGACTCCAAAAGAGAAGAATGTTCATATGGCTAATTAATATCCAGAAAAAAAAAAAAAACGATCAGTAGTTATTGAAGACATACAAGTTAAGACCACCATGAGATAGATACTACTATACACACTAGAAATATTCAAAATCTTCAAATTGATAATGCAAATTTTGGCAAGGACGCAAAGCAACTGGAACTTTCATACTCTGCTAGTTCAAGAATAAATTGGAACAACCACTTTAGTAAACAATTTGACATCATCTGTGACGAAGATTCTCTTCCTGATCGAACCTCAGTCAGGTTCCTTGGAGCCCTCTGCTTGACTAGGCCCGACCTTGGACTTCCATCTCTATCCCTGTAAAGCCCAATGTTAGCAAGAATTCTCCTAAGTCTATCTAGCCAGAATCCTCTACCGTCAGTATCTGATTAGCCTCATGTCTGAACAAATTCCTCTACCACCAACATCCCCCGGGTAATGTGTGATCACCCTGCCTGCTGTCAGCAAGAATCCTGGGGGTCAGTTACACCAGAATGCCCCCCAATCCCTGATGTGTCCTTTTAGCAATTTTCCATCCACTGATCCCTCCACTTGGCTCCTTAGTTACAAATTCCCACTTTTCCTTATCGTATTTGGAGTTGAACCCAATCTCTCTCCCCAACTACAAAACCCCACTGCAGTAGTCCCTATACCTATCGTGAGAGACTTGAATAAAGTCAGCCTTACTAACAGGCGTCAAGAATCATTTTCTCCTTAATTCTGCTAAACCTAACGTAGGAATACCCAATGCCTCAGCAATCCCACTTCACTGCCAGACATATACTGAAGAGAAACAGCATACACGTGTTCAACAAAAGAAATACATAAGAATTTTAGTGGCAGGGCAGCCCCAGTGGCCCAGCGGTTTAGTGCTGCCTTCAGCCGGGGGTGTGATCCTGGAGTCCCAGGATCAAGTCCCACGTCGGGCTCCCTGCGTGGAGCCTGCTTCTCCCTCTGCCTGTGTCTCTGCCTCTCTCTCTCTCTCGCTCTCTCTCTCTGTGTGTCTATCATGAATGAATAAATAAAATCTTAAAAGAAAAAAAATCTTAGTGGCAGCTTTACTCATAATCCCACATGGAAAAAAATATATATACATCAATACTAGAATGGACAGCTAAATTGTAGGATATTCATAGCAGAAATACTACAAATCAGTAACAATGACTGAATTTCTATTACACAGAAAACATGGGTGAACATCACAATGTTGCTGAAAGAAGCCAACACACACCCAAAAATACTGATTTATACCATTTATAAAATGTTCAAAATAGACAATATTTATCGATGGTGATACAAGTCAGATTAATAGTTACTTTTTAGAGGGATTAGTGGCTGAGGAGACATGATAATATCCCAGCATCTGGGATGCTGATTATATTCTAATTCTTAATCGGATTGCTGGTCACACAAGTGTGTGTGCTTTGTAAACATTTTTCAAGCTGAATATTAAGATATGTTCCGCTTTCGGTATGTTATTCTTTTTTTTTTTCCTGTATGTTATTCTTGAATAGAATGATTATTTGAAACAAACAACAAAAGTAAAAATGCTCCCATAGCTTGAAACATTTTAGAATTGCCTTAGGCTTCTGCCACTAAATCTTTTAAATATCCGCAAGAGTGGCAAATCTTTGAACTTTGTAGTTTGATTTTTTGATTCTAATCAAGTATCATTTGGAATCAAACCTGGGGTATAAAACGAGATAAAACCATTAAAAAATAAATAAAAACTCATACTTTGTGCTTTTCCTGTGGGATTTATCGACTGGTTCATAAGGCAATTCTAAGAGGACCTCTAAAGTGTTACGGGTGATGGTGGTGCAATTAAAAATAAGCACATCAAAAATGAGTACCTGGAAAGCCATCACTTACTGGCACACATTTTGGTATATTTGTTAAAAAATAAACAACAAGGACAGCCCAGGTGCCCTTTAGCACCACCTTCGGCCCCGGGCCTGACCCTGGAGACCTGGAATCAAGTCCTGCATCGGGCTCCCTGCGTGGAGCCTGCTTCTTCTCCCTCTGCCTGTGTCTGTCTGTCTGTCTGTCTCTCTCTGTGTGTCTCTCATGAATAAATAAAATCTTTTAAAAAAATAAAATAAATAAGGAAATAAAAATAAAAATAAACAACAAAACTATACCGCATATATTTCAGGGAAGACACAATAACAATACACTAGGCTGAAGTGTTTCTAGATCTTAGATAGCCATGACTTCCTTCTATTAGAAAAGAAGTAATTCTCAACTAACATGAGCGTGTTACAATCACTTGGCAGACGTGTGCATCTTGGAGAAAGCACCCTGGAGACACTGATCTACCCTGAGCTATGAATCACTGCTGGTGAAAGAGCCCCACTAGTTAACAAGTCTTGCATGAATGTGAAGAGCCAGATGTGTAGCAAGCAAGAAAATTCTATTTTGTCTCCATGGCTAAATCATACTAAGAACTATCACAAAACCATAGAAATTTAGCAATCCGGCCCTAGAAAATGTACATTAACGCATTAGTTGCTGCTTTGGCTTAACATAAATAAGAAAATGCACAGAGCGGTAAGGTTAATCTGAAGTATTTGATAGCTCTGACCAAGAGCTCACCACGTCAAAGGAAGTACCCTTCAGGAAGGACAAGTAGTCAAGCTACAGAGGAAAAACAAAAAAAGGCCTGTTGGTGTTTGATAGTCACTCCTCTAGTGCTTTTTCCTTCAATGCCCTGAAGAATTCAATACTTTCCATTACCATCTTATCTGATCTCTCCTACCTACCTCCACTCCACACAACCCAACCACACATACAAAAGAATCAATGGTCCATGAAAACTTCCATCACGAAAATTATAGCATGACCTACTGCTTTATCTCTTCTCCTT
Organism: Canis lupus baileyi; assembly: GCF_048164855.1. Classification (NCBI taxonomy): domain Eukaryota; kingdom Metazoa; phylum Chordata; class Mammalia; order Carnivora; family Canidae; genus Canis; species Canis lupus. The sequence goes on from NC_132871.1 coordinate 8,735,881, forward strand.
TGCAAGAAAAGGAAAATATCGACATCACCCAGAAAAGCTTATCTCCAATTCAGCAAAGAACCAGAGTTTATGACTCTGACTTCATGTTTTATCAAAACCCTACAGAGCTTGCCTCATTATCTTCCACTTTCTTTTTTCTTTTTTTAAATAAGCTCTATGCCTAACATGGGGCCTGAACTCTTGACCCCAGGATCAAGAGTTGCATGCTCTCCCGACTGAGCCAGCCAGGCGCCCTGCCTCATCATCTTTAGAGTTCAGCTTTCTAATCTTCACAGCACCTTTATAATGAGAATGTAAGACTACACTTGAGAACTCAGTATGGACAATGAAGAAGCATCCACAAGAAACTGTTTTTCAGGTCCAAATTGGAAGACTAACACCAAGATTTTCAATTTCAACTCAAAGTACATGTATAAAAGGAGAAATGCAAAAAAAAAAAACTGTGCTTAACAATGCTAAGTGCCACTCTTAATTACTAAGGAAATAAATGGTATTAGAAGATCCCTACTGGACTAGAAATCCTTTTTTCCCTCTTTTTGGATTACAATGAAGAACATTTTACTTACCTAACTTCAAATTTCTCTAATTCCACGTATTCGCTTACCTTTAATTTCACAAACTGCCATCTTTATACTTCCTTTGCTCCCTTTGCAAACATCATCTTGTGAATCATAGTAGGAAAGGATTCCATTATCTAAAACAAACCAACGAGGCTGCCAACCTACAAAGATTATAAATAACAAAAGATTACTAAGAAATGACTTTAATCACATACAAAACTATGGTTTCAAAATTTGCCACCCATGTTTTCTTGGCTCTAAAAGTAACATTCTGACAATGAAATTTTAATGGCCAACGCTCACCCAAAATGTTCTTGCCTTAATCCCACTTCTACAGAAATCTATAGATCAGCAAAAATATAGGGAGTAATACCTTTATTCTGGCTCACAACCTTCTCATTAACAACCCATGAGACCCATCCTCAGTAATAACCCTACACAGGGTAAAACATGACTAAGCCCCTTTTCCTGAAGGGAACAGAGTTGTGTTTCAATGTAATGGAAAAGGCAACAGAAACGCAGATTCTAGCCCCAGCTCTAGTCTCACTCTTTAGTTAGATAAGCTGAAACAAATCTTTTTATTTCAACAAATAGCAAAAATTCTCAGTCTCCGTAATGAGCAGATTGAACAAGATGACCTCTCAGGTGCCAGCGACCCAGACCTTTAATTCTGCAATGTGACCCCTCTCTTCCACGTTGCCTAAGCAAACTGCCGTGCACAAGCAAGTGCTGAATGAATTCCAGCCTCTTCCACGGAAGATGCATACTCTGTGTGAGAACATGGACTCCCCACAATCCCTCTCTCCTTGCCCTGCTGCTCCACAGCTCAGGCACAAATGCTAGAAACTGCGATCATTCATTTCAGTTGTGTTTATTCAGGGACTAGATTACACAACTGTCATAGACTTGGCTCTAAAGCAAACCTGAGGATGAGGTTGATGGCTTTCCCCAGAGTTCAACTGCCACTCTTGCAAGCCAAACTCAAATGTTACCTAAAATCTTAACACGCATGCTACTAACTTACAACACTTCATTGATTAATAACACAGTGGACTCTTCCCACAGGGTGACTGTCCTTGTTCTTTCTGTAACTATTAAATCACAATTTGGCCTGCTCACATTAGACATGGCCTGCGATATGCTTAATTCAGTTTCTCCAGGGCCAAATAGTAGCAAGACAGTGGCAGATGGGAGATTCATTCTTACATCCTAATACAGACCCAGGACTTATCTCCCCAACTGGCTTTTCCTGTAACACTTGAAATGACAGCATCGAGTCATCATAAAGAGGTTAAATTTCACAAGAGGGAAGGTCATAATATAGTTCAGAAAGATGGGCATCTAAAATAATTAAAATACGTTTCAAACACTTGGAAAAATCTTACTATGAAACACTATAACCCTTAATGAGGCCTATCAAATTAAAAGGCAAGTTCTTTCGGTACAGGAGCTTTATCTGGTCTGTCGTTGCATTCCCAGCACCTAGAATGGTGCCTGGTACATAACAGGCGCTAAAAAAAAAAATGTATATATCTCAATTAAATGAGTGATTAAATACCAGAAAAATGAGATAATGCATGTTATTCATGAGAGTAAAGATATGCTGTATATTCCATGAAAGTGTATCGTAATATGGAGCACACAGAGAAACGATGAAAACATTATCTTTCCAAACACTAATTCACCACCGGCAAACAAATTATAAGCAGAGTGGTAAAAGTACACTCCACCCCAGATGTAGTGTGCCTATAAGACAAATTATGATTTTGTAAACCTTCATTATTGTGATTCAACATTGCTTTAAAACAAATAACGAGCAAAATGACTCATTTAGAATTTGTAGCAACTTGAAAGGTGACCATGGTGAAACATATTAAAATAATTAAGACTGTTATCTCTGCACACCTTTTCAAAGACATATTTAATTAAAACAATCTAAATGATTCATACAGGTAGATAATAGAGGGCTATATGAGAAAGATTCATAGGCATTCTTTAAAAAAAAAAAAAGAACACTGTCTTTTTATCTTCAATGTTACTGAAATCCTTATTCTCTACAAAGGATTCTCAAAGAACAGTGTCATGAAACTGAAAGGTTCCTTCAGGATCATTCATTATGAAGAGCTGCTCATTCTTCTGACCTAAGATGAACTAAAATTAATAATCGGCATGCCACTGAGTCAAATTTATATTTTTAAAGTGGAATTCTTTCAAACCAAAGATTTCATTTCAGCAAGCTTCTACAATGCATACTAGCAGTTTGCTTAAATGCTCTGCAAAGACTAAAAGCTTAAGCACATGTGGTTAAAAGCTCAACCAGCTGGTGTTCAGTGCCCCAGATGAGAAAGATGGCCACCAAGACATTTGGCTCCAGGAATAAATTATGACTCATCTCAGTAATCACCCATTGCTCTAGGCTAGGCATAAGCGGCTCCTCCCAAGACACTGTAGACACTATGCTTATGAATATTTACAGTGAGACAATCATTTGCATTTCAAAGCATGGAAACCACTATCTTTAAACTTAATACTGTATCTCAACTAAACAGCATAACTGTTCTCACAACTGCCCAAAGGAAAATGCTTAAGGAAAAAATACCTCGTTTTCTAAACATTTCCCACTAAAACGTGTTATTTCTAGAAACAAAGTGTTTTACGTTTTATGGTTGAGCAAAACAAAACATGCAGGTATCATAAATGCCAAAGCATTTGCTGCTACAAATCAGGCTTTAGCATTCCAATTAATTGGAAAGAGAGAGTGATGGAAGGAAGGAAGGAAGGAAGGAAGGAAGGAAGGAAGGAAGGAAGGAAGGAAGGAAGGAAGGGAGGAAGGAAGGGCAACTGTAGCTCAAGCTTATGCTTTAAAGTATTTATGTGCAGATTTTGCACAAGGTCAGGGTATTTATGTGCAGATTTTGCACAAGTTGAGTGCACTATGCAGTTACAAAGGGGTTCAACACTCCAGGCAGAGTAAGAAAGTGGGTATCAAGTCAAGACGCCTGTTATACTGGAACAAGAAATCTGTTTGCTACGTAACCTTATTTTAAACCCATTTCCTTTCCCGTAATGTGGCGAGATCACAGAATCCTGGACCTTCAAGATAAACGAACTGCTCATCCTGTGCTTCACAGACTGAGATCTTTAGACGGTAAGTGTCTGGTCTTCAGTGTCGGTTGATGGCTCATCGGCAGAGATGAGCCTAAGACTCGGAATTAAGGCTCTTTTAATGAGCAAGGCTGTTGGTGTCACGGCCCTGCTGGTCTCTCATTTCTGCAAAACTCCAAAGTCCAGAGATTTTTCCTTCCGACCCACTTCCCGGGTGACACGGACCTGACTTGGTCCACTTGTGCGTATTTGCACTTGGCCTCCAACCATTTCTCACACACTTACCTGGATTCCAAAACCTAAAGGTGTATCCGACAACCAACTCCTAAAAGAGAACGTGATCTGGGAACAGTTTAACAACTCCCCACAGGGAACTTTTTAAATGACCGTGCTAAAAAAAAAAATAAAAAGAAAGAAAAAGAAACAGAGGAGAGATTTCTTAACACTGAATCTGGATCTGAGAGGAGCCACCCCGGCCCCAGGGCGGACGACTCCGTGGGCCACGGGCGCCGAGGGAAGGGTGCGGTGGGCGGAGGCGGCGACCACCCGGGCGGCGGGGCTGGAAACTGTCCCGGAAGCTACGGGAGGAAACCGGGAGGGTGACGCGGGGACCCGAGGGCCCGGGAGGGCGCGCGGCCTGGAGGCCAGCCCCGCAGAGCCCGCTCCTAGGGCGGGGGCCGGGCGCCGGGTCAGCCCGCAGCACCGGGCGCGGGGCTCGGCGAGGGTCGCCGCGGGCCAGGTGCACCCCCCGCCCCCGCCCCCGCCGCCCAGGCCCGGGCCTGTCCCGCCGCCCCCCGGGGCCCCGCGCTCCGACCTGTCAGGTAGTTGGTCCACTTGTACAGAACCCCCTCCATGCTTCAGGGCCCCGCGCCGCGCATCCTCCGGCCGGGCGCCCGCCGCGCTGCTGGGTGGGCGCGGAGCGTGGGCAGCCGCTCCCGGCCCGACTCCCCCGGCGCTCAGCCCGCGCCGCCGGGACGTGGCGGCCCCTAGAGGCCGGGGCGGCGGCCGCCGCGTGCAGCTCGGGGGCCGCCCCGCGCGGGCTCTCGCATCCCCGGGCGGCGGCGGCGGCGGCACCGGCACAGGCTCAGGCACCAGCGCCCCCGGCTCCGGCTCGCGCTGCCAGCCCGCGGCTGCGCCCTCCCGCGCCCCGGCTGCGCCCTCCCCCCCCGCCCCGGGCTCCCCGCTTGCTTTCATTGACCCCGACGTCGCTTTCACTTCCTGGATGAAAGGGGCCGGCTCGTCCCGGGAAACCCCTCCCCGGCGGCGGGGCCGGAGGAGCGGGCGCGGCCTGCAGCCCCGCGGGGAGGGGGCCGGGCGCCAGGGGGCGGGGGGGGGGCGGGTGCAGCCCGGGCCTCCTCCTCCTCCTCCTCCTCCCCCCCCCCACCCCGCCCCGGGTCTCCCCGCCCTCGTCCCCCCCCGTGCCCGGGAGAGGCTCGGAGCTGCCGGGCAGAGGCCTGCAGCCCGCGGGGAGGGGGTCGGGGGGTGCAGCCCGGGCCTCCTCCGCCGCCGCCCCCCCACTCCCGCCCCAGGTCTTCCCCTCTTACCCCCCCAGAGGCCCGGAGCCGGCGGGCGGCGGCCTGCACCCCGCGGGGAGGGGGCCGGGGGGCGGGGGGTGCAGCCCGGGCCTCCTCCTCCTCCCCCTCCTCCCCCCCACCCCCGCCCTGGGTCTCCCCGCCCTCGTCCCCCGCCCCTGCCCGGGAGAGGCCCGGAGCCGGCGGGCGGAGGCCTGCACCCCGTGGGGAGGGGGCCGGGAGACGGGGTGCAGCCCAGGCCTCCCGCGGGGCCAAGGACTCCTCCTCCGCCGCCCCCCCCAGCCCCGGGTCTCCCAGCCCCCGTCCACCCCCCTACCCCCACCCGCACCCCCACCCCCGGGAGAGGCCCGAGCCGGCGGGCGGAGGCCTGCAGCCCGCGGCGCGCTCAGCCCCGGGGAACCCCGAGCACCCGCCGCCCGCGCGCACGTCCCGCAGGAGGCGCGGGCCTCTCGGGCTTCCCCCTCCCCCCCGCCGGCGGTGGCGGGTGGTCGTTCCAGGAACGTCAAAGACCACGCATTTGTGGTTCGCTCCTTGCCTCCTCACACTCGGGGGGCCCAGGAAATGATCTCCTGGGAGGGCAGTGTGCGCTGAGGGTCCCCCGGGAAGGCGCCGCCCCAGGGGACGGTCCCCACGCCGACAACTAACCTCAGATGGCCTCTGCTTCATTTAGAATATAAAACAGGGGGGACATTTTAAAATAAAAAACAAAAAGAATATGAAACAGGGAACCAGACTTTGGGATTTATTTCATTCTAGACATGGCTTTCTCCTAGCTTTCATTTTAAGAAATGATCATCTTACATAATGACAATAATTCAGGGGGCGCCTGGGGGGCTCAGCGGTTGAGCATCTCCTTGGGCTGGGGGCGTGACCCCGGGGTCCTGGGATCGAGTCCCGCACCCGGCTTCCTGCAGGGAGCCTGCTTCTCCCTCTGCCTGTGTCTCTGCCTCTCTCTCTCTCTCTCTCTCTCTCTCTCATAAATAAATAAATAAAATCTTTTAAAAAAATAATGACAATAATTCAGACTTATGAAATGCTGCAAGCGTTGAGCCAAGCCGGCTCAGTGCTGCGGTTTTGCCTCGCATCCCCGAGCCAGCTAGAACGGCACCTCTCTTTCCAGAGCCTGATCTAGGCCTGCGCTGAAGCTTTTCTGATTTGGTCTGTAGAAAGTGTTGGGGTGTTCAGTTGGAAACCAGGTGACTCGGTGAAAGGGCAGGGAGACCGATAGAGGATGGATGGCTGTGTCATGAATATAGTTACAGTTGCTGAGACAGACAATCCGTGGGGTGGCTAGAAGGCCGCGGTGATGGGGGTAATAAAATTCAATTTTTCTGTATATTTGGAAGTTTTTCATACTAAATAAAATGTTGCGCGGGGTTAAGACTGGCTTTGTGTTCAAACTCGGCCAAACCCCGGCTGCATATTAGCTGTGAGATTGGAACAAAAGGGCCGAAGACTCCAATTACTTCATTTTCTCATCCGTGTACAGTGGATGGTCACCAGGCTCGCAGAGCTGGTAAGAGAAAGGACACCGTCAAGTTTTCCCCCAATCTCCCACGAGCCCTCAAATGAAGGGCGGCCCCGAGTGGAGAGGAGGGGAAAGAAATGCAAACCAGCTGCAGGTCCCACATCGCTGGAGCTGGCTGGTGGGAAACGCCTTTGACGGGGCGAGGAGCTGCAGCACCTGCTGTTTACTGGCGACCAGGTGGCGTCAGATAGTGTGTGGCTGGGATCCCTGGGTGGCGCAGCGGTTTGGCGCCTGCCTTTGGCCCAGGGCGCGATCCTGGAGACCCGGGATCGAATCCCACGTCGGGCTCCCGGTCCATGGAGCCTGCTTCTCCCTCTGCCTGTGTCTCTGCCCCCCCCTCTCTCTCTCTCTCTCTCTGACTATCATAAAAAAAAAAAAAAAAAAAAAAAAAGATAGTGTGTGGCTTAGCCTGGAACCTCGTAATGCGTGACTCCACCCCGAGGAGGTGCTTTCAAGGACACTCCCCCCCAGCAGCAGAGAGCCTCCCCCGATGGCCGGCTCGTTCCCTATAGGGGGGGGTGGGGGTTGAAGACAAACCTTTTACGCCCAGAAATGACAGCCGTATTCTCTGACTACAACATCCCAGTCCCAGGCTGTGTGTGTATGTCTCCGGCCGGTTTCATTTTAGGAAACGCGATCGTGACCACCGAAGCCCGAGGAAACAGTCCGTAAAATACGTGGATTTTCCGAGGAGTGGTGCAAGAGCCTTCAAGACCGGTGACAACCATCCGAGGCGCGGGGATTCCGAGGCGGAGCGCGCAGCCCGGAGGGGGCGTGGCCCCTGGTCGCCCCGCCCCCGTTGAGGCCACGCCCCCTCGTGGCCCCGCCCCCAGCCCTCTGTGACGTAGAACAATGCCTGCCACGCGTCGGAACTCGGCTGCCCTCCCTGGCCGCTGCAGCTGAGCGCTAGTGACACGCGTGGGGGACGCCGTGGTCATCGGGGGGGGGTCAGCTTCGGGAATCATGCCATTTCCACTCAGATTCCTCATTTTCTTTTGTGTAGGGGGCATTATTACTGCTCAGGGACAAAAGGAAGAGGGGAGCACAGAGGCAGTGAAAATCGAAGTTTTGCATCGTCCAGAAAACTGTTCCAAGAGCAGCAAGAAGGGAGACCTGCTAAATGCGCATTACGACGGCTACCTGGCGAGCGACGGCTCGAAATTCTACTGCAGGTAGGCAATGCTGTGAACTGCTCCTGCGCGCAGCTGGTGCATGGAACCCAGGCTCCCCTGTACCGACCAGAAGCCTCAGTGGTTGGTGCGGGGCTTGTTCTTGTTATCGCACCCCGGGGGGAAAGTGGACTCCTACGATATGCAGTCCCCTACTGAACGGTTACTTTTTCAACTATTGAACATGTTGGCCCAAGAGATCATCGGAAATCAGTACAACCACACACACCCAGACCACCTCCACCACCACCCCCTTTGGGATCTATAGAAGTCAAGGTATTGTCTGCAAGGCTGTTCTCAACTTTTTTTTTTTTTTTTTTTTTTTGCCGTATGTTGGAGTCACTTTATTTATTTTAAAGATTTTATTTATTCATTCATGAGAGACACAGAGAGAGAGAGGCAGAGACACAGGCAGAGGGAGAAGCAGGCCCCATGCGGGGAGCCGGATGTGGGACTCCATCCTGGGCCTCTAGGATCACGCCCTGGGCTGAAGGCAGCGCTAAACCGCTGAGCCCCCCCAGGCTGCCCTGTTGGAATCACTTTATAAAGATTTAGGTAGAAAAAGTTTGAGAGATTTTATTTAGCCTTCAGAAGCACGGTATTTACAGGCTCAGGGCCACTTTCCAGCTGTATCCAAAAACCAGAACACCAATAACTTGCCCCCTGGTGTCTTATGGGTCCTGTGTTTTCCCATCTCTCCGCCCCCCCCCCCCAATCTCAATCACTGCCTGCTCTGATTTAATTGATCGTTTGTTACTCAGAGGAAGAATGGCTTTTCTTCATCTGTACCATTGCCTCATAAAGATAGGATTGGGAGAGTTAGTTTTCACATTTGGAAGAAAATAGATATATGTAATAAAAGCTACAAATTTTAATTATTATTATTATTATTATTATTTTTTACAAATGTTAATTGTTCAAATGACTTTTTGAGGCTAAACCTGCACCATCATTTTTTTTAGAACAAACCCAGAAAGGTTAAAGGAGTTCTTTGTACAAAGCCATGCAGCTAGTTGGAGGCCCGAGATCTATTAAAAAGGGAACTACTGGGGATCCCTGGGTGGCGCAGCGGTTTGGCGCCTGCCTTTGGCCCAGGGCGCGATCCTGGAGACCCAGGATCAAATCCCACATCGGGCTCCCGGTGCATGGAGCCTGCTTCTCTCTCTGCCTCTCTCTCTCTGTGACTATCATAAATTTAAAAAAAAAATAAAAAATAAAAAAACTTTAAAAAAAAAGGGAACTACTGAATAGTATTTGTGAAGATGGCAATTAAAAAGATAATGACATGACTAATGACTAGCTTTGGGCAAATCATACTTCTTTCTGGCTTTATGAAAGAAGTTTGAGCCAAACATCCCGCCAGGGGGTTCAGAATGAATGTTAATATGGGAAAAGAGAGGACTCCCAATTTTAAATTGTAACTAAATGTCCAAGGTATATATATATATTTTAAAGATGTTATTTATTTATTTGATGGGGTTGGGGGAGAGAACAAGCATGAGCAGGGGAAGTGGCAGAGGGAGAGGCAGAAGCAGACTCCTGGCTGAACTGGGAGCCAATGCAGGGCCCCAGCCAAGTTCCCTGAGATCATGACCTGAGCAGAAGGCAGAGCTTAACCAACTGAGCCACCCAGGTGCCCCTCCCATGTATTTTAAAGTTTAATTTTTCTTTTTCTGTTTTTTTAGGGATTTTGATTATTTATTCATGAAAGAGAGAGAGAGGCAGAGACATAGGCAGAGAGAGAAGTGGGCTCCCTGCAGGGAACCTGACCCAGGATGATCCCAGGACCCCAGGATCACGCCCTGAGCCAAAGGCAGACACTTAACCACTGAACCACCCGGGTGTCCCTAATTTTTATTTTTCTTAAAATCAGCTTACCTAAGTGTTGTTTTTTATTATAGCCGGACACAAAACGAAGGCCACCCCAAATGGTTTGTTCTTGGTGTTGGGCAAGTCATAAAAGGCCTAGACATAGCGATGATGGATATGTGCCCTGGAGAGAAACGGAAAGTGATTATACCCCCTTCATTTGCATATGGAAAGGAAGGCTATGGTAAGGTGTTTTAATATTATTATTTCTAAGTTATATTTAAAAATAAATCATAGCTTTGGGTATATATCCAAAAGAGTAAAAGCAGGGTCTCAAAGAGATATTTGTAAACTCTTGTTCATAGCAGCACCATTCACAATAGCCAAAAAGTGGAAATAACCCCAGTGTCCATTGACCAATAAATGGAAAAACAACATGTATACACATAAAATAGAATATCATTCATTCTACGTGTTACAACACAGATGAACCTTGAGTACATTATATTAAATGAAATAAGTCAATCACAAAAAAAAAACACCGTATGGTTTCATTTGTACGCCGTATGCGGGATAGTCAAATTCGAAGAAAAGTGGTTGCCAAGGCGCTGGGAGAGGGTGGAGTAGAGGCTTTGCAAGGTGAAATAGTTCTGAAGATTGGTTGCACAGCAATGTGAATGTAGGAAACTGTACTGAACTGTATGGTTAAAATGGTTCCAGTAGTAAATTTTACATTACATGTATTCCCCACGATTAAAAAAAATTTTTGACTCACTAAAAAAAATAAAAAATATTTTTAAAATCACAGAGAAATAGTTACAGAGCTATAAACTTAAGCTGTTTCTAGTCCAGTCCACCATGGTCCCCACTTTTTACAAATAAAGAAAATAAGACATTGTTGGAAGACAGATCTCTGGCCAGAGTTCTTTCCCTCACGTAGTGGCAGTACTCATAAAGATCCTGTATATTTTAAAAGCTCTACCTTAGTCATTTTTACTTGTTTTAGTCCATGTTATTTTATCATTACATAAATGTCTATAGCATATACCTTAGCTAAGCAGAACCAAAGTCAAATTCATAAAATTCAGGAAACTGAAACATAAGATTTTAGAGTAAAAGGACAGCACAGAAATGTAGTAAAAAAAGAACACCTAAATATAAAAAAGCTGCCAGTCACTATTACCCAAATTCAGGAGCAGCCTTGAAATGTGGAAAAAATGAACTGCTTCTTTCAATATCTTTCCTATTTTTAAAATCCCACTATAAGATCTGAGAACCTAAGTAGAGCAGATAAATGGGGAAATTTTTTCCAACTACGATGAAGACACTTACCAGTAATAAAAATGATCTAGTCCTAAAAATAGGCAGGCAGCCCACTAGCAAAAAAATACAAATGACCTTTAAATCTATGGGAATACTTAGTTGCCTTAATAATTAAAGAAAGAGAAAACAAAATGAGACACCATTTTCACTGATCAGATTCTCAAAGGCAGAAAAGTTGGCACAGGTATAGAAAAGTAGCAGTCTCATGCATTATTGCTGGGAATGTAAATCACTCGATCTTTCTAGCAATTTTTATCAAGATTTAAAAGCACATACCCTCTGACCCAATAGTTCCATTTACAGGAATGTTACACAAAGGTATATATAAAAGACATTCATCAGGCTTTTATTTGGTAGCAAAAAACCGGAAACTACCTGAGTATCCATCAATAGGGAATTTCTTAAGGGACCCCTGGGTAGCTCTGCAGTAGAGCTTCTGTCTTCAGCTCAGTGCGTGATCCTGGGGTCAGAGGAGGAGGATGAGTCCCATGTCGGGCTCCCTGCATGGAGCCTGCTTCTCCCTCTGCCTGTGTCTCTGCCTCTCTCTGTGTGTGTTTCATGAATAAATAAATAAAATCTTCAACAAGAAAAAAAAAAAAAACAATAGGGAATTAGTTAAATTATGCTATATTGGTACAATGGATTATGGTGCTGCCAATAAAAAGAATGCCACAGAGCCATATATATTAATATATTAAAAGAAAAATGGGATAGGGTGCCTGGGTGGCTCAGTCAGTTTAGCCTCTGCCTTTGGCTCAAGTTATCATCTCAGGGTCCTGGGATCAAGCCCCCCATTGGGCTCCCTGCTTAGCAGGTGGGAGTTTGCTTCTCCCTCCCCCTCTGCTCCTTCCCACCTCCCCCACTCATGCACACACACTCTCTCTCTAATAAATAAAATCTTAAATATAATAATAAAATGAAATGGGATAGAGTGTATTCATGCAAGGAGTATTTATTGAGCATCAGTGCCAAGCCCTGTCCCAGGCCTTGAGCATAAAGCCGTGTACAAAGAAGAAACAACTTCCTATCCTCAAAGATCTTACATGGGAGGGGCAGGATTTCACATATGCATCATGAATCTCCTCTCCATATTTATATGTGGAAGGATACACAGTCATCTGATGACATTAAGTGTTCCTGAGAAGGAAGCCTGAGGGTGAGGGTAAGGAGATGTCTTACTCTCTAATATTTTGTACTGTTTAAATTTTTTTGCCATGCACATGTATCAATTCTTCCAAAATTAGGGGCACCTGGGTGGCTCAGCAGTTGAGCATCTGCCTTTAGCTCAGGGCTTGATCCTGGGATAGAGTCCCACATCGGGCTCCCCGCAGGGAGCCTGCTTCTCCCTCTGCCTGTGTCTCTGCTTCTCTCTCTGTGTCCCTAATGAATAAATAAAATCTTTAAAAAAATTTTTTTCCAAAATTAAAATTTTTTTTAATTGCTAACATTAAAAGTGGAGCTGAATAAAGAGGGAAAATGTTTAAAGGGGGGGGAAATGGTCAGCCTGGCAGAGGGTTGGTTTTTACTTTGCATTCTCATTTAGGTTCTTGCTCTCTATTGCTTTGTGAAAACTAAAGAATTATTCCCTCCTCACCTATTTAGAACCCTTGCTATCTCCACTTATTTGAAATATTTCGTATATAATTAAAGTCGTTAAGGATTAGTTTTCTACGAAGAGATATTGTCATTATTCCCAAATATTTCGTCAGAAAGGTCACACCATCTTTGAAAATATTTGGTTAACTTATTAATAGTAGTGATTCTCTTACCTGTTCTTTCGAGTAAGAGGAGGGGATTGCTGCCCCAAATTGGATTGCAGGGAAGCTAGTGGCACAAAACAGACCCAATCAGACCAAAAACTCCTATGGAGGGAGACAGCTCCAGGTAACTATAGCTTCATTCTCAAGGCTTTCAGCCAATCATTTGTTCCAATCAAAATAGCTCCCATGGAACCATAATTTATCTATCCTATTTTTAGTTGTTGAGGAATCTGGGAGAAGGAGAGAAAAAAATTAAAGATAAATTAAGTTGAATGCAATTCTTGCCCAAAAATATTGTCATAGGTTGAGGCCGATCCTAGGCAAGATGATACAGGCAAAGTTTGCCTTTTAGGCTCATTTTAACTACATCCTGTGTCGTCAGTAGGTGCTCATCCATCCTCTTGGGCCCCCTTCCCTGTAGCAAATGACCACTTTGTTATCCTTTTTGTAAACTAGCTTATGCTTAGCTATGAATGATTGCCCAGGCTAAGGTAATCTAAGCTAATTAAGCTATTAATAAACTGCCTAAGCTATTAATAAACCAGATACTTACTTGCTGCAGAGATGTACTCGTTTAACTCTGAGGAAGTTAGTTCATATTCAATTTGAGGTGTTGCTCATAAACATAAAAAGTTGAATCTCATTAGTAACACCACCAGCACTTTTGTTTTACACATAAGGAAACTGAGGCCCAACAAAAGCTTGTTCTTTGGAACATACTTAACTGCTGGCTTATCTGCATTACAATAGGTAGGATTAGATTACGAAAAAGTTGAGTGGGGAGACCCTGGGTAACTGCTTAACAAACTGCTTCTTGATCGAATAAGCTTTTTTAAATAAGATGTTATTGAGACCTAACGTCAAGCATGACTTTATTTTAGGTGGTACTTGAAGAAGGCTTTCCTCTGTGCAATATCCTTGCTTCACGTGACAAGCACCCCTGCATGTCTTGAAATGCATGTGACTTTTAGTGCTTAATTAACAGTACACCTGGTATGTATAGATTCTTTACATTAACTCCCACGCCTTTGATCTGCTTCTCTAAATACAGGTAATTCTATAGCAAATTCACCTTTTTTCTCTTTCCTGTGCTCTAATTTCTCTGTAAGACAAAAGCTGATTGGCAGTATTTTCTGTGTGTATAGTAGAGTTATTGGGAAACTTGTATGTACTTGTACTATTTTTTCTTAAGAAATTTGTGTTTTTAGGTTGTCTTTATTGTCATTAGTTATTTCCCTGTCATAAGGAGATTGTCATTGGACAGAATAGGAATGGATTTTGTAAAAATGATCATTGAATTAATCTCTGCCTCTTTTACTCTAAAGTTAGGTAATAGGTGGTACATTGCTTGGAACTCCATTAGTCAGAGGATGCATGGGCAGATTTTTCTATGTCCTGGCTTCGGAGATGACTGATCATTTCTCCTTTCGGTTACAGCTTTCAAGCTCTTTTCTTTTTGGGTTATAGGAATACTTTAGCAAGAATTCTCCACTGTTTCACTAAAGAAGTTCCTATTTCCTTCAAAGAACAAACAGCCATTTAAAAAATAAACCACAGGGGCATTCATTCAACAAATATCTGAGTGCCTGTAATGGATGAAACTCTAGGCAATATTGGGACACAAGCTAAACCCTGCCTCTTAGCGAGTCATTTCTGCAGATTATTTTCATGAAATGGTCATCTGAAATAGCCCATAGCTTGCTAAGATCATCTGTGACATCAGTGAATAGGTTAACTTTATTCAGGAGGACTATTCAACTTAATACTTAACACTTTTTATGTGATTAGAGATTTCATAAAAGTGTTACTGTCATTGCACTCATTTTTTTTAATGTCTGTAAAGGATTGGATAAACAAGTGTATTGAAATAGATGTTTTCTTTATGCTTCCAAGTAACTCTACAGTATCATTTTTTAAAAGATTACTGATTTACACTTTGAAATTTTTCTGCCCATGAATTTCTTCGTTGCACTAGCTCTGTATAATGACAGGGTATATTAATAAAAAATACACGAGTTGTGTCTATTTTAATTCAATTAGGAAGTAATGGCCCACTAGGTTCTTAAAGCTGATTTGGTTTAAAAACACTGAAAATTTTTCCTTAAAAGTGTTTAGTAAGCGGTTTTTATAAACAGGAAATAACAATCATAATGCTATAATGGCTATTCATGAATGCATATTTGAACATTTTCTTCATGTAAATTAAACTTAAAAATTATACCTTTAGCAGAAGGCAAGATTCCACCCGATGCAACATTGATTTTTGAGATTGAACTTTATGCGGTGACCAAAGGACCACGAAGCATTGAAACATTTAAACAGATAGACACGGACAATGACCGGCAACTCTCTAAAACTGAGGTAATTCAAACAAATTCAATGCGTAAGGCCTAATTTTTCATCACGTCTATGTTACATCTGTTATTTTTTTTAGCTCTACTGAGCATGGGCTGATTACTTTGCTTTTATAGAGCTGGTTGCTAAAAAAAATCTGAGCTTCAGGAAGAAAGAAAATTGCTTTTTTAATATAAAACTTTGTAACTGAGTCATCCTGTTCAGTTGCCTTCCTCCCTGCCAGAGGGTCATTAAAATACCAAGCTAATCTGTACAGGGCATTTCCAGCTTCTAGACTACAAGAACCGATCTCGTTCAAGTAGGAATTTATAACAGTGCCAGTAATTTCTACCTCACAGGATTGTGGGGATTACATGGGATTATGAAAAGAGCTAGCAAGAATTTGAATTGTGTGCATTAGAAACTTAGTAAGTGGGAGCCAGGAGTTCACTAACCAGCTTCTGCATTCCAGTTAGCCTTGTGTATGAATTGAGGGATTAATAAAGATGTCAAAGAGCAATAATAAATTCTTTCATACTTTCTCAGTACCGGGTACTACTATAAGCACCTCAGCCTGTCATTTAATCTTTATGACAGTTTATGAGATAGACACTTGTCATTATCTCTATGTTACAGAAGGGGGAGAAATGATGCCCAGACAGGTTAGGTAACTGGCCTAAAGTCACACCACGCTAAGTAGCAAAATCAGACCACACCCTGGCAGTCTGGCTCTACTACTGTGCTTTTTTTTTTTTTTTTTAAGACTTATTTATTCATGAGAGAGAGGCAGAGACACAGGCAGAGGGAGAAGCAGACTCCATGCAGGGAGCCCAACATGGGATTTGATCCCAGGTCTCCAGGACCAGGCCCTGGGCCAAAGGCGGCGCTAAACCGCTGAGCCACCCAGGCTGCCCTACTACTGTGCTCTTAACCGTGGCCTTCCCTTCTGCTTTTGGGGAATTTCCAGAATATATGTTTCAGGGCGAGTGTTTGTACTGTTGAAGACTGGTGCCTTCCTTAAACCCACTGACTATACCCTTTTTGCTTACATTGAGTGACCAGCTATCCCCCCTCTTGTTTGGAGACAGTTTAATATGCATGACTCTATCACCCAAGTAATATAGATGGTACCTGAGTCACCTGAGTCGTTGATTTCAAGAGACAAATAAGCCCCCTTGTTCTGTTTCTTTTTCCTCTCTCTCTCTGCAGTCCTTCCTCCACCCTGATTCCACTTCCTCCTGCAGGATATTAGTAAGGATGGTCCCCTGCAGTTCCTTTGTTGCTCAGCAGTGGAAGAGGGATATGTGAATGAAAACATCCCCCATTCCTTAAGAAGGACAATTAGAGGGTTGGCATATTCATCCCAGGACTTACTTTATGTTGACTCCTTATGAGTTTTATTTAGAGTGACCAGCAGCAGATGAATACGTAGCACCCAAGAGCTCAGCCTGTGCACACAGACCATCCCTTATCAAATGCAAAGAGGCATGTTCTGCAGCATGAATACTCTTCAGTAGACCAACCTTATGGGCTCTGTAGTTCTTTCTGGAAAATAAAAGTAGAGAAAGTCCAAAAACAGTGACCTGCTTAGCAGCAGTCTGCCCAAATGTCTCTTGGGTATCAGCTGCATAATCACCAGATGGTAAGAGTGACTTCCACATGTGTGAATAATAATAGCTATCTTTTATTGACATCTATAAATGTTACAGTAATCTTCACATCATTACTACGATCTAGATACTGTTTCCCCCCTATTAAACAGGACAAAATTGAGATCCAGAGAGGCTAAATTATTTGTCCAAGACCACACAACGAGTGCAAGACAAAGCCTAGATTTGAAACATGAACTAAAAGAAACTACTTCCCTTCATTGTCAGAAAGATTGAGTCAATTATTTCTTTAGTGTAAGATGGGAGAGGAGAGGAACACAGTATTTTTATTAAATTAGGAAGTAGAGACAGTATGAAACTTAGCACCAGCAAAATTAAGGTTATGTTCTTACCCACTGTCTCTTTGTACCTCTCCATCACAGTGTACTAGAAAAGTACATCTTGAGAGTCGGTAATAGTGGTTATGAAAATATATTTACTTAGCAACTGAGGAATATTTGAGGTTCTTTAAAACTCTTTTCACCTACATAGGATTGCTAAAGCTCAACTGGAAGAAAAATGTATCTTCCTTGATAGGACTGAAGTCCCACTTGCGAACAGTTGATCTTTCTAAAATAAAGTCTAGTCGTGTTGGACTGAGTTGGGATACATACTGCTAAAAACCTCTCAGAATTCAACTTTAACTTTCAAAAATACTCATGCCTTTAAGGTGCCCAGCCTGGCGGAATATTATCTCCAGATTATTGTATGTTGCTTTTTTTAGTTATCATATATTAGCACTTTCCAATGGAAATATAGTTGAGTCACATACGTAACTTACAAACTTTAGTAGCCACATCTTAAAAAGCGAAAAGAAACTGGTGAAATGAATTTTAGTACTATGTTTTGCCTAACTCAGTATATCTATAATACCTCCCTTTCAACATGAAATCAATGTAAAAATTATCAATATTTTTTATTGTCTTCAAAATTTGTTGTATATTTAACCCTTAGAGTAGCATGTCTCTATCTGATCGAGCCAGTTTCAAGTGCTGAGAGTCCCCATGTGGCTAGTAGAAATGTCATATTACACAGAGAAAGAATACTTAATACCTGTGCTTTATTTGACATTATTATTATAGAGGTTGTCATAGTTATGTAGATTTGAAGGAGAGTTATAGAAATGTAGAAAGATTAATTGAATTTTTTTTTGAAACCTAGCCTATGGTTGAGTTTTGTTGATAATACATTAATATGCATTAATTTTAGAGATTACCAAAAAAATGCCAATTTGGAGTTTATTTACTAGTAGAAATCCTTAAGAATGATTTTCCTTTCATAATGTAGACAGTATAGATTATTGAAAGACAATTAGTTTCAACAAAATTCAATTCCTATGTTAATCTTTGAGTATGTACCACTAACCATCTATAACCTCAGGGGAAGCTAATTTGAAGATGTTTCTTTTCAGAAAATTGCTTCAAAGGTTAAAAGAATAAAACCTCAAATGGTTTTTAAAGATTTTATACCACTTATTATAAGCAGGCTTAGAGTTTCCTCATGTAAACATTTCCTTAAAGTTACTGAAAATTTACTGTGGTCCCTCTGTATTAAAGACATTATTTTGGCCCTCTAGATAAATCACTACCTGAAAAGGGAATTTGAAAAAGATGAGAAGCCACGTGACAAGTCATATCAGAATGCAGTTTTAGAAGATATTTTCAAGAAGAATGACCATGATGGTGATGGCTTCATCTCTTCCAAGGAATACAATGTATATCAACATGATGAACTATAGTATATTTTTATTTCTAAGTTTTCTTAGCTACTTACTGTACTTTATATATAAAACAAAGTCCCTTCTCTAGAACTTGTATTTTCTGTTTTCCTCCCACGAGAACATATTTTAATATCCTCAATACATGTAATTTGGCATAATAAATGTGTGTTATTTTGCAAATTTAACCTTCAGGAAAAGTATCATTGTGTTTCCCTATTGCTTTATTCTGTGAACACGAATTGCAGCACCACGAAAATAGATCTCTGTGTCTCAGTGGGCAGTTCTCCCCCTTCCAGAGATAGGACACCTATGTCAAAATCTACAAGTTCTTCCCACCTCTAACCTTAACAACATGTATAAGTAAGTATGTAAATAACCAATTTTTAACATCTTAATTGTTAAAATGCCCCATATCTTAAAATTATTCAAGAGGACCCAGGAATTAGCATTTCATTTGTTTATATATTTCATAGCATTACAAATAGGATATAAAAATCACAGAGAACTAAACAAATCTTCCTTTTGCATACATATAGGAAAATATTGCATAGCCGTGTCCCACAGTGAGTCTTAACACAGTCTCTGTAATTTTTGGTGCAAGCTCTGGCCTCTGGTCATTATTCCAGTGGGGAATGTTTAAAGATACTTTGCTCAGACCAAAGACTTTGTTCCTCATGTAAAGCAAGACATAAAATCTATACTGCTTGGAGTCTGTACTCCTTCAGACATCATTATACATGTACTATCTCCTCTTCCTTCTTGTAGGCCTGTAGATCCACCATCCCTAACTTTTTGTCTTCATCGTCTTAAATTCGTGCCATGGTATTTCTTAGTTTCTAGTTCCCTTTCCCTACGTACCTCTATCTGAAGTCACTACATTTCATGATGTTCTTGTTATTGATCACGAATGAGCATTACACTGGTACACCATCACATTTTTGGAAACGTGAATTTACACGTGAGGATATTAGATGAGGATACAAACGGGGATCTACGCCCCCATGGCAATTTTGTGTCATGAGCAAATCATGACATCAACCTGTTGAGAACAGGAGGTAAGAGATGCTGTAGAAGATCCTACTGTGCCATAGATAGTGCATGTTATTTACTGGAACATGTACAGTTTTACCCCCTGCGGATGTAGGAAGGTATGGTCAGGCACTAAATAGCTCTGCTCAAAATGAGTTCAAAGCAAAGCTTTTCCATTTTCTGAAACTTGCTCTTTCCAAATCATTGTTCAGTGTTCATCTTTTAACCTGTTTAGTGAACCTGCCAGAAATTCTATTATCTAAAAAGTGCAGGGGTGGGTAATGCAAAAACCACCAGATTAACGGATATCACGTATGCATAGCACAGAGTTTGACACTTCATAAAACCAAACCCTTCACTCTCTTTTCTTTCCTCCCAATAGTGCTTCATGCCTGTACCCACTTTTGTAACTCCTCCTCACTTGCTCAGTTCTTGTTCCTTGACTTCGCTCAGGAAAACCTCCACTGAATTGAACTAAGTTGGTGACTCAATAATATGTTTTGGTTTGGAAACTGCCCCCACCCTCTACATTAAAAAAAAAAAAAAGTCACTAGAGCATTTTGCAATCAGTATACTCAGACTTGCATTTGACTTACATATTCTGCTCAAAAGTACGGTGGAAGAAGGTATACATGGAAATCATGCCATAATACAAACTGTTCATAATTCTATCCTTTCTGTCCCATTGTTTTCAAAGTGCTTTTAAAGTTATGTTTTTAAAAATCATGGATGATGTTAAATGGAGACTGATTCTAAAACTCAAATCACATTTTTTTTTTTTAAAGATTTTATTTATTTATCCACGAGAGACACAGAGAGAGAGAGGCAGAGACACAGGCAGAGGGAGAAGCAGGCTCCATGCAGCCTGACGTGGGACTCGATCCAGGATTGAGTCTCCAGGATCACGCCCTGGGCCGAAGGCGGCGCCAAACCACTGAGCCACTCGGGCTGCCCTCAAATCACATTTAAATAAAATTTTAATCATTCTACATTCATAATCAGGTATTTTGTATTTACACAATTGCTTTATGCTTTTTTTTTTTTTGCTTTATGCTTTCACAGGCATATATACCTGTAGTGAGTGCTGTCACTGCATTTTGAGTTCTAGAATTTTCATTACTTTTGCAATTATTTTAATAAGGGTGTATAATGAATTAATAATTGAGGTTGTGTATGAAAAATGGCAGATGTCTTACAGAGTAGATGAAAAAGGTCTCTCAGAACTAAATATGTTAAGTATTTTAAGCATTTTCTTTTTTTTTTAAGATTTTATTTATTCATGAGAGACCACAGAGAGAGAGAGAGAGGCAGGCTCCATGCAGGGAGCCCAAAGCGGGACTCGATCCCAGGACTCCAGGATCACGCCCTGGGCCAAAGGCAGGCACTAAACCCCTGAGCCACCCAGGCATCCCCCAATTTTAAGCATTTTCAAAGGAGAAAGATAAAGGTGTCCTAGCTGCCTTACCTTTAAAATGACAGTAGTAGGTTTTTATAAAGACAAAACTAGTGAGCATGTGTATATTACAGGATGGCATACTATGAATCACCCTGTTAACTGTGTACACAAAACCCCACGCTGTGCTCAATGTGCTTTTCATTTGATACCACAATTAAACATTTAGGATTACATTAAATTATTAACACATTTTTCTCATTTTACCAGATCTAAGGCAATGGTTAAAGTACCATAAAGTCACCACTTTTAACCTCTTGTCATTCTTAATATTGAATTAAAAGTCAATTAAAAATAGAATTGATACCTGGAAAAATCAGCATGTAAAATTATCTAAAATGATAGCCTAATCCCAAATATAATTCTAAAGTAACTGGTAGATTTCATGGAGGAGCATTTATATTCTAAAATTTATATATAAACCTGTTTTCACATAAACTATATATATATATTTTAAGATTTTATTTATTCATGAGAGGGAAAGAAAGAGGCAGAGACACAGGCAGAGGGAGACACAGACTCCACGCAGGGAGCCCGATGTGGGACTCAATCCCAGGACCCTGAGTCGAAGGCAGATGTTCAACCACTGAGCCACCCAGGCATCCCTCACATAAACAATATAATCTTTATGACAATTTATAGGGCAGCTACCATTATCATCTCCATGCTTATGGATGAAGAAAATGATGCCCAGGCAGGTGAATTTCTCTTTCCCTCTTTAATTTGCCACAATTCACCAAAGCATATCTAGGTGATTTTGGAAAGGTGTGTGGCACAGTTGCACCTAAACACACTACATTCATTTTCCATTTTATTTCATCCTCTTGTGCCAAACATCAAAACATGGAACTGCATGAAGTCTCACATACTTCTGCCCATCGACAGAGCACTGAAAGCATCCATAAACCGTCTCCCTTTTAAAGTTCCCCATTCCGCAGAGTATGCAAGGTCCTTTTGGAATGTTGTGATTAAGCAGGTTAACTCGGATATGAGTCCCTTCTTTGAGAGAAATATCCGTCATGCTGAGAGGTTTGTCATAATAGTCAGAAAAAAGATCATCTAAGTAAAGCTGTGAACGAGAAATGGCATCCATCACTCTTCTATCTAAAAGCACAAACAGAGAAGTGTGTTAGAAGTCAAATAAGTAACATAGAACCAAACCGCATTGTAAGTACATGAATCTAAACCATCGGTCATGAAATCATTTGGCTTTTAGATTTAAATTCCTCCTTAACAGAAGGAGTACCGACTAGATAAACTCAAATGTTAATCCAAGGAGAAAACACACACACACACACACACACACACACACATTTGAAATACTCTTCAATGGACATACTTCTCTCAAATAGTATATTCCTCAATCTGTAGAGCAGTGCAAACGTTGCGGTTTCTTCCCTCTCAAATCCTCCTTTTGACACTGAAGTGACACAAAGGTCTATAAAAAAAAATTTTTAGAAGATGTTATAACATGAACAACTCATATTTTATTGGGAGTTTTAGTTGTGGTTGGAAAATTCTGGTCTATGTCATTCGCTGCATTAAGTTAAATTTTATGTATCTTTAGAGAAGCTAATAGTCACAAGGTACAAAATCCAGACTACAAGCAGGGGATACAGTAACAAGTCTCCTGTCTATCCTGGACCCCAGCCTCAGTTTTCCATTCCAGAGATCACCACTGTTATGTTTCTTGAGTAGACTTCCTGGGGCACCTGGGTGGCTCAGTGGTCGAGCATGTGCCTCTTGCTCAGGTCGTGATCCTGGGGTCCTGGGATCCAGTCCCACATCCACCTCCCTGCTTCTCCCTCTGCCTATGTCTCTGCCTCTTTCTTTGTGTCGCTCATGAATAAATTTAAAAAATATATATTTAAAAAAAAAAAAAAGGAGAGAAGTGGGTAAGTAGTAGGGACCAGATGGTCTTTCTCAGCTACTTTACCCAAGCATAAGATTGACAGTGCTGACAGTATCATTCTCCTACAATTACATAGTGTGTTTGTTTCCCATGAAATTCTTCTTAAAAATATAATCTCAGTGTTTCATGCAAATCATTCACTTACCAAAGGCACCATCCAAGTAAATGAAGAGTTCAAAAATACTGAAAGCTATGGTTGTGTGTGCCGGAAAAACAATAGCTTTGTCCCTTCCCTTGGGATTCTGTTCATCCATAAAATGAAACTATAGTAAATAAGTAAATGATATTATTAAGGACCATAACATGTAAGGATAGCTTTTTAGAGAAACAAAACATTTCATACAATCTTACTATTAAAACAAAAACAAATTATCCCATTGAATTTAACTGTTTAGACCAGAAGTCTAAACAGGTCAAGGAGGTCTCACAATCTAGGAACGGGTCACCACTTTCTCAGAACACTGGCACTAGGGCCAATGATTAGTGCTACCACAACAGTAATGCTCTCCGACACAGACACCTTTTTTTTTTTCAACCACAAACCATCTGTTTAAGTGCTACAGTTGTTTTTAGCCTACTATGTCTATTATTCCAAAGCCCCCAGAGTTTTCAGTAGTTTTCCAAAGCAATCATCAACTTATTTACCAAAATAATCTCCAACCATTAAATAAATGTTTGTTTGTGCCCCCAAAATAATCCATTAAACAACTCACTGGACAGCTAAATGTAGCCACTGAACAGAACTTTTATTTGCAAAGATTCAAAAAGTTTTTCATTGAACTCTAACAACTGATTTTATTTTATTTTTTTAACAACTGATTTTAATAAAACCATGACGATTATGTGTCATTACTATGTGATTAACAAAGACAAATAATACTGAGCCAGAGAACTAAACACGAATAATTTCCAAGAGTTTTCTAAAAGTATTTAACATTGAATGAAGCACATTTGGCCATTATGGTCTTACTTTAGGAAAATTAAAATAATATAAAGTCAACTTCTAAAAATTCAAGTATAAAGCACATTACTTACAATCAAGAATTCAACATAAGCATTCAACTTTTATTCTTCCAACATCATTTCATTTAAATAGTAATAGAAGGACTCCAGTATGCATTACTTCATTAGGATTCATGTTTTGTTTGCATTATATTATACACTTAGGATCAAAGTTTTCTCAGTTTTTTTTTTTTAATTCTAAAACAAAACCATTACTGTGCAAAATCCTATATGCACTGGTAGTTCTTTAATCTCAACATCTGACAAAATGCACACACCTCATTAGAAATTGAGAACTTTTAAAAAATTCCCAATGCACCTTTTTAGTAAGAGAAACCTAATGAGTGTGGTTTACCCGCATGGCTTCCCCGCGAATTCCAGCATGCACAGACAGCGAGCACTGCCTCGTGGTCCGAATGCTTTCCATGACCACACACAATACTGCCTTTCTGTTGCTCCTTGTCTGACGTATCAAGCTGTGGTCAAAATTAATTTTTCTAAAATAAAGAATAGAGATATTCACAAGAATCTGTCACACCCAGTTACATACAATCGAGTACATTTTTTTGCTGTCCTGTGTAACTCACAGTGCACTGTAACTAAAAGTAAATCAAAGCAGGTCTACTACAAATCAGAAAGTCTGTTCAAAAGCCATTAATAATCTGGCTCTTCTTTCTCTTAAAACATGCTTATTATAGGAGTCTGTTGGAAGAGACTCCCTTAGGATATTTATTACAAGCAGATTAGCATATTCTTTTTTTTTTTTACGGATTTATTTATTTTTATTTTGGAGAGAGAGAAGCACATGTGCAAGCAGAGGGAGGGGCAGAGGGAGAGGGAGAGAGAGAATCCTCAAGCAGACTCCTTGCCAAGCACAGAGCCTAACACAGGGCTCAATCTCAGGACTCTGAGATCACGACCTGAGCTGAAATCAAGAGTTGGCCGCTTAACCAACTGAGCCACGCAGGCACCCCAGTGTATTCTTTTAATCTAATAATTTAGCAAATGTGTACCTGATCAAAGCAATTTTGTGGAACACCTAAAAATTCTGTTTAAGCCAAATGATTTTGGATATCTACCCTTATCTAAAGTCTGGATATATTGCTAATTTGAAGTATTCCAAACAAATAAAACAAATAAATTACATTAGACGATATACATCACCTGAATGTTTTCATAATTCCTTGTAACAAAGTCCATACAATCAAAATATTTAATGAACACATTTAAGTACATTAAGTATTATTCTACTGACCGTGTAGTAATTTCCTTGAGCAATGTTGATACTTCCACTTCGTGTTTGGTCACTACACCAAATGAAGCTTTTACTGCAACAGAATCTGATCCAGTGACGTTAATCCCAACGTCATTCACAATATGGTTGCCTCGCCTTCCATAAAGGGAAACATCTGATTCATCTTCATAATTCAGTAACTGATAAGATGAAATACCTTTATGAAGGAAATCAATATTTTTTACTTATTTTTAAAAATATTTTATTAATTTATTCATGAGAAACACAGAGACACAGAGACATAGGCAGAAGGAGGGGAGCCTGATGTGGGACTCGATCCCAGAACGCCAGAATTACAACCTGGGCCAAAGGCAGACAGACGCTCAACCATTGAACCACACAAGGTGCCCTGAAATCAATATTTTTTTAAATGTCTCAAATTCATCTAATATAGATTACATATAATAATGTATTAATTTACTATTGAGGATTCCGTTACACAGATGTTGAGAAAGGTGACACTTCATGCCAAGACTTAAAATAGCAACTCAAATAACAACAAAAAATAGAGTACTTAAAAAGAGAACTCAAGTTCTTTTGTTCCACCAAAAGAATTCTCAAAGCTATAAGATCCACTGAGTGGTTGAAAGAAAAACAAGTGTTTATAACAAATAATTTGTCAAAATATCAATGTTTTCTAATCTAGCCTGTAAAATACATTTCAGTTTACCAGTTGCAATAACTGAGTCATAAGAAATAAATGTCAATTACTTTCATTTGACCCTGTAAGATATGAAAGGGTAATATCCCATCTTATAGATGAAGAAATATATTATTTTGTCCTATTCTAAGTTGTTTCAGTTAAAACAATCTATAAAGCAATTGCAATAAAATTATACAATAATTTCACCAAATAGGTTGGAAAATTATTCAACCAATAAGAGATTTGATACTATGCAAATTTTATATATTAATCCTAATATTATTTCTACTATCATAAAAGTTTGCTTTTATCAATGTGCAAATATTACACATATTAGCATATACAACCTATGTTTAGACTGTCAATACTATAGCTGAATGAGTAGTCACTCCCAAACAGATATTTAAACTTACCAGCTGAAATTTCTCTGTCTCCTAGAAGGATATCTTTCAGCGTAAAAGGTGTTGAGGTAAATTTATATCTAGGAAAGAGAAAGCATCGCTTCTTTTTTACCACCAGACTTAGAGGTTGGTATTTGTCAGCCTCACTGAGGCTTGGAACAGGAACTAATCTCCCTCCATCTCCAACTTGCTTGACAAAACTCTTGGTAGCAGCAGCAAACATATTAATATGGTATCAAAACGTCATCAACTGCAACCCTCAGAAAACAATCCATACTTTCACAGAAAACCAGACACAACCCTCAGCCTTGCTTGATTTTAAATATAATTAAACACATTAAAAATACAAAGCATGGTTTCACCAAGTAGCTTGCCAGTGTACAATTCACAGCACTGCCTCCCCTGGTGTGCTCAGGTAATGAATTATAGATCAACAGTGTAAAATGATATACTGAAAGCAAGTCAATTTGGAATTGCCATCCATAAGCACTAAAACATATACAGAAAACTATTAATTTTAAAACATGACCAACGTCCTTGATGAGGGTTACTGTTGAAAGTAGTTTGCCAGCTTTAAGGACACCTGTAGCCCTATGGCAATAATGCAATTTAGACACTAACATTGGCCCTGGATATCATCTACAGTGGACATGGTCCAAAGAGAATTCCTTCACAACTTCATCATGCCAATTGTGGCAACAGTCAAGTGCTATTTTGAATCCTTATACTATACAGTTCATTCATTTTCTTTCTTGTATGCTTTCCTTCTTGTATTAATGTAAAACATTAATTATTCATGATTAATACAAAATATAAATTCACAGAATATAGAGAAACAATTGTATGCAGATTTTTATGAAATAACAAATAAAAGCCATATTACACATATAAACACGTAGACAGATAACTGTATAAGACTAATAACATACATAAATAACTATGACTTTGGGGTTTTCTTATTCTAAAGCTGGCACACAGACAACTCTTTGAAATAGCGCTGTATTTATTTTGTTTCATCATTATCTCCGTTGCTCAACCTTTAAAGAGAGCTATATACTCAAAATTTTTTTAAAAAATTTAAAAAAATAAAGGGAGCTATATGAAGTTTGGGCTTGTCTTTAAGATATCGTGGCAAAAAAATAAATTTTAGAGACCAAGCTGAGAGCTGAAATATTGCATTACCATAGTTATGTGGAGGTTTATATATATATATACCATATATATATATTTTTTAATAGCTATGTGCACTTATAGTTGGATACTCCTTAGAGCTTAACAGCAGGTAGTAAACTCGATACATACACAGAGGGGACAGTGGGTGGAAGATAGAATAGGCCCAAGTCCCAAATAATATAAATCACCTTGATTAGATTCTGGATGCTGTTTTCATTTGCTTGCAAGGATCCAAGGTGTCATACAACCAAGCTCTCATGTAACCCCCCCAAAAGCAAACCCCAACCCCCCCCAAAAAAAAAGTTTTTAATAACGTCCCTTTGTGTGGACAGCACTGTGCCACCTTCCACGACGCAGAGAAAGCACGGGGCATCGTTTCTGCAAGTGGCTAGCAAACCCCTGGGCGACATATCTACCGTCGCAGTCGGCTCCCCCCGAAGGGGGTGGGTGCATCCCAGGCGAAGGCAACAGCGACTAACAACACAGGTGTGCAGAGACAGCATTTAATGGGAGCCCACGGAAAAGCAGTCGTTTTCCCTCCCCTAAGGGATGCTCGGATGCGCCGGCCCAGCGTTCCTGTCGCGGCGAACGCCTAGATGGAGACAATGGGGGCCGCGGGGCGGGAGAAGCTGGGGGAGGGGCGGGGGGTGCAGCCCCCGGGCATCCCCGGGCATCCCCGCGAGCCCACCCCCCCACGCAGGGCCCAGCCCAGGGGAGCCCGCGCCAGCCCCGGGGGCCGACGCACCGCGACTCGCAAGCTCCGGGGCCGAGCCCCGGGACCTTCCGCAGCGATCCTGCATTTAGGATTCTGAAGTCTTTTTCTTAAAGGGATGCAGCCCGGATCCCTAACCCCCTTCAGCTCCCCGACCCCAGCCACCGAAACAGAAGCAGAGCGGCAGGCCTCACACAGCGGGAGGCTGGGAGCCCAACGGGCTGCCCCCCGCGGCCGGAAGCCGCCTCCTTTTTAGGACCGAGAACTGCGGCCTCGCCGAGGCCCGGGGTTGGAGCGCGGGGGGATACGCGGGGAAGCGGGAATGGGAAGGGGGCGTGGCCTCGGAGGGGCGGGGCCTGAAGGGGGCGGGGCCGGCGCCGCCGCCGCCCCGAGGCTCCGCCCCCGCCCGGCCCCGCCGCCCGAGGGACGCACGCCGGGAGGAGAGGGAGGCGGCGGCGGCGCTGGGGCGCTCCTGTCGGGGACCGGCCGGCCCGGGGGGCGAGGACGTCGCTCCGCAGCGCTCTTCCGCCAAGCAGCCCCTCTCGCCATGTCCCAGAGCAGGCATCGCGCCGCGGCCCCGCCGCTGGAGCGCGAGGACAGCGGGACCTTCAGGTCAGCGCCCGGACCGCCGCGGCCGAGGCGGGCAGGGCCGGGAGCGGCGGGAGCGGCGGGGCCGGGCGGGGCGGGCCGGGCGGGGCGGGGCGGGGGAGCGCCGTGCGGCGGCATTCTGGGTAAAGCCCCCTCCGCGGCTCTCGCCGTCTCGGCGGCGCGCGGGCCCCGGGCTGCAAGCCTGGCCCCGCCCCTCCCGGGCCGCGGGCTGCGCGGGGGGGGGGCGCGCGGGGGGCGCGGGGGGGGCGCGCGGCCGCTCCTCTCGGGGGGACCGGGTCCTGCGGGCGGGGTCCTGAGCGGCCGCGGCGCCGGGACCCCAGGGAGCCCCCCGGCAGCCCCCCCCCGGCAGCCCCCCGGCAGCCCCCCCCCCCCCGGCGCGCGCCCACGTCCCCTCCGCGGAGCCCTCGCAGCCGGGCCGGGGCCCTGGGGCGCTTCGCCATCTCGGCGCCCCCCGCACCGGCGTCGGGGGCAGTCCCCGCTCGCCTCTGTTTGCTCCTGCTTCCCTCCCCGCTTCGGCATGCAAAGCACACCCTTTTCTGGTTTTTGCAGTTTGGGGAAGATGATTACAGCTAAGCCAGGGAAAACACCAATTCAGGTATTACACGAATACGGCATGAAGACCAAGAACATCCCGGTTTATGAATGTGAAAGATCGGATGTGCAAATACACGTACCCACTTTCACCTTCAGAGTAACCGTTGGGGACATAACCTGCACAGGTCTGTATGCACGGTTCGCCCCGTGGTCATGTGGGTGGGCCGGCAAGACTTGTGGTATTGCTTTTCAGTCCGGAAAAGTGCCCTTTTTTTTTTTTTTTTTTTTTTTTTCTTCCCACCCAGGGACAGCCGTGAGGAGCAGGCTCTTGAAACTGAGACCTTCCATCTCAGGTCATGGGGACTTTCCAACTTCATCTGATTCTCTCCCTAATTTTCTCTTCTCCAGATACCAAGAGAAGCTCAGAAACATGCCCTAGGATCCTCCTAGGGTTCTTCCAAGAATGAAGGAGAAGCAGGGAAGGTTCTTGGAGGAAGAAGGTTCCTCCAAGAACCATAGCGGGATCAGTAGGTGCTGACAAGTTTCATAGATTTTAGAAGATGCTGGGAGACATAACCCCAAAATTTTCTGAGCCTCTATGCTTTTTGTATGGGCTCATCTGGCACTTGGGGCCCATCGTACCACACTTGATTTTATACCCAAACAAAATGAGAAAGATGGCTCAAATGTCATAATTCATAGCACCTTCTAGTTCCTGACTGTACTGGTTTTAAGATGTCATCTCCCTTTTTTACACATGAGGAAACAGGGTCAGAGAGATTATCAGTTAACATACCCAAAGTCACATAGCAATGAAGTTTCAGAGTTCAGACTCCCCATATTGTGGTCTGTGAGCTTGAACAAATGATAACTGAAGTTGGCTATTTGCACATGTAGGCATTTTATGCCTTATGTATCTATTTAATTGCAAACAGAAAATAATGAATAACTAAATTTAATTTGGAAGAATGCCAAGAAAACAATTCGACAAGAAGGCTAGAGTTGCACCATCTGGTAATCTAAAGGCAACATTTGTTTAGGTCCCTGAAAATCGGGAGTCCACTATGTTCTTTGAAATCTCTTTAAGGACATTTTGAGGCTTTTTCAATCTATATGAAGCAGGTGGATTGTAGGTGCTAGCTGGAAGTTTCCTCATAATGAACCATAGAATCATTGCATTACTCATTGAACAGGTCTATTTTTAAATATTCAGTGAAAATTTAAGAAAAGAAATATAGTCTTTTTTCCTTCAAGGTGTTTTAGACTAGGAATTAACAGCCCGTGGCAGCCACCTATTCTGCTTGGATCCCCTTCTCCCCTCACGCTGTCCTGTCTTCCTAGCAAGTTTATGTACCTCCACAGCTTCAAATGCCATCTAAAGGCTGCTAATCCTGAAATCTGTCTTCCACCCAGGCCCGGTTCTAGAACAGTCTGTCAACCTGTGCTTGCCGGGCATCTTCACTTGGATGATCCAAAGCCACCTCGGTCTCTCACTGTCCCAGACTGACTCCATCTCTCTTCCCTCAAGTCTGTTGCCCCTGCATTTCCTAGCTCCCTAAAGGTACCACCGTCACCCATTTGCCCACAGTAGAATGCTGGCTGTCATTTCGGTGACCCCTTCCTCTCCCTCTGCCCCTTGCCCACTCTCCCACCAAGTCTTACTTCTTAAGCAGCTTCCCTTGTCTTCCCCTTGCTGTTGTCTGGGCCATTGGTATCTCACACTGAAACCATAGCTGCCACCTTGCTGCTGCTCTCTCAGCTTCTAGGCTTGGGCTGGCCATTCCCCTTTCGATGCTGGCAGTCAAATCTGCTCATGTGTTTCTTGCTCTTTAAATGCATCCGGTGGTTTGCCCATCATCCTCTGCATAAATACAGGCGTCTTAATATGACTTGACAGGCTTGCCTCTCAAAATGTGATCAGCAGCATTAATATCACCTGGGCACTTGATGCAACTGCTCTAGAATATCTGGCCCCATGCCAGACCTGTGGGATCAGAGTATGCATTTTAACAAAATTCCCAGGCAATTCCTATGCACATTAAAATTTGAGAAGCACAGGTTTAGAAGGCGGTTCTTTGACCTCTCTTCCTACCCTCCCAACCCTGTAGCCTTTTATCTCAGAGCTCGTATCCTTAAACTCCTACCTACCCAGCTGCTTGGGGCTCTTGGGGCTCTTGGGGCTCTGTGTTGCCTCTAAGCCCTAACAGGTGCTGATTTTCTCTGCCTGGAATGTTCTTCCTAACCCGCCTTACTAGCTTTTACTAATCTTTTATGTCTTCCTTCAGTTATCTCTTCCCTCGTGAAACCTTTCCCAATCCTTACCAAGAGGAGGGGAGCGACCCCTTTTGTGTGCCTCCCCTACAGCCTGCACTTAGGCTTGTTGTAACACATGACTATATTTCAGATGGACCTTTCCAGACAAAATCCCGCACTAGGCTGTGTGCTCTTTAAGGGCAGGGATTCTGTTTCATACTCTCCTGTATCCCTAATACCTAGGTTAGTGGATAAAGGCGGATGATTTGTATGTCCTCTGACATTTGAGGGTGGGGGTCACAGTTGAAATTTATTCCGTATCCTCTTTCTATCCTCCACACCAGAGAAATGGACATCAGCACTCTGGTTCCACTTTTTTTTTTTTTTAAAGATTTATTTATTTATTCATTCAGAGAGAGCGAGAGAGAGGCAGAGACACAGGCAGAGGGAGAAGCAGGCTCCATGCAGGAAGCCCGATGTGGGACTCGATCCCGGGTCTCCAGGATCACACCCTGGGCTGCAGGCGGCGCTAAACCGCTGCGCCACCAGGGCTACCCACTGGTTCCACTTTTGAAGGGTTCTCAACACCTAGCTTGAACTCAAAAGGAAAAAGATTGGAGTTACCATTTAACAGGTGTGATGGCTTACTGAAATTAGGCTTCAGTCTCAGTGGTTAGTCGGGCCTATCCCCTACCACCCTGTTAGCTACTTAGGTAAGGGATACAGATTGTATGGAAGACACGTAACAATCTCTCACGTTCCCCATATAAACCTTCTCCCACTGTAGCCAACGTGTAGCCATGAGTGCTTAGCCAAATAGGGGTTTAGTGCAGCATAGGATGAACTATTAGAATAAAACTGTGCAGTTTGCTGTCAATGTTGGTATAAGTGGCTCCCTTAAAGGAACTTCTTGCTACAGAGGAATTTCCTCTTCCTCTAGGAATAAGGAAGAGTAAAATACTAAGTTGCATTTTTTTTCAGAAAGTGTGACATGGTCTACTTTATTACCATTTTATATAATAAACGTATATAACGTAAGCAAGGATTTTTAATGTAGGTATGCATGGAGTTATACATAAAACTATGAATTTTATGTGGTGAATATTTTGTTACAGAACGTAGTATATATTTGTATTACCTTTGTGTGAGTGTGTGTGTATATATATATAAACTGTAGTGCTTTTGTTTTGTATTATGCAAACATCTATGCAAGCCTCACATTTTCACAGCATGTAAAGACATTTTTTCTTAACCTTAATTCAGGTGAAGGTACAAGTAAGAAGCTGGCGAAACATAGAGCTGCAGAGGCTGCCATAAACATTTTGAAAGCCAATGCAAGTATTTGGTGAGCTAAATTTCTTTGTATTCTGCAGCTCAAAAATATCATGGCTGAGGTAAGATTAAAAGTTTGAACATGCTCACAAAAGCAACAAAGTGAACAGTTGCTAGTATCTAGCTCCAAAATTCTTGTTTCCTTGTGAAAAAACTGTCCTCCATTAAAGACCGCTTTATCCTTAAGAAATTCAGTCCAGCAATTAACTGTTAAATGAAAGCTCTCACAAACTAGGCATTTCCCCCGCCTCAGTGGGATGCACCAATAGAAAATCCCAGTTTTTCCGGCAAATATTCTACTGTGTGAAGATTGTAATAACTTCTACACCACATAAAATAAGTTATGAAGTGGAAAAAGATAAATGGAAAATACCCTTTGGAAAATTCTAATTTGGAAGGAGACAGAGAGATTTCCTTTTGTTATAGAATGTACACCAACTACAAGAAGATGTTACGTGGAGTGTTAAAAATCCTGGTGGAATTTTTCCAAATTAAATTTGTTGTCACTTTAGGTGCTTTTGGAGAGTATTGGTCCTGGAGCAGCTCATGTATCCGGAGTGATGTCCTTTGCTTTCTAATGGACACACTCTGGATCATGCTGAGCGTTTAAATTCTTCTCTTTCCATGCACTCAGTTATTCTGGAGTACAGTCTGGTTTATCTGCTCATAGCTGACAGCAGAGCCCCATGGCAACTTAGGACAGGTTTTTCTCCAGCTTCAAAACTTTTCATCTGGCGTATGCTTAGGTTCTCCTGCATTGCTTCTTCCCTCTCTAAGCCCTTCCAAACCGTTTCAGTAGTTTAGAACGAAGCGTTGACAAGCTTTGGATCTCACAAAGTGATGCTTGATTCTTTGAGGTCATACATTAATAGTTGATTTATGCTGGCTTTGTAGACGCGCCAAATGGCATGGCAGGTAGTGGCTCCTCCCCTCGCTGGTGATGACCATGCTATTTCTGTGCAGCCCAAAGTTCAACCCAAAGTGTTGAGTAGATTTGTAGAAATGAGTGTACGGAGTGTCCTTTCTGCACACGGGCACTTCGCTTTGTCAGCAAAAAAGGCTAACAAACTTTACTATATATTTGTGCTTCTTGACAGATAAGATGGGAATTACTAAGCTGTAATCAGGCCTAAAGTGGCCTGATTTAATACAGAGACTTTCTCACTTCTCCATCACAATTATTTGGGTAGCTTCGGCGTGCAACATTGTAAGTGAATATTCATATCTCATCAGCCTATGTAAAGCTTGAAATTCTAGCAGGTGGAAAAGCAACCTGAAGAAGTGGCAATAACTGAACCTATTTTGTCATGGAAGAAATGACCCTTCTGTCGCCTAGGTTCAAGACCTTGAACATAGCTTTACTCAGGGTGAGACACTCATCGCCCAACTAATTAGTAATTTCAAACTAGTTCAAAGAGCTTGTTCTCTTTCTCCCTGATCATAATCCCCACATCCTGGAACCAGGCTCATGCAGGCCATCTATTTTATGCAGGATACATATAAATCTTAGGAGGATTTTTCCAGCATGGAACGGATGATAGGTCAAACAGATTTTTCTTCCATAATTGTCTAAGTGAAAAAACAACTTTGTGGCCTGTATCATTCACATTACCAGACTAAATTTCCTGACTAATTGTTAGTCTTCCCTTTTTGTGTAGTTGTAACAGTAGTATGCTTTATTTAAATACATTTTTATTGAGCACCTATTATATGCACAGTACTATAAAGCTTATGAAGGTAAGTAATACATAGGCTTTGCCGTCAAGGATTTTACAGTCTGAACACAGGACGGATGTGAGGGATGGACAAATTACTGTATTTGTAAGAGCATATAACTTAATGGTAAAATAATTTGCCTAGGAAAGGGTCAACCTAAATGTAAATAATGGTTCAGAGGAGTGGGAAATTATGTTCCAAGTAACAGGATAGGTTTCTTAGAGGAAGTGGCATTTGAGACACATCTTGGATAATGGACAGATCATATTTCCATAGGAGAGGTGGGAGAGAAAGGCATTCTGTGGAGAAGAGCAAAGGCATAGAAGATTAGATAAGAAATGCATTCATTTATTTAATAGTTTGGAGAAAATTATTTTGTTTTATAACATTTTAAAAAAATGTTCAGCTTTGCAGTTCCTGACCCCTTAATGCCTGACCCTTCTAAGCAACCAAAGAACCAGCTTAATCCTATTGGTTCATTACAGGTAAGTCACATGGTTTTTCCTTCTGTAACATTTTGTCTATTGAAGAAAGATGTCATAAAGTAATAATATCACAAGGGCTGAAACAAGGAATAGATAGTTTAAAGATAAGATGTATAATATTCTGTTTTCCCAGTTATGATCATTGGATATTACAGCACTAACTTGAAATTATTCTCCTGTTTATTTATGTTTTGGATTTTCTTCCATATACAGTATCTGCCTTTGGTTTGTGGAATTCTCATTTGAGATCAGCAGGACCCCAGTGCACATGGGTAGAGTGTTTTATACTTTAAGAATATTTCTTGCCACTCTTGTGACAAACTTCTTTCCACTTCTGTTAAGACAGAAGATTTTATTAACCCAAATTGGCCCCCCTCAGTGCCGGCACTTGACGGGATGAGCACTGGGTGTTACTCTGTAAGTTGGCAAATTGAACACCAATAAAAAATAAATTTATTATAAAAAAATAAAAATACAAATAAATAAAAACCCAAATTGGGTAACCTACCTCAAAAAAAGGGGAAGTCATCTATTTGCTTATTCTACCAAAAAAAAAAAAAATCAGCTTTGAAGTTCTGCATGCAGAATATCTTTCTTGCAGATTATCTATATGCTCTGTTGGACAACTCTCCTCCCTGTTACCCAGCCAGGCCTTTGGTCCCTTTCTTGCTGTCTTTTCTATAGTTTTCTTCCCCTGATCTTTCCTGATTGTCCAAGTCTGTATATTTGCTGCCTTTGCTCATCTGCTCGTGTTCTAGTGCAGTAGTTAGCCAGCTGAGGGCAGGAAGTCTGTAGCTAGGAGGGAGAGGCATTAGGAACTGATGACAGTGAGACCTGTCGATGTTCCCCAAAAGGGCGATAGTAGCTCGTCTTTCTCTTTGAGCTCTTTGATATTTGCTCGCTGTGGCTTAATGAAAGAACACCATTCCCATCCTAGCAGTAAACTGCTTCAGTTTCGGTATTGTGGGCTTGCAAGATACAAAATGCAGGAATATTTGTGGGAAATACAGGGTCTTCTCCCATTTTTCTATTGCAGAATATCATTATTCTTTTCAAACATAGAAATAGAAATAGGATAGAAATCATGAAAGACTATCATTTATGTGATGAAGCTGTTGCATAGTAAAAATTACTACTGAAGCCTCATCTCCATTTTCTAGGAGTTGGCTATTCATCATGGCTGGAGACTTCCTGAATATACCCTTTCCCAAGAGGGAGGACCTGCTCATAAGAGAGAATATACCACAATTTGCAGGCTAGAGTCATTTATGGAAACTGGTAGTTACTCTTTTTACTCATACAACTGAAGGCGTTTGAAATATTTTCAGATGATGAATGACCCTAGAAATTTCTGTTATGGTTTCCTTTCAAATATTTCTGTGGGGAAAAATTTGATGCACTCTTATTCTACTATCTCTTTCTGCAGTAGAATTTAAGTATAAATATTTGGCTTAAAAATATATTTGGCTTAAGAATACTTAGGCTTAATTTGATAGTTTTAAAAATCATGGAAAAGCTTGGTAACAACAAAGTAAATAATTGACTTTACATAGTCTGCATTGATGTGTTAGTGGCTTAAAAATTAT
Organism: Canis lupus baileyi; assembly: GCF_048164855.1. NCBI lineage: Eukaryota > Metazoa > Chordata > Mammalia > Carnivora > Canidae > Canis > Canis lupus. The sequence goes on from NC_132871.1 coordinate 8,772,504, forward strand.
TTTAGAAAAAAGCAATAGCAAATATCTTGGAAGTTTCAACAGCTGTTCTAGAAGATTGGAAGACTAGAAGATCACATTTGAAAACAAGATGATTAATAAGAGGCTAGATGGCAAAAAATAGTGTTAGATAAAAATAAAGTAGAAATTATCCTTTATAATGATAGCAACTTCCATGTTGTAAGGACTAGAAACTGAGAAAAAAGTCACTTAATAGAGTACTAGTGAGGGTTCCTATTGTAGCTTCTCTAGCGTGTTTCTAGCATTCTTAAAATGGCACCAAATGGAATTGGCTATCTGTTTCAGGTAATCAAGCAAGTAATCAGCAAGCCTCTTGAGAGGCAGTGCAGGTCAATATAGAAAGCACTGAACCCCAACTTCTATTTTTTTTAAGATTTTATTTATTTATTTGAGAGAGAAGAGTATGAATGGGGGGAGGGGCAGAAGGAGAGGGAGAAGCAGACCCCCCTCTGAGCAGGGAGCCTGATGCAGGGCTCCATCCCAGCATGCTGGGATCTTGACCTGAACTGAAGGCAGATGCTTAACCGACTGAGACACCCAGGCACCCCACCTAGCTTCCATTCTTGATGCAGCCCTTGGTTTGCAAAGGTAGGCAAATTACTTCATCTCTCTAGGCCTCAGTTTTTAAATCTGTAAAACAAAAAGCATGGAAGTAGATAATACTTTGTCTTTTAATTACAGATCTCCTATGCCTTCTTACTCATGTTAAAGAAGAATTCCACATAGTTGTCAGTTTATAGAAGATTTTAAGCAAGAAATAGACATCAAGAAGGAAAGAGTTGTGATTGATTCAAAAGTACCTTAATAGATTTGAATACTTAGAATTAAACCAAATATGATTCATTATAGCTAGGCATAAGGAAATATGCCTGTTAAAAAACAAAAAGTATAACTATTAAAGATAAACTGTCAAAAGTGCCTTCATAAATGTAAGAATTAATAGAATTAATAGTTGTATTGGGGCACCTGAGTGGCACAATAGGTTAAGCACCTGACTCTTGGTGTCAGCTCAGTTCGTGGTTTCAGGGTTGTGAGCCCTACATTGGGCTCTGCACTCAGCCTAGAGTCTCCTTGGGACTCTCTCTCTCTCTGCCCTTCTCCCCCCACACTCATGTATGTATTCTGTCTAAAATACATAAATATTTTAAAAAATCATTGTTTGAAGCACAATAAGCAAAGATGAGCATATAAAGATCATGAAGTTATTCTCTGAGCAGAAATAATACCTTATATATCTGATTACTCTCTGTGGATACTAATTACTTTTCTAAACCTACCATTTCTTTTTCTTTTTTTTTTAATTTAGGAAAGGGGGCATCAAAAAAACAGGCCAAGAGGAACGCTGCTGAGAAATTTCTTGCCAAATTCAGTAATATTTCTCCAGAGAACCACATTTCTTTAGTGAGTAATGATCAAAACACCTATGATGTCAATATGATTAAGCATCTCATGCTGTAGGAAACGTCCCTGGATTCCTTGTTGTACAGACACTGTAGAGTTGCAATTTTTAAAATGTCCCTTCACTGTCCAGATGTACATGACCTAATTTTAGCTGTCACAAGGGTGACCAGGTAAGAGGGCTTGGGAGACACAGTCAAATTCAGAATCACATCATGTGATCTAAAGATGACAGGCCAGTAGTGCCATTTTTGCCTTCAAATTGACAATGCCTTCATTCATTTATCCACTCATTAAACATTTAGTGAGCTCATACTGTCTGCCAAACTTTGTGCCAGGTTCTGTGCACACTGAATAAGACAGTGTCTGCCATGAGGGAGTCTGTAGCCTCCTGAAAGAGAAAAGAACCCAATAGGCTGGTCCTAACAGAGAGGGCTTGGGAACATAGAAGAAGGTCCAACCAAGACTGGCAGTTTAAGGAAGACTTCTTGGAGGGGGCAATATCTAAGCCAAGACCTGCAGGATGAGAGCAGAGGACAAGAATTTCAAAGAAAAAAGAGCACCTACAAAGACCAGGAGTAAAATAGTATATGCCATCTGGGAACCCGAAATAGTTTGGTGTGGCTAGAGCATACGGTTGGAGAAGGGTTTCTCAAATAATGAGGCCAGAAGGACAAAGGGATTCAATCTGGAAAGGACTTCTGTAGTCAAGAGATTCAACTTTATCCTGAGGGTAGAGCAGAGTCCTTTGGTTGTTAATACAAACAAAGAAGGATTTTAGTCAACGAAGGACAGGATTAGAAGGGAATCATTGGCTGCACTGTAGTGAGTAAATGAGTCTTAGAGTCAGACACCTGTAGAATGTTGTTACAGAAGATGGATGAGAAATGATGGTGGCCTGTACTAAGCTAATATGGGAAACACAGAAGATGAGTGGGATTGAGGGAAAAAAGATAAGGAGTTAAATGTAGGATATATTGGATCTGATATAGAATATGTTAACTAAAGGTACTGAGTAGGCAGCTAGGCAAACAGAGCTTATGAGACCGAGCTACACCTGACATTATTATTTGAGATTATGATATTCATAGTTAGGTATGTCTCATGGTATGTTATCTGAGCATTTACTAGGTGGTGAATGAAAAATGACTATAGCAGTGACCTAGTTTATTTTAATGAGCCTTTTAATAAGGGCTCATTCTGTAGGAAAAAAAAATCAAAGACTGTACACAAAGTAATACAATTTTGGTTTTACCTTAATAGAAAAAGAAAACAGTGCATTCACTTCTTACAAAATTGGATCAGAGATGACACCAAAATCACAAAGCACAGATAGATTTATAAGTGGTTTTATAGGTGAATTCCTTTAAATCTTCAAGGGAGAGATAATTTCCAATGCTATTTAAACTCTTCCAGGCAGTATCAAACATAGGGGAAGCTTCTAAATTTATTTTTCAAAACCAATATAACACTAACCCTAAAACCAAACAATAGCAAATCCCAATGGAAAAAATTATGGATTAATCTCCCTTATAGTGAAACACCTTAATAAAATATCCAGTAGAACAGTAAAAGAATAGTATGGCACAGACAAATTGGGCTTATTTGAATAACAAATTGGGAATACAAGGATAGGTTCTGTAAATCTGTAACCATAATTAATCACATTAATGGGTGAAAGGAGAAAATAGCCAATGGATACCAAAAAGATATTTGGCAATCATTGGTAAACATTTTTAAAATAACTGTTGTTTTGAGAAACAGAACAGGTGAACATAGGGGAAGGGAAGGAAAAGTAAAATCAGATGAAAATAGGGAAGCAAGCCGTAAGAGATGCTTAATTCTAGGAAGCTGTGGGTTGCTGGAGGGGAGATAGGTGAAGGGATGGGGTAACTGGGTGACGGGCATTAAGGAGATGAGCGCTGGGTGTTATATGCAATTGATGAATCATTCAATTCTGTCCCTAAAACTGATAGTACAGTATATGTTAACTAAATTGAGTTTCAGTAAAGAATTAAAAAAATAAAATATCCTTATTGTGACTCAAGACCTACACTGCAAAAAAGATCAGAATCATAGTTACATGTTTACATACTACATCCCTTCCCATTAATTTCAGGGAAAAGACAAGGATATCCACTGATGCCATTTTTAAAATCTTGTTTTAGAAGTACCAACTAATATAATTAGGAAAAAAACAATAACAGGTTGAAAATTTAAACAGAAGAGATATAAATGTTCATTAACTACAAATAACTAAGATTGTATCCCTGTAAAGCCCTGTAAAAGAAAAACTACTAGAAGAGAATTCATCAAGGTAACTGATCATAAAATTAATATATAAAATCAATAGCTTTTCATATTTAGAATTATGAAGGTAACCACTAGAAAAATTGAAGAAAGTTAAAAATTGCTTTCTGGAAAGAGGACTGAAGGTAGGGATGGAATGAGGCTCAGGATTGTTGTTTTATATTCTGTCCTCTGACTTTTTGTGGTATGTGTTGTATTAACAAAACTTATGAAGCTTGGTAACATTGATCATTTCATAGCAAAATAGAAATCTGCTCTAAAAAAGTATACTAGAAAAAAATCAATTTTTCTGTTTACAAATATTAAGAGGTGGAATGAAAAAGACTTCATTTTCAATAATAGAAAAGAGATAATATGTTGGGGAATAAACTTAAAATGTGCAAGACCCATGTGAAAAAAACTTTAAAACTCTACTGAGGGATTTAACAGAAATTGAATAAATGTAAAGCTATCTATTTTCAATAGGAAGACTCAATATTGTGAAATATAAAAAGGTAATGTAGTTTCACTCAAAATCTACCAGAATTCATTTTGGATCCTCAATACAGCTTTACTAAGTTTATCCAGAAAAATAAATTCTCAAGAAGAGCCAAGAAAACTGAAAAGAGGGCAGGAGGCAGGATTATAGCTACCAGAGAATGAAACATACTATAAATTGACAGTATTAACACATGTACTGGTACAGGTATAGACAGAGGATCGGTATAGACAATAATCCACATAGGAGCATAGTATATAACAATAGTGAGACTTCAAAGGGCAGAAGGATGGATTATTCAGTAAATGATGTAGAAACAACTTACAGCCACATTTCTGGGGGAGTGAAATGTGTGACGTATTTAGATTACTCCCTTATTCCTTATATCAAAATAAATTTCAGGGACGCCTGGGTAGCTCAGTGGTTGAGCATCTGCCTTAGGTTCAGGGCATGATCCGGAGTTCCAGGATCAAGTCCCACATCAGGCTCTCTGCGAGGAGCCTGCTTCTCCCTTTGCCTATGTCTCTGCATTTTCTCTGTGTCTCTGATGAATAAATTAATAAAATCTTTAAAAAAATTAAAAAGCAAAATAAGTTTCAGATAGGGTCACAAATTTGAACATAAGAATTGAAACCAAATATGAGAAACCATGGAAGAGCTTTCCTTTTTAAACAGGGAAAATCTTTTTGGCATAGTTTAAAACCTAGAAGATGTAAACTAATAAAAGACAGTTAAATTTGACTATATAAAACCTATTACACAGTAAAAAAAAGAAAAATCTATAAATAAGACAAAGAATAAAAACAAAGAAGGTCTGCAAATGGACTATTTTTTAACAGTCTGTAACAGATACTGTTCACAGTATCACATAAAACGTTCTTACACACCAATAAACAGATAGCCTTGTAGAAGTGGTACAGAGGGTTAAAAAAAATGATCAGCTTCATTCATGGAAATGAGACTAGTTTCACCTTTTAGACTGATGAAACCTACAAAGCTTGATAGTACCTGCTGTTGGTGAGAATATCAGAAAACAAGCACCCTCCAAGACTGTTGATGGTTGTTTAAATTGGTTTAAAAATCAGTCTGGAAGTATTTATCAAAATTAAAAGTATACATGTTATTTGACTCAGTTCATCCAGAAATTATTCTACAAATAAAGTCATCTGAGTGCAAGAGTTTTTTGTAACATTATTAGTAAAAGCAAGAAATCAGAAATAACCCAAAAGCCATAAATGAAAACTGGTAAGATAAATATAGTGCCTATATGTGCATTGATACGAGAAAAAGAAGCAAGATCTAGAAGAGTAAGCTATCATTTTTGTTTAAGAAGATTATGGTGGCGCCTGGCTGACTCCATCAGTAGAGAGTGTGACTTGATCTCAGAGTTCTGAGTTCAAGCCCCAGGTTTCTGTGTGCAGCTAAAAGAAAGAGGGCGGGTAGGAAGAAAGAAGGAAGGAAGGAAAAGTAAAAAAATAAAAAGATTATGTGTGTGTGCTTGAATTTAGACTTATAGAAGGATATTGAAGAAATGTTTTAATGGTATTTTTGGGGGGTAAAACAAGTCTTCTGGGAAGGAGTGGTAAGGAAAAGAGACTATTCATTATATATTTGTTCTTATTGCAGTTACTCTATCAATGCATTACAGTTTTTAAAAACCAAAAATTTTTAAAGTTCCAACCAAGGAATACAAAATTCTATTTAGCAAATTTTGCAGGTTATTAATTCTATATACCGGCCATCCTTGTGATCTTTTTTGAAAATCCCTTAACCGCTGCCAGGCTCATTAATAAATAAAACTACGAATGGGTTGCTCTACTTCAGAGGACAGGAGTGGGGTTTGTTTGTTTTTGTGGGGTTTTGGCATAACATATGAAGGCAATTTGAGAAAAATAATGTGGAAATGTAAAGTATTCTAAGAACAGAGGTGGGAAGGGAAGGATATAAGGGAGAATAAAGAAAAGAGGAAAAGGAGAAAGAAAATGAAAACAGTAAGCTCAATTGGGTTGTGGGCAAAGTCTGATGAGAACTTTATGACCTCCCACCATTCATTTGAATGACTTGTTCTTCTCAAGCCTAACTTGTACATTGCACCTTTTCTGCAGTTTGTTTCTGCTTCACAGCTGTCAGAGTGATTGGTTGATATTGGCGCAGTGGTTTAGCGCCTGCCTTTGGCCCAGGGCGTGATCCTGGAGACCCGGGATCGAATCCCACATCCGGCTCCCGGTGCATAGAGCCTGCTTCTCCCTCTGCCTATGTCTCTGCCTCTCTCTCTGTGTGACTATCATAAATAAATAAAAATTAAAAAAAAAAAAAAAAGAAATCATAAAGACAAAATCGTTTTGTATTTTAATTTGTAAATTACTCCATTAGGCAGATTCAGTTATTTGCAGGTTGGTTTCTACTGCTCTTAAATATCTTCTACATCTTACTGTGGCCATCAGAAAATTTGGCTGAGAGACCTTTGTCCCATTCAAAAGTATTTTTAAATAGTTCCGGTGTATTATCACATGTGCTTCTTTATTCTCTGACGTCGTGATGTTTGTTAAATGTGTGCTTATTAGTGTTATCTCATTTAAAATGGGAAAGTTAACCAAATGGTATCCGTTTTAACATGCTCTTTAGGGGCACCTGGGTGGCTCAGTTGGTTAAGCGTGTGCCTTCAGCTCAGGTCATGATCCCAAGGTCCTGGGATGGAGCCCTGCATCGCGCTCCCTTTTCAGTGGGGAGCCTGCTTCTCCCTTTCCCTGCTTCTGCTCTCTTGCTCTCTGTCAAATAAATAAAATCTTTTTAAAAAATAACCATGCTTTATGGAGTATTAAATGTGAGTGCCTAATAAATACTTTGAATTATAGCATTAGAACTCAATCTGAGTTAAGAGTCTTAATCTTTATCTCTGTTTTTCAGACAAATGTAGTAGGACATTCTTTAGGATGTACTTGGCATTCCTTGCGGAATTCTCCTGGTGAAAAGATCAACTTACTGAAAAGGAGCCTCCTCAGTATTCCAAATACAGATTACATCCAGCTGCTTAGTGAAATCGCCAAGGAACAAGGTTTTAATATAACATATTTGGATATAGGTATGATTTTTTTTCCTCTGACTTACCTCAAAACTAGTTTCTTTTTAAAATGTATTTCAGAAACAAAGCCTGTATTACAGTTGATTTAGTTGACCAGGGATACTGAAATGGCATGTGTGTGTGTATATATATATATATATATATATATGTCATATATGTATATGTATGATGTATATAAATAATACACCTCAGACATATATGTATATATAATGTCTATATAGAATATTTATATATTTATATAAAATTAGCAGAGTGGTAATATTTAGCACTGATATATCCCATTCTTATAGATAATAATAGCTGACATCTATGCAGTTATAATAATAAAAACAGTAGCTAATATTTATAGTTTTTACTATAGGCCCTGTTTTAAGGATATTACATATTTCAACTTACTGAATTCTCAAACTAAGCCTGTGAAGTAGGTCTGTTATCCTTACATGTAAGGAAAGAAAGTAAAGCACAGAGAGGTTTAGAAACAGAGTCAGGTAGAGTCAGGTCGGGGGAAGAGTCCCTGCAGATACAGTGTCTATTAGACTAGCCCTGATGGAGAGCTTGACAAATAAAAAGGCACCCACATTTCTAGAACAAGCACTAAGTTTGTGGGAGTCAGACCCCTTCTCTCCACTTTGTCACCGTTGGCCAATTCAAGGATGTCAGTGAGGACAAGTACTTATAGCTTTATTCCGTCCCAGCTATCCTCTTCTATATTTCCTCTAACCCTTAATCATGTAGATAGACCAATGTGGCTAGATTAGAAAGCAAGTCACTTTGGATTTTAATTTGCTTTATAAAGCTGGTGTGTGTGTGTGCATGGTTGGTGCCTTGATTTAACATCAGTGTAATTTGTGAAGAATTTGATATCCCTTGTTCCATCCTCAGTGGGCTGTGGGGACCCAGCTTGAAGGAGCTGCCAGCATTGGCCTTTAGGTGCTTAGAGAACTTCTGATTTTCTCTGCTGCTTTAGGATTGAATGATGGGTCAGGTGCAATGTCTTAACCTACTGAGAATGATGCAGAATGTGGGAATTTAGCACAGACACATGGTCACAGGAGGTAGCTGATGGGAGACCATTCATTCAATAAATATTAAGTATCTATACTTTGTTGGGTGTTTAAAATGCACAGATGAATAAGCCATGTCATGAATAGGGCTGTGGATGGTTGAATCTAGGAAAAGAAGGGAACTTGAGATGGCTTTTGAGATTATGGAATTAATGACACCTTTGAAATGCATCTCACCAATTTTAAGAACTAAGTAGTTCTTGTAAATATAGAACAGCAGTCTAAAAACCACAATCAGCCAGTTTGGCTAAATTCTATGCAATTACCTTCAAAAGAACCCAGACATTCTCCAGAAAAGAAATACAAATGGCCAACAAGCACATAAATAGACGCTCAGTATTATTAGTCATCAGGGAAATGCAGATCAAAACCACAGTGAGGTACCAGCTCATACCCACTGGGATGACTATGATGAAGAAAATAGAAGATAACAAGTCTTGGCAAAGACGTAGAGAAATTGTAGCCTCTCTATACTGCTGGTGGGAATGCAAAATGGCTCAGCTACTGTGGAAAACAGTTTTATAGCTCTTCAGATGAGTTACCACATGACCTAGCAACTGTACTGCTAGGTATGTACCCAAAAGAACTGTGAACTGCTATTCAAACAAGTCCTGTACGTACATAGTCACAGTAGTACTATTCACAATAGGCAAGACGTGGAAACAGGCCAAATGTGCATCAGCAGATGGATGAATAAGTCAGTTGTGGTATATGTGTGCAATTTAAATATTTAGCTGTGAAAAGAAGTGAAGTTCTGATAATGCTACAACATGGATTTACCTCAAAAACATACTAGGTGAAAAGACACAAAAAGGGCATATCATATGATACCATTTATTTTTTTAATATTTTAATATTTTATTTAAATTCAGTTTGCCAACATAGAGTATAACACCCAGTGCTCATCCCATCAAGTGCCTTCCTCAGTGCTCTATGATACCGTTTAAATGAAATAACCAAAATAGTTTAATCCGTAGATTGATGGTTGCCAGAGGCTTTGGAGAAGAGGCGATAGGGATCAACTTCTTGACTTGTATGGTGTTTCTTCTTGGGAAAATGAAAGGATGAGAATGTTTTGTAACTAGGTAGAGGTGGCGGTTGCACAACATTGTGACTGTACTAAATGCTACATGGTATAACATGGTTAATATTATGTCATGTGAACTTTGACTCAATTTAAAAGAGAAAAAAGCCTCAAGGCTAGAACTAGAAAGCCTCTTCACACATTAAAACACTTGCACTGTATCTGGATGTTTCCTATTACATTGACTCTAGCTGAAATAACATTGAATCGTGATCACTTTTAACAAATTGTAACTCACCTGTTTCTACCTCTTTCCCCTGTGTCCTCTAACCATCTTAAGTGACAGTGGTTCATCAGTTAATGAGAAGAACATTTGTTTCCTGGGTTTAGGTATTGCTTTTGAAACACCCTAACCCGTACACCGTATGCATAGATGTAGAATGAAAGAACATGAAGGCAGAGAGGTCTTGCCCCTGAGCCATGTATTTCCTGGTTCAGAGGTCTCCTGAAAAACAAACAAACAAAAAACCCCTGGGCTTTGTTGTGAAAAACACAATCTCTCTGGTTCTCTAGCAAATGGTCTTTTCCTCTCCAGCAAAGTTGGTTGTGGTTCAGTTTGCAAACACCGCTCAACTGGCCACATTAGAATCACCGTGGGAGCTTTAAGAAGAAAATGCAAGAATCTGGCTATTCCCAGATTGTGGGAGTTGGGTTTCTAATTGAGCAAGCTGGAGTGAGGCCGAGGCACCTGCATTTCTCTTAAATTCCCTCAAATGATTAGGGAGCAGGGCTGGGTTTGAGAACTACCATAGTTGATCAGTTTGGGTTTTTTTTTTTTTTTTCAGTTTGGGTTTTTGTTTGTAGAATGATAAAGGTGATGAGGAAGTGGAGTAGTAGACCTGAGATTTATAGAGGAAGACTGCAGTAAAGACTTGTTTTCGTGAAGGATCCGCTTTCTACACACTTGGCATTAACTCTCATGTTTGAATATATCATTACAGAAGAGCTGAGCGCCAATGGACAGTATCAGTGTCTCGCTGAACTCTCCACCAGCCCCATCACCGTCTGCCATGGCTCCGGGATCTCCTGTGGCAATGCACAGAGTGATGCCGCTCACAACGCCCTGCAGTATTTGAAGATAATAGCAGAAAGAAAGTGAGCCTGAAGCAACTCCAAAAGCCCTTGGTAGCACATAAGAAGTTCCCCTTTCACCTCTTCCCAAGTAAAATGTTTACTGTTCGAGTTTGTGTGTTGTTTCTAAATCTCTTCCTAGATTCCATCAACACTCCAGATTTAAGGATCTCCTAATAGTTACTAAGCTCTTTTTAATGGCTTCAACTTTGTACTGGTATATTGTATTTATAAACTTTGTACCATAGGCAGAGTGTAGCCCCCATGTTACAATGCCGTGTATACAGAGGGAAGAAATTGCATGTATGTTGAGGAGGAGGAGGAAGATGGCGAAGAAACAGAACTACTGCTAACAACAGTTGTTCTTACTGGTGCTTAACCTCTTCTTTGCGCAAATCTTTGTAAAGGGAATTCGAAGGGAGCCCTTTAGAATTAGAGTTTTGAGGAACGCACGAACAGGCGTTCATTGAATGTGATTGTTGAATTTCAGGGAACATGATTAGTCTGCTGTGCTTTTGAATCCATGTAATAAAGAGCTGCTGTTGTAACGGGTTCTGCTCGTTTAATTGAAGTGTTACTGACCTGACTCGCCCCTTCTTTTTAGCCATTCTGGGAGTGACATGATGTGATACGGGTGCTCTGTGACTTCCCTATCTCTAGTGTACTTCTGAAAGTCAGAGTTGGGGAAAAAAAAAAAAAAAAACCACGGCCTACGCAAAAATCTACCAATACATGGGATGAATCACTTCCATATTTTCTCTAAGCAAATGCAGTGTTGTCTTTTTCTTTTTCTTTCATCGCTCCTAAATGAGTTAGCAGTTGAAAAAGCATTAGAAAAATTACAAAAACAGGGTAGCCTGGGTGGCTCAGTGGTTTAGCTCCGCCTTCAGTCCAGGGTGTGATCCTGGAGACCCAGGATCGAGTCCCACATCAGGCTTCCTGCATGGAGCCTGTTTCTCCGCCTGTGTTTCTGTCTCTCTCTCTCTCTCATGAATAAATAAAATATTTTTTAAAAAATTACAAAAACAAAACTTCCAGGGCATTCAGTTCAGCTACAGGAATGTTTCAAGCAAAGCAATGAGTGACTGAAAGGAGAGCAGCCTCATGAGCAAATTTTAGGTTTGCCTTTTATGTTGCCATATTTCATCTTGTAACGCTTCCAGACCTCTATCTGCCAGTGTCCGGGGACACTACTTTGTAGATTAGATGGAAGTTTCAGGCCTGTTTTCAGAACTCGGGGAAAGCTTCAGAGAGCGAGAGAGCTCTGAATAGTAAAGGTAGGTCTTGACAATCTCAAGTGTTAATCCAGCAGGAAGTATGTGACAGGTATTTTTCTGCCTGGAAAAAAGAATCCTACCTGAGTGGAATCCTTTGAGAAGCATAACATGATAAAACCAATGCACTGTAACTTACTTAACACTCTAAAGAGTGCTTAGTTTCACATTATCAGCTACCTATGTCAATTAAGTCATGAAATTTTAGGTACTATTTTTGATGTGGTTAAGGACTACACAGACTGGAAACAAAGATAGGCATGAACAGGAGCTTGTGGGTCACTGAGATTGGACTAGAGTTTTATGACCGCTCTGGAATGTAGGAAGGGCACAGTGAGCTAGAGATGAACGTCTTCTGCAGCCCAATGCTGACTTTGGAGAGAGTACATTGAGGAAAGAGTTCATAAAGCATTAGAAGAAGGAGAGAGCCAAGTGGGGGAAAGGAGACTATAATTCAGTTCTAAACAGTACTGATGCAATGGGATCTGAGTATAAGGCGCCCAGAAGTCCTACTTTCCAGCTGCCTAGGTTTTCCCTGCTTCTGGCTCTGGAGGAAACATACATTTTTAAAGATACTGTTCAAATATCACCTCTGTTGGAACTTTCTAGGGCATTGGCTGCACCATCAGGTGATCCTTGATAGCACTTTGGTTACCCCGTTGGTAAGACTCTTAGCCCATTGAGTCGGTCTTAACCTGCTCACCCCATTAGGTCAATTTTCGAAATAGGGGCAGTCCCAGTGGTGCAGCGGTTTAGTGCCTCCTGTAGCCCAGGTGTGATCCTGGGGACCCGGGATCAAGTCCCACATCAGGCTCCTTGCATGGAGCCTGCTTCTCCCTCTGCCTCTCTCTCTCTCTCTCTCTCTCTCTCTCTCTATATGTGTGTGTGTGTGTGTGTCTCATGAATAAACAAATAAAATCTTTTTAAAAAAAAAATTTTCGAAATAGGCTTTGAACGGGCAACCCTGCCACAACCATCCTTGTGGCATCAGTTCTAACCTGTGATAGGCACCAAGCGATGAAAACATGATAACGATCGCAATAGCCCAATATGAAGATAATACGAATTCAATAAATTATGAACAGTAATGTGCCCGGCACTACACCAGGCCTCTGAGATTCAGTGTTGACCCACGTTATGTAAAAAGGACCCACTGCCCTGCTCTCCTGGAGTGCTGTGAGCTGCCACACAGGTTCCCATCTAGTACTGGGCTTGTTTCCCGGCTCTGGGAGGGCTGCTGGCAAACCTTCCCGGTGTCACACTCCCTTTCCAGCAGCCTGCATTCAAGAATGGTCCCCTCGCCCCTTTGGGGATGATCTAAAAGGTTGTCCAGCTTCAGAGACCCATCCCACAGGGTCAGCTGAGGCCTTCCTGAGATTACATCCTAACCCATGTTCTTCCCCTGCCCAGTGGAGTTCCTCTCCTTTCACATGTGACAATCCCAAGAGTACTCCCCCAATAAACTCTCCATCCCAGAGTCTGCTTTCCAGGGAACCCAACCTGTGATGTTTGTACCAGAAGTGATACAGGAAAGCAGATATTAGAGCCGGATTTTGGAGCTGGATCTTCTGCCACTTGGCTTACAGGGTGAGACAACCACCCCACTCCCCCGGACACAGATATCCCCTTGCACACATGACAGTGCAGTTAACAACAGCATCACCAGCAGTGAACTGGGACAAGATGCCAGCGGACCAGAAAGCACTGGTGGGCACAATGTATCAGATAGTTGGGAAATACGAAGTGAAACAGTAACTGAGGACAGTAGCATTGATTGTTCCTGCTAAGCTCCACTGAAGTCTTGGAAAAAGATAACAGAAGAAAGTGATTAATTGGCATTTAAAAACTAAGTGTAAGGCCTGCGAGGTAGCATGTATGAGGCTCCCCTCCGAAGCCAGGGAGCAGAGAAAGCTGGGGACCAAGCTCAGGCCTGCTATTCACAGCAGAACTCCAAAGAAGTTAAAATTCGACGTGAGCAGCTCTACGGTGCCCAAAGGAAAGAGTTCCCATGGGATGGGACTGTCTGGGTCAATGCACTGGAAAACCTTGAATCGTCAGTTCTCCTCAGTTCTCCTGAACCTTCTAAGGCTACAAAAGTGCCTTCTTCCCTAATAAGGGCTAATATGTCGCTTCTTTGAAAGTAAACAGCTCTCTCCCCCGGGACAACGAATGCACGCCTTAGGATGTACCTCCACCTTCTCTCTTGACAACTAAGCCAATAAAAAGGATTCAGTCAACCCAACCAGAGACATGTAGACCTGGTAAGGGAGGAAAAAAGTAATATACCCCCCAAAAGAGCTGTAGGACGTCGCTGACACGTACCAGCGGGGGCCAGGGGAGGGGGTGAGGGTAGGGACGACGGGGTGGCAGGCCCGAGTGGTGGTAATATCTAAACATCAGGTAAGATTGCTAAAGTTGGTGGTAAAGTCAAAATATCAGGTTGGAGAAAGGGAGACCTTTAACTATTTGGATTTAATCTTCTGGCAAGAATCAGGGTGGTGGTGCAAGCCTGCACTTAGGTTGGCTTCTAGAAGAAACAGCCCACACGAGGCGACGCGGAAATGCCAGAACCAGGGGGAGTGAGTACACTGTAGGGCTGGGAACCCCCCCATGGCTGCAAACCACTGGGGAGCCCGGAGATACTCTACCCCCCCAAGCAAGAGGGGCCCCAGGAAGTGGTAGGTCAGGAACGAGGAGGAGAGACTCATCAGAGACTTGGGCCCCCCGAGAGCAACAGACATGATGGAAGCCCACGTAGTGGAGGGCGCACAGCAGTAGCCAGAGGCCCGCCCGGCCCGCCAGCCTGAAGAGACGGAGACGAGACAGAACGTGGTGACAGGACGTGGTGACACGCGCTCAGTGAGCAAGGGACTGCTCAGTCGGTACAATCAAGGCAAATCAGGATGACCGGGCAGGAGGCCGAAGGCACTCACCCCAAGAAAAAATTCTTTTTTTTTTTTGTTTTACATAATATTTAGTCAGAAATGAGAAGGAGGAGGGGCAAGACGGCGGAAGAGCAGGGTCCCCAAATCACCTGCCTCCACCAAATTACCTAGAAAACCTTCAAATCATCCTGAAAATCTATGAATTCGGCCTGAGAATTAAAGAGAGACCAGCTGGAATGCAACAGTGAGAAGAGTTCGCGCATCTATCCAGGTAGGAAGACGGGGAAAAAGAAATAAAGGAACAAAGGCCTCCGAGGGGGAGGGGCCCCGCGAGGAGCCGGGCTGAGGCCGGGGCGAGTGTCCCCAGGACAGGAGAGCCCCGTCCCGGAGGAGCAGGAGCTGCACCGACCTTCCCGGGGGAAAGGGGCTCCAGGGAGTTGGAGCAGGACCCAGGAGGGCGGGGATAACCTCGGGCTCCCGGGGACAGTAACAGCAACTGCGCGCCCAGGAGAGTGCGCCGAGCTCCCTAAGGGCTGCAGCGCGCACGGCGGGACCCGGAGCAGCTCGGGGGGCTCGGGCGGCGGCTCCGCGGAGGGGGCTGCGGGGCGGGAGCGTAAATCCACCAGCGCAGGCCCAGGAGCACAGGGCGCCGGGACACAGCCCAGGATCCGGCCTCCCCCGGGACAGGCAGAGGCCCGGAGGGCCCAGAGCTGAGCAGATCAGCGGCCCCGCCCGGAGCCTCCAGGCCCTGCAGACGGAGAGCTCCGAAGTTACTGCGGGAGCTGACTCTAGGGCTCTGGAGCTGGCCCCACCACTGCGGTTGTTCCTCCTGGGGCCTCACGAGGTAAACAACCCCCACTGAGCCCTGCACCAGGCAGGGGGCAGAGCAGCTCCCCCAAGTGCTAATACCTGAAAATCAGCACAGCAGGCCCCTCCCCCAGAAGACCAACTAGACGGACAACTTCCAGAATCAAGTATAATCAGAATATACTCCCGTGTTTTTTTTGTTTGTTTCCTTCCCCCAGCCTTTCCTTTCTTTTTCTTTCTCTTTTTCTTCTTTTTTTCTTTTTTCTTCCTTTTTCCTTTTTCTCTTTTCTTTCCTTCTCTCTCTCTCTTTTTCTCCTTTTCCCAATACAACTTGTTTTTTGCCACTCTGCACTGAGCAAAATGACTAGAAGGAAAACCTCACCTCAAAAGAAAGAATCAGAAACAGTCCTCTCTCCCACAGAGTTACAAAATCTGGATTACAATTCAATGTCAGAAAGCCAATTCAGAAGCACTATTATACAGCTACTGGTGGCTCTAGAAAAAAGCACAAAGGACTCAAGAGACTTCATGACTGCAGAATTTAGAGCTAATCAGGCAGAAATTAAAAATCAATTGAATGAGATGCAATCCAAACTAGAAGTCCTAACGACGAGGGTTAACGAGGTGGAAGAACGAGTGAGTGACATAGAAGACAAGTTGATAGCAAAGAGGGAAACTGAGGAAAAAAGAGACAATTAAAAGACCATGAAGACATATTAAGGGAAATAAACGACAGCCTGAGGAAGAAAAACTTACGTTTAATTGGTGTTCCCGAGGGTGCCGAAAGGGACAGAGGGCCAGAATATGTATTTGAACAAATTCTAGCTGAAAACTTTCCTAATCTGGGAAGGGAAACAGGCATTCAGATCCAGGAAATAGAGAGATCCCCCCCTAAAATCAATAAAAACCGTTCAACACCTCGACATTTAATAGTGAAGCTTGCAAATTCCAAAGATAAAGAGAAGATCCTTAAAGCAGCAAGAGACAAGAAATCCCTGACTTTTATGGGGAGGAGTATTAGGGTAACAGCAGACCTCTCCACAGAGACCTGGCAGGCCAGAAAGGGCTGGCAGGATATATTCAGGGTCCTAAAGGAGAAGAACATGCAACCAAGAATACTTTATCCAGCAAGGCTCTCATTCAAAATGGAAGGAGAGATAAAGAGCTTCCAAGACAGGCAGCAACTAAAAGAATATGTGACCTCCAAACCAGCTCTGCAAGAAATTTTAAGGGGGACTCTTAAAATTCCCCTTTAAGAAGAAGTTCAGTGGAACAGTCCACAAAAACAAGGACTGAATAGATATCATGATGACACTAAACTCATATCTCTCAATAGTAACTCTGAACGTGAACGGGCTTAATGACCCCATCAAAAGGCGCAGGGTTTCAGACTGGATAAAAAAGCAGGACCCATCTATTTGCTGTCTACAAGAGACTCATTTTAGACAGAAGGACACCTACAGCCTGAAAATAAAAGGTTGGAGAACCATTTACCATTCGAATGGTCCTCAAACGAAAGCAGGAGTAGCCATCCTTATATCAGATAAACTAAAATTTACCCCGAAGACTGTAGTGAGAGATGAAGAGGGACACTATATCATTCTTAAAGGATCTATCCAACAAGAGGACTTAACAATCCTCAATATATATGCCCCGAATGTGGGAGCTGCCAAATATATAAATCAATTATTAACCAAAGTGAAGAAATACTTAGATAATAATACTCTTATACTTGGTGACTTCAATCTAGCTCTTTCTATACTCGATAGGTCTTCTAAGCACAACATCTCCAAAGAAACGAGAGCTTTAAATGATACACTGGACCAGATGGATTTCACAGATATCTACAGAACTTTACATCCAAACTCAACTGAATACACATTCTTCTCAAGCGCACATGGAACTTTCTCCAGAATAGACCACATATTGGGTCACAAATTGGGTCTGAACCAATACCAAAAGATTGGGATCGTCCCCTGCATATTCTCAGACCATAATGCCTTGAAATTAGAACTAAATCACAACAAGAAGTTTGGAAGGACCTCAAACACGTGGAGGTTAAGGACCATCCTGCTAAAAGATGAAAGGGTCAACCAGGAAATTAAGGAAGAATTAAAAAGATTCATGGAAACTAATGAGAATGAAGATACAACCGTTCAAAATCTTTGGGATGCAGCAAAAGCAGTCCTAAGGGGGAAATACATCGCAATACAAGCATCCATTCAAAAACTGGAAAGAACTCAAATACAAAAGCTAACCTTACACATAAAGGAGCTAGAGAAAAAACAGCAAATAGATCCTACATCCAGGAGAAGAAGGGAGTTAATAAAGATTCGAGCAGAACTCAACGAAATCGAGACCAGAAGAACTGTGGAACAGATCAACAGAACCAGGAGTTGGTTCATTGAAAGAATTAATAAGATAGATAAACCATTAGCCAGCCTTATTAAAAAGAAGAGAGAGAAGACTCAAATTAATAAAATCATGAATGAGAAAGGAGAGATCACTACCAACACCAAGGAAATACAAACGATTTTAAAAACATATTATGAACAGCTATACGCCAATAAATTAGGCAATCTAGGAGAAATGGACGCATTCCTGGAAAGCCACAAACTACCAAAACTGGAACAGGAAGAAATAGAAAACCTTAACAGGCCAATAACCAGGGAGGAAATTGAAGCAGTCATCAAAAACCTCCCAAGACACAAGAGTCCAGGGCCAGATGGCTTCCCAGGGGAATTTTATCAAACGTTTAAAGAAGAAACCATACCTATTCTCCTAAAGCTGTTTGGAAAGATAGAAAGAGATGGAGTACTTCCAAATTCGTTCTATGAGGCCAGCATCACCTTAATTCCAAAACCAGACAGAGACCCCACCAAAAAGGAGAATTTCAGACCAATATCCCTGATGAACATGGTTGCAAAAATTCTCAACAAGATACTGGCCAATAGGATCCAACAGTACATTAAGAAAATTATTCACCATGACCAAGTAGGATTTATCCCTGGGACACAAGGCTGGTTCAACACCCGTAAAACAATCAATGTGATTCATCATATCAGCAAGAGAAAAACCAAGAACCATATGATCCTCTCATTGGATGCAGAGAAAGCATTTGACAAAATACAGCATCCATTCCTGATCAAAACTCTTCAGAGTGTAGGGATAGAGGGAACATTCCTCAACATCTTAAAAGGCATCTACGAAAAGCCCACAGCAAATATCATTCTCAATGGGGAAGCACTGGGAGCCTTTCCCCTAAGATCAGGAACAAGACAGGGATGTCCACTCTCACCACTGCTATTCAACATAGTACTGGAAGTCCTAGCCTCAGCAATCAGACAACAAAAAGACATTAAAGGCATTCAAATTGGCAAAGAAGAAGTCAAACTCTCCCTCTTCGCCGATGACATGATACTCTACATAGAAAACCCAAAAGTCTCCACCCCAAGATTGCTAGAACTCATACAGCAATTCGGTAGCGTGGCAGGATACAAAATCAATGCCCAGAAATCAGTGGCATTTCTATACACTAACAATGAGACTGAAGAAAGAGAAATTAAGGAGTCAATCCCATTTACAATTGCACCCAAAAGCATAAGATACCTAGGAATAAACCTAACCAAAGATGTAAAGGATCTATACCCTCAAAACTATAGAACACTTCTGAAAGAAATTGAGGAAGACACAAAGAGATGGAAAAATATTCCATGCTCATGGATTGGCAGAATTAATATTGTGAAAATGTCAATGTTACCCAGGGCAATATACACGTTTAATGCAATCCCTATCAAAATACCATGGACTTTCTTCAGAGAGTTAGAACAAATTATTTTAAGATTTGTGTGGAATCAGAAAAGACCCCGAATAGCCAGGGGAATTTTAAAAAAGAAAACCATATCTGGGGGCATCACAATGCCAGATTTCAGGTTGTACTACAAAGCTGTGGTCATCAAGACAGTGTGGTACTGGCACAAAAACAGACACATAGATCAATGGAACAGAATAGAGAACCCAGAAGTGGACCCTGAACTTTATGGTCAACTAATATTCGATAAAGGAGGAAAGACTATCCATTGGAAGAAAGACAGTCTCTTCAATAAATGGTGCTGGGAAAATTGGACATCCACATGCAGAAGAATGAAACTAGACCGCTCTCTTTCACCAGACACAAAGATAAACTCAAAATGGATGAAGGATCTAAATGTGAGACAAGACTCCATCAAAATCCTAGAAGAGAACAAAGGCAACACCCTTTTTGAACTCAGCCACAGTAACTTCTTGCAAGATACATCCACAAAGGCAAAAGAAACAAAAGCAAAAATGAACTATTGGGACTTCATCAAGATAAGAAGCTTTTGCACAGCAAAGGATACAGTCAACAAAACTAAAAGACAACCTACAGAATGGGAGAAGATATTTGCAAATGACATATCAGATAAAGGGCTAGTTTCCAAGATTTATAAAGGACTTATTAAACTCAACACCAAAGAAACAAACAATCCAATCATGAAATGGGCAAAAGACATGAAGAGAAATCTCACAGAGGAAGACATAGACATGGCCAACATGCACATGAGAAAATGCTCTGCATCACTTGCCATCAGGGAAATACAAATCAAAACCACAATGAGATACCACCTCACACCAGTGAGAATGGGGCAAATTAACAAGGCAGGAAACAACAAATGTTGGAGAGGATGTGGAGAAAAGGGAACCCTCTTACACTGTTGGTGGGAATGTGAACTGGTGCAGCCACTCTGGAAAACTGTGTGGAGGTTCCTCAGAGTTAAAAATAGACCTGCCCTATGACCCAGCAATTGCACTGTTGGGGATTTACCCCAAAGATACAAATGCAATGAAACGCAGGGACACTTGCACCCCGATGTTTATAGCAGCAATGTCCCCAATAGCCAAACTGTGGAAGGAGCCTCGGTGTCCAATGAAAGATGAATGGATAAAGAAGATGTGGTTTATGTACACAATGGAATATTACTCAGCTATTAGAAATGACAAATACCCACCATTTGCTTCAATGTGGATGGAACTGGAGGGTATTATGCTGAGTGAAGTAAGTCAGTCGGAGAAGGACAAACATTATATGTTCTCATTCATTTGGGGAATATAAATAATAGTGAAAGGGAATATAAGGGAAGGGAGAAGAAATGTGTGGGAAATATCAGAAAGGGAGACAGAACGTAAAGACTGCTAACTCTGGGAAACGAACTAGGGGTGGTAGAAGGAGAGGAGGGCGGGGGGTGGGAGTGAATGGGTGACGGGCACTGGGGGTTATTCTGTATGTTAGTAAATTGAACACCAATAAAAAATAAATTAAAAAAAAAAGAAAAAGAAAACTACTAAAATCACAGGCAAAAAAAAAAAAAAAAAAGAAATGAGAAAATTATTCCCCTTTTGACTCCCTTTCAATTCTGATTGCATTGAAGAGAATGCTTTCATTTTTGATCCTAGTTTTTAGTGCCTCCATACAGTTGTTAATCTTTTTTGTAACAGAAGGGAAGGGAACCTCAGGTTCTGAGCCTTGGGCAAGGGAGGGAAATCTAATTAGGATTTGATAACATCACTTTGTTTTCATTATTTATGTACTTGTGTATGTATGTATTTATTTGTGTATATACATAATGTATACACATATTTAAGTAATAAATATTTATGTATAAAATGTATTTTACATCTATGTATTTATATTTAAATACATAAATATATTGTTTATACAATATATTAATACAAATATATTATTTATGTATTTAAATATATACATATTTATACATAAATATATACATAAATAAATATATATATACAGATAAATAAATACGTACATACATACATACATGAGAGACATAGAGAGAGAGGCAGAGACACGGGCAGAGGGAGAAGCAGGCTTCCTGCGGGGAGCCCCACGTGGGACTCGATCCCAGGTCTCCAGGATCACACCCTGAGCTGAAGGTAGACGCTCAATGGCTGAGCCACCCAGGTGCCCCTCATCGTATTTATTTTTAAGATCATTTTCTATTTATGACAAGTGATTTGTGTTTTCCATTTTATGATAATGATTAGAATATTCCTTTCTAAATAAAAGTACTTAAGAGTCTATGTCAATAAAGACATGGATAGAACAGATAGTAGATAGATGAAGGCAAAGTTATAAAAATAGTACAAGAATGATGGTCATTGTACATCATCTCTTGCCCAGTTTCCAGACCTAAGCCACTTGTTGGGCCCAGACCCATTGACTAAAAGGAGAGTCTGGGTCACCAAGAAGAAGAGGTCTGCATAGGACCAATGACATAATTCGTAGGGCCCAGTGCAAAATGAAAATATGGGGCCTACTGGATAGAAAAATATTAAAAATTTTAAGACAGAAGCAGCAGAGTATTAAACAGAGTGTGAAGCCTTGGTAAGCACGGATTCCTTTCTAACTACACAAGTCACACATCCACGAAGGCGCGGGCCCTGGCTGTCAGCCCTGGCAGTAATTCAGAAGTTGTCAAGAGTCACTTCATTCAAGGTTAGTCCCATCACCTTCTTTTGGGAGGCTGAATCCAATGATGGGCAAAGATCTGACCCTCCTGCTCTAATTTGGGACAATTCTGAGGGGCCGTTTAGCTTCGGAGTTTTTCATGGGATCAGCTGAGAATTTGGTGGAGACGGTATCACAAGCCAACTCCTCTGCCCCACCTCCGTTTCCTCCCGTTCTTTCCAGGGATGGTGATCCCCAAAACATTTCCTAAATAAACCTCCTCCTGCTCCAGCCCTACTGTCTCCTTCTCAGAGTCCACCCACTCAGGAGCCCCACTAAAGAGAGTATAGCTTAGTGAGAAAAGATACAAATAGAAAAAAGTCAG
Organism: Canis lupus baileyi; assembly: GCF_048164855.1. Taxonomy (NCBI): domain Eukaryota; kingdom Metazoa; phylum Chordata; class Mammalia; order Carnivora; family Canidae; genus Canis; species Canis lupus. The sequence continues at coordinate 8,794,841 of NC_132871.1, forward strand.
ATCAATCATGTAATTTACAAATCACACAAAATTACAATTCTGAACTACTCTAGTTTCTCTTTAGATATATTTTTTGCCTTTGATTAAAATTTCTACAGAAAGGGCTGATTATGAATTTGGAGGCAGTTTTTTTCTTTTGTGGGTTTCTGTGGGTGGTCTGTGGATATGCTCCCATGGCGAGGCATATATGCATTTGGAAAAGATTCCTCTTGCCATCTAAAAGGATATGTAGGAAATGAAATAGAAATGATCCTAATTTGAGGACAAAGCCCACCACGTAAGCCTAAATTGAGAATAATGTACTTCAACGGCCAGAGAAGAGTTTTAAAAAATCATGAAAGCACCCATGCTGTAATAGGAGTTCTAAAAAGTATAGATTCCCAGCCTGAACGCATCTGAGTATTAGTAGAACAAAGAAGTAGCTCTTATAGATTGAGAGAAAAATGAATCTATCCAGATGCATTAAAGTATAGCTTTACCTGAAAAATTGCAAACTTGTGGAAATTATTGAAGATGTGGTCCACTCTGAACATTTTATTAGCTTGACCGCATATTCAGAATTATTCACAGGTAGGCAATCATGGTGGCTTTGTGCCCCCAGGTAAAGTTGATTTCAAAAAAGGGAAGTTCGGTTGAACCCATGGATACATAGAGCAGATTGGTGGTTGTCAGAGGTGGGGGGTGGGTGTGGGTGAAGTTCATGAAGGAGTCAAAAGTTATAAACTTCCAGTTAGAAAATAAATAAGTCATGGGAATGTAATATAAAACATGCTGGCTATAGTTAGGAATACTGTTGCCTATATTTTAAAGTTGCTAAGAGAGATTTTTTTTTTTAAGACAAGAGTTATCACAGGAAAAAATGTGTAATTGTAATGGTGAATATTATTAATTAGATGTATTGTGATAATTTTGCAACATATACAAATACCACATTTTTATGCTATACTTTGAAATGCATATAACAATATATGTTGATTATACCCCAATTTTTTAAATGAGCAAAGGAACGAAAGAAAAGGAAGTTTGGGCTCGTTGGAAGATAACAATAAAGCAAGTCTTGATTTAATATATTAAATTTACCGTTTCCTGATTTCTTCATTTCCCTTTCCATTGTTTTAAGGTTAAGATTTATCAAAAGGGACATTTGCAGAGAACATGTGCAGTGGTTGGACCGCTGCTACTTAGTAAATCTGAACATCAGAGAGGCCAGGGTCAATAGAATGGACCTCATTTGCTTGTCTGAGTTGTTTTGTTTTGCTTGTCTGAGTTGTTTTGTTTTGTTTTGCTTGTCTGAGTTGTTTGGTTTTGTTTTGTTTTGTTTTTGGTCTGGGGCAAGAATGGGTAGAAAGATGACCTGAACAGGGTAGTTCTCCTTCCTAGGTTAATCAGACTGAGTACACAACTGCAACACGTCTATTGCATTTTGTGCTAGTAGATATAACTGACATTTAGAAAAAAGAGGCAGAAGACAGAGGCAAGCTGTTTTTAATTTAAATTCAATTAATTAACAGAGTATGTTATTAGTTTCAGAGGCAGAATTTAGTGATTCATCAGTTGCATACAACACCCAGTGCTCATTACATCAAGTGCCATCATTAATGCCTATCACCCGGTTACCCCATCCCCCTACCCACCACCTCCCCCTCCAGCAATCCTTAGTTTGTTTCCTGTAGTTAAGAATCTTTTATGGTTTGTGTCCCTCTTTGATTTCATCTTATTTTCCCCTCTTCCCCTATGAACCTCTGTTTCGTTTCTTAAATTCCACATATGACTGATACCATATGGTAATTGTCTTTCCCTGATTGACTTATTTTGCTTAGCATAATACCCTCTAGTTCCATCCACATCGTTGCAGATGGTAAAATTCCTTTTTTTTTTTGATGGCTGAGTAATATGCCGTTACATATCTCCCCCACATCTTCTTTATCCATTCATCTGTCGATGGACAGCTGGGCTCTTAACATAGTTTGGCTATTGTGGACATTGCTGCTATAGACATTGGGGCGCAGGTGTCACTTCAGATCACCACGTTTGTTTCCTTTGGGTGAACACCTAGTAGTGCAGTTGCTGGGTCATAGGGTAGCTCTATTTTCAACTTTTCGAGGAGCCTCCACACTGTTTTCCAGAGTACCTGTCCCAGCTGGCATTCCCACCAACAGTGTAAGAGGGTTCCCCTTTCTCTGCATCCTCACCAACATCTGTTATTTCCTGACTTGTTAATTTTAGGCACTCTGACTGGCATGGGATGATATTTCATTATGGTTTTTATTTGTATCTCCCTGAAGCTGAGGGAGGTTGAGCATCTTTTCATGTGTCTGTTGGCCATGTGTACGTCTTCTTTGGAGAAATGTCTGTTCGTGTCTTCTGCAAACCGCTTTCAAGTATATGGGCTAAAACCAAGGAAAGGCATGGGCTTAAAGAATTATAATTATAACTTTTGTATAAAATGGAAAATTAGAATTCATTTCGGTGGTAGATTAAGAATTAGATGGTAGATTAAGAGCAGGTTTTATTACCAGTATCCGCATTCCTATTCAGGGGCTTGTACCTTCCTTCTGCTGCAATCTCCTTTATGGCCAGATGGGGGTGGTACTGCACAGTATTTAGTGACTTGAAATTCAGAAATTGAAAGGAGTCCCCATCCATGCCTGATTGCTTGGATTGCTTTATTTGTTTTGCCTTATATTTCTAATGAACAAAGGTAGAATTTAATGGCAAAAGAAAGCAGACTAAGGATTTAGTATTTTGTTCATGCAAATAAACAGGACTTAAGCAATAAAGGATTTAAGCAAATGCCCTCTTTTCATTTACTAATGGTAGGATAGCAATAAAGATTAGTGTTAATCAAGAATACAACTCATGTGGTGGTACTAATGTCCTATTGACCAACTTCCGCTTTGAAGCTCTGGGCTTGATGTAAATTCATATTGAGATTTAGGGTTTTTAAGAATAATACAGCTAGAGTTTACTAAGGACATGCTGTGCTTCCTGATACTGAAGCGAACATCTTACATGTATATATAAGGCCATTTTTCATTCAGCAATTATGTGAACAGCCCTGAGGTTAGATTGCCCAGGTTTGAATTCCAGCTCCAGGACTTAAACTGCTGTGTGATTTTGAATAAGGTGCTTAACCTTACCATTCCCCGGTTTTCTCATCTCTACTCTAAGAGTAATCGATTTTTGCTTCCAACATGGTGACAACAGATTCTGGGCTGGCCTTCCCACTGAAGCAACTATAAAACTGCACGGAAACCCAAGGCTGCTTTCAGACATTGGATAGATAACAGCACAGATTGTTAACCAGAGAGAGGGTAAATGCATGAGGTAAGCCCCAGCTGCTCTAGCTCTTTGCCCGAGAGCACATTCCAGACAGCAGTGTGGAAAAGTCGAGTCTGGGAGACTTAAGAGAGGCTGAGTTGGTGAGAGTTTGTAGGGCCAGGTATCAGGGAAGGAAGCTGTAGAAAGAAGCCTCTAAATCTCGCACGGGGACCCAAACACCAACGCATCCATGTGCAGGGTAAGATGCTATGAGGCCCAGCAGAGAACAGTGATTTCAAATGCCTTCATGTGCTGGGAAGCATAGCCATCGGTGATCAATATTGTCTTGCATATGTGACACATATTCAGAAGGTATCACAATTTCCTGCTTTCTTTTTTTTTTTTTTAACCTCTCATAATTTTTTTAATCTAGAGTATGCTGCTGTCAAGGAGAAACAAAGCTAGCTGCTAAACTAGTGTCTCAAACACTAGTTAAAGGCTGTTAGACAGATTTTATTTAGTACTACTGTAATAGCAGGGAGACCCCACTATGACCTGAGCTCTACTCATCTGAAACAAAAAGCAAAAGGCTTTTAAACACTGGAGTAAGCTGAAAGGAAAAGCATGAAGGGGGTTAAAGGATGTGATTAGGCCATCTGTGTCTATTGACATATGCCCCTACCCTGGCACAAGGCCTGGGAGACAGGGGCCCTATCCCTCTTGATGACTACATTTCCTTTTTTTTTTTTTTTAAATAATAAATTTATTTTTTTATTGGTGTTCAATTTGCCAACAAACAGAATAACACCCAGTGCTCATCCTGTCAAGTGGCCCCCTCAGTGGATGACTACATTTCCAAGGAAGGCTCTCAGGGCCTTGAAAAGGACAACTCTGGGGTTTGGCAGATTCATATACATCTCAATGGGACAGGGAAAGGATGGACAATTGTACATTGATCAGGTCTCTCAGTAAAGGGGGACGAGTGTTTGGATGAAATTGTCCATGTCAAGATTTTGCAGTTCTCACTGGACTTGGATGATTCTGCATTGAATCTGGATTTTATTGTCTTCATTTTGAGAGTAATGCTTTTTATTTTTCTGGAATGCAGTTAGTTTACTAATGGATCATCTTGATTCTTTTGAGGCTGTTATAAAGATTTGTTAACATGGGCCTAAAATAGCTCTTTTCTAAATCCTAGAGTAGCTCTACTCCTAAAGTATAGTTCCTCCAAGATGGCAAGTAAATGCCTGGTGTTTTGTGAGTTCTCTCCATCCTGGCTGGTCCAAATGCCTAGGTCTCCTAGCACTGGGGGACCTCTGGAATCTCTGTTCAGCTACTGCTCCCCAGCAGCTGTTTGTTCCCTGCTAGACCTAGCAGAGTTTCACTTCGCACATATGAAGCTTAGTATTTAGCCAAATGTTTAATTAACCCAAAATAAGGCAAAAAAGAACAGAGGACAAAAAAACAAAACAAAACAAAAAACAAAACAAAACAAAAACAAACAAAAAAAAAACAGATGGAACAAAAAACAGAATAAAAGTGTAGAACTAAATCCAACCATATCGATACTTGTATTAAATATAAATGATTAAACACCATAATTAAAATGAGAGTGGCAACACATGTGCAGTCTCTAACTTTCAGAGTGAAGACTACTTAAAACTACACATGACAGAAAATGGCAGAGCTGGTATTTGGACCAAGTATGTTTTATTTCTGAGCCAGCACTCTTAAATTATTAACTTAGAGGTTATCAGGTGCAATTCCCCTCTAATGTTTGGGTTCCACTTTACCACACCCCATCTAATAATCTCTCAAACTCACTTTGAACCTTCACAGAAACAACCCATTGAATGACCACAGTTTTGTAATATTTTCTGTAAACAGAATAGAAAGAGAAGTCAGTCTTTCCTTCAGTGTAATTGAATGAATTTTTAAAATGGTAAATCCTTTCTTATAGTTGAGTAAAAAATCTGTATATCTTCTCACTGATCATTCCTGTATGCTCTATGAATCCAAGAACAAGTCTCATCTTTCTTTATGTCAGACCTTCATCTTTTAAGGATAGTTATTATGAGTCTTTGACCCTAAGGCAAGCCGAGGCAAGCCCTGCCAGAGAGGGTCAACACCAGCCAAGTTAGGTGAGGCAACGTAATATACTTTACTATATCAATCAACAACCACACACAAGTACCTTTGTGAAGCAATTTCCCATCGAAGGATTGGTGTTGGCCCTTTATATAGTGTCCTATAAGCTGCAGGAAAACCACTATGGATACTAGACTTTATAGTTATCTGCGATTATCAGGACAATATTGATATTTACTGTACTTATTTCACAGCGAAGGTAATTCTTTCTGGAAAATTCCTCATAAGAAAACTGTGTATGGTGTAAGGAAATGGTCTGGTTTCCTTCTTCTGTATGTGGCTGTCCAATTTTCCCAATACCGTTTGTTAAAGAGACTCATTTTTCCATTGGATATTCTTTCCTGCTTTGTCGAAGATGAATTGACCATAGAGTTGAGGGTCCATTTCTGGGTTCTCTATTCTGTTCCATTAATCTATGTGTGTGACTTTGTGCTGGTACCACACTGTCTTGATGATCACAGCTTTGTAATACAGCTTGAAGTCTGGAATTGTGATGACACCGGTTTGGGTTTTCTTTATCAACATTCCTTTGGCTGGCTATTCAGGGTCTTTTCTGGTTCCATACAAATTTGGGGATTATTTGTTCCAGCTCTGTGAAATAAGTTGATGGTATTTTGATAGGGTTTGCATTGGATGTATAGATTGCTCTAGGTAGCATGGACATTTTTTTTTAGCATAGACATTTTAAAGATTTTTGTTCTTCCAATCCATGAGCATGGAACATTTTTCTATTTGTGTCTTCTTCAATTTCTTTCATGAGTGTTCTATAGTTTTAAGTACAGATCCTTTGCCTCTTTGGTTAGGTTTATTTCTAGGTATCTTATGGTTTTGGGTGCAGTTGTAAGTAGGATTGACTCCTTAATTTCTCTTTCTGTCTCATTGTTAGTGTATAGAAACGCAGCTGTTTTCTGTGCATTGATTATATATCCTGTCACTTTGGTGAGTTCCTGTAGGAGTTCTAGCAATTTTGAGGTGGAGTCTTTTGAGTTTTCCATATAGAGTATCATGAGATTTGCAAAGAGTGAGTTTGACTTCTTTGCTGATTCAGATGCCTTCTATTTCTTTATGTTGTCTGATTGCTGAGGCTAGGGCTTCTAGTGCTTTGTTGAACAGCTGTGGTGAGAGTGGACATCCCTCCATGTTCCTGACCTTCGGGGAAAAGCTCTCAGGTTTTCCCCATTGAGAATAATATTCGCTGTGGGCTTTTCATATATGGCTTTCATGATATTGAGGTATATTCCCTCTATTCCTACACTGTGAAAGTTGTTTTTTTTTTTTTTTTTTTTTTTTTACACTGTGAAAGTTTTAATCAAGAAAGGATGCTGTACTCTGTCAAATGCTTATTCTGCATGTACTGAGAGGATCATATGGTTCTTGTCCTTTCTTTTATTAATGTAGTATATATCACACTGATTGATTTGCAGATGTAGAACCATTCTTGCAAGTCCAGGAATAAATCCCACTTGGTTGTGATGAATAATCCTTTTAATGTACTGCTGGATTCTATTGGCTAGTATTTCGGTGAAAATTGTGGCATCCATGTTCATCAGAGATATTGGTCTGTAATTTTCCTTTTCAGTGGGATCTTTGTCTGGTTTGGGGATCAAGGTAATACTGGCCTCATAGTATTTGGAAGTTTTCCTCCCATTTCTATTTTTTGAAACAGCTTCAGAAGAATAGGTATTAATTCTTTAAACGTTTGGTGAGAATTCCCCTGGGAAGCCATCTGGCTCTGGACTCTTGTTTGTTGGGAGATTTTCAATTACTGCTTCAATTTCCTTGCTGGTTATGGGTCTGTTCAGGTGTTCTATTTCTTCCTGTTTCAGTTTTGGTAGTTTACACATCTTTAGGAAGGCATCTATTTCTTCCAGATTGCTTAATTTGTTGGGATATAGTTACTCATAATATGTTCTTTTGTTTGTATTCCTTTGGTTTTGGTTGTAATCCTTCCTCTTTCATTCGTGGTTTTATTTATTTTGGTCCTTTCTCTTTTCTTTTTGATAAGTCTGGCCAGGGGTATATCAATTTTATTAATTCTTTCTAAGAATCAGCTCTTAGTTTCATTGATCTACTGTTCTTTTGGTTTCTATTTCATTGATCTTGCTCTAATCTTTATTATTTCTCTTCTCCTGCTAGGTTTAGGCTTTATTTGCTGTTCTTTCTCCAGCTCCTTTAGGGAATACACACTCTTTTATTACATGCGGGACATTCACAGAAAACTTCTATGATTACACACACACACACACACACACACACACACACACACCACCTCAGTAAATTCCAAAGAATCAGCATCACACAAACTGTTCTTTGTGACCATAATGAAGAAGAATTAGAAATCAACAGTAGGTTGAGAGCTAAATCTCACAAATCCAGAAGTTTAAAAATATAGTATTTGGTTTAAAAACATAATTAGGAGAATAATCCCAAAATATTTAGAGCAGATGACATGAAAGTAGTGTGTGTGAAAATCTGTGTAACACAATAAACAGTACCTAAAGAGCAATGTACAGCTCTAAGTATATTTGATTGAAAACACGAGAAATAAGCTTAGGGAATAAGAGATTACAAAAGACCAAACAATAGAGCAACGAAAACAAGGAGGGAAATAATAAACATAAGGCCGAGGCAATTCATTAGTCAAACCAGAACATTGGGGATTATTTATGAAACCAAAGACAACCCTAATAGACCTCTGGCAGAATGTAAGAAAAAAAAGAAAAAAAGCCAACCAGGAAAGCGAAAAATGCACAGAAACAAAATGAATAATAAAAAGGGGGAAGTAATTACAGACACAGCAAATTTTAAGAATAAACCAGTATTACGAGCAATGGTGCAGCAATAACTTTCAAAACCTAGATGAAATTGACAAATATCCAGAACAAAATCTCAGAAACCTGAACAGACTAATAACCACTGGAGAAATTGAATTGGGAATGAAAACCTCAACAAAACAAAAACCTAGGGCTGAACAATTTCAGAGATGAGCTCAATCAAATTTTCAAAGAACAAATCATTGCTATTTTATAAGAATCATTCCAGAAAATAGAGGGAATGAAAACTATTCAACTACCATCCTGGGGCAACTACTATTAAGTAACCTTGAAACCAAGTCAGATCAGGTCAGGGTAGTTGTAGGCAGTTTTTCTTCTGAACCCAGGGAGCTAAAGTTTTTCAGTAAAAGTCATTTATGCGGCTATGCTGTTTCCTTTTCACAGAGAGGTTTTTAAAGCTGTACTGCAAGTGCTCGGGCACTCTACTGCAGACCCAGTGAAAACAGAACAACCTGCCCCCCCCCCCCCCCCCCCCGGTCTATTTTGTCTGCAGCACCAGTAACTGACCCAAGTTTGTTGACTCCCCATTGAGCAAAGCCAAGTCCAGAGACACAGAGTTTGCAGCAAGGGACGTGTTTATTTGAGAGGCTGCCTGACAAGGAGAAGGAGCGCCAGCCTCCCCGCAGGGGGAGAGTCAGGGATGTGCTGATTTTGCTCATCCTACTTCCTCTCTTTCCAAAGCTCCGATCTTACCTTTCCTTTCCTTTTTTTTTTTTTTTTAATATTTTATTTATTTATTCAGGAGACACACACATAGAGAGGCAGAGACCCAGGCAGAGGGAGAAGCAGGCTCCATGCACTAATCCCACCACCTCCCTCCCGAGCCCGATGGTGGGACTGGATCCCGGGACCCCAGGATCCCACCCAGAGCCAAAGGCAGACGCTCCACCACGGAGCCCCCCAGGCGCCCTGGATCTTACCTTGCCATGACTCCCTCAGGCAGCTCTGATAGGACACGACCCCCGGGGGAGCCCTGCGTGAAAGGCACCCATAGCCATGCAGCCAGGTGTTCCAAGGGCAGAAGAGGAAGGGCCTGAGTAAAACGTTGCAGCTGCACATATTAGTCCTGCTGACCCTTCAGTTTGGTGAGTGGTTTCACGCCTAGAATGGCTCCCGATGTCTTGGAAGGCACCCTCAATAGTGGCGGCTGGAGACGAAATCCCTAGGCCCATCCAGCCCCATCCAGGCCCATCCAGGCCCATCGGGGGGCTCCAGGCCTCCCTGTCTGGGCAGAATGCTGGCAGCCCGAGGGGACGCAAGCTCACAGATGGGATGCAGGCTGCCAGTCAACTGACTTTTAAAAGGAAAGGATTTGGTTTAACGTCACAGGCTGACGGTGGAAGAGGGCCCCGAGCCAAGGAAAGGGGCCTCCAGCACCTGGAAATGGATCCCGCCCAGGGGCTCCTGGAAGGGATGGGCCCTGCTGAGAAGTGGATGTAGCACAGTGAGAACACCTGGGACTCGCATCTGCGAAGCTGTGAGATAACACAGGCGTGTTGTTTTAAGCCACTACTTTTGTGGCATTTTTTTTTTAATATAGCAGCAATGGAAAACAAAAAACCCTTTCCTAATTGCCGCTGTTTGCACTTAAAATTTTAGTCTCCTTTTATATCTACAGTTTTCCTTCTTTTTGTTGCAACCACATTCATACACATCATTTTAAAAAATCTTTTTTTTTTCCCTGGGCACCTGGGTGGCTCAGTCGGTGAAGTGTCTGCTTTCAGCTCACATCATGATCTCAGAGTCTTGGGATGGAGCCCTGAATGGGGCTCCCTGCTCGGCAGGAAGTCAGCCTCTCCCTCCCCCGTGCCCTTCAACACAGCTCTCGCTTGCTCTCTCAAGTAAATAAATAAAATCTTTAAAAAAAATCTATTTTCCTTTGCTACTGCCCATACTTGTTTGCTTGTTGAATTTTCTTCTACTTTTGAACTTGGGCAAATGACTTAATTCTTTGAGCCTCAGTTTCCATAACTTTAATGATCCCTCCCATGTCTGTTGTGGGATTGTGGGAGCATTAGAGATAATGCTTTGAAGTACCTGGTGCAGAGGTTTTTAATAATCGTTATTATTATTTTATAAATATTGAACGCCAGGAGTGGGGGGGCCATAGTTTGGAAGACGGAAAGATAAGGAAGCCTAATTCACATTATTGTGGCAGGCCCTAAAGTGGCTTTAGAAGAATTTTCAGAAAAAAAAAAAAGAAGAAGAATTTTCAGTGTTTATTTTGAACACTTACACAAAGATTAGTTTTAACTTTGTGATTAGAGTCCAGGTATTATTGCTTAATTTTCGGGGGGCGGGTGTGCTACATGTCTAAGCCAGTTTGGGCCACTCTGTAACAAAGTACTCTAGGCTGAGTGGCCTATAAACAATAGACATTTAATTTTCAAGTCCAAGAGGTTTGGAAAGTCCAAGATCCAGGTGCTGGTGAGAGAGCCCGCTTCATTTTAAGGGCATCAGTGAGGGCTCCACTCTCGTGACCTAATCACCTCCCACCCCTACATCCCAGCACTTTGGAGATTCGGTTTCAACGGGTTAGGTAGGAGCTAGGAACAAGCAGGAAGGAATACCCCGAGGCGGAGTCCCAAGTCATTGAAGGGGAATGATAGAGACAGGAGCTGGAGGCAGGAGCCGTGATAAATACACTATACACTAAAAGCCCCAGGACACAACCTCCTGACCTTGTGCCTTCCAAGACCTGAGCCTGACAGATCAAGAGCCACAGATGCCTAACAAGCCTTCTTCTCATTCACTTCTGCCCCACGGTAACACCTAGACTCTTTATAATGCTTTTGCAACCCTCCCCTCCTATGGAGAAAGGCTGCCATAATGCTTTGGTGCAAATCTTGTAGGGTCAAACCCCCTCCACCCAACCTGTGGGAGGAGTTTACCAAATGATTGGAAACAGCCTCCATTAGAGACCACCCCACTGTAGGTCACAGCTCCTTCCAGAGATATCAGATCTCCAAACAACCTAGGGGCTGGTTCCACCTGGTTCACTATTCCTTTTTTTTTAAATATTTTATTTATTTATTCATGAGAGACACAGAGAGATACAGAGACACAGGCAGAGGGAGAAGCAGGCTCCCTGCTTTTGAGCCACACAGGCGTCCCATGGTCCACTTATTCTGAGCACGGATCCCCATAAAATCTCATGGGGAATCCAAGGACTGAGACCTCCATTCACACAATGCAGACTCTCTCAACCGTAACAAACGTGAATTTTGGGTGGGGGAAGGCACAAACATTCAGTCTATGGCACTGTAAGATCACCCAAGATGGGTCATCTCGGGACGCCTGGGTGGCTCAGCAGTTGAGTGTCTGTCTTTGGCTCAGGGCGTGATCCTGGAGCCTCGGGATCGGGTCCCACATTGTGCTCCCTGTATGGGAGCCTGCTTCTGCCTCTGCCTGTGTCTCTGCCTCTCTCTCAAAAAACAAAAAAACAAAAAAAAAAACCTAAAAAAAAAAAATGATGGGTCATCTATTTTTCTTTGTTAAGCCCTGGCATTGAGCCCTTTATGGGGATGTTTTTTGTGGTGGATGGGGAGGTAGGTATGTTTCTCTTTCCTATGCCTTTGAAACAAACCTGGTTTCTTGGCCTTGAAAGAAGGTTTTCTTTATAACTTTTTAGTTTTCTTTATAACTAGCCTTATGAGAGAGTTCTTTTCAGAGCCAGGCAATCAGGAATACTTCTTCTAGAGGCAGTCATTACACTGCAGAATTTGAGAATTGAATCATAGGTGAGAGAACGAGATCAAGTCCTAGATAACACCTCCAATCCTGTCATTAATAAGTTGGGACTGCTCCAATTAAGAAAGTGTTGAGACAGATTGCCCCCATAAGTTTAAGACATTTCTGGACTCCAGTTTAGGGGAAGGGAGACTAACTTTTTTTTTTTTTTCCAAGGGAAGAAGTAAATCTAGTGTCTGAGTTTGGAGGGGAAAACCTGCCACTGCATTTCGGCCTCGGCTAGAAACAACGTACCGATCGTGCCCTCACAGTGTGATATTGAGTGATGTGCATGAAGAGAATCTGGGCTATAGTTCATGGTTTACTGTTGGGTAAACAAGGCATTCGACATGCAGAATTATTGTTGGGGAATCTTCTCAGTAGGAAGCCATTACCAAGGTCCCAATGCCAAAGAGACAGTGTGTTAATTCGCCTTTCCTTGACAGCTAATAACTTGTAATAATCATTACATGGGTTACTTGGTCCTGCTGAGTCCCAGCTTGTGAGCTTCTTTCCGATCAAAGTTATCCTCAGAGGCAAGCTGTGGTTAAATAGGCTCTTTAATCTCTGTCTCTGTGAAGTTCTGTTATGCTGGTCCAAGAGATTGAACTGGCAATCTCTAACTTCCCTCTTTGTAAACACAAGAGTGCAATAAAAAAAAAAAAAAAAAACAAACCTTTTCTTTGGAGTTGATTGGGGATTTATGGGAAGTTGCAAAGACAGTAAGTGGTACAGAGCGGTTCCCAGTAGCTTTCACCCCATGTCCCTAGAAGGTTACATCTTACGTAATGATTGCACCATATCAAATCAAGGAAATTTAACAATGGCACAATGTGTGTATACATCTCTGACATTTTATTTTTTTTTAAAAATTTTATTTGTGGTAAGAGGTACATAACATAAAATGTATCATCTTCATCATTTTTAGGTGTACAATTCAGTAGTGTTTAGTACATTCATGTTGTTGTGCAACCAATCTCTGGAACTATTTCATCCTGCAAAACTGAAACTCTATTCCGATAAACATCAACTCTTTATTCTTCCTTCTTCTCAATGTCCGGCAATCACCCTAGTACTTTCTATGTCTATGAATTTTACAGGTGCCACATAGAAGTAGAATACAGTATTTGTCTTTTTTTGTGATTGCTTTAATTCACTTAGCATGATATCCCCAAGTTTTATCCATGTTGTAGCATTTATCAGAATTTCTTTCTTTTTTAAGGCTGAATAATATTCCACTGTATGTGTATACCACATTTTGTTGATCAATTAATTTATTGATGAACGTTTGTATTGCTTCTACCTTTCAACTATTGTGAATAATGCTATGAACATGGATGCATAAATATCTCTTTGAGACCCTGATTTCGATTATTTGGGGTATTGTTAGGGGCTTAATTTTGTCCCCCTCAAATTCATATATTGAAATTCTAATCCCCAGTATCTCAGAGTGTGACTGTGTTTGAAGAGAAAGCCTTTTAACAGGTGACTAACTCAGAATGAAGCCATTAGGATGAGCCCTGAGCCAATCTGACTGGCTTCCTTTTAAAAAGGAAATTTGGACACACTGAGAAACACCACAGGGGCATGCCTATACAACAGAAAGATAAACATGTGCAGAGGAAGCAAGAAGGTGACCATCTGTAGCCAAGAAGAGAGGCTTCAGAAGAAGCCAAACTCACCTATGCCTTGATCTTCGACCTCTAGCTTCAAGAGCTATAAGAAAATAAGTTTCTGTTGTTTAAAACACCCAGTCTGTGGCATTTCATTATGGCAGCCATAGCAAACTTTTAAAGGTGTATACTCAGAAGTAGAATTTGCTGGATCATGTGGTAATTCAATTTTAATTTTTTTTAGGAGTTGCCATACTACTTTCCATATAAGCTACATCATTTTACATTCCTACCAGCAGTGTACGAGGGTTCTAATTTCTCTATATCCTTGTCAACACTTGCTATTTTGTTTTTATTTTTTGTTTTAAGAATAGCCATCCTAGTAAGTATGTATGGCATCTTGTTGTGGTTTCGATTTGCATTTCCCTAGTTAGTGATGCTAAGCATGTTTTAATATGCTTGTTGGCCATTTGTATAGTTTTTTGGGAGAAATGTCAATTCAAGTCCTTTGCTCATTTTTTAAAATTTATTTATTTATTTATTTTTTATTTTTATTTTTTCCTTTGCTCATTTTTTAATCAGGTTGTTTGTGTTTTTGTTATTGAGTTGTAAGTTTTCTTCTTATCTTGTAAAAGTCCTCTATTTTAGGCCTACACCCTCAAAAAAACCAAAGGCCAGCAGAAAGAAAGGGCTTCAAGGATCCTAATTTTGGAAAGAGTGGGGGATACAGTTGTATAGGATAACTGTATAATTTATTGTCCAAACCAGGGTATATTTGAGAAGGGAGTGCTAAAAGTAATTACAATTATATGTTTTTTGAAATGTTTATTGACCAACAAATTTATTTTATTGTATTGGTGGACCTATAAAATACTTCTGCTCAAAAACAATTTTTTAAAAGATTATTTTTAGAGAGGGAGAGAGCGCATGTCCACGTGTGAGTGCTGGAGGAGGAGCAGAGAGAGAGAATCCCCAGCAGACTCTACACTGAGAGCAGAGCCTGTCATGGGGTTTGATCTCAAGACCCTGAGATCGTGACCTGAGCTGAAATCAAGAGTCTGATGCTTAACTGAGCCACCAGGTGCCCCAACTCAAAAACAGTTTAAAAACAAATAATCTTCCACCTCAAGAAAATCATAATTGATATTTTTCTTCACTTACTTCCAGGATGTCTCTTTTCAATTTTTAAATCATATTTGTGATTTGATTCTATGTATATAATTATATTCAGCTTTTTTACCTTACCATAAATGGTATTTTCTATGATATTAAAACTTGTAAAAAATTTTAAAATTTTAATTCAAAATAAGATTCTTTTTAAAAATATAAGAATCTAGAAAATTTTACACATTCTTCCTACAAAATATGTATCTAAGTACTTTTAAATAAAAATATTTTAAAATGTCTTCAAATTGGTTATGTACACATATAAAACCCATGATTTTTGGCATATACTTGTGTACAGTAATCAGTTTCTTAAAGATCTCTCGTTCTAATACTGAGTCACTGGCATTTTCTGAAGTGTGTATTTTTTAGTATGGTCTAATTCTTTTTCTTTTTTTCTTAAAATTGCCTGCAGTATTCTTTGAAGTCGTAGGTTATTTACGATTATATAGAAATCTTCAATTGCTTCTTCTTGATAGACCATATTTTTAACTGAGAAACTTTTTTCTAAGTGCTGAGGAACTTGGTAGATTTGGAGTAGATTTTGTTATGTGAAGGATATTCTAAGATTGAATACTTCTTTGTTGTGAAATGTTTAAAATTTCGGCCCAAATATTTTGGCTGCTATTGTCCATTTGGCACCAGATATCTGAGTGCCACAAGCAACAAAAAGGTGGTGGATTTTTTTGTTTGTTTGTTTTTGTTTGGTTTATTTTTTAGAAAGGGAGAACACGTGTGTGAGAGTGGTTGTGGGAGGGGATGTTGGCAGAGGAATGAGAGAATCCTAAGCAGGCTCCATGCCCAGCGTAGAGCCCAGGACTCTATCTCACATCCCTGAGCTCATGACCTGAGCCAAAATCAGGAGTCGAATGCCCAACTGACCGAGCCAGCCACCCAGGCCCCCCTATGAAAAAGTTTTACAAGACAAAATGTCTCAAATAAACCATCTCTATTTATGATTATGTGGAAAGTTTTGCCAAATTTAGATGCTGCAAAACCATTGGGTATTTTTGTTCCTTCCATTCGGGTAAAGAATATACATTTATCCAATTAAAAATAGGAATTCCGACAAAAGACTCAAGTCTAGGTATTCAAATGCTCAGAGAATTTAAGAATTCCACCTACATTGTTTGAGTTCTCATCATTAAATTTGTTAAGTTCCTACCTTGTGCTTGAAGGGATGAAATCCAGTGTCTTCTGTTTGGAAATTTTGTTTTTAATAATTGCAATTCACTAAAAACTTCAAAAGCTGAAGTTTTTGGTACTCTACTCATTGACTATTTATAGGAACAATTTCCAACTTATTTTGAGCATAGTGCAACCAAAATTTAAAGAACTCGTTACAAAAATGTTCAATACATTGTAGGATACTTACAATGAGTTGCAAAGTAGTGCTTCAAAGTACCACTCAGACATTTTAAAATTCCACTGATGACAGATAGTAAATGGCATATAACCATGCTGAAAACTGGATTTTTAAAAAAATTCAACATCAGTTTTGTCACATTAATTTTGTAATTCAGTTACCTTAACACACTCTCTCTCTCCCTCTCTCTCTCTCTCTCTCTACATATATATATATATATATATATATATATATATATATATATATATATATATTTGTTAAACTTAACAGCTCTTTTTTTTAAAAGATTTTATTTATTTATTCATGAGAGACACACAGAGAGAGGCAGAGACACAGGCAGAGGGAGAAGCAGGTTCCCTGCAGGGAGCCCAATATGGGACTCAATCCCAGGACTCTGGGATCATGACCTGGGCCGAAGGCAGACACTCAACCACTGAGCCACCCAGGTGCCCCACTTGACAACTCTTTTATTGGTAAAATTTCTCAATGTGTTTGAACACAATTATGAACTATTTGTACGATAGCCAATTCTTGGCTTATCTGTACTCTGGAGATTTCTTAGCTTATTAAGAACAATTTTGTCATCACAATACTGTAATGCCCAATATTTTCATTTTCAAAGGAAAATGGAGTTTTAAAACTGAATTTATAGTGACATTCACAAAAAATGGGGGTCAGGTATTTCACTTTTGACATAATTAACTCCTAAAGGCTTAACTTCAATCACATGAATTGTATGAAAACATTGAACTGCTTTTGGAATTATTTCGATTGATTTTCTACTTGCAGCCTCTTATGACCCTGGTATAAAATTGTCATTGCTAAACGAGGCCAACGCACACACTAACAGCTATTGCTTCACGTGAGCATGCACACAGAAACTTGGACTCACAATGAGTAAAAGTAATTTAGAAGCAGAGACGTGTGACCTGAATGAAAAGTTATGTTTCGCAGAGTAATATGAAAATGCACTTTCTGCTCAGCTGTGTGTTAAGTCGTGATCTTCAGGCACAATGAATGTTCTTAAAATAACAACTAACTTTTCAAGTATATGCTGACGGCTCTTCAGCAGATTTGAACCTTCTGGGGTTTTGTTTTGTTTTGTCATTTTTATTTTTAATATTCTGGCTTTCTCTATTGAAAGACTGAATGTACAAACAGACATTAGCCAGACTGCATATGAAAATAGAACTCTCACCTAGAACCTCTGCAGCCATTGGCCCAATTGGCCCAGAACCATCAGGACTTAGTCAATGGCTCCAGCTTCCCCATATTTGTCTCAGTTTCCAACTCAGGACCAGAGAAAGCCAAATCTACTTCCCAAGCTAAGCACGCACGCTATCTTGCTTCTAGTGAGCCTACCTCCATCTTCCCCAGGCCAACGCCTTTCCATCTAGGCATACCTGAGCTTTTCTTCAGTATGGAACATTCCAACTCCCCTGTCTGCCTTTGAGTCGGTCTCTGCCAAACACAAGTGATGGTGGCTTCCTTGCTAAAATAGACTATGAATAAACAGCCTCTGTTCTTGTGTGGATGGGCTTCATTTATTTCCACAAGGCGGTCATTGCTTTCACCACGGTGGATGAAATTGCCAATGGTGGATGGCTAAATGTTGATTAACATCCTGTCGAAGTCACGTATTCTTCATCAAATTTCCTGCGAAATAGAAGTTCCTACTTCACATTTTGACTCTTCACCATGGAAAAGACTCCACTTGGAATAAAGAGACTCCACAGAGAAATGTATTAGTACGATGGCTGTAGGCAGTAAAAGTAGTGGGGAAGGTAAGGAGTACATAGACACTTGCATTCTCTATTATCATTTATTTTTTAATGATGTTATTTACTTATTTAAGAGGGAGAGAAAGCAAGAGCAAGCGGGGGGAGGGAGAGGTACAAGCAGAGTCTACACTGAGGGCAGAGCCAGACGCAGGGCTGAATCTCAGGACCCCAAGGTCATGACCTGAGATGAAATCAAGACTTGGATGCTTAACAGACTGAACCACCCAGGTGCCCCTGTCATTAATGGAAAAGCCAATTTTCTAAGGCTCTTGGATTTTTGCCAAGAGAAAAATGTAGAAGATAAAACCCACTTTGGTGCAACATCAGGATTTTTGTTTCACCAACGGGTCATCAGAACAAAACCCGCTTGTATTGGCAGAATTGTTCAGATCTCTGCTCGTGGTGAGAGACAACAGATGTCACTTGCTTGTCGAGAACCACTCCGGGCTCTGGCCTTGAGAGCACACTGGCAGTGGGACTCCGCTCCTGGACGGCTGCCGGCTGCTGGGGCACCGGGTGGCTCCCGCACTACCTGTACATTCTCACCTACAAGGGCTTTATTTAAAATTCACAGGCTTCTTTGTGATTTTTTGTGCATTTTCCTTCTGCTCCTCAAGAATGAAATCTATCCAAGGCCACCTTTTCATCCCAACGGTCTCATTTGGCACAAGTTCACGTGTCCAGGAGAGGAACGGAGGGGCGGGGTTCGCCTAGAGAGGAGGGCTGAGGGAAGCCTTCCTCCTTTACAAACGATGGGGGACTTCTCCGATTCAAGCAAATCTTTCCCCCCTTTCGAGTTAGGTAAGTCACAGGAGCCTAGTTTCCATACTGCTTTCAACCAGGGTTTAAAAAAAAATAATATAATAAATAAAAAAAATTAAAAAAAACCCAGGGTTTAATTGAGGCAGAGGTTGGCTGGTCCAAAGTCAGATCTCCTTAATGCTGTATGAAGTCATCCAGGCATTGCACTGAGTCTAACTTTAGAGCCATGCCTCTAGTCACTCGCCCTTGTAGGAGGAGCGGCCAGGTGCCACAGTGTGATGGAGAGCCCAGGGACAAGGCTGTCGTTGAACATGGTCCCCCTGAGAATGTGGTGTCTTCTGTGCCCCCTGTATCTACCAACGTGTACGTCTTACTGAATGAGTCTACTCAGGACTGGGTGCTACTGATGCCCCCTACCCCCGACTGCAACCTATCCTATTTTCCCATTTAATTAACTGAATTAGTCGCTTTTATGGAACTGGAAAATCCTTTTTACAAAAAAGATTTCAACACATACTTGTTTGTTTGGTTTCAATATAATGAAAAAAAAAAATCCAAAGTTATTTTCTTCAGAGATTTTCATTTTCTTCTGTCTACAGTCTCCATGGGGGAACTGTATTCACCCATCCATCCATTCAATAAATATTTCTTGCACACCTACGATATGCCAAGCACTGTTTTAGGGAATGATGGTAGATTTATAAAGGAATCGTTTTAGGGCAGCCCGGGTGGCTCAGCAGTTTAGCACCGCCGTCAGCCAGGGTGTGATCCTGGAGACCTGGGGTCGAGTCCCGCGTCAGGCTCCCTGCATGGCACCTGCTTCTCCCTCTGCCTGTGTCTCTGTCTCTCTCATGAATAAATAAATAAAATCTTAAAAAAAAAAGAATTCTTTTAGATGTCTTGACTGGAGCAATTGGCTAACTCTTAAAATCTATTATTTAATTATAGCTTTCTTTTTTTTACTTCCTCTGCATTTGCGTCGTGCAATTCACCTCCTGCTTGTCAATCCGTTGGGGGTCGGCTGAACCTACGTTCAACGTTGGGAATGGCTCCCAACGATGTCCCTGTCCTAATTCCTGAAATCTGTGAATGCTACTCACATGACAAAAGGGATTTTGCAGATCTGATTATATTAGAGATCTTGAGATAGGGAGATTATCCTGGATTATCTGGGTGGGCCCTAAATATAATCACGGTGTTCTAATAAAAGCAGGGAGGGAGATTTGACTACATGAGAGGAGAAGGCAGTGTGACTGCAGAAGCAGAGATTAGAAGGATGTGGCCACGAGCCAAGGACTGCAGGCAGCGATCAGGAGCCAGAAGAGACAAGGAACAAGCTTGCCCTCGAAGCCTCCAAAAGAAAACAGCTTGGTCAACGCCTTCATTTTCGCCCTGTAGGACTCATTTTGAACTCCTGCCCCTCCAGAACCTGTAAGAGAATAAATATCTGTTGTTTTAAGCTACTAAGTTTATGGTGATTTGTTAGAGCGCCAATAGGAAACTCCTACAGCTACAGGCCTAGGTTTTAGAATTCATAATTGTGACTTACAAAAGTAGAGCCTGCGATATCTCTACAATCACTAATGTTGTCATAAATTAGCAGCTTTGCAAATTTCCCCCGCTGGCTAGAAAAAAGAAAAATTCTTCTGCTTCCTCAAATCTGTTGGGAAGGCAGCCTCACGTGAGGTGGTGCATTAGAAAGACAGGCTCTCCCAGAACTGTCAGCGTTAGAGCATAGATAATACCACCCACATAGATTTGTCGTCAGGATCTGTCCCAGATGCTAACAAATTACAAATAAAGCATCTAAATGAATAATCTAAGGGATTCTAACCATGCTAGCTCTAGGCATTTTCATCAGTTTGGCTAGACTGCCTATGGCAAAAACATCTTTTTCTGAACAAAATAAGTTTAGAATATTCCATTAAATATTCACTGTATTTGGCAAAACTGTGAGGAATTTAGAAAAGGAGCTTGAACTCTCAGGGCTGATACTACAAACCAGAACGTCACTGCCTGAGAGGGCCATGCTGGGAGTGCTCCCTGGCCTGCCATCTCCCCTGTAATCAGCACGTCGCCGCCTAGGGAGGTGCTCCTTTGTGTTTATCCCAGTGTGCATCTAAATTTTGTACCCAGGATGCTAAAATGAAATCACAGAATCACTACCTACAAACCCCCACCCCCGGAGTGTCACGTACCCTGGACTATGTGTACTGGTAAGAGGTTCGTTCTCTGGCGTGAGTTCATCCCTGGGCCAAGGAAGTGACATGGCCACCATGATTATACAATTACAAACTCAGAGTAACTCAAAGTCTCACTTACTGTGTCTCTTTGCTACTTATTCTCAATTTGTTTTCTGGTTGCTTTATTCCAGAGCAAGGGGAGGGGCATTTCTTTGGCGTCTGGAGTTCTTAAATCTCCATCAGTCACTCCCTCCCTCCTTCCCTCCATCTGTCTAGTTAAGGACTTCTGGTGAGTGCACAGAGAAGGACACAAAGAAGGAAGGTTTCTTTGTGCGCTCCTGCCACCCACATGGATGTTTCTCAGTATAATCCTGTGAGCCCATCCCCAGGGGGTGCTTCGACAAGACCCTCACATCTCAGTGGTTGGACGGCGTTGTGATGAGGCCCCACCCAATGACCGCTCCCCAGCGAACATTCTTGGGACATTCTTGGGGGGGGGGGGGCTCTTGAAAAGGTCCCAGGGCCTATGTGCTTAGTAAATTCCAGCAGGGTTGAAAATAGGCCAACTGCCAATATTTTTAGAGGAAACATCTGGGGATTCGAGTGACCAAAGGTTTGGTGTATTGCTTTGACTGAAAATATTTCTTCTTCCACTTCTTTATAAGAAATTCAAGACTTGGAAGTCAAGACTGAGAAATCTTCTGCTTACAATGTGTACGATGATGAAAAACAAAATATACTGTCACTATTTTATTGGAAGGGCTTTCCTCAGTGACAGAAAATCCTGCCGAGGAACAGCCTCTTTCTGAGGGAGGACAATTGGATGAGGAAAAGCCAATCCCTAGGAGCTTTCCCAAGAGCCCAGCAATGGACAAACTCATCTGTGAGGCCTTGAGTTTCCTGCAACTTTTAAGAACTACACACAGTTTTACTCCTATAATATAGAAACAAAATAGAAAGCTGAAACCAGCTTTCTAGGTCTTCATATAAATAAGTTCAAAATTCAGGGAGAAGTCCTTTGTCCTAGTATGTGATCGGAAAACCGTTTCTGCATTGTTACCACAAGAAAAAAGAGCTGGAAATGTAGTCAGAATAGATACTCAATGTTCTTTAAATCCAACTTGAAGTGTCTTCCTGGAGATACCAATATTTACTCATTTTGTCAGGTCATTAGCACATACTACCCACAAAACTCAAGCCTCTTTATGTAGTTTAAAATTTGTTGAGTTTCCTGTGTTCTTACAAAGGTAACATTCTGGGTACACAGCATTCATCAAAGAGACACAATTCTTATTTCAAGGTGACACAGATTAGACTATGTTTTTCAATGAATAACTCCTCTTTCAATAGGAAATTTAACTATAAGCTATTCTTTTTTCTGTAGAAAGTTCCCTGAAATTCTACCCCTAATGTAAGATAAAATTTAATTTTTCTATCTCAAAATGACCATAGGCAACAAACAGTATGACTATTGCCTTTGTATATTCAATTTTAAGTGGAATAATTTCACAGTGGAGCCTTTTCAAATGAAAAATTTAAAAATGTAATATTTTTCAGGCAACAAGCTGACGTGGATAAAGAATTTGCTGCTATACCTCGTTATGAAAATCTGTCAGGTGATCAAGAGCCCGCTTTGCCATGGAATTTCCCTGTGGGCTTCCACCAGCCAGGAAGACCCCCTCAGCCCAATTTTGAAACTTCCCTTGGAGGCATAAACCAGATTTAGGAGGGAATGGAGGGTGAGGCAGGAGAGGTTGATCCATGGCTTTGAAGAGCGAAGTTCTATTTACCTAGGTTGGTCAGAATGCCCCAGAACAGACTTTGACAGTCTCTGGTTAACGCAGCCTCATCTTTCAGGTCTCAGAGTTCTGTCCTCCCTCTTCACCTTCATATCACAGCACTGGCCTCGGGATAGAAGTCATCAAAATGCCAAGAAGCCAAGCACGGCAATGTGAGTCACAAGTCACCAAGCTCGAGTCAGTTTTTATTGCCTGAAGTAGACTTTCTTGTTGACTCCTAAATGTCACTATGAGACCACAAAAAACCAAAATCTTGAGATTGGAGCAGGGGCCAGGGAGTGTAGGTGGTTGGGCCAGCCCATGCTCATAGAGGTTTCCCCTCTGCCTTAAAATTTCCTGGGGGCTATGGGTGCTTGGTAAAATGCAGATTCTTGGTTCACACCCTAGATCAAGGGACTCAGAATCTTCAGAGGGGAGCTCAGGTATCTGTTTATAAATAAAAATCCAAGGCGTTAACTTGGCTCTCTGGGACCCATCCACTCAGGGAGCCTACTTCTCGTTCTCAGATTCCGTTTCTTTTACTCATTCTTGACTTTTTTCTCCAGTAGCATTTAATGTCAATCATGCTGTATTTGCGAGTCTCTGGAAAAGTTTTCTACTTTTAAGCAATAGGCTTTGCGGGGCAAGAAATGAGGAATAAGCTTTCAACTTGCACAGCTGCCACTGGCAGAATTTCCCTGGACTGCAACTACTTCATTTCCATTTCTTTCTGAAAGTTAGGTTTAACAACTTGATCTCTAGATGAGGAATGAGCACATTAGAAAAGATGGAAAGTTAGCCTCCTTGAGCCCTGGAACTTTCCAATGTGGCAAATAATAAAGCAGCAAAGCCTGCTTCCTTTGTCATCATTATCAAGATGCCATCATTTCAAGAGCGGTCATTCTGGATTCCCATGGCTTTGTCAGTGATTTGTTCCTTACAAACAAGAGGCAAACACTTCTCAGGGCTTCTGCAGCACTGCCAAAAGTACATTGTTACCATTATGTTGGAGACCATCCCCCCCAACACACACACTGCAGAGATGGAAATGAATCCATTAACTTACACGACCATTTTGATATGAAAAAGTTAATTGTCTTCTTTTTAAAATCTAAACTTTCTACGGGGCTACCAGATATATAACTTAATGAGATCGTCTCATAATGTGTCGCTGCTGATGGTAGACACCGTGGCAGTGGCACGGGAGGAGTTTGGAGGCATCCATATACCTGTACGCACAGTCTTCTAGAAAAGTCCCATACGTAATAAATACAAGAAAACATGCAGACTTTAAGAAGCAATGAAAGCAGATCAAAGATTGCCTCAGGGTGGCAAATGTGAAGGGCAGAAGAGGCATGATAAAGGGGCAGAGGAAATGTTTGGTGGTGATGGTGTCAAGAGTGTACATAGATGTCAAAATGTACCAAATTATTCATATATGTAAAGCTTATGTCAGTGATATCTCAATAAAAGCTTGAAGTGACTGAAAAAAATTTCTAGCAACATACCATTTCCTAAAGAAATAGCTGGATGAAGACAAACACGGGGTGCAGGAAGTTGGTGCCTAAGACAAAATAGTCTTAGCATTCTTCTGTTTAACAGCATTAAATTGCTGCTTACCTTATTAACTTAAAGTAAGAAGACTCAAATAGAATTATACCTTATTTTCTGAAAACTCGAATTCCTTTTATCTATATTTAGAAGGAAGGTATAATAGGAAAAAATGGCAGAAAATAAATTATTTTTTTTTCTTACCAATGAAGAAACCAAGGAAACAAATAATATATAATTATGGGGCAATTTTTAATCCACAAGCATTGAATAGTGTTCCACGGAGGCTAAATGCAGTGGTTCCCTGCAACTGTGCATAAATACTGCAGATTCTTCCCATACTCAATGACAGAGTGCAAAAGAACAGACATGTGTATCCCTCCCCCTCAGTACATTAGGACCAGAGGAAAGAGAAGAATATTGGGGCTTTTGGGAAACAAAAAGATGCAGGTAACAGGAAACCACCACATGTTAAGTTGGCTTAATCATGGGGCTTCACTTGCTTCATATGTTGGGCATCCTGCTTCATCACAATGGTTTCTAAAGACTTCTGTTTTTAGATCTCATTTGGAAAGAATTAAAGCTAACCCCTTCTTAAGCAATTTGCCATCTTCTCTAATAGCGGAGGCTGCAATGTCCCTGCAATTCAGGGACACAGAAGTGTTCTCACACGGGTACGTAAGCTGTGTCCTCATGGTCATGTATTAAAGCTGAACAAAGTCAGGCTTAGCAGAATGATTCATGCAATGTACTCTTTATAAGCTGTCAATTCTACACAAGAGGTGTGTAGTTAAAAATTAGAGGGTTTAATCATGTTTTGATAAGCAGTATTTCTAAATGACTGGGAAGCTTTTTGGAAACAAACAAAACCCCAACAAAACCGAAGACACTTTAATCTTAGCTCCAATTACATTTTTTCCATCTTTCCCCCAAAAGAACATTTC
Organism: Canis lupus baileyi; assembly: GCF_048164855.1. Taxonomy (NCBI): domain Eukaryota; kingdom Metazoa; phylum Chordata; class Mammalia; order Carnivora; family Canidae; genus Canis; species Canis lupus. The sequence goes on from NC_132871.1 coordinate 8,819,955, forward strand.
TGGAGCACAAAATAGATTCATAATTGTTTAATTAGATACATTATATATATCCTGAACATAATGGCTCCCATAGAAATAAACTAGTCTTTTGTACACAAACTTTATTTACTGTGCCACATTCATAATATAACGACTTGAACCAAGTGCAAACATTTATTACACCCCCTGGCGTGTGAGGAGCTCTGCTCCCCCAAACACTTCATTATCTAGGATGACAGGGAACAAGATTAGACAAGATGGATAATTAGTTTTTTTAATAACAAAATCATACATTAGATTATGATTATAAAGTCTTCTCCAGTCACAGCTGTAACAGAACTAAGCAAACCATTGATTGGGTTCCTCTTTTAACCCCTGCCTTCCAAGTGCCCCTTGGGGCAGGGGGCTAATGACTGATTAGTGGGATTGCTGCAAGGCACAGGACCAGACGAATGAAGAGGAGCAAAAGGTTTGGAAATCAACAGCCTGGTATCCTTTGTATTGATACCCCCTTGGTTTCTCTTACTCGGAAAATATGTTTGGTAGTTTTTATGTCACATCTAATTGATAGGTAATATTAAAAGGTATCTTAAAAGAGGTTTATTTTTACAACTGCCTGGAACTTATTGGGGAACTTTAAGTAACCGGTGAAAAACAACGACTTAATTAAAAAAAAAAAAAAAAACAGTAACAGCAAAATCTGAGAGTAAATTTGCACCCTGGGTGGCAGCATATGGAAGCAAAATAATTAGTTTTTGGTCGACCTTGATGAGTGCTGGTGTGTGCCATCGATCTGTTCAGTCTAGCCACATCCATGGGACCATCATCACTTATCACTGCTTTCCTTAATGACCAGCTCAGAAAGATGAAGGAAGAAGCTTATGACTAAATCAAGGCGGAGGTATACAGATGAACCAAATCTCTATTTTAGATTGTTTTAGGGAAAAACAAATAAGAAAAGTACCCTTAAAACAAAGAGCCTTATTTAAAATTCTAGTAAGTCAGGTTTTATCAGGAACGATCTAATATGTTTTTCTATCCGTTTGCTGTTTAAACTAGTCTCAAAAGTCCCCAAATTATGCAGATGACAATCCCAAACAGAGTAAGTTTCACAATTCTAAAACGGTGATATCAATAAAAAGTTAAAAAAAAAGGGGGGGGGGGTAGGGATGAGGCCATTACATGGGTGTGAGTACTTAATAGGGAGATTCAGGTATCATAGGAATATCACCTAAACTGAACTGATTGCTTGAATTGGAAGTCCAATCGGGATATCTAGAACTCAAAAGAGATTCTAAACCTGGGATATGATAAAATGTGGTGCTTTCCATGATGTGACATTCTTCTCATCCACATCTTGAAATCCCAGAGTTTCAGGTTTGCTCTGACCAACATTTACCTACTTGATTTGTAGCTTGAACTTATTATCTAGCAAAGGGCCTCTCTAGCAGTCACTCGTTTCCTCAATTACAGCGGAATGTGGGGGTACAGCAGTTGCTTCCCTGATGGGCCTTGGGTCCTCTCTCAGCCGTCTGACCGTCTGACTGATGCGCCCATGGTCACCTAGTGCTTGGCCTTCCTGCTTCTCTGCTTGCAGTACCTTTGCGTTGCAGAATTGTCTTATTTTCAGGCTGTTCAGGGAAGTGCCAGTAAGTACAGACCAGAACCACTTTAAATCATATTTAAAGCTTCACCGACTGCGGGAGGACAGACTTCCAAGGGGAAGACCACGGAATTCAGATGAAATTCTAATTAAAATTAAAGGCCTGGGTCTCAGGACGCAGATAAAAAAAGACCTCAAGATGAATGCACAGGAAAAAAAATCAGTAACAAAGGGAATAACTGTACTACCTCGAGGCAAGCCACCTATGGATTTCAAATGGAAATTAAAGGCATCGAGAATCCGAGGGAGGGTGTTGCTCCAGTGGAAGGCTAAAGTCTAGGGGTTAGGGGGTTCACTGAAGGGAAATTTCTCTTCAAACCCTACGGTACACATAATGTAGGGCACTCAGGTAGGAGGAGGGATGAGTTTCAAAACTAAAACACCGTTCCACCTAGTGGACACTGCAGGCTTCTCCCTCCGGCTCTCAGGGCAGCGGTGGTTGAGAGCGGACTAGCCACCGATTAGGGATGCTTGGCTGAGGAGAGAAAACACGAAAATCAACACCTCGTAACGAAACGTAAGATGTCCATAGCCTTGTTATCAGAGTTTAAAATAGCGCTTAAAATCCGATGGTAAGAGTCTAAGAATAAAATATATGTCATTTTCTAATTCTCTAGGAAAAGCTCCATCAGGAGATTTTTTTTAAACATACAGGCATTTTTATATAGTCGTCTACGTGCAGAAACTCAGGAACACTGATGCAAGTTTCTTACAAAAGCCTCTGTATACTGGAAGAAAAAAACAAAACAAAACAAATCCTCAAGTAGGTAAAAGCATATTTCTGCCCCTACCCCCACCCTGCCTTTGTTGGGATGGATAAAATCCTTAGCTTGTTTTTTTTGTTTTTTGTTTTTTTTTAATCTCTGCCAAAAGCAAGGCAAATGCCTAAGACATATCACACAGGAGCACTTGATGAGAATATAAAATATGGTTTTGCATAGAACTCATACAAACAATGCAAATAAGCTACTAAGTACCCTTGCTTGTGCTCCCAGTGGGGTCCCACCGCTGCCCATGGGCCAGGCGCAGCACAGCAACGCGGGCCACACTGGGCCGCCCTCCAACCCAGCTGGGGGGCCGGTGGCTCCTAAGCCCACGCACAAACCCCACGTGCTTTTCGTTATTACTCCCTTCTAAGGTTTTAACACTGATGCCAAGGGTTCAAATCAAGTACAGATATTGCCAAATAACAGGGCACACCGTGAGGTGAGGTGCAAGAGGGTTTATTATCTGGTGGCGGGACAGGAACTGGACGAGCGACGTGAACACACACCTCTGCCGAGCACGCCTTTTGCTTCTTGCCCTTGAGACAGACCAGACCGTCGCCAACGTTCCAAGTAAAGCAGGTGCAGTCTACTCTGCAAAAATCCCCTTCCGTCCGCCTTCTACGCGTTCTGATCCCAGAAAGCGAATCGTGCCACGATTCGAAAGAGCTGTCCCTCACATGAACCTATGCGCACACATTGAAAAAATGATTTATTTGTACATCTTTGCATTTCTTAAGGCATGAACAATGGCGTACAGATGGAACGGGGTTCTGAGAAGTATCACATCTTTGTGGACAAGGTCAGTAACAAGTACACCACGTCAAACAGACACACTCGAGGTCGGAGCTGATCGACTGGCGTCCCCGGGACCCCCCGCGCGAGGGGCCAGCGCTTCGGGACAAAGGACCAGGCGCGTGGTTTCTGCATCAGGTCGCCTCGCACTCTCTGGATCAGCGTTAAGCACCAGTTACAGTTTGTTTTCTTTACAGACGCTTCAGACTTTGGGTTTTATATTCTGCTCCTTTTATTCTGCTTTTCGAGGAGGGCGTGGATTTTTTTTTTTTTAAGGGATATGGTTGCAGCAAAACAGAAAGGATCCGAAAGTGGTTAGGGGCCTTGTCTAATGCACTTCTGAAAGTCCATTATAAAGATGAATAGAAAAGCAAACGGTGGGTTTTCAGTCGACCCAGAAACCACGCGGAGCTCTAGGAAACATAATTGTGCATAGGTATTTATTCATTCAGAGCGTGATATGTTGGCTAGCTCTACATTCCCAGTTTACCAAAGAACAGGGCTGTCTACTTTGCTAAACCCAGGGTCCTTTCGCAGCTCCCAGTAGGTATCATTAGAAACCCAGGCTTCTCTTTGATTGGCATCAATAACTTTCCTGCGGAGACATAAAAATCAGCATTAGACACAAATCACATCAAGGTGGCCTGGTAATCGGACCAGCTCCCGTAGAGAAGATGTATAGGTATGAGGGGTACTTTGTAAGCCAGTTAGTGTCCTACCTGCTTATTGGTGACTGGACTATTTTTGACCAAAAAGAAATTCTTTTTTTATTTGTTTTTATTGTCTATTTGAAATAGAAGCAGATAGAGTCATGGGGTGGGGGCAACGGGCACGAATAAATCACTTCTAGGCAAGGCTAGAAAGTGAACTGCCCCTGAAAAAGCAGGTATGGGGCACCTGGGTGGTACCCAAGTCGGTTAAGCACCGACCCTTGGTTTTGGCTCAGGTCATGATCCCAGGGTCGTGAGATCGAGCCCCACATTGGGCTCCACGCTCAGTGCGGAGTCTGCTCTGGATTCTTTCTCTCTCTCTCTCTGCCCTTCCCCTTGCTCTCTCAAATAAATAAATTAATAGGTCTTTTTTTTTTTTTTAAAAAAAAAAAAAGCACATTTAAGTAGAGCTTCAGGCCCCAGACCCACAAGAACAGTCTCTGCTTCACTTTCAGGGAGAAGTATGTGACCACAGTAGCTCTGTGAGCCCCTCCGTGGTCCCGCCCAGAGCGCACTAGCAACATCTACAGGGCAAGGCTGCATTGCTCCCAGGCGATGGTCATGAGATGGCAACTCTAAAGGGTGTGAGGTTATTCTGAGCTGATCTGCCCCGGCTCAGGAGGGCAGCAGATGGATTTGGAAAATACAGCTGGTTCTGTGTGAAGTATATATAATCCTGCAAATAATCCTGTAATAATGATCCACGATCCTACCACAGAAGGACCAAACCTGAATGACACAGCCCCATGTGTTAGAAATAACACTGGATACTAATGAAGCCAGGATGACTTGTGGGTAGTGGGGTCCGACTGGGGCCTTGAGCTGAGGGAGCGGAAACAAGTTTCCACCGTTCTAAATGGTGTTGCTGAAGTACAAGGAGCATTCTGTGCAAGGCCCTCACCCTTTCTGCTGCCCACAAAAAGCAAAAAGCTGTGGAGGAGAAGTGGGTTTTATCATTACAAACTGTTCACAAGTGCAAAACCTGGCTCATTACTTTCCCTTAACCCAAACTGAAGTTTAACTGAAGTCAGTTTAAGTTACCTGGACACTAACCCATCCCTCATTTCTTTCTTTTTTTTTTTTTCCACCCAGAGTCTCTCATTGCTGCTGGCGATCATTTGCAAAACATGAGCTTGCTAGGGGAATGAGCTGACTTACTTAAAAAATTTTGGTATGTGTTCAAGGTTGTTTTCTTCCATGTAGCGCCTTCGAGATCTCTGGAGTTCCTCCACCCGTTGCTTCTCTGCGGCTGCAGCTTCTAAATTTCCTTCTTCCAAAAATCTAAGAACAACACAGTTATCCCTCTAGCACAGCGTCCTCTTTGCTGAGAAAAAAATAATCTCATTTTGGATAAAGTTACCCTCTAGTGGCTGAGAATATAACATGGTGGACAGTCACACTCTGATAATGTCCCCTCGCTCCCGGCCCAGGCCTCCCGTGCACACACTTGCTGTGTGTGTAAACTGACTGATTTTATACAGCAATGTAAAGCTAGGGCTAGAAGGGGAGTCGTTTGGCCTTGAGGACTCTTCTGTGCTCTTTCAGGTTCTCTAACTTGAGATTTTCAAGATGATGAGCGAGCCTGGGCTTAGGACAATAGGAAGTACCAGCTAGCATTTCTTTTCCATATTCTCTGAAACACACTTGGTAAAGGCCAGAGGAGGCAGGCGGGTAGCTGGCTGTTCTCCACCTACTTTTAGAACAGATTGAGAGGGAAGGAGTTTCCCTGTTTTATCAGAGAGACTCAAACTGGCGAAAAAGGAGAATCTAGAGTGAAATAAGTCAATCGGAGAAGGACAAACATTATATGGTCTCATTCATTTGGGGAATATAAAAAATAGTGAAAGGGAATGAAGGGGAAAGGAGAAAATATGAGTGAGAAATATCAGAAAGGGAGACAGAACATGAGAGACTCCTAACTCTGCGAAACGAACTAGAGGTGGTAGAAAGGGAGGTGGCGGTGGGTGGGGGTGACTGGGTGACGGGCACTGAGGGGGGCACTTGACGGGATGAGCACTGGGTGTTATGCTATATGTTGGCAAATTGAACACCAATAAAAAATAAATAAAAAAAAAGAAAAAGGAGAATCTAACACTAGGGGAGATTACAAAAAAGTTCACAAAAAGGAAATGGATCGTCAATGAAATTCAGGGAGGGAATAAGGGGGACAGAATCGAGAAAGAAACAACAGGCCTGGTGGTGATTTGCAAAACCTGTACTTAAATTTCAAAACGAGAGCAAAGAACAGGGATTCAATATAAGGTACATGGAAGTTTGTTGATCAATGTGAATGTCAAACAGTGAGATCTCACGTTCTGGGGGTGGGGGGAATGTAGTAGGAGGACTAAACAGCAGGACATTCAACACGGGAACCTTTTGGCAGAAAACACATAAAGCCACAAATACACTGGAAACAGAAAATGATCTTGGGTGGAATCTGTGTGGCATATAGCATTTTTGGAACAAGGAAAATTAACTCTGTAGGAATGGACAACACGCACATAGAACCATATAAGAACAATAAAAAATAAGGATCAGAAGGTATTAAAGGGACTGTATTTTGAGTACATCTCACACCCTGTTTGAGTACATCTCAAAATCATGCTGGCTAAACTCCAGACTTTAACTCGAAGCATTTCTAGGTGCTCCTGTAGCTTATCTTTCTATTCTTCATAGTAAAAGCTAGTCCATGTTACAGAGTAGTAGAAGTAAAGAGGTGAAAACGCTGGAGGAGGTTTTAGTGAAGACAGAGTTCATGAATTTGCATACTTCTGGTGAATTTGGGGTGGGGGGGCAGACGCCTTTGGTTAAGAACTGTGTTATCATCTGTGGGAAACTTTGTGGAGCGAATAAGGGAATGAGTGAATGCTTAAATGAATAAATAAATGATGGTGGTGAAAATAAGCCTCAATGGCATCTGTAGCACCACGCCATGGTCTAGTGTCCATTTCAAACATCACTGCCAATGCTCACCTCTGATCTGGCCGGAATCGGGCATCTGTCGATGGAAGGAGATCTTTCAGTACAGGATCTAACTCATTGAGCTCAATAGCAAACCTTGTGAAGCCATAGTAGAGCTCATAGTTGGTTGGCATGGAACCTGGAATGATGCCAATAAAGCACTGTGATTGGCAAAGAGGTTTAAGAAAGCCTGTAAAAGCGGACTTAACCCAGGAACTTAATTAAAATCCATACTAATACCAAATCTGTAGTCATAAAAACCAGATTAGATTTTTCTTAAGCAAATTGAATTCGTTGTATTTTGCTAGATAGGAAACTTCGTGCCAGCTATCAGAACTGGGAGATTCATATGTTTAATAAAATCCAGCCTTTAAAAAAAAAAAAAACTTTGTACATATAGTACTCTTTACTGGCTAAACTCTGCCATGATTTTTTCCTCAAATATTTAACTGGGTAACTAACTGCTGGGGTGGTTAACTAGGAACATTAAGATTTCACCAGAAATTTTACTTCCTTTTAGAAAAGCTGCAGATCTAAATAGATATTAATCTATTGGCACATTTTAATGTAACTCAAAGGCAGATCTTCGTATGCTTCTTCGCTTGTTGATGTATTCCAAGCTCTTAGAGTAAAGCTTAATGTATAATCACTACTCAGTAAATAGCTGCTGCATCTATGAACTAACCACTCTACCAGTAGGAAATTTAAATACTCATTGAGGTCTCTTAGAAAGCCAACATCTAATTTTATTTTATTTTTTTTAAAGATTTTATTTATTTATTCATGAGAGACACACAGAGAGAGAGAGAGAGGCAGAGACACAGGCAGAGGGAGAAGCAGGCTCCATGCAGGGAGCCCGACGTGGGACTCAATCCTGGGTCTCCAGGATCACGCCCTGGGCTGAAGGCAGCGCTAAACTGCTGAGCCACCCGGGCTGCCCAACATCTAATTTTAAAGTTAGGATATAACTGACAAAATTGCAATGAAAATAACTATCACGTGGACACTTGTTCTCTTTACCCCTGATATTCAATTATTGCTAGTGTATTACCGGAACTCTCTCGATATCTTTCATTAAATGTCAACATATTGCAGCTTTTCGCTGCTCAAGTGAGAAGATCACTTATTCTGGCTAAGTTATTGACTTTGTGGATTATAGATGTTTGCAGGCTTTCCCTTGTTTTATTAGAACAGAGAATAAATGAGTAAGGATTTAAGTTTGTATAGTTCAATTCTCTAAACTCTTTGATAAACATGCCCAGTTTTTGAATGTAGGTATTGCATGCAGAATGACTTTACAGGAAGCCCTATCTCTGACCACTTGTCAGATTAGGCCTAAAGTTTGTAATCCTTATTATCAAAAGTTGTGATTTACATAGTTTATATGTTAAGTATAAAATATAACTATGCTTACCATCAGCATCTATGTTTTTAGTTTCGCTATTAAAAAAAAAAAACAGAAGGTGAACTGCATGAGATGGGACACTCCCTCCCTTCTGTCACTCAGGTGCCTTCCGGAGGCAAGAGGCTCCAGCTCCTCTCACCTGGTCTCCAGATGCACTTTGCCGAAGGGGCCACACCGCAGTAGAGCCCTTCATGCCACTTCCCGAACAGCCGGTGCACCACCTTCCCCTCCTGATCCATTACAACCCCCTGGACTTCATTCACGTTAGAATTCCAATAATTCACCTGGAAAACACCAAACCCCAGTTAAAACATCCAATCTCCTTAATAACACCAATCCCTGTAATTTCTGTACGGAAAACTTTCTTACCTTGGAAGTTGCTCATTCCAACCACTTTCAGAAATCTATCTCAAATGTTTTATGTGAAAGGCTTTCCAGGTGCTAGTTGGTTTAACTTTAAGGAAAAGGATAATCTCCACTCTACGCTAGACCATGCATCAGGGCTGGCTCTCCTGCACTGCCAGGTTTCCAGCCTGGAGTTCTAAAGTGTTCAACTCAGCCTTACAGGTTTTGTTATACAAGGTGTATTTGTCAAGGTCAAAGAATGGAACATAAGTTATGTGACAGACTGTAGGTTTGATCTATAAGTTGTAAATATTTACATATTTAATATTTAATTTATATATTAACACTTAATATATGGAAACATTTAAATATTTACATATTTAATTTAACTTATGTATTAACATTTAATATATGGAATAGGGGCCTCCATTTGTACTTTTGCCCTGAGCTCCGCAAATATTAGGGACAGGACTAAATCGAGGTTTCTCAGGGTCCACAAATCTAAATGCACACATTTACTGTCATCACCCAAAGTAATGATCCTGGCTTTTCAGTTCTGAGCCATCTAATGAGTCCACAAGAGAAAAAGGAAAATGGGAAAAGTATCTTGAGTAAAAATAAAGCTCTTCAATTAAAATGAGCATGACCTTCTAAGGTGGCTTCAAACGTTTTCACTAAGAAGAGAACATTCTGAGTTTTAAGACGCCAGTGTGTTTAGCAGAATGAGATCAGGAGTGGACTAGATTAAAGGGGGTGGTGGAGTTTCTGGACCATGATGAATCCTGTAGCACACCCAAACATGAGGGCAACACTGCGTGTTTCACTTTAGACCAGAGCAACTGGGGGAAAATGGTATTTTGGAGGCATTCTATCTCAGGAATCTTCTCGTTAATAAAGGTGACAAGGTTCTTCTTGAACAAATTTGGATCATCATAGTGGCAGAGTTGGATAAAGCTTATAGTGCCTGGAAGTTATCATCCACATGCATCCGCAGAAAATGACAAATGCATTATAATTAGCTCCCTAAAATAAGATCACTTGACTATGTTGCAATCAAGAGGGAACAGAAATAGAAACCAGAAGACTCGCTATAAGGCAAGAAGTGTTTTCTGGAATTTTACTTAATGAATACTGACTGGCTGCTTAAAAAGAAAATTATTTAGAAAGAAGAATATTTCTTCTGTTTTGAAATGGTGCCTTTTTTGACCTCCACATGTTCAGATGTCTGCATGCCTTGAGTAACTCCGCCAGTTGGTTCTGCTTTCTTATCTAAAACGTCCTTCAGGATCAATGATATGGGACAGACTCACCTGCTGCTGTTACAGGTAACTTTTATATCTTCTTTACGAAGCATTTTATATAATTAATTAATTAATTAATTATATTATTTACCTTGACGAATGTGAGTTTGCAAATGCAAACACTGCTTTTGGTATTTCTAATGGTTACTTCTCCGTAATGCTCTATCCACCTCCTCCCACTGAGAATGTTGTGTATGCACGTGGTGACTTTATTCCATACATAGCAATCTCCATACCTAGTGAAGAATACAATGTTGATTAAAAACAATGAAGGTCACAAATAGGTATTTCTGTTTCTATGACTGAGAATATTCTTTGGCCAAAGCTTCCTTTTCCCTCATTTTCCTCTAATTTCTTTGTTGAAAGTTTCTATGTAGTCAAGGACATTTATTGGGCTCATTCATTTAAGGAACATTTCAGTGCCCTCTATAGTCCAGATGCAAAAGCCACCAAGTTGACTAGGACCTGTTTCTTGCTCTCTTCAAGCAAGTGTGGTGGGAGTAGATGGTCATGGCAATAGATACTTATAAGAAAATATGATGAGGAAATATCATAAGAACACAGAAGGGAGAATCTTTAGATCTGCCTGGAATGTGGGGTGAGTATCAAGGACGACTTGCTGGCAAAAGCTGGATTCAGTGTAAACTTAGAGGATGGATAGGAGGACGCTGTAGGCTGTGGAAAGGTGCTGACAAAGCGACAGCAGCCAGAAGAGCAGTATGCATCAGGGGGCCTGCCAGAGGTATGCCACAGGTGAATGAGTGTGGGGGGTGGCAAAGCTGGAAAGGTGTTGGAGCCGAGCAGGGGAGGCCTTCAACGGTGCACCAATGGGTCTGGACTCCTACTACAGGTAATGGGCCATCGTGGAAGGATTTGAGGGAGGAACTAGGCATGATAGGGTATGCCTTTAAGAAAGATTACCTGGGGACATTGTTTCATACTTTGAATTAAGACCAAAGACATGAATAATTCTTTGAGAAAAGACTATTGATCACAAATAGCATGTATTTCACACAAATTCTGGGTCACAGTAAGTTAGAGTTTTTGCCAAGGAATGAGATGGCATAGCTTCCAATCACCTTTAAGTTTGCACATTATCTCTATTTTCAAATAAAATGTTATTTCGAAATAAAGTAAAACACTTCTAAGTTTCTTTAAAAGTGTATGAATTGGTACGATGTAGGCTCTCTATATCCCTGGGAAAACTCTCTTTCCACTTATGAGTTTGCAAATATTTAAAGTTTATTTTGTGGTCCTGGGAATTCTTCGCTTACCCCACCTTCCTTCATATCTAATTCACTAGCAAATTCTGCCACAGAATAAACAAAAAGAAAGCCAAACAACACCAACCAAATGAAAAAAACAAAAACAATCAATACTTTGGCCTCAATGAAAACTTCAACTAATTTAAAAAATTTATAAGCTATATCCTCTAGAAAAATACCATGAAAGGATTTCATCACTCCTCTTAAATAAACAGACTTAGACATTAAAAATAGTCCCTGGATCTAAGACGAATTCAAAAGTGAAAATACATATTACATAGAAAAGAAGTGGCTAAAAAGAGAAACTTTGATATAAAATGCAAAGTAACATGGTACCTGGGACAGACAGGTATAGCTCATGTTGACTTGGTGAATGGAGCATGCGGAGATAGAAGTAGGGAGCTTTGATACACATGCTACAGTTCTTATTTGCTTTTCTCCATTCTTAAAACTTTGTAGAAATTAACAGAAATTTTGGGCATACATGGAGGTGGATCATTGGCACCTTCTAGAGTTTCAAAGACCCATTTCTGACTTAGAAAAGCAAGTAGAAGACCAAAATGAAGATGAAAGGAACCTACTTTGGAAGCATGACATTCAGTGTTCCAACAGGCAGGATTTCCATTGACTTCCCCCAGAACTTGTTTTTCCATCTGATATCTAAATAACACAGGCAGAAGAAAAGAAATATGCATTCTGTATCTAATCATTTATTGTGTAAAAACTAACATTTGTGTTAACGCTCTACATTTCACAAAGGTTTTTCACAATCACAATTGATTCTATGTTGATTTAATATAGAAGTACCTGGGAATGACCCAAAGTGAAAAACTCAACTGTGAATCAAAAAAATCTACTACCTATGTTTCTCCATAACACACATTCCATATTTGTTTCAACTAATAAAACTGGGAAAAGCTCAGAACGGTATGTGTGTATGTGAATTCACATACACATATACACATAGACTCTACTGCGCATTAAAGTCTAGATAACATTATTGTAAGTTTTAATTAAATGGCGGAAATAGTTAACATATATGTTAAAAATAAGAGGTATAATAAAAATAATTGCAGTATGGCAATGCCACTGATTTATATACCCATTGATTTGAAAAGTTATATTATTTGGGAGAACAGAAAAAACCTAAATCTCTAGATACAGAAAAATAAGTAAGATTTATGAGAAAATGAAATTAACTTAACAAACACGTTCCTACACTGGTTGTTAAGATACGGCCCAGGGCTCAGTGGTTTATCTCACATGATGGCACAATGTTTTCATATCCAAATAGACTGTGACCACACGTGATGTGTCACAGAATCTTCTTTCACGATTAAGATTTCCTTGCACACCCTCAAGAAGCAAGAAGGCAGCAGACAGGACCTCCATGTTATAGATGCAGACAATGAGGCATAATGAGGTAGAGTGATAGCCCTGAGCCGGCACAGCTGGCCTGGAGCTCTGCTATCCCTAGGGCTTGGTTTCCTAGGTATACAATTTCATTTCCTAGATGACATGGTTTCATATTTAAGCCAGGAAATCTGAGTTCTCAAACTGAATTCGACACCAATTATTAAATAACATTCTCTGAGTCCTCAAGGTAGAAATCTAACCTGAGCATAATAATATACTTTTAGAAACTAGAAAATTTTCAGAGGCTCACCAGTTGGATTTTGAAGTTATATTTGAAATACAAACCTTGCCAAAACACAAAATTCTTGGATTCACAGTGACAGGCAGAAATGGGTGGATGATGGCTAACCTGGTAAATAAAAACAAAAAAGAAGGCAAAGACATCAGTGTTAAAGCTTCCATAAATGATCATTTTTTCCCAACATATATAGGCTACCCCTAAATAAAAACTAGTCAACTCTTCCGTCTCTATTATTGAACTATTCTCAGAATGTGTAAGTCTTTCACTTTAGTTCTTCTTTTTCCAAGATTTTATTTATTTATTTTTGAAAGACAGAGAGAGAGAGGCAGAGACACAGGCAGAGGAAAACAGTGGTTTATCAAAAAGCTGTTTCATCATCAACCTGTCCTTCCATGGTTTCTACGTAGAAACCTCACTGAGTCCAGCGGGACTTACCTGTTCTGAGAAAAATCGGAATCCCTTGTCCTCTCTAATGCATTCGTAAGTCTCTCCAAGGACAGGGTTGAATGGCTTACTTCCTGCTCTGAAATAGGTGGAGCAATATCCTGAAACTGCAAATGCAGCAATAAGAACCTGTTAAAACATTTAAGAAAGGAAAATAATATAGGAGAGACTACTTCCAGGTCTGTTCGTCCCTTATTCCTCTAGATTTTACACAGCTCTGTCCACGGGGGCTGACGGGATGGTATTTGCGTTTTCTGCCCTTTGCAGACTCTTTGTAAATGCATGGGTAAAAATATGAGTGACAATGACGTTAAAGTCCTCGCATGGGAACCGGCAGGCATCTGAGGCTAAGCATTCTTCGTTCAGCCGTCACCCAGTTTCCTGAGCATCACAGAGTTCAAAGGTTCTGAAACCCAGCTTACAGGTTACGTCCTTTGCACAACCTAGCACTGTGGCTGCTGGCGCCTTCTGGAGGGCAGTCACGTTTTCCACAGTTGTGTGGATCAGAGGCCAGTGCAGAGCACAAACAGGAGGTTACTTGCTCGGACCCAAGTTCTCGAACAAATGGGCTCTCTCCTGGCTTTCAGGAAAAGCTGCTAGAGCAAGGCTGGGCATACCTTATACCTAGGAGTGTGACAGCTTAACATCCTAACTTCAGAAACTCTCATGACCAATGATAAGTCATACAGTATCTATCTTCTAGAAAGGTATCTGGAACTTTGGGGTCCTGCCCAATTTGTGCAAATGAACCGTTTCGTCCTTTTCCTATGCAGTGTTATGCAGGAACCAAATATGCCATTATAACAAATTCTGCCTTAGTCCACATCTAGGGTTGACAAATCCCTGAAAGGTACTGCTCTGTTATTTATTACCATGCGCTCGTAGGGATCGTCAGTCTCTGAAGCCTTGTCCAGAAGCTCACTGTATTCAATCTCCTCACAGAGATGCTGCAGAGTGTTGAGTGGCTCGTTCAGCTCCACAGGCATAGAGACTTTAGACAAGTCTTTACCAATGTTGTTCCTCAAGATATTCCACAGGTTAATGTTACTGGTGTCAGGACAGGGAGCTGGCAGGCAGGTTCGACGTCCGTTTCGGAAGGCTCCTCCAGTGAGCTCCCCATTCAAGACTGGAAAAGAGAGAAAGACGACGGTCATGATAAAAGGTATTTTGCTGTTTTTATTTCACAGAATCTGGGAAAGATGCACTCTTTCAAATAATTCTGATTGTGAGGCTTAACTTCTTAAGCCTCCACTAGACTCTCTCAAGAGTGACCTGAATTATTTCAACACAGAGTTGCTATTTAATGCACAAAACATCAACGTACAGGTTTTTTTTTTTTTAAAATAAGGTGTTACACGTGTTCAAATATTATTCCAGAAAAGACAAGTTTTAAAAAAATTAAATATATTTAATAGGAAAGACTCAAACTTTTGGTTGAAGCAAGAAGTAAACCTTTTTCATTTAAGCATCGACCTTATTGGGGTTTTCCACCATTTACCTTAACAGATTATACAAATATAAAATGCATCAAATGATCAGCTGCAAAAGGAACAATCAGTGAGGGGAGAAAATGATTGTTCACTGAGGCACCAGCATTCTAACTTGACAAGAAGACAGAACAACCTGGAAGCTCAAAGGATGCATACTTTGCCGAGAAATGTTGTCTGCAACACTCGTGTTGTCTTCAGATATATTATCGCTCACATCACTGATGTAAGACTCATCATCTGAAGCCTAAAAAAGGGGAAAAACACAGAAAGGATCAGAATTCTTGTTTGGTCTTGAAAGGCCAGAAAATCAAATGATTAAAAGTAAAATGTTGCCCAAATAAGCAAAAGCACAGGTCATAGGGGGAAATGTATTTGGTATATGTCATGGGAACACTTGTAGTTCCCTGCCTTAGTTGGGGTGGGAGGTCGGGGGAGGCCAGTACATAATCAGAAATATTTCAGTGCAATACAGTAATAAGGTACCAAAAAAGGAGCTTTATACTCCCCCTAGAAGATTCAGGAGAGGAAATAAAATTGGCACTGGGTGTTGGAGAGGTTTTTAGAAGGGGTTCATAAGCACAGGAATAGGAAGAGTGTATAAAGGGGAAGGGAAACACAAGAGGAACATTCCATTCTAGGAACGCTCAGAAGTTGAGTGGCTGTGACAGAGGGTGGGGTGAATAGGAAGAGGGTCCGACTGTGAAGGGCTTCGTGTCAACATAAAGGGTTCCCATAAAATCCCACAGGTTATTACATGCAGGGGGATGATAGAGTCATATTTAGTTTACAGGAAGACACCTGGCAACTTTCCTCTGGGAGCTCAGATAACAGGATACTATATAGATCTGGGGGAATACTGACGGGTTAGGATGGCCACGATGGGGATCTGGAAGGAAAGCTGCTTTGAGATCCAGGTTTGAAGATAATGGACAAAATGTGGCAGATTATTTGGGGGTGGGCGAGGAAGATCCACGGACAGGGGAAATCAAGAATTAAGCCACTCTCTCCCAGAGAACAACATGGAACAAAAATGAAACCAAAATTTGCCTGAGAATGAAATGAAGGGGCAACATACGTACTAAGGGGAGGAGTTAGACATGGATGAGATAAGAAAATAGAGTCCCGTAGAGCCAGCCAGAGAAATGGGAACAACCAATGTCTCTACTACAGGCAAGAAACCTGCTGGTACTCATTTACTGTCTTCAAAATGAAATAATGTTACATTTTTTCTGCACATAAAATGTTCTTGCTGTAAAAAACTGGAAATTATATGAGGGTAAACAGATTATAGAAAAATTAACCATAATTCCGTCACCTAATGGAAACTACTTCTAACATTTGGTGGATGTTACCCCCAATTTCAAAATGGCTAGACAAACATACTGATATATATAGATATCTTTAGATCCTGAAAGGGGGTCAGTTTACATCCTGTTTCATAGTGTTCTGGATATATTTCCATTAAAATAAATATAGCTCTCATCTTTCTTTGGAATGGCAACATAATTCATTCTATAGGTATGATACAAGGAATTTAGCCAGCATTCAAATGGTTTCCAACTTTTTACTACTATTGATAATACCTGGATGCACATCCTTGTAAATATATTTCTGTGAATCTGTGTGGCAACTTTATTAATATTTATTCCTAGAAGTGAAATTGCTGGACAAATGGATCACATTTAGGCCATAGGCACATGATGCCAAATTGTTGTCCTGACAGATTGTAGTCATTTGTTCTCACCCGCAGCACGAGAACATCCATCTCTCTACACCCACTGAAACACTATATATTATCAACCTTTTTTTAGTATCTACTTACCTAACATACATAAAAGATTTTTAAAAAAATTTACTTATGATACAAAAAAAAATTTACTTATGAGAGAGAGAGAGAGAGAGAGAGAGAGAGAGAGAAGCGCTCAAGCAGCAGGGATGAGCAGACAAAGAGGGAGAAGCAGACTCCCTGCTGAGCAGGGAACCCAATGTGGGACTTGATCCCAGACACCTGAGTTTGTGACCTGAGCCGAAGGCAGATGCTTAACCGACTGAGCCAGCTAGGGGCCCCCTAAAAAGATCTCTTTTAAAGGTTGCATTTCATCTTGTGTAAATTTGTTTTCTTTCAACTATTTTTCAGTTCATTATATAGGTTGCATTTTGGCTAGTTTGCAATTTATTTTTTAATGCTGTTTATACCTTTTTTGGCTATGTAAAAATTTTAAGTTTATACATAATAGAAAACAATCAGTCTTTGCCTTTAAGGTTTCTGGATTTACTGCTGATGTTTTAAAAGTTAAAGTTGAGGGGATTCCTGGGTGGCTCAGGGGTTTAGTGCCTGCCTTCGGCTCAGGGCGTGATCCTGGAGACCCGGGATCGAATCCCACATTGGGCTCCCGGTGCATGGAACCTGCTTCTCCCTCTGCCTGTGTCTCTGCCTCTCTTTCTGTGTGTCTCTCTTGAATAAATAAGTAAAATCTTTAAAAAAATAAATAAAACATCCAAAACAATATAGATAAGAAAATTATAAAGATATTAAAAAAATAAAAGTTGGGATCCCTGGGTGGCGCAGCGGTTTGGTGCCTGCCTTTGGCCCAGGGCGCGATCCTGAAGACCCGGGATCGAATCCCACGTCGGGCTCCCGGTGCATGGAGCCTGCTTCTCCCTCTGCCTGTGTCTCTGCCTCCCTCTCTCTCTCTCTCTCTCTCTCTGTTACTATCATAAATAAATAAAAATAAAAAATAAAATAAAATAAAATAAAAAAATAAAAAAATAAAAAAATAAAAGTTAAAGTTGAGAAGAATTCATATATTTAGGGAGAATAGTGATAGAATTATTGCACACATAACTGAAGAATGGTAGCTTTGCTTTGCACACTGAGCAAGTCTATAAAGATGGCAAATTGAGAATAAAGTCTTTTTCTGATTCATGTTTTCCCACTGCCAACTGGTTTCCAGTTCCTACCGACTGCAAAAGAGCTGATGGTGAAATCATCAGGCACATGAAAGCCACTTTCTTTCTTAAGCTTGATAGAAAAAAAAAAAAAAGTAAATCACATTCTTCCACATGATTTCTCTTCAAAAAGCTAATCACACCCAATTACCTTAGAGGAGACAAATGCCCACTCAAACGAAATTCATGTTGCATGCATGTGTACCGTTTGAACATTTATTATTAAGAAAACACTCAGGCTGGGGCGCCTGGGTGGCTCAATCAGTTAAGCGTCTGCCTTCTGCTCAGGGATCCTGGGATCGAGCCCTGCATCAGGCTCCCTGCTCAGTGAGGAGTCTGCTTCTCTCTCCCCCTCTGCCCCTCCTTGTGCTTGTGCCCTTTCTCTCTCTCACCTGCTCCCTCTCTCAAGTGAATCAACACAACCTTTAAGAGAAATTTTTGTTTTAAAAAAGAAAACATTCATGTTTTATCCTATAAAAAGTTATAAAGTCTTTTCTTGAATTTCTAATCTTTCCCAAAGAAATGTATGAGAAAAATGGTCCAATACCCATTTCCTTCTAGAATGGTCCATGTAGAATGTAAAACAATTCTATAATGACAGTGGGCCCTGAGTAAGATCTATGTTCTCATATATGTGAGCAATCGCTAAGGCTGGGCCATTTAGCTGTGGTCCATGCATTTTATCCTATATATAAAGTTAAGGCTCTGCAGTATAATAAGACAATTCGTATGTATTTATTTTCTCCACCCTGGTCAAGAAGTCCTGGGGACAAATATTTCTCCTTAAGAACTTAGGGATTCAAAAGAGTTCAGGAAATATATAAATATATTTTTTTCCTAGATGCAACCAGGCATGTAGCACTGTGGAAACAAGTTAATAGCAGAGGAAGGGAAGTAGATCATTCTGGAAGCAAAACCAGCATTTTTTAAAGGAGCTGAGCATTCATTAAGTGAAGTGCATTGGTAGATATCACATAAAGAGGATTTTTCTCTCACTCACGGAAAACGTTAACGTCAGACAGCTAATGCCCAGATGTTTCTTAGATTAATCACTTGTTAAAGTGCTATAAGCATTCTTTCATTGGGTTAGCAAATATCTGGCCCCTGGAAGGATCCAGAAGGACAAGAATTGCAAGAGGCTACAGCTGAGAGCAGAGATCAGATTATAAGGGCCTTTGCATGAGGGCTAAGGAGTCTAGAAAGTGATCCAAAGGACGAGAGGGAATAGGGACAGGATCAGATTTGCATATCAGAAAGATTAATCGGGCTGTCCAGTGGAAAATGGATTAGAGGGGAAAAAAGGGAGGCAGGAAAACCAGTAATGGGGACTGATCAGGTAATCCAGTGCGGAGATGGTGGTGGACCGAATCGGAGGAGGGGCAGTGAAGCTGGAGGAAAACATAGGGATTTGGTAGTATTTAGATGGCAGGGGTTAGGGACCCCAGCGAGTGGATCAGTGTGGGGGCGGGTCCTAGCAAGCAGATGGAGAGAAGGACAATACCCAGTATCTGAGGTGAACACACGGGTAGAAGGGCACTTGGATAAGCGATATGAGGAGTATGGGCAGGTTTCTCCCCACGTCGGGGTAAGTGTGTGTGTGACCGGTGTTGCTGAACCCATGTTTGGACATGCTGAATGAGAGGCTCTGTTGGGCCCCCGGTGGCAATGTCTCACAGGCAGCTGGTTATGTGGATCCTGAGCTGACTCTTGCTCTGTCTTCAGACCCGTTCTCTCTTTGAGTTTAGATATGAACACCTAAATACTGGCCAGATAACTCCCCTGAGAGGCCTGACAGACGCGCAGTGGCTCGAAGTGAGTACATCATCTCCATCCCCCCCGCCCTTCCCTGTGCCACCAGGTTCACTCTTCCTCCAGAGCTGGTACCGCCATGCTGCTGCTTGGACTTGTGGAGGACCGTGCTTCACGTCCCCTTCACTTCTGTCTTGTCAGAGTCTGGTCCGAGTGGCACTGGGGCACCCAGCCAGTGTGCCCCCAAGAACTGATGGGTCAGAGACCAAACAACATGAAGCCAAATTTGCCCGAAACCTGACTGAATGAAGAAGGATGAAGGGTTGGTCAGCAATGGGAGGTCAGAAAAAGCAGAGTCAGAACGGAAAATGCTGGTGGCATGTCTCCAGCATGGTGGTCCCCCGGGGTAAGATGGGCTCCCAGACACAAATACCCTGTCCACGTGGCACAGAAGCCCCTAACGGTGGCACTATCACTCCCCGGCCCTCCCAGCCTTTAGGTCACTCAAGTCACTTTTCCTGCTGCCGTTCCTTGCTCACCAAGCAGGCTGGCCTTAGGGGAAGAGACACGAATCAGCAAGCAGGATGACTTTGTCCATCTGATAGCATCTGATCAATTCTTATTACGAGTAATGACACTAGTACCCTGGCTTACACACGGAGAGTCTGTGCATCAGTACACACAGGACTAGGGATGTGAGAGGCAGGTGCGTGGCGGGGTGTGGAAACGAATTCAGTACCCGACACAAGGATTCTATCCTACATCTCTCCCATTATAAAAGTGATAAGTATTCATTATTTCTTTCTCTTCTCCACTTATTTTTTGTTTCTAAAATCACTCAGAATTCCAAACATCCGAAAGCAACTAGAACTAATTGTCAGGATGTTTCCTTCCAATCCATTTTCTATGCATATGGAAATAACATTCAGCAACTATTTCATTTCCTTTTTGTAAAAATGCAGTACAGATTTGCAACCCCAAACGACAAAATTTTTAATCAGCTGTGTGGGAAAGAGTTTTGGCTGTTTCTCCCATGCTGAAAGTGAAAGAGAGAGAGAGAGAGAGAAAGAAAGAAAGAAAAAAGAAAATTCAAAGTATGCTTGACCAAATTTCTAAATTTCAGTAAAAGAATCAATTTCTGCAACCTGATCAAAGGAGATTCCCTGCTTCTAAGACCTAGCCAAGACTTATGAGCACAAAGAACAATCCAAAAAATCTTTATGGGTAGAAACTTCCAATTATAAAAAAAATAAGTCCTGGGGATGTAATGTACAGTTAATAATACTGTATTGATATCTGAAAGTCGTTATGAGAGTAGATCTAGAAAGTTCTTGGCACAGGAAAAAAAATTCTGTAACTATGTATGGTGACAGATGTTAACTAGACTTACTGTGGTGATCATTTTACAATATATGCAAACACCGATTTTATGTTGAAACTAAAGTAATGTTGTATGCAAATTATACTTCAGTAAAAAAAACAGGACAATAAACAGTTTTTATGTTAGCCAGTGGTAATCTCCAAAACCCTTAATTACCCAACCAGATATTCTAGACATCATCTTTCTAAAGAAGTTCAAAATCATGTCTCTAGTAAAGACGTGTGTGTGCACATGCGTGTACACACACACACACACACATAAATGGTGATTTTCAAATTTTCATTCTTTCTTTCTATATTTTACTTGTCTCCTCTACAAAAAACTTTGCCATCAACTATTTGGTTACCCTGAAATACAAATCATACAACAGTGTCCGAATGAATGCTGGATTCTTTTCTTTTATTCATCAAATGTAGTAGGTTGGCACTCAGATGTTAAGTGTTCAGTAAATGGGAACCAATATAATTTGCATGCTTTTGGCTTTCCTACAACTTAAGACTCTTACTGTGATGTTAAAAAAAAAAAAAAAAGTCCCCATGGTCTTACTTTCTCCAACCCAAACTCCTCATCAGAAGTAACTGGGGTTGACACATCAAAAAACCTTACCTCATTCTCTGACGAGCTTGCAGAGAGCAGCACCTCCTGTGCATCAAAGAACTCGGAGACAGACTCTGACATGGAGAGGCGGCTCTCGTTGGCTACCTGCTGTGACAGGGGGAGACTGACATGGATTTGCTCTCCAGCCTAGAGAGGACAGAAGCATTTGGTGTCATTGTTATTTCTTTGAAAGAAAAGCTATTTGTTCAAATTAGACCATGACGTACTAGGCCAGATTTCTGGAGAAATTCACATCATAGGTTAAAAGAGTGGTGACCACAGATAATTTTCACTTGCAACTCAGTAATGACCATGGCAAAAGTTTCCTTCTAATAATATGTCTGAAGAATCCAAAAGGCATAGCTGAAAGGTGTTGGTCCTGTGACTTGATTTCAAATCAATGCTCAATGGATATTAAGTGGAGTTTAATAGTCTGAACCCCTATGAAGACAGGTTCATTCTCATAAACTTAGATCCATCACTACTAGCCATATCTAACCAGTATGCGAAATCTCAAGACATATTTGTAGAAACCACTAGAGATATGCAAAGAAAACAATCTATGTAACTGATTTTTGAGACAATACTTAAAGGTCATTTTCCAGTTTGATCATAAACTTTAACCAATGACATAATAGGACTCAAACATCAAACCTATGGCAAACTGTATTTTTATTCAGTAAGTGACAAATATATATAGGTATCATTTCAGGTTGAAAAGATTCAAACTAAGACTGTTAACAATTTCTGAATGATGCCGTTTTAGAAATACTTTTGGATTCTGAACAGCTGAGTGACCATGAGTGTCACCAAATACTATGTGATGCATGAAGGTAAGTGGACATAGGGTAGGGTGGGCAATTGAAATCAAAAAGAAGCTGTCTTGGGATGCCATTTCTGAAGTGATTAGATGGTAGGACCTTGGGACCTGTAGATTTCTACTAAATGTACGCTTTTCTGTAAATAGGACCTTCACACGAGTTAAAACTCTCACTTTGTTACATATATCCCTTTATATAAAGCTTTAATATTGCTATTGCAAAGTGTAAATTCTCATGGTTATAAAATAGTAAGTTTATAAAGCGTTATAGACAGAATTACACACTAAGTCTAGCCCAAATACTGAATGATCTCTTGTCCTTTTAGCATTACGTCAAAAATTCTCCTGAAAAATGGAATAACAACAGCACCTACCTCAGGGGTCACTGGGAGTGTCAAATGAGATAATGCATGCAACGTTGTTAGCACAATGCCCAGCACACAGTAAGCATTCACTTGACATGTGCTAGCTATTAATTATCAACATCATCATCACTATTAGTAGCTGTAATAGCATCATTAGTACTATTTTAGCAAGGTCAAGTGATTTCTCTTAAGACAGGGCTTTTAAAAGAAACCTTGAGAAAGCTTTCATTTAGCACCTTCTCAGCTAAAAATGCTTCCTCCCCGCTCCCCCCCACCATTTCATGGGCCATTTGATGATAAGGAACATTTCAAATGAAGACTGTGACAGACACAGAAAATTCACAAGCTGCAGTAGACATATATAAACTAAATATTCAGTAGCATCAGGTGAGCACAGATATAAATAAAAATAGACACCGATCACCAAGAATAATTGATATCGAGCTCATGTACTTGCTTCACTCCAAAGACCACTGAACTGTCAACAACACAAATATTTATGCAGAGAATCTTATTAACGGCAAAAGAACTGTATTAAAAAAAAACCCAAAATATGCAGTAGATTTAGATGCTATAAAATAAGTACTCTACATCTATTAAAAATGAGTCTTACCTCATCAGGGCTAGGAATAATATTTACACTGACAACCTGATCACATATAATAGATTCTGAATGTATTCTGTTCAACCGACTTCTTAGTTCAGCATTCTGGTTGAGTGCCTTAAATAACAAAAATTGCACATGTAATTGCAAGTTAATAAGCAAGCATAAAACAGAATAAGCACACAAATGCACATGGGACAACAGCGTCTATGACGTTCTTAGCTATAATTTTTAGAGTCATCATAGGCCAGATCCTACTGATAAGAAGAAAATGAATGGCTCAGAATTAAGGTATTCTTTTTTCTTTTTTCTTTTTTTTTTTTTTGGTAAAATAAGAGTGCTACTTAGTAGGTTAGTGGGTTCAAAGAGTTCATGGATTTCATAAAAATGATTCATGGAATTTCTCCCCCTTGGAGTCAGGCCCATTACATCCAAGCCCATTCTACCACCACATATATATTATGTTTTACAGCCTGGGAATAAAAACTATTGATTCTTTCCTTTTTTTTTTTTTTTTGGCTCTAGTTTCTAAAATTTGGGAATTGTCTCAAAGTCAGACAGTTACCTTAAAAATTATTTGGACATGGAATGAACAATGAACTGGCTTTACCTTATAGAATTATTATTTTATTCCAGTGAAAAAATAGTTGTATTTTCATTTTCTAGGTGCATATACACATGACAGGGCAGCAGAACTAACTCAAGACCAAAAGGTGCCTTCACAGAGCAGTGTAGATACCGACAAGCCTAATGAAGAACCTATCGCTAGAAGGAAACAAACTCCAAGTGATCGGCATCTGTATTTGCTAAGTCTGCATCAGTAAAAACACCACCTGCTATAACAGTTGGGTACGTGTGGCAAGAAGAGAGCAGCTTGACATAAGCTGGACTCCCTACGGGTGCCCTGTGGACAAAGGTACCTGCATCACACTGATGCACAAGAACGTGTTCCATATACGTAAGATAGACGTAGCTCACTGGAATTACATCAAGGATCAAAGGACAGGTGAGAACAGAGCCCAGTGAAAAGCTAGACAGTTCTTTCCTTTGCATTAAAGTCAGCAACGAGAAGATGGAGGTGGATGCCTCACAGGGTGGAAGATAAATGTCAGGACTTACAAGGCATCTCCCCAGGGAAGGGGGTACTGCTTTTCTTCATACAGAATGTACAGATACAATAAACCCATACACATACGAATATAATATCATGATTCTAACTCTGTAGCTATCAAAACAGCCAGGAGAAACTACAGAGTGGCTAAACTTTACAAACTTGCATTGAGCAGTGTGTAATCTCTGAGCATGGAGCACTGAACAGCCTCTCCTCTCTCCCTTCAACATAGCTTTTGCTTTTTGAGCAGAAAATTGTTCATTCACAGCTTTTGGCTTTTGTTTAAAGTCCTTATCACCAGCCTGTAAAATATGTGTAAAATAGAACACACCTGGTCTGGCGGGCTGTCAGGTGTTGATGGATTAAAGGTGGATACAGATCTTATAGGTGCTACATTTACAGAGAGAGGGAAATATGGGTCTAGCTCTTTGAGGAAACAGGGATGTTATTTAGATAAAAGGTGATTACTTATATAGTAAATAAATCATGCACCTTAAAGGGAGAAATTCTATATCTTTACATTCTGCAAAAGTGCTCAGGATCATTTTTCCCAGAGCAAAATCTCAAACACTTCGTAGTTGAAAAAACAAAACAAAACAAAAAAACAGACAAACAGCATACTCCTATCTTTTGTGGCCACTTCACCTATGCTTCTTTATTCTTTCATGATTTTTTTTGCCCATAAGTATGTTGAAGGTTGTTTTGTTTATTGAAATATTTGGACTCAGATATAGTACTATTTTTTAGGTAGGAGGCCTTGTGGTGGGTTGTTTGAGGGTTTCAACTGCAGAATCATAGTCTTGACCTGATGATTTCAGACAAACCTCAACAGAGGGTTTCTCTAAAGTGACTATGCTGTCTGTTGTCACTGGAGCAGAGTTAACAAAACACCACCACAAAGACTCAATGGTGAGGATAAATAATAATGGTTTTTCTCAGAGTAGGAGTTTCCAACACAGGCTTGCCATTTATAACGAAACACGTCCTATCGTTTGCTCTGGATCTCTTGAGCTAAATTCTCATTTAAGCTCCTATTTCATCCGATAGTCATTAAATGCAGTTCTGTCTACAGGTGTGTGTGAAGGCACAAGGGTACCTCTAGCCATGGGATCAAAAGGAAAAGTTTATTAATAATACATATGCAGTGGCAGAAAAAGGTTGTTGTTATATAGCCCCCAAAGCATGGAAATAAAATACTCTTCCAACTCTGGCAGCCCCAGCAGCAAAAGGTGGAAGCAGGCAGACAAGTGAGCGTGCAACGGTCTATTTCTTCATATCTTACCCGGTCAGCTCCTCCTTTTGCCTTGATCATACAGACTGTTTCTGAAGTTTGCTATAGCCACGTGCCAGGAGCTTTGTGGTGTAGTGCTCTCAGGCAGTGCTCAGGACCCCATTTATTATTTCCCTCCCTAAAACTCAACTATTTTCTCTGTAACGATATCATGGAAATCTCGGGAACATTGAGGAATATAGGTATTTTCTGTGAAATGACACTATTAGTGATAATTAACATAGAAGAGCCCAGATGATGGCAGAAACAACATTCAGAACGTACCCAAGGATCATGAATAGTGGAGAAGCAAGGAAAAAGGAGGCGCATCACCAGCTACTCACACCAGCCAATGAGCAAGAGAAGCTAAGGAGACTCATCAGGAATGGCATTGCTCTATGAGGGGCCCATGGGACCAAAGACCTAACAGGGAGGAAGCTCCCTTGGGCACAGGGATTCCTGTCCTTGGATTCTTCGCCAGGCAGGCTGTATGCTTATTCTCACTCCCTTGGCTTAGTTAGTGAGCTTGGACCACACAAAAAACTCTTCTCCGAGTATGCTCATTTCCTCAGGTCCCTCAGACACATTCAAGTTTAATATACCCAAGAAATAAACCATTCCTTCTCAATCTATAAAAGTGGTTACCATCTTGAAATCCTGAGCCAGAACCAATTGTCCAAATCCCCACCATGTTGGCTATTATTAACTACCTTTATCCACCCTGGCAGACAATGGGTGAGGATTACCTTTGAATGGGTGAGACTCTGACACATACATTTAACGGAACTGTGGGTTCTGGGAAGGAAACCTGGATGCCTGATGGCTGGAGAAGGCTATGAAACATATGGCAAGAGGGAATCATCAGAGACTTAAACCCTTTGGATAAAAGCAAAAGTGGTTCAAAAGGAACGAGAAAATCAGTACAATTGTCAAAGCTAGAGTCATCAAGAGCCAAATCCTGGGAATTGCTTAAAAATCACCTTCTTTTTTAAATTTTAAAATAAGTACATACTATTACGGTATATTTGGAAAAAGGCAAAAAGGGAAAAAAAATCTTTTTAAAATTCATACCTTGCTACCCTATCAACCAACTGTTGGTAGCTTGGTATATTTCTTTCTAGCTTTTTCCTATACATTTTCCACATGTATGTGGGTTTTTATTTTTTTAAAAAGTGTAATAAACCCACATGTAATGGATACATACTTTACATCAGTGTCTGCCATTTATTCTTTGTATATAAACATTTATTTTATGTCGCAAACTTCACAAATATGGCGTTAATAGTTGTATAATAAGTGATTACTTTCTATAATTGGATACTTGTGATATTACCTATTTTTACTAGAATAAATAATGCTGCCATGAGTGTCTGTATGCATAATGGTTTTCCTACAATCAGCATTACTTCCTCAGACTAGACAAGTCAGTCATGGGCCAAAGAGTCAAAGATAAAATCTCTTTAAGGCTTTAAGAAATATTGCCAAACGATGTCCAAAATGACATCAATTTGAACTCAGTGGATGGCTAAAAAGAGATAATCCTATGAAGATTATCTTCATGCACATCAAATTTTGTCATGTTTCAGGGAATTTGAATTCTGGAATACTCTTGGAAGTTTTACCCGATAAATACCCCAGAATATTTATTTTGTGTATGTGAAATGTTGTAGACAGGAAGGATGGTAAATACTACAATTGGAATTTTAATTATGGTACTATGTGCCTTAAGTTGATTTTTTGCTTACATTTGCATTCATACCACATATCATTGATTTTAAGATGCACATTTCTTCCTACGTTTAACACCTCTGAAGCATTGTCAATTTAAATGACATTTTTTTCTTTTTTAGTGATGCACATAATGATGGTACATCTGACAATCTATGGCATATTGATTTAATGAAATACTGTAATTCTAGCTGAAATACAAGGGACATATTCTGCTGCTCACATTTCTATGGTCCCAACACCCCCTACATTTAACATAAGCTGTGCACAGCCTCTGAGGCCAGAGTAACGGTGTCAAAGTATAATACACTAAAGACAGACCCGAGTCACGTCAAATCTTTTATTATTATAGTAATCTGGGGCACTGAAGTTACCTTAGTCCTATTATATACTATTTGATTTGGGTGTTCAGGGTATTACATTAAATAGGATGTGAAATTGTAGCTGTGAAAGAAAGTTGTTTATAAAGGGATAGAGACCCCACACAATGCCCTGTCTTACAGGTTCAAATCTAACATCTACGCTGCCTCTCAGGTGTAAAAGTTACCTTTAAAGTTTCATGGAGGTATAATAACAGAATTATGTATGTCTTTGTGTGCACACAGATCAAGGGAGAAATATCACTTTAAAAGAGGAATTCATTATACTGGTCAGTCTTGTAAATTATTACATGCCCAAGGCAGGTAACAATTTATGCTGAGAAGGTAGTGAAGAATGCTAATTTCATGTATTTCATATGCTATGTGTCTTCTAAAAGGATAATGGAATTTACCAAGTTGATATAAGCTTCACTGAAAAGCAGTATTTTAATAATTTTACATATCAAAATAGGACTTACAACAAATAAAAACTATTAGCTTGGACTAATTTAAGAAGTTTTTTTTTTTTAAAGATTTTATTTATTCATGAGAGACAGAGAGAGAGAGAGAGAGAGAGAGAGGCAGAGACACAGGCAGAGGGAGAAACAGGCTCCATGCAGAGAGCCTGACGTGAGACTCGATCCTGGGGCCCCCAGGATCACACCCTGTGTTAAACCGCTGAGCCACCGGGACTGCCCTAAGAAGTTATTTAAACACAGTCGTTCCTTCTCTCTCTGTGGAGAGACTTAACTGGTTATAAGAAAAATATCTGGGAGTTTAGCTGGTAATACTTGAATATGGATCAAAGATGTCTTCAGGCCACCTAAAATTACATTATAATGTGAAGTTATGCTAATATAAAGACATACTCAGAACACTCGTCTCAACGCATGGTATTTAAATGTCTTGTTCAGTTCTGAGTGCTACGTTGAAAGAGGGACAGTGAAAAGAGAGCAGGTCAACCAGGAGGGCGGCATCAGTTAACTGCTTCCCAGCCTCCCCATCTCCTCATCTCCTGGTTCCCTCCCCTAGGATACGAACATGCTGACACAGCTACCAAACTCCAAGGCTGACTTGCCCTCCATATATTATTTGCTGCTTAATCAGATTTTCCTTGAGACTATTAAAACCCTTTACCTTTGATCTCAACACTCAGCACCATCTAAATCCTTTGGCTGCTTCCCCCAAGTCTCCATCAAAGGATCCTCTTTTTCTTTAATGTCCTTTAAGTATTAATGTTCTATACAGCAGCACCACTGACCCTCTTTTATTCTGATTTACCAATATCTGTAGCTGTACCGATGTATCTACATCTTTTTAGCCCGGACCTCTCTCCTGAGCTATACATCTATATATCTAATTGTCTGATGGATGGAGACTGATACTTCAGTCTCAAAAAAAAAAAAAAAATAATAACTGTTTATGCCTGAAAAATCAGCTCTTCTTGTATTTCTAATCTCAGGGAAAAGAACTATTACTACTCTGTCACACAAGGAATCTTGACTCTGTCTCCTTGTCCCTCTCTAACCTGAAGCTGATCTCCAAGCCATGCTGAGTCTACGTCACCCCAGCTCCCCCACGCTTTGAAACTCATCCCTTCTTCCTACCAACTCTGGTACTTCCCAAGTTCAGGCCTGTATTATCTCAAATATTTTAAGACACTCTCCAACTAGTTTCACCTAATTCCATCCATCCTTTCCATACCGTACCAGAGTAATCTTTCTATATACGGAAATATATTTTCTGTTTCTATACACAGAACTTATATTTTCAATTTCTGGCATTATTACTCCCTTGTTAAAATTCTTCAAGGCCTCCCCAGAACTGATGAGATAAACTCTTCTGTGTGGTCCATTTTTTAAAAAGATAGATAGATAGACAGATAGATAGACAGACAGACAGATAGATTTATTTATTTATTTATTTATTTATTTATTTATTTATTTATTTATTTATTTATTTATTTATTTATGAGAGAGAGAGAGAGAGAGAGAACACAAGTAGAGTGAGGGGCAGAAGGAGAGGCAGACTCCTTGCTGAGCAGGGAGCCTCATGCGATGCTTGATCCTGGGACTCTGAGATCATGATCTGAGCCGAAGGCAGACGCTTAACCAACTGAGCTACCCAGGCACCCTTCCTCTTTGTGGTCTTTGATGAGCTGGTTCCCATCTACTTACTTAGCTATTTCTAGATTAACTCCTCCTTGCTCATTCCATGCTTAGGCCCCTGTGAATTAACTGCCATTTTCCAGGTACCTCTCCAGTGGTCTAACCATGGATAGCAATTCCCTAGAGAGGAGTGAACTGTCAGTAAACTTAAATGTCTAAGCAGAAGCTATGGTGAGTTCCAAAAGAGAGTCCAGCTTTAGAGGCAATGAGGATAGATGGCCAGTGAGGGTATAACTAGCCCAATGGGAGGGTATGGACAGACGTAAGAACATGGACATAGTCGAAATACTGTGATGACACACAATAGGAAGCACTGAATTCTCCAGTGAATAGGGTATAATGAACTGTCTTTATAGTACC
The DNA here is from genome assembly GCF_048164855.1 of Canis lupus baileyi. Classification (NCBI taxonomy): domain Eukaryota; kingdom Metazoa; phylum Chordata; class Mammalia; order Carnivora; family Canidae; genus Canis; species Canis lupus. Next base: position 8,850,195 of record NC_132871.1, read on the forward strand.
AAATTATTTTTCCATGTTTTGAGGATAAAATTGAGCTTTCTGGTTAAAAATACATTTATAACAATCAAAAAAGCCCCACCACAAAACAAAATGAAAAACAACTCACAACAATCCCTCCAAAAAATCTATTGAAACTCTAAGTTTAGAGACAAACAAATTACGCTTTGACAGGAGAAGGAAATAACCCACAAAATGTAAAGTTGATATAACTTTGTTTTATTTTACTTTCACCATGTTAGCATCGGGTCCTTCCTTGTGAACTGCTGCTGTCTACTCAGGCCCAGTACAAAGCTCAGTGCCTCCTCATCTGTGGCTCTGCTCGGAGGTCAGAGATCTCCCATTCTTCTGAACAACCAGAGCCCTGGAAATCTGCACCACCCATCTGTGGCTCTGAATGGCTCTAACTGTTTCCTTGGTAAATACTACTCATCTCACTAATCAGATCATAAGCTTCCTGGGGACATGACCAGAGTTACTTTTATCTTGGTGTTCCAAACCTTGCACTATACCTAATACATAGTCAGTTAAATGAAATACAATGAACAAATGAATCACTTTAAAATTTTGTCTTTACCATCCTTTCTAATCTGATGCCGCAGACCAGATCTCTACTCTTCTTCATTCTCTGTCTTAACAAACAAACAAATAGAAGCAAGGAAGCAAGAAACTAATACATTTTCAAAACAATTCAACAAAAACTAAAAGGCAACCTATGGAATAGGAGAAGATAATTGCAAACGACATATCTGATAAAAATGGTTAGTGTCCAAAATATATAAAGAACTGACACACAACTCAAAACCAACAGTTAACAATGGGCAGAAGACATGAACAGACATTTCTCCAAAGAAGACATCCAGATGGCCAACAGACACATGAAAGGATGCTTATCGTCACTTATCATCAGATACAAATCAAAACCACAATGAGATATCACCTCACACCTGTCAGAATGGCTAAAATAAAAAACACAAGAAACAACAGGTGTTGGTGAGGATGTGGAGAAAAAGGAACCGTCCTGCACTGTCGGTGGGAATGCAAACTGGTGCAGCCACTGGAAAACAGTATGGAGCTTCCTCAAAAAATTAAACAGAATTACCATATGATTCAGCAATCACACCACTGGATATTTACCCCCCCTCCAAAAAAGAAAAAAAGAACAGTAATTCAAAGGTATACATGCACCCCTGTGTTTACTGCAGCATTATTCACAATAGCTAAGATATGGAAGCAGCCCAAATGTCCATCAATTAATTGATGGATAAAGAAGATGTGATATATATTTATATATATACATATTTATACAATGGAATATTATTCAGCCATGAAAAGAACAAAATCTTGCCATTTGCAATAACACGGATGGAGCTAGGGAGTATAATGCTGAGTGAAGTTAAGTCAGTCAGAGCAAGACAAATACCATATGATTTCACTCAAACGTGGAATTTAAAAAACAAAACAAATGAACAAAAGGAAAAAGAGAGAGAGGCAAACCAAGAAACAGACTTTTAACCCTAGAGAACAAACTGCTGGTTACCAGAAGGGAGGTGGGGGGGGGATGGGTGAAGTAGGGGATGGGGATGAAGGCGGGCACTTGTGATGAGTACTGAATGATCAAAATAAGAACTTTTTAAAAAAGTTTGTGAAAAGGCAGAATGAAAGAAGCAAATACATTTTCTTATTTTTCTCCATACAAGCATATACTGCTACGCCTCTATTATTCAATACATCTGAGGGAAATACTGCAACTTTTAGGGGGGGAAAGGGCATATTTTGCACACTTACAGGATGACATCTGCATGTTTACCTAACCATTACTTTGATCTTCCTGATTCAGGGTACTTTCAGAATAATGATTCAGAAGATCAATTCCCACAGACTGAGCATTCACCAGATACGTGTCAGGAGGAGACCAAGGCACACCGTTAAGACGTGCTCACGGGGAAAGCCCTCTGCAGACTGGCACATCAGCTGCTGCTCTGAGTGCTCGTGCTCCCGAGTCCCTGGTCTTGCACTGGAAGCAGAATACGCACCTCTAGTGACAGTGTTTTATGGTGAGCACAGCAAGTGTGTCCCAGGTAACGATACTTCATAACGTGAAACTCAACACTGAAGGTGAGCTGACAGTTCAGGGACATAAAACATGTGAGACAGTCTGTCTCTGCTTAGGGACTGGGGGAAACTATTCAAGCAGGAGCCGAGCCACATGGAAAACCACTTACCCAGGATGTGCTTGCTCCTTCACTCTGATCCAAGGCACCAGGAAGTGAACAATATTTTATATAAACACTGAGTTCTCACACAAAGTCACATAACAAACATTGAATTCTCAGAGGTCTTTTTAAAAGTGCAGTCATAGACTAAATGAAGAAAATATTTCAGAGGACGTGCTCAGTGTAAAAAAGCGTTAAGTACACTTTCAAAGGATTTTTAGCAGAAATGTCAACTTTGATATATATCGGTATTTGATGAATATTAGGAAGATCAATATAATCTATGTTGGATAATATATAATGAATATATATTGACTAATATATTTTGTAATGTACAATATATCTTGAAGTATGAGTCTAGTTTCAGGGAGCATAACTTAGGAAGAAAATTCTGAAAGTATAAATCAGAAAAGAAAAGATCATTTTCCACAGATTAAGACGTGATATAAGTGGGAAAAAAATATTAAGCGTGGAAGATCTAGTAGATTCTGTTGTGTACAACACTGAATTAAATATATTCCAGAACATATTTTAGAAGTGTAAATCATGTATAAATGCATGATTTGTCTTTTAAAACCAGGGGCTGCCTTATAAATGACCATTGAGAGGCGTCAAAATAACAATTATATTTTTACAAGCAAGTTTGGTTGATTTTCACTCTTACCTTGATGTATTTTGCAAGAGAATTTTAATTTAAATTTTATTTAATTAACTTTTTTTTTTTTTATAATTTTGAAATTTAATCCTGACATTGTAGTCTTGGGGGAAGTTTGGTTGAATACGCCATGCATGATGGACCACCTCCAGTCCAAACTTTTGCCTTATGGGGTCAGGAATGCATCATGAGAATGAAACACTCTTGTTTACCTGAGACAGCGACTGTCGAAGCCGTGCCATCTGCGTGCTGTGGCCTTTATTGTGATCCTGCTCAGAAACCATCTGCTTAAGCTTCTCCTTCTCTATAGCTATGCTATTAAATGCAGACTTCAAAAGAGAATGCACTAGGTAGGGGGAAAAGTGAGAAACAAAAATCAAATGGATCGAGAAAGAATGTACAAAATTAAAAAAAAAAAGAATATACAAAATTACAAATTTCTCCGCACTTTAAGGCATGCATAGACATTATCTGGAAAGATTATATTGAGTCTAGTTAAAAGTCAGCCTTACAATGGACTCTTCCAAAATATCTAAACACAAAACAAATATGGTAATGGTAATTAACCAGAGTGAAAATTCTGGCATTTTATATCAGCAACAACTTAGAAGCAAGATATAAAATATTGATATCAAGTTTTAAATATCAATATTTAGAAAAGTAATCTATAATTCCTAGAAGGAAAAGGCAACAAGTTTTACCATGTCATGGTTGATAAGAATATTTGAACTTTTCTGTGTGTACAATGAATTCTCATGCAAATCGCTTCGAACTATCCAGAAATTATCTCCCAAAGCAGGTACTCAAAACGAGCATTTTATAAATCCTGCCAAAATAAAACAGGAAGCTGATTTAGAAGTCCTAACTAGTTCTCTTTGACATAGGAAATGATTTGGTCTTGAGAAGAGCACTTGAATTACTTTCTCTGCCAGGAACATCTTGATGTAGGAAGTGCTTTCAAAGAGTAAAACTTCCAGGTTAAAGACAAATAATTTCTGGAAATCTAATGTACAGTTTGATGACTATAGTTAATAATACTGTATTATATACGTCAAAGTTAAGAGAGTAGGTCTTAAATGTTTTCACCACAAAAAAGAAACGGTGATTACATGACACAATGGAGGTGTTCGCTGATGCTGTGGTGATAATCAACAGGTACATCTTAAACTTATGAAATGTTATATATGAATTGTATCTCAATAAAGCTGCAAAAAAAAAAAGGCAACAATGAAAACAACATTCCTCCCCTCATTTCTGTATACCTAATAACATACATTGGTAAAGTCTGAGGTAGTCTTTAAGTTTGAAATACAAGACGGCTGGCTTTCCAGCTCCTATCTCTATGATAACAGCTTCCATAATATGCAGTCTTCTAAAAAGGGATTTCCATATTTGAGAATTTATTTTTAAAAGAAGTGGAAAATTTCAGCAACAAATGCTGGCCTGAATTAAGAGGGAAAAATGGTAGGATCATAAGGGACTCACAATCTATTGATTTATGTGCCACATTCTAGTCATCATCAATTTAAAGGTAATAACTTGATGGCTGGACTACATTAACCCCACTGGCAGTTCTAAAAGCAGATACTCATACTTTTCACCATCCATAACTCTTTCCAAAGAGTTCACTCAGTAGTCATAGAAAAACCCTTTTTTCTAGCATAGCTGGAAAGAAAATATGTTGTTTCAACAGAGGCTTTAAAATCTTGTTGAAACATGGATTTCCTGAAAACCTCAGGATTACAACCAAATACACAAAGCTTTCCTAGGGCTACCTTTGAATTTACTCATCTCCCTTTAGAGGCTGTGCTCTACATACCTAATTCACACATTTGTTGTCTCATCCTGCCTTGTCCCCCTGCCGTTAGAGGTAAGAGTTACTGGCCATAATCCTATCCTGTTATATAAAGAAAAAAACACTTTTCTAGTCTGATGACATGATTAGCATCTGGCTAAGAGATGGAATAAAAATGTACCGGGAGTAAAATAGCAGGTGAAAGAGTTGATCTTACAGAATCACAACTGAGAAATGTACAGAGAAAAAAAAGGGGGGGGGGATGATTTAGCTTAATTATTCTGGGATCATAGAATTACAGAAGTATGTATCTGAGAGTGCATCTTTGATGATGGTTTGAGAGTATGAAATTTTGTTGATTTCAACATTCCTAGAGATGCTTCCAGTGTGTATCCCTTCTTTTCCTGAGCCACCAGGCTCTCGAGCATTACGGGGTACTTGAGATGTCCCATTTAGCACACATTTTCAAGAATACTTTATCGCCTATTACCAACAGCCTCAGAGTACATAAATGTGATTAATTCACAATAAGATGTTAGTGACTGAAAACCATACAGTGTATATCTTTCTTCATGAGATAATGCATTTCAAAAGACAAGGCCTGGGAAGGTACTATCTTAAGTCAAAAAATGAACTTCAGCAACTGAAATTTAAATACTATAGCAGTTATGCTGAGTGAAGTAAGTCAGTCGGAGAAGGACAAACATTATATGTTCTCATTCATTTGGGGAATATAAATAATAGTGAAAGGGAATATAAGGGAAGGGAGAAGAAATGTGTGGGAAATATCAGAAAGGGAGACAGAACGTAAAGACTGCTAACTCTGGGAAACGAACTAGGGGTGGTAGAAGGGGAGGAGGGCGGGGGGTGGGAGTGAATGGGTGACGGGCACTGGGGGTTATTCTGTATGTTAGTAAATTGAACACCAATAAAAAATAAATTAAAAAAAAATAAATAAATACTATAGCAGAAGTGGCAGGTAGTAATTTGGAACCCAGGCTCTTGGTAAACATAGACAGGGCTGCTCAGTCCACCTACAAGCTACTACCCTTGCCTCTTACTTATCATACCCCGCTCTCTTGTGGCTGATAGCTCAACTTATGCAACATGCCTTATTGAAAATTTAATAGGAAAAATGTGACTCCTAGGTGGGCTGAATTTCCCCTCCCCTCAATTCTGAACTGGCCTGTGAATCTCTGCCCAGCAGAATGCAGTGGGAACAATGCTGTGACAGTCCCAGAGCTGGCCTTGAAAGGACTGGCAGCTTCCATCTCAGTCTATTCCATTCCCTTGGAGCCCAAAGCTGTCATGGAGAGGGACAGGGACACAGTTGTGTGCGACCCTGCAGCCATCCCACCAACATGTCAGGAACATAGGTGAAACCACTTTGGATCTTTCGGCCCAGCCCATCCTCCACCGAGCATCACCGAACCCAGGCCATGCCACATGGCACAGAACTGCCTACCTGAGCCCTGCCTGAACTATAATCAATGAGTGTTATTTAATTAAGGAAAAGAGCAAGGGCAACAGAATTCCTTGCTAAGGACAACCTGCAAGAATGTGTTAAGTGATAACTAAAGATACCAAAAAGAGATGTTGTGTTGTAGTATGTGCTGGCCTGCCTAGGAGGACTCTGTCTTTCCTCCTTTTTCTCCCCCCTCAAGATACCTTCTTTATTCATTCAAAACTGTAAATCTATGATGAGCGTGCTCCCAGGACGCAGGCATCATATCCTACTGAGTTTTGTATCTTGAACTCCAAATAGTATCTGCACTACTGCGCCTTTCTACCGTGACCGCCTGGACAAGGCTGGAAATGTGAACGGCAACCTCTCACCAAAGAAGAGAGCTTCTCTAAAGGGCACGTTATATTCGTTGTTACCTTTCTGTGCAATGAGACAAAATTCTTCTTGAAGCTTGGTATAATCCGTTGAACTTTCCAGAGGGTCGGTGAGGTGGCTAGGGGGAGTCTGAAATTCAATATCCGCACAAAGGTTGGGGTTGGAGGAATGCAAGCGAACTGGTGACATGGTCGCACTGAAAGGGACCTGAAAGGGACGACACAAATCAGGAAAGAGCAACAGGACATCAATCCACGTTCTCTTACACAGGAAAGATCCCATCCCTTCTTCTAAATACTAGGTTTCTTTAGAGACACTCGCTACTCATGTAATTGGCAGGTGGTTGGGGTGGGAAGGAGTCTCACTTCTGATGGGAGATTTAGCACAGCCGTGGACTCACTGGCTTTTCCCTGCTACAGGGAGAGATGACCACAGAACAACAGGAAAGCAAAGGCATAATCCCAGAGAAGCTTCAGCTCTGCACCCACAGCTGTATCTACACAATTACTGGCAGGAAATGGTAGTTGAAACTCTCTCACAAAGTCTGGGTACTTGTGTCAGAGGCCTTTTCATGCTCACTTTATCTGAGCCTGGAGCAGGGGCTTACTGTACGGGTAGAAAATTCAAGAGGCACGTATACAGAAAGGTTTACTCGCGCCGCTGCCATTACATAAAACATTAATGAGTTTAATAGTAAATATAATCATGGTTTAAAGCAACTCAATTAAATTTGAAACTGACTTATTAAAAGAGATTTGTAAATGAAATACATATTATATAAATCACGGTCATTTACCTTTGCATGTCACATACGACACTGTTACACAAATGAACACGGTTTATGAAATGGCCAATACTGAAAAGCATTAAGTAAAAAAAGTCATATTACTATAGATTTTCCCAAATGGCTAGAGGTAGTTTCTTGCCCACCCTGGATCTGCCCTAGGCTTGTGATGGGTGGGGGCAAAGGACCTTTCCTTTTCCTTCTAGAAGGTGACACCTGACCATTATAAATGGCATCAGCCAAACATTCTTGGAAAATGAGAATACCGATTTCCATTGTACATCAGATTACCAGTAACCTCTCCTAATTCTCACTGCACAGATATTCGTGCAGTTATCCTCAAGAATCACTCTCAAATTCCTCTACAAGCTGAATTTTATATAAATTAAGGGGTAATTCACACCTTCGAGCTAACAGGAAATACGCCTGTCTGATGTAGACGTGTTCAGAACCACTTCCTTTTTTCTCCTGTTTTGATACAGCTTTAAACTTCCTGACAGAAGAGAGAGCAAGTGGGGGGAGGTGCGGGGGAGGGAGGGAAGGAGAGGGAGAGAGAGAAGGGGAAAAGGAGCATGTACCTGTGTACTGAGGACACATGGGAGAGATGGAGAGAATCAGAAAAATCTAGGCTGAACAGTAGTTTGTGGACCTGGGTGAGGGCAGCTGGGATTGGGCGGGGGGGGTGTCCTTTGGACATAGATCTGCCATGGCAGTGGCAAGGAGTCATTATCTCAAAAGTTATCCAAGGCTTACTGGGGAAGGAAGTGAGCATGAAGCTTTCTCCCTGAATTCAGCTAAGCTAAGCAGGCTAATACATGATATTCCAAAGCATCTGGTATCTGGAGTTACCAAGTAACTCTATCTGGGCCTTGGTAGGGACCTTGGCTACACTGAACGGGGACATGTCCACAACTCGGTTATCTCAACAGGGTCAGAATTTTGGGCCATTCCAGAGAAGAGACACAAATGTGGCAGGGAAACCATTGAAGAAAACAAAGTCCTCGGGTTCACCCATGAGCTAGGGTCCTGTCCAGGTAACTATGTGATAATCATGACTAAAGTCTTTTGGGGATGCCTCTAAAGGATGTAGAAGAATATTTCAAGATAGATACAGGGACTTTCTGACCTTAAGCGTGGTGATGCAAAATCTAGATGGAGCAGTGAGCCCTTAGCCTTTTGGGAGGGACACAGAGTCCATGGGGAGGTTGGCGGAGATCAGGAAAGTCATCGGGGGAGAAACTGTGACTTGAGGAAATGCATAGATCAGGGAGGGTGCAGATTTAAGGATATGGTTTCCAGATACACAGAACTAGAAGAGCATTGAAGAAAAAAAAAATGGTGGTGTCTGGGGATGGGGAACATAACCCACTGAGGATCATGGAAAAGGATTTTGTCTGCACTCAGGTGCCCTCAGCACTCCAAGGACTCGTATGAAGTAGGAGAGGAGGCAAGGAGGCCGGGGGAGGCCATGATGCAGCAGAGGCCCAGACATTCCAGTGAGGACCCACACTTGTCCCTTATAGAATGGCCTATTGAAAGTTGGATGCTCAGAAGAAAAAACACATGGTGCACATTTATTTTTTTTGAACATAATGAAGTTTAAACTGGCAATTAAAACAGTAAAAATGATCTTGTATATAACCCGCAGGGAAAGAGACTTGGAATGCTCCACTCGGACTGCAATCAGACAGTTCCCTGGGCAACTGAACTTAGTTTTTATATACTTCTGACTGAAAATGTTAATGTTGCTACTGTTTCTGTTAAAAGAAGTATCTGGAATGGGTCATTTTAATCGAAGAATTCACGAAATGCAACCGAGAATACAAATTGAGATGTATTAATCTAACTCTAACAGAATGTCTCTTCAGCCTGGGGATTTATTTACTCAGTTTTTTGGTCATCGATTTGGGTTTATGGGATTCAAACACTGAAGTGATAGCCAGGTCTGCTGTCAGCGATAGCCGGGGTGGGAGCTGTCTACAGCTCTCATTGTTTGCATCGAGAATCCTCAATGTTGGATTTACAGCCTTTACATCCTTGCCCAGGAAAGAAGTCCAAGGCTTCCCTGAAATCCTGTGCCAGGGAGGAGACCTGATCCTGGAATATTCTGGTATTAATAACTGCAGTTTGGAATGGGGATCTTAAGAGGTGCTTTTAACACCTGTCTATAAAGAAGTTAAAAGAGAATGGGCTGACAGTGGAATTGGGGTGCTGAAATTTAGCAATGGTAAACATGAAGGAGAAAGGGAACAGACAAAAGCAGGCCTAAGAGAGATACTAAGCATATGCAGCTTACGGAGCCCATGTGAAACGTCTCCTGCTCCACTTCCTCTGCATTATGTGTACAGGGATCCTCGTGTGGAGAACTGGCTGCACTGGGACCCTTGGTGTTCTCTGGGGGAAGGGCCAGGATGTCTCTTTTTCCAACCCCCCCCCCCCAAATTCTGTTGGGTCTGGCTGATGTTCCAAGTGAGCCATTTTGGGCTCTAGTGCTAAGAATCAACAGGAATAAAGCTCTGAAACATCTCCTTTGGGTACACTTCTCTTTGGGAGAAATCTCAGCTGCCCCACATATGTGAATGGGTTTCCTCCCATATCGCACTGGATGAAAAGAAGTAAGGAGGAGTCATTTGGAATAATTCTAGGTAAAAGGTACTGGGTTGGATAGGATCGGCTCAAAATATAAGGGCTAACTTAGTGTCGGGAAGAGGGAAGGTGGGGAATTAAAAGGAACACTGTACCAAGAGGTATGGGGGCGGGGGCTGAATCACCATTATGTGATGTGAATGAGGGGTGAAGGGGCCAAGGCAGCAAGCTGAAAGTCCTGCTAAATGGTGTTATGCTTTGATATGGAATTAAAGCTATAAATCCTACAGGGCTTAGAGTAACTATTTCCTCTAGTTATTTCTGAATACATTACTAAATGTTCCCAACTTTTCTCATTCGATGCTTGAAATTATTGGAAGCTATTCTTAACTTCTGTGGTCCCTGCTACCCTGGGAGGTGGGCATTAATACTCTCCTCTTTTAAAAGCTTTTTCTTCCCTAGTTCCCATTAAAATATATATATTTATATATAAATCCATTCTATTCAAATAGGCTCTAATCTCAGTTTTATTATATTCACTGTATGTTTCTTAATCAAAAAACAAACACAGTAGAAACACAATCACTTCCCTGCATGCCTCCTTAGTATTATATCATTTAAGGAAACACAGGTATTTTCACAGAATGACTGACCTTTCCTTTCCATACTGATAATCATCTGGATTTCTGAATTTTATAAATGAAAGACTAAGAACTATTTAGGTAATTTTACATGTATCTCTTGGCACAATCTGTTATCACGTCAGTGTCGTATGTTATGCATATGTGCATAAGATATACACTAATTACGATATCAATTTCATTAATTTGTTCAACTGTTCACCAAACTGTGAGTTTAAGAAGCAATTCCCTCATAAACTCCCAAGTCACTGGTTCATTTCATAATCAAAAGCAATTTTCTCTCTCTCTAAAATCCAGCTAAGTAGCCAGATATACAAGGGTCAGTTATTAATGAAAAGAAAACCAGGAATCCTCTCATGAGTATCCGTTCTCCTGCAATGCAGCCAAAACCTTTTCGTATTTTTCACCAATTCTAGTTTTCAAGTATATTTCACCATCGGCAAGAGCAGGACTACCGTTAATTCAGCAAATACTATCTAATAGCCAACAAAACTAACATCTATGATTGCTAAGAACTTGGTATTTCATATTTTAAAAAGTTGACAGATGTCATGATTAAGCAAATATTATGATGTGCTTTTATGCAGCAAAGGATTCTTGTATTTACATATTCTATTTCCTATTCTGCATGCATCGTTCACTATTCTGAACAGCTTCTATTCAATTTAAAATTTAGGTTATTTGTCTTATCAGTTTTAATACTTACTCTACCCTCCTAATACCCATCCTATTTTCTCTTAAAGAACAAACCTTAGATATATATGAAACACCATTTAACGTTGTGGTTTTCTCCTTTCCACACTACATTGTCTGATTTTCAGCTCAATATTCTTTCCAGAAAACGATTTTCCCTTGCTAGGTGTAATTTGGGTAGCCATTTAGAGATGACATCAAAATTCACCTTTTCTTACCCTCTCTTAGTTTTATTCTCACCTTCTTTTCAAATAGTCACAACGCTACAACAAAAAAAGCACAATTTATGTCTGTAGTAACATGACTTTTCTTAGAAAAACAGAAATCAGTTAGCAGAGGTTCCAATATCAATGTGACAAAAAGAAGGAAAAAAAAAGAACCGTATCATTTTAGGAAATTCCACACCACAGGGAGCTGTACTCAGTTTCCCAACCTCGAAGTTACATTATTTCTTGCACTGCCCGCAGCAGAGCTGGATGGGGTGGGAGCTTTCCATCGCGGACACAGACACCCGTGTGCGTGACACCTGCCATGCAGAGACAGCCACAGAACATGCGAGAGCTAGGCCAGCACAGGAGGGCACTACAAGCGGATGCCACTGCACACAAGTGGCACCGCTGGAACAGGGGAGGCGACACTCGGACACAGTTTCTCATTCTTATTAAATGTCCACTGGAGATTGAAATCCACTCACTGTTGTAGCCACTGCTGCCGCTAGCCTCTGCCGGCGCCGGGCGGTGCTGAACTGGCCCTTCGCAGCTGGCCCTTCCTGACAGTGAATGAGAGAAGAGGAGGGGGGAGACACGGGATGGGGAGGGAGAGGACAGGATACGGGGGGACGAAAGATAATCAGACAAGGGAGAGGGAGAGTTTTTAAGTGGAGTTGACTTTTCCCTAAATCGCAGCACCAAAAAGTGCCCAAAGGGGCATTCACGCTGTGCGAAGAGCCCACTGTTCTCATTCCAGAACCCAAACACTCAGGTCTAGTGGCTATGACCCCACCCCAAAAGGAGACGGGAACTTCTGACTGGGTCAAGAGCTTGTGGTTTTAAGGTAAAATAAACGTTGCACAGTGTTTTCTTCACGTCATATGAAACCAAAGGCATTCAACCGATGGGAGCAAAGATAAAACGAAGTTCAGGAAGAAATGATTCAATAATGTGCAAGGGCTAAAACAAACACGTTGCAATGGGAGCCTCCCATCACATAGGCAGAAGGGTTTTCTTTCCTGCCAGGAGGAAAAGTACAGAGGGAACGGTACCAGGAATCTTCACTGTTCTTTATTCCCCCACTAGGATGCTCTCTGGGATTCAACATTAGGAATGGGGCTGGGACTTCCTGGTTGGAGAATTTTCCAAGGAGGAAGCCCGGGCCACATAACATAGGGGAGAAAACCACTCGATGGCCTTAGTGTGTCGGGATGATGCCTTGTAAGAATCAACTACGGGAACCTGAAAGCAGAGGTTTCATATAGTGGTATGTGCCTGCGCATAAACCAGCAGAAGAAGCCTAGAATTTTCTTTCTGGTCTCTTTCTGGTGGACAGGATTATGCTTCCTTCTGACCACTCAAGTTTATATCTGTCCATCTGACAGACCTCACTCTTCATGGTTGTGAGCGATAAATTCAGTTCCCGTGAGTGTGTACATAGATGTACTTATGGGTCACCGAACAGTGCAGATTAAGCAAAAGCAGGATGTTTGCTTTAGTCTTTTTGGAACAATAGAAAAATATTTTAAATTCCTGTATCTCCAATTCCCTTCACAGTTTCTCCATTACATTTGCATTTCTCTTCCACATTCATAAATCTCCTGCACGCATTCTGTAAACGTTCACTGTATACACACATACATATATAACGTGTTTTCCACACAACGTTTTCTAAACAAAAATCCCTTTGTGCCTAATGTAGTAAGTAACAGGGGAAAAACTTATTTTTACCCTTCAGTATAATTTGAGCATCTGTGGGATCTAGGACAGCTACACATGAATGACATTTATCAGCTACCCCAGGCTTCCTCGTTCTCTGCAACAACTAGGGATCTAGTATTCGTGTTACTAGTCGTGTAGGAAACCAACAGCTCTCCCATTCATAGCAACCCTTGACCAACCCTGCCCTTCTTGCCCTCCTCTACCTCACTGGAAACACAGTCAAACTGTTACCATGTAATGATGATAATGAGATTTTTATTAGAACCAGAACTCTGAAGCTTGGGAGGAAGTCCTTTATCTAAAAGGTAATCTCAGCAGAGCTTTCTAGGACAGAAGCCTTCAATGAATCACACAAAGGATTTCTGAGGCTAGCTTCTCAACAGCTAGCGTCTAGTAAGAAATATGGCTACAGATCTAAAAACGTAACCTTCATATTCAAATTGATAGTACAGTCTAACCTATGCTAAGAAAAAGACCTCAAACATATAGCGTAACACGTTCTTCACTCACTTCTGCTCTCTTGAGGTCAATTTTTTAAGCGATCGATTTCCATAATTATTTCAAAATAAGAATTACTGCAGAATGCTGAATGCAAAGTTCAGTGAACCAGGATCATTAAGAGCAGCAGCAGTAACAATAGCCAGCACGACCACCACTGGACAGCCTGGGGTCCTGCACGAGCGGCCAGTGTACCACAAGTTCCCACCAACACGGGGATGAACGGTGAACCGCTCACTACAAAGCTTCTCCGGTTCGCTGCAACAATGACACGGAGAAAGTGGTTCAAGGGGTGAGATGATTATGGGCTCAAAACAAATACTTGGCAGGCCAGCCAGGGGCACTGTGCCTAGGTTCTTGGAGGGCCATCAAATGGGACTCCCAGGGTCAGGGAGGGGAAAATGTGTGTATTAGGGTGAGAGAATGTAGTAGGTATGTTTGATCCACTAACAACAATAAATGCTATTCCTTTCTGTAAGGAGAATAATGCTGAGTAAAGACATTTATATTGGTCATGGGCATCCCTGGCTGATTTTATGAGTCCCCAGCCAAGTGTGCATGTTGAAGAAACTTCCAAGTGACTTCCCACTAATAAAGAATGAGTATCCTAAGGGCTCCTGGAAGCCCTGCTGGTTCAGGTGAGCAAAAAAGGAGCAGGGATAGTACCAAATTCTGCAGGATACACCCTCCAATACCTTTGAGCAGTCTAAGTGGAAGCAGGATTTCTCTGGAAGTAATAAATAGCTCACTGCCACCCCCAAGTCTACCGATTTCCACTTGGAGTCAGAACTAAAAATCTCTTACTTTCGTTTAAAGTTTTCTTTGGGTGTGGGGATGAGGTGATTTCAATTTCCCTCAAAATTATCCAAACTAGAATCTCAAGGCCCATTTTGTTATTCTATGGGCAAAATAAAAACAAAGCACAACAGCATACATAAAAATTTTAAAGTAAGCTACCCAAACATGTGGTAGAAGTATGAATGCTGAATTTTTTTTCATGCTTTCTGAACAATTTCTTTTGATGACTCCAAAAAAAAAAATCTTCATAAACTCTCCTCATATAGGAAAGCATAGCCTGTGACTAGAAGGGCTATTCAGAGCTGCCTGCTGTTTGCTCTGGAGAAAAACTGAGTGCTAGGGGGCCATGGTGGGTTTCGCAGCTGCCGCAGGCCAGCCAGGGGCACTGTGCTAAGATTCTTGGAGGGCCAGCTAGCCTGTTCGAGACAACCATCGTGAACGGCAATCTGTTCAGTGGCATACCTTATAAAAATGAGACTGAAATAAAATCTATCCACAAATATACACATTCTTATGATGTTGGCTGCCTTCAATTATTTTTATGATGGTTCTTTTTTCTTGGCTATAACCATAGACATCATGTTTAAAAAAGCTCCACAGAACTAGACAATCACATGCCCAACACAAAGGAAAGTGTCAAAAGCAGTTTTAGGTAAATTTTCTGTGAAGATATTTGGCCCGTTTGTCTCTATTGTACGAATGTTCTGAATAGAAGAGAACACCCAAAAACATACCTAATGAAGGAACATTATAAACTGTGTTCATGGAATGTGGACATGCTAACCAGAAAAACATGAATCGTTAGTGTTTATGAAAATTTATTTTCAAATTTATCAGGTTAGGAAGCAAAGCAACGGTATGTTATTTACACATTCAGAATTACAAAGCAAAGAATACCAATATAATCAGAATTAAAGAATTATTATTTATTCAGAAGACACTGAAGCATTCTGGTAAACAGTTCCTTTCGCTTTTGTATTAGAATATAGGTTGATTTATAGTGTAATAAAAAGAAAAAGCAAAATCCTAAGTCTGATTTTGACTGAGCAGGGCCAGAGGTTTTTTTCTTTGTTTATATAATTTATAGCTAGGATCAGAATAGTAAACATTCTTGTTTAAAGATCTGAAAGTAATATGATTTATGACATATGAGGCTTTAGGCATATTTCATATCATACCATGTTTCATATCATTGCAATGCAGTACCAGAAGATGCTCTTATTTAAAACTATTCATTTCAAATAAGTAGCTAATTCAAAAGAAATTTCAAGTAACTTTACCATGAGTCATTAAGACTTTCATGATTCAGATTTTAAAAGTGGTTGTTGATGGCTAAATAAGGTCTGTTTTTGAAGAATCATAGAATTTTAGAGTTGAAAGGGAATTCAGAGATGATTAAATTAATTCCACTTTACCCAGGAGCAAATGGAAGCCTAGAAAATTTAACAGAAATGCACAAGATTATACTGCCAGGAAATCACAGCTGATTAGACTAGAACCTGAGTTGTGCTGACTTCCAATTTTTTACAGCCCTCATCCCTTTTTACTGATACGTAAAATTTTGGACAAAGCTACTACATAAAAGGCTCTTTTAGGATCTAGTATATATAAATGAGTGCTCATTACAACATACTGGATTTCTAGTCTATATTTTTAAGCTAATTTTCTGTTAAATTATATTTTAACAGTTTAAAGGCGGTAAATGAGAAGGAAAATGCCACTTTGTAGTCACATTAGAAGATTTTAACCTTTCTTTTACGTTAATTTTACTTATTCCAGAGTAAGAAGAATAGATTTCCCACTATCTTAGAAAGTATAACTCAGTCTGTAAAACAATGGTTTTAAAGCAGTTCATCTGTTTAAGATTTCTTAACCTCCATGAACTGACATAAAAGAAAACTAGTATCTTAAAGACCAATATCTTAAAAGGGTATAAAAATACGAATGAAGGAAAAGTAAAGTCTGTACCTGCAGTTGTATTTTTGTATCTTTGCTGACACTTTTTGTTCTCCATCGTCTTGTGACCCGCTTGTCTTTCTTTGAAATATCTACACAGTTAGCCTACATTACACAAACAGTTAAAAGCAACAAAGTATTATTAAGGTCACACAAATGATATAGATACAGACAAAGAGCACAGCAAGTTAGTAAAGAATCGTTGTTAGCCACCGAAAGCAAACCAGCTGGTAAGTCAAAAGTCGTATCTGATGCACAGTGGTCATTAAAAGCAGGAATAAGAACTTAATCATAAAATATATTTGTCTGCTTTACAAGAGGAAAATAGGATTAGAGATCTCCAACATTTTTTTTCTACATAAAAAGATGACATTGGGGCTCCTGGGTGGCTCAGTGGGTTGCGTGACCGGCTCTTGATTTTGGCTCAGGTCATGATCTCATGAGATCAAGCCCCAGGACAGGCGCCATGCTCAGTGGGGAGTCTGCTTGGGATTCCCTCTCTCCCTCTTCCCCTCCCTCTACTTGTGCGCACAAGCAAGTGTGTGTGCACACTCTCTCTCAAATAAATACGTCTCTAAAAATGAGATGACAATAATTCTGAGACTAAGTTATATCTTCAAAGCCATCATTTCTAACGCAATACACACAGAAGAAAAATTCAGATATTTATTTCTATTCATTTGTACTTCAATGTAAAATATTTCAAAACAGACATCTTAACACAATGACACCAAGAACTCAAAGATATTAATAACAGCTCTAGAACATAAACTAATCTGTATGTAGTTATTTCCCTTTAAATGTTAACTTATACATTCATGTGACAATCCAGTAAAAATCCTGCGTTAATGTCTTAAAAGTCCTTTTGGTGATGTTTACCTGCATGTCGGTAAAGTTAGGTGCTGACTGAGTTCTCTGAAGTATTTCCAAATTCTGCAGGAGTTTGCTAAGTTCCACAAGGTTTGACTGGCAGTGTGCAAGATCTAAGAAAAATGAGAAATAAAAATAGGTTAGAACGAGGCAGGGAGGGGCAGCGATGGTGATAAAAGACCGTCAATTCCAATTTCTGGCAAGTATGATTAGCTAGATCCATGTTTTTGTAGTAATGGTACTGGCAAATGAAACAAAACAGAAGCTTCTCCAATTTAGAACCTTAAAAGCATTGATTATTAAATGAATTCAAAGTCTATTTACAAAGAGCTAACTCTCACAATCTCCGTGAAATTGTGTGTGCTCGCTTTCCTGTTCTGGTGGCCCTTGTCACATAGGAAGCACACTCAAAGGAACTTCAGCAGTTTTATGGTTTAATTCTTAGGAACCTGTCCACCTGCTCCGAAAATAATTTACAAGGTGGCTGCCTGGAATTTGGGTGGAGTCAAGGTCAAGTTCAGAAAAATAAGATGGAATGCAAAGTCATATTTATCTATGATTTAGATCACTAACAATGTTGCAATGAATGATTTCTTTAAAATCTATGTTTTACTAAACACAACCAAAGATTCTCAGAGTATGTTCTTTGGCCCAGTGGCATCAGAATCACATGGGCATGAACCATATTCTTCTGTTTGAATTAATGTTTGATGAAGAAATGGCTTTTAATTTTATTTTTAATTTTTGGCTATATTTGAACAAAAGAGAATTTTTAAAGATTTGTATAATAAAATATCGCTCTTAAAATAGACTTTTAGTATATGAAATTAAATACAGTCAAGAATATTAAGTTAGTACTATTACACAATTATCAAATATTTAGAACATGCCTGTAGTTATGTGGTTACTTTTGCATGTGTACTATTTATAAAGAGCCTGCAATAGGGGACATCCATAAATCTGTTATATAATAAGGGGGTTATAATATGTTGGTAAAAATTTCATTTACATTATTTTTGCTTCTCATTAAATCTAAAGGATCTGAATTCTTACAGATATAGCATAGGCAACAAAATACTGCTGTTAAATATGGCTAGGGGTGCCTGGATGGCTCAGTCAGTTAAGCGGCTGACACCTGGTTTCAGGTCAGGTCGTGATCTCAGGGCCCTGGGATTGAGCCCTGTGTCTAGCTCCAGGAAGGAGTCTGCTTATGGATTCTCGTTCTCTCTCTCTCTTTCTCTCTCTCTCCCTCTTCCTCTGTCCCTCCCTCTGCTTATGCTCACTTTCTCTTTCTCCCTCAAATGAATCAATCTTTAAATATCGCTAAAGATGAGCTGGGCCAAATAACAAGATAGTTGCATTTAGGGGATTTTTGACTTTTTCACTGGATATAAAAACAGAGGAGTAACTGCTACAAGGGTCTTTCCAGGACACCAATCACTGCATATTCTATGGAGAACAGGGTAGCAGCAATTTTAGGACCAGGCCATACCCAGGTCCCCCCTCTCCTCTCCAGCCTTTGCCTCAGGATAGAGTCTGGGTGGGCTGTTCAAGCGCTACTGCTGTTCTCCCAACAACTGCTGGCCGTCAGTGGCCTTTAAATTCCTTCAGAGAGGAAACCCAATGGAGACAGGAGGAGAGTACTGACGAAGACAGCACCTGCTGCCATCCCCTCCACCCTCAGGGGAGGCCATGCCCTTGTGCCCCAACCTCTCCCCTAAGAAAACAAGTTCAAGTGGTTCAGTAGGATAGAAAATAGAGAGGGAAAGGATAGTTAGGAGGGAAGAAAATGGTGCAAAGAAAGAAAGAAAAAAAAAGTAGTGTAAAGAAGGAAGGAGGGTTAGAGGGCAGAGGAGAAGGGAGATTTGCTAGAAAGGGTCTACCTTTTAATTGGCATATTATTATTATTTTAGAGACAGAGCAGGCATGTGCACGACTGGGGTGGGGGTGCGGAGGGGAGGGGCAGAGAGAATCTTAAGCAGGCTCCATGCCCAGGGCGGAGTCTATCCTCTAAGATTATGATCCAAGCTGAAGTCAAGAGTCAGCCGCTCAGCCCACTGAGCCAGGCAGTCGCCCCTTAATTTGCAATTTAAAGAACAAAACTGTATCATAAGCACCATGCTACCAGGGACATTATTTCACATTATCCATGCATCAAGCCTCCTATCTAGTGACTATTATAGTCTTGCTTCCTAATACGTGTGACAAATGTACACAAGTGGTGTACGCAGGTAGCACAGAAATCTGGAAACGGGGCTTCAAACCATCACAATAACATCCACCCTTTTACTAAAAGAATGGAAAGAGAACTTCGTAAATAAACTCTTTCAAGGCAAAAGACCTGAAGCCAAGAGAGTCAGGAGACGAGGACTGACTTTACACTTCCTGGTGACAGCCGTACATACCTCTCTTCCCTTCCTGGCAACTGAGACGGTAGTTGAGAAAATTCTGCGAAAACCAGAAGTGATCTTCATGGAGTACTGGTTACATCGTGCTTAATCCTTACCTTGGAGCAAGCTACACCAGTCCCCACTGCTTCTACTGCTTGAAATGTGGAAGAGATGAAATCCTTGGCAGGACTTCACTGCCTGCCTAAGTGTCTGGATATACATAAGGATTATAAAGATTTGCCAAAGGCAACAAAAATATCTTTAAAAAAGAAATCTCTAGAATTTCTTTAAATTAAGATTGAATCTAGTTTTAGAAATGGGGAAAAAGGAAAGACTATGCCAAGAAAAAAAAAAAAAACTGCTGAGATAGTTTAGAATGGTGAACAGTTAAAAACTATCTAGCAATTTACTTATTTTCCCATCATGCCCTACCTTGTCCCAAAAAGAAACAGGTTGTCCAACTGTGGAATGGTTAAATAAACTAAGGTATATCTAAAGTTATCCAGTTATTATTTCGTGTAGGTACCACTGATGGAAGATGCTGTGTAGCCAGCACAGTTCCAAGTGTAGGGCATATAATAACCAAGTGAGATTCATGGAATTTATATATTGGCAAAAAAAAATTTGCAAGCAATTTGTATGTTTAAACTATTATATATCTGTCTTCAACAGTGGCATACAGAAAACCAACTCAACATTATGTTTCCATGGGAGCCAAGTAATTCCCTTCAACACTCGAGAAGATCTGGATTGATGTTATTAAGTTCAGGTCTATGAATGGTTCGCCACTTTTGAGTATTGAAACTGTAAATCAGATGCTTTATGGGTTCAAGAAGATGCTACATGATGAACTTCTGAAATACAAACCTCAGTACTGGGGACTCTCTATGAAATGATCAGGAGAGAACAAAAAAAAAGTGTCATGCAAGTTTGGAAAACAGAGTTATCGTGGTTTGAAGTCATCAGACTTCACTTAAGAGAGACTGTGGAATCTTTTCTGGGTCTGAAGGATGGATGGAAAGGATTCAGTAAAGAGAAAGGTGGAGAAGGGAAGAGAGGGCCCTGCAGGTGGGAAAGAACCTCCTGTGCACAGATGAGGGAATATGCAAGTATGCTCAGGAAATAGCAAATAAGGGATCCCTGGGTGGCTCAGTGGTTTAGTGCCTCCCTTCCGCCCAGGGCATGATTCTGGAGTCCCGGGATCGAGTCCCACATCGGGCTCCCTGCATGGGGCCTGCTTCTCCCTCTGCCTGTGTCTCTGCCTCTCTCTCTGTGCCTCTAATGAATAAATAAAATAAAAATCTTAATAAAAAAACAAGGAAATAGCAAATAAGTCCAGTTGGGTCAATGGAAAGCAAGGCTGAAATGAAAGGGCAGGTGGGGCCTGAGAGCTGAAAGGTAGATATCACATGCCAGGCTACGTAGTTTGGCCTAAAGCCGCAGAGCCCACAGAGAACCATGTGAAAGAGTTTTTGCATAAAAGCCACTTTAGGAAATATCGGCCTTGAGGAAGCAGTATGCATGGGACAGAGAGCTGGCTTTGGGGTTAGTCAACCATCTCCACCAGGGCAGCTGTGTACTCCTGGCACATACTCCTTAACCAGCACGCATTTCAACGTTCCTCGCCTACAAAGCGGGGACAGGTAATAGGTACGTCCTGCACCTGAGCGCAGTGGCCGGCTCACCGCTGGCCCAGAGCTGCCAACACGGCCAGGAACAGCAATTTCCCAGGAGCCCGTGAGAGCTGGAGCTGCAGAGCAAGACACTGAGCTTGAGGATGCCAGCCAGGAGGCTGCGGACCCAGGACAAGCTGGGCGAGTGGCGGGTCTGAGCAGAGAGGCAGAACCTTGAAAGGAAGGGTGGTGAGGGCGTGGGCAAGGGTGGGTGTTTTCAGGGACATCATAGGATGTAGCTGCGGCCAGATGAACAGGGTGGGAGGCTCAGGGAGCCTCTGAGGCCTCAGAGGTGGTGAGGACGGCGGCCCTGACAAACAGAGGGAAGCCTGGCAGCTGGAGGCCCTTCGGGGAGGAGACGGAGGCTGGTTTCAGACAGGCCGAGGCGGGGGCGCGCCGGAGAGCACTGACACACAGGCCCAACAGCCAGAGAGGCGCTGGGCATGCAGCCCAGGCTGGATGCAGAGCTGAGATTTAGAGTTTTCAGCCTTTTCGAGAGGAATATGGTGCATATGCTCCGGAGTCAGCCTGCCCACGCTTGGATCCCAGTTCCCTGCTGCTAAGCTGTGTGAACTCGGGTCAGAGTGAGCTGATGTCCCTGCATCCAAGTGTTCTCATCTGTGAAATGGCTTTGAGAGGACTGATGGAGTTGCTGCATACAAGGCACCTAGACGAGTTCCTATCCCCTGATGCCTATTAGCTGCTACTGCCCTCCCCATCCTCGCCGGCACCACTGCATCATCACAACAGAGACCTCCCGAGTTGAAACGACGAGCCTGCCTCTCATCTTCAGAGCGCAGAGCACAGTCCCTAGAATCCAGTGGGCCTGGGTTGGCCCTCTAGCCCTGCCTAGGATATGCAGTGTCACACGAGCTAGTTATTTGACCTAAGTATCGGTTTCCCTCTCTATAAAAAGAGGGTTCATAATTCCTGCTTCGTACTCCTGTGAAGATTTACATAAAACCGCATGCGGAAAGTGCTCGTTCCATGTCTGGCCTGTAATGGGCCTCCAATAAACTACAGTCACTATGACGGAGGTTGAAGGGAGAAGACCCCACCTGGATCCTCCTGACAACCAAGGAGACCAGATGAGAATCCAGTGCAACAGAGGGGGAGCAGTTGGAGACAAAAAGGAAACCCTGATGGGGCCTAAGGGAGACGTCTCGTTAGAGAAGGTCCCACAGGGCAGCTGAGAGGATGAGGACTGAGAACCGAGTGGAAAGCAGGTGGCCTCTTGCTCCCAAGAATGCCTTTTCTGGAGGGCAAAGAGGACAAACATCAAATGACAGGAAGGAGCTGGGGTCTCAGGGCAGAGAACAGAGTGAGTGAAAGAGGAGGCTGTTCCCCAAAGAAGGGGTAATTGTTGCACTAAATGCTGATGGAGACGGGAAGGCAGGGTGCAGGGCATGGGTGGTCAGGATGGGGGGAAGAAGGAACGAGCCACAGAGCATTCTGAAGCACACAGGGAGACAAAGCCTCCCTCGCTCCCCCACCAGCTGGGGCCTTTCCTGGTGTCAAAGCCAATGTCTCTTCATCTTGGTCAGAAGAATGGATTTGGTCCCAGTGGAGGGTCTCAAATCTGCCCGGCACAGCAGGCAGCCAGGCTAAAGGCCACAAGTGTGTCTGAGGCTGCAGGAGTCAGACGAAAGGCTGAACTGTCTAGAACCGCTGCTGAGGGGAGACGGTAGCATTTTAGAAAAGCGAGCTTCCCCCCTTCCTTCCCTGGCATGAGGTTCAGATACTTGAACGTCTGCATGTTTTGTGAATATGTTCAAGTCAAACCCTTTTAACGGAGCAGCAGCTTTATGAATATCACATCCTGCCTACGATCATCTCTCCACATAAAGATGGAGTTTGGGATGTGGCAAGGGCCGAGCAAAATGCTGTCAACTTTGAGTTCACGCACACATAAATCAAAACAATATATATATATATTTTTAACCTGAACAATCTATTACATCATATTCCCATGTGTCCAATTCCAAGGTTGAAAAATAGAACCTTACATCTGAGAGATCCCTGGGTGGCTCAGCGGTTGAGCATCTTCAGCTCAGGTCGTGATCCCCAGGTCTTGGGATCGAGTCCTGCATCGGGCTCTCTGAATGGAGCCTGCTTCTCCTTCTGCCTGTGTCTCTGCCTCTCTCTGTCTCTCATGAATAAACAAATAAAATCTTTCTTTTTTTAAAATTTTTTTTAAGAAAAAAGAATCTTACACCTGAAACTGATATAAATTATGTTATAAAAAATATCTATATCTATATTTGTTTTGTTTTGCTTGGGATCAGCATAAATTGCCCAATTTCAATTATTCCAAGCAAGGACGTAAGAAAATATTTGCACCATCATTTCATAAAAGAACTTAATAAAAATAGGTTAGGCCCAGTATCTTCACCAAATCATTTAAAAAATTCAATCCGTTTATTAGCACTGTTAAGTACTTGCTGTGCTATCCTTGTTTTCTTGGTTTTGAATGTCGACTGACAACCATCTCATAGAATGGACACGGTTGGTGGCAGTTTGGACCAAAATGCTCAGGCCAATTATGAGCGAGTAGCAAAGTTTTTTGGAGAGTGAGAGGCTCAGAGATGGCAGAGTGAGGGCGTGGTGTGTAAGGTGAGAATATTTCATCGTGGACACAGAGAAACAGGGAAGTGTGGACAGCAGGTGCCACATAACAGTGTTGCCTATCGCGGGCTGTCAGGGGACATATGCTCGTTCAAGGGCAAGAGAAGGTAGCTGGAGGAGGGACTCCCGCAGCAGAGAGCACTCTGGGGGCCCCCCTCATGTCCGTGAGGTTGCCGGAGGGGTCTGGGGAATGGGAGGCTCGTGAAGAAAGAAGGGAACAGGTGGTGAGGCGGGCGGGAGGGAGGAAGGGGGTGTGGGGCAGGGGGAAGCAGATCCAGCAGTTGTGAGGGGTGAGGGGAACGCATGGGGAGGACCCTGGAGGGCTGGGAAGGGGGAGGGCCCGGCGGAGAGAAAGAAGAACAAGGACAGGTGGAGGCAGTCGGGGAGGGAGGCCGGGGCGGCCAGGGTGCAGCAGCCACAATTCACCCCTCCCGTTTCTGTTCTCCAGGCTTCCCCTGCGAGCCCACCTGCGGGGCCCAGGACTAACCTTCTGCACACCTGTCCATTTCTTCCGAGTCCTGTAACCAGGCTGCCACTTTGCTCTGGCCGGTGGTGCAGGTCGCGGGGAGGCTGTTGCTGCACGGCAGCGGGGACTGCCATGGAAAGCTGTTTGGTGGCACCTACGATGAACAAAAGGCAGGGGATGGGTAAGCAGGGGGCAGTATATTTAAGGGATTTTTCCAGTCTTTTGGAAGGTATCCTCAAAGTGGCATCAAATAAGAGAGGAAGAAGAGGGCACACTCGAAATACGCAGGGAGCCTCTGGGCTGAACGCATCCGCGCTCAGCGAAGCCCAAGTTCATAAATGACAGCACTCTCGAGCGCCTATCTGCGCCACACAAAGAAGGGGACGACACTTCAGTTTCTGTTACAGCACATCCTCTGAAGGGCCTGCCAGCTCGAGAGGTTTAAATTGCCCAGCAAGAGGTATTTGACACGGGGTCCTTCCTGACTGCAACACTTTCACCTCCTGCCTGAAGGCCTTTCCTTACCAAAGTGTCTCTGTTCCCTTACGATCAGCTCAAGGCCTCACCAGCCACATGGGATTCTTAAATACTTTGCCCACCATCAAGCAGCCTTGCAATGCTTTGAATGCCCACTCAAAATCGCAATACAGAAAAAGGCAGTCGCGGCACAGTATTATCATCGACAGCTGGTAGACTTTCCAGGAAAGGGGTTTTATGTGAAATAAAGTTGCAGGAAGCAAGGAGATAATGCAGTGAGTTCAGTGAACACTTAGCTGAAAGAGCACAAAACTTACTTCTGAAAAAGCTGAAACAACTTTAGAAGTCCATATTTGACTTTCATATTCAACTACAATTGACCGTGTCTCTTCTAAATCATCACGAAGCAAATGATACATATTTTTTAGCAAACCCAGACTTATTTATTATTACCCATGCAGGGCCACAAACCAGCTAGCGTTCAGGAGTCTCGTAATTTGATACTTAGAATGCAAGCCAAGGGATGAAAAGCTCTTCCCTCTTTATTGCATTTTGCTACATGTGATGGAAATCTTTCACCGAGTTCGATCTTCGAGGTGTGTCATTCGTAACTACGGCAACAGATCTATGAAAACCAGAGTTGATGGGGTTTCTTATGCCAAGGCAAACAGTGGGGAGGAACTGGTTTCAGTTCTCCATTCTCGGGTATCGCCCAAGTGATTTAGTAAGTAACACAAGGGATGAAAAGAATCTATCTTTTATCAATGGTCTATGCCAAAGATGCAGGCAGAAGCTGAAGTACCAAAGGATTAAACATATTTCATAAATATCCATCTGGGATATATTTCTTGTTTGGTTTGGATTAACCTCGGGATTTGTTCTATTCTGTGATGAGAACACCGGGGGCCCGGAGAAGCCTGAGGACGATTTTAGTCATCTTGCACTGGGCCACTCACTAAGTGCCTTACTTCCTACCCTCTGTCCTCCTGGTCCCTTCTTTTTCACTTCAGAACTGGTCAGGATTTAGGGTTAACCCAACACCCTGTTCCTAGGAGGAAGGTGTTGGTTGAACAATCCTCGGCAAGGCTACAACCAGAATGAAATAAGGATTGAGAGAGTCTTGTGAAATACAATGGATGGGATTTAACAAAAATTACTTTACGAACTTCCACTGAAATAGTAAATAGTGAACCCAGTGGTATTTCATTTAACCTTGCAGATTCCATGAGGTTTTTCCATACCGTGCTAAGGAAACTTGGATATATATACTACATAGATCCCCAAATAAGAAAACAGAGAAAAGCGGAATCTTCACTGAAAGGTTCTTAAACCCAACTCCTTATGGCAACCGGTTAGTCACAGATGTCTGTGTTCTCGATATCAGGTGCCAAGTGGGAGCCGCAACACCCCTGGGCACTGCAATGTGGCTATGGTTCGGAAAACTTAATTATTGAATCAAAGGCAGGGAGACCATCGTCTCCCTGCCTGTTGTCTTCACCTTGGTTTTTAGGAGGCAACAAACACCTCTAGCTTTTCAACAACAGAAAAAAATGACTGTCTTAATACAGCCCGAAGAATGTCAGCCTCCCTTAAACTGGTACCTGGTCTACCGGGAAGGGCACGGATTTTGGAAATGGAAGGAGGAGGATTCAGATTCTGGCTCGGCTGTTTGATGGCCATGTCACTTCTGAAAACATCTTTTACTGTCTCTGAGTTTTGGCTATATTAAAGATTAGAGGTGACTACATGTCAAATGCTTAACACAGCGCCCAGTCATTCACACGACCTACTATGTATATTATGGTCACATTCTCCAGCCAATTTACCTTTACTTCATAGAGATAGTCAGCGGTCTCTCTCTGGGTCGTGTATATGTATATACATATGTACAGCTCGAGGCAAGGAAACCTCAAACCCTTGTGGTCTTATTACCACCCAGGAAAATACCAATTTCTAGGTGCTGATTAGCCCAATGTTCACCAAACTTTCTAATAACCCTACACAGTCATATAAAAATTAGGATGTGGTCCATTCATAAAAAGCAAAAGCAACTGTTAATTCTCTTGGTGATCCACATTCCTACCAAATCTATACTTGTGATTAACTCTGATGCCCAATGTCACTGTCATCTTGAGGGTTAGTTTATAAAACAAACCTCCGCTTTCTGGTTTGTCAGTTGTGTGCCTACGTAACTTTCCAAGCAAATTTCTGGGCTGGTTTTCATATGATGAAGTCATACCTTCCCATCCACAACAGAAACATTAGCAGCTGGTGAGGATTCAGCTGTGGAGGTCGAAGGAAATATGTGAAAACTTGCATCTCTCGGCGATCTGACGATTTCATTCTGCCGATACAACCGATGATGGCGCAGTTTAGAGACCCATGCATCAAACCAGTCCTGGGATTTCACCTGAAAACGATGAACAGGAGGAGACGGTAATGGTGAAACCAATCTCTGCTTTACCACTGACCCAGACAAGTGAATTCCCCTGATAATGGCAGAGAAACTAGTGAAAAGTGACTTTACCTTCAAATGATAGATGTGCTCCTCTGTGTCAAGGTCTATTCTCCGAGCTTTCTTTTTAATTGACATGACCGAGAGTCCGACATCGATGCTTCCATGGACCTTCCCCTTTTGAATCTGAAGTCAGAAGACTAGTAAATAGGCTAGAAGGATATAATGATTTGATGTGCTTCTGTACTGAAGTGAGTGTAATGTAATCTTTAATTTATCTATAGAAAATGGAACAGCACACCTTCTTTACAAAGAGAAAATGGTCAAGGTCCTCAATCTGAGGACAGATGAAGTTGCTGTGACTTCACACCAATTTCAATAAATAAGACTATTCATTTCTCTCTCTCTCTCTCTCTCTCTCTCTCTCTCTCTCTGTTTTTAGTAATCTCTACACCCAATGTGGGGCTTGAACTCACGACCCTGAGAGCAAGAATCATGTGCTGTTCTAACCGGGCCAGTCAGCTGCCCCAAGACTATTCATTTCTTAGTCCTGTTTCTGGCATAATTTATAATGCTACTCTTCATAATTCTAGATTGCACAGCTTATATCCCCAAAAAAGATGTTTAGTGGTTCCTAAAATAACTATGGTCCATCTCTGACCCACAACCCAGAACATCCCCCAAGTAATCAACTAGAAGACAGCTGCTAAGGCCGAACTGGGCAGCTGGGACTGCAAACACAGAGCAGCCCGTGCTTCCTCTGGTTGCCCTTGTCTGATCAAGGACACACAGCTGATTCATTGAAAGACATGGGGACTAAACGGAAACCTGAGTAATTTCCCTACATTGCAATGACAAGAAGGGTGGCATCTTCCAGTATTACATGCAAACAACTACTTCTTAAAGAAAAGTAATTTGCAACGATGTTAGTGAGTTGAGATTCCCAAGGTAAAAGGATGCACGAAACAGAAATGAAGTTCATAAGACAGATTTTTAAAAGGATATAGATAAGAACAAGGGTTGCTTTCAATCTCAAAAAAGCACATAAAGCACAGGTTACTGAGAGATGGCAGAAAGAAAGTCTATTTGGGTTTTCTCTCCAAGACAGAAGGGGTCATTTTACAAGCGTATGACTTTTAGGTTTAACCTTCTGTTTTTAACAACAGACATCACAATCGTTAAATTAAATCTTCATGCTCCAGTTTGAGATTTTTATGCTAGCATGAGCATAAGCATAAAAGACACCTTCCATGGAACATGGAAGTTTGGTACATCTTACAGGCACACAAATGCACAAAGCTGGTAACTATGTCACGAGGCTTGCACAACCGTGGTGTTTACTCACTTTACAACAATCTCTGAAACATGTCCTGTGTGCTACTTACATCAAGTGGTGCCTTTGAATACTTTAACATTCCATTATCCAGGACAAAAAAACGCTGCAAGAACCAAACAACCCCCAGTTACCGCGTGCATTTTGAATTATGTAACACATTCACAAGTGTGCGTCTAACGTTGCTTGGCATTTAGTCATCAACGTGTTTGATCATTTTAATATATCTGAATTCGGTGCACTTGGCCATCGTCAGTCATGTTAAATGGTAAGGAAATCTGAGCTTGAATTCCATTCTATCAGCAACCTCGGGTTCTTTTACACACAATCCAGTGGGAATGCAATCTTTCACCAGGGTCTTCCTTGGAGGGAGTGGGGCTGGAGAGGTGGGACCTCAGGGCCCACAGTCAGGACCTTCTGAATGAACCACCCTGGGGTATTCTTCAAAGTGAACAATGAGAATAGCTCAGTGATTCTGTGAGGAGCTTCTCTAACAGCGAATTTTTCACTCTGGATATAAAATCCAGGAAACTGCATTTCCCTGAATACCATGGAAAATTCCTGAGAATGCTTAAGTCTGTTACAGACAACAGTGAACTGGATCTATGAGTAATTAATTACCTGGAAAGTTTAAGAAGGGGCTTTAGCAATATACTTGCATCTCCACTTAGCTTTCATTTCACTATTAGTAAAGGAGATCGAAAATTTCTGAATTACATTAAAGGAAAAACAAAACAAAGAAAATCAGAGATTTTTGATAATTTTTGTCTCCTCCGAGATACTCTGGGTCCAGTCCAAATGAATCTAGCCATCATTGCTCCAAAACACTCAGGAACCCTCTGCTGATTTCCTTTCCAGGAACCCTCTGCTGATTTCCTTTCCATGGGCGATTCACCAGAGAACAAACAGCTCTCAGGACCTAGTCAAACAACGGGATCCAGTGCCCTCCTGTAGTCTCTACAGATGCAAAGAATCTTTCTGTTGCTGGAAATTACTCTGCTGGGAAGGTTTTATGGAACACTTAGCTGCTGAGGTGGCAGGCGGTCCGGCCTGGGTATACTCTGTGCAGAACTCACAAAGGCCATGAAAAGTCCTTTGATATAAGTTCTAGGGGTAAGTAAGCACGGGAAGATAGCTGAAAAACACTTGATTACTCGATCCCCCATGACTCGGGGAATCAAATATGCTGATGCTTGAATAAACATCTGATGGTGTTAGAGACTGGGAGAAAAGGCAATACAAGTGGGAACCTCCCACTAATTTACGTAGGAAAATGCTGAAAGGCATGGCCCAGAAAGAGTGGCTGCTGAGCCACAGCCAGTTTTGCTGAGTTGTGGACCTGAGAATGCGATTCATTTAATATGGGTTTCTTTGACTTCTTTCCATTTCTACCTATCAAAGAACATTAGCAGGGATAATCTATTGTGTGATCCTGGGGGAAGAGATTAGCAAGGCCACTGATTCGAGGAATTGCAAAGTGGTGAGCCCAGAATGAAAAGCAAAAGGTGATTCCAGGAAGGACTGTGGCCAATTGGCCAAAATCCAAGGAAGAACAGGGTGGAGGGAAATTCTTGGTATTGGTATAAGATTATGGGTTCAGGAGCGACTGAGGATGCTTCTAAGTGAGAAGCAACATTAGTCAGAAGCCTCTTGGGCCTGTTTCTATTTCACCCTCAAAGACTGGGGAGTGGGCAACATTTCCTGTCTGTTAATTTTAAGTCTTTGCCTTCAATTGCAAAAAAACCATATTTCCTAAGGATGCTATAATAATCCGTATGTCCCTGCTTTGGGCCACTGGACATCCACCACCTAGCTAGCCATTTGGGCCAACAGATCCATCTGCTCTGACATGAAATCCATCGGCAAATATGTCAAGGAGGTGACCCGTTCTTCCAGCGATTTCACAGATGCTACTGGTGGTCTATCAAAGGGCTTATATTAAAAATGGAGAACAATCTTCTCCTCGTTAGCATAACAGTGTTCTTGTTACTCAGGTAATTGCAACAGAGTAGTACAAAATATTTTTTCCATAATTAAAACTCCAAGATGGAGAAAGGAAGTGGGTCAGGGGGAAGAAAAATAAACCCACACTTTAAAGCACAGTAAACAGACTTCCGAGATCAGTGATTTTGCATCAGTAAGTCTGCACTGGTAACAATAACTCCAACCAAGACTTTATCCCAAGGACTTAAATAGAAATTGGTGTATGAGGATGTTCATCACAACCTCATAATAGTAAAAAAATCAGATATATCCTACATGTCCAGCAACAGGGAATTGGTTCAATAATGGTGGGATATATAATAGAAATGGAATATATGCAATGCACTCAAAATGCATTTTTGCATATGGAACATATGCAATGCATTCAAAAACATCTTATTTCAGAGAATATTTAATAAGCACATATTCGTATCATTATTTTTTAACATTCACATGATTTTAAATGAAAAAAGCAGAGTAAGCAACATGTATAAGCTGAATTTTAAATATCACGTAAAATATGTTTTCCCTGCATACAGACATTACAGATCTCAGACTTAAACAGGTATAACAGGTTGAAGCCCACATGGTTTAAAAAAATAAAAAGGCTTTGAAAATTAGTTTTACACATGCAACCACGATTCCCACCTAATGACACCAAACAAGGTCCTCACTATGACGAAGATGATCTGAAGATGAATACAATGAAAATGGTACCTTGTGCCAGCCTTTTAAAGGCCATTTTCTTTTCTTCAGCATGAAGCCTTCATGTTTGTCTGGTCTCTGGACATTGGTTTGGCCTATTTTCAGTCCTTCTATAATTTCCCAGCTGTCAGCTTCCTGAGAGAAAAGAAGAAAAACAAATCACATGTTTTTCAGTGTTTGAGGACCTAGTCAAACAAAGCGGCCTCTTAAGTAGAAGCTGCTTTTGAAGCAACACGGGACACACCAGAAGCATGAACCACATTCTGGGGCAAATTCTAACATCAGACACAGCGGCGTGCTTACACGTGACGTTAAAATGGGTTTCCAGGTAGACTTGGAGGCTACAGGTCCCTCGGAGGTGGGACTTTGGGGCAGAATGGAGTTTTGATCCCATGTACTCAGAAGGTTTAAAATGCATTTTTTCAGATGGTGCATCTCTGGGCACAAAGGCACTTTAACATTTTAAAGCAAGGCTATTTCGATGACAAATGTTCAATTAGCGTGCGGAGCCCCGGCCTTCTGAGCGGCTCATCACCTGCTAACCTGAAGGCAGAGCTGCGGGCTGCATGCGTCTCAATGCCCTGCTTGCCACACAATACCCAGAAGCCCGTGCTTTTTGAAGAAGACACCCATCCCGAGAAACACACGCCCTTGGGAGCCCACAGAAAAAGAGCCAGAAATCTGGGATTTTGGCTCTGACTTCAAGGCCAGAAATCTGGGATTCTAGAGGCCATACTATCACCCTCCTCTGTTTAAATCAAACCAAATCGTGGTTTCGTCTTTCCATGTTCTAATGGTGTCTAAAGTTTTTAATGAGTTGTCAACATTTAAAAGTCACAAGATTTCAGATGTAGAAAAATCTAAATGTCGAGTGTTTTGTTAAAGTCTGTAAGATTTGGCAGCACTGGGCCTGCCCTGAGGGGAGGGGGCCCGGAAGGCTTTGGTTTGTCACAGTCTCCCTTGGGCCTGCTTCCAGGTCAGACACCTGGCCCCTTGGCAACATCCGGGGTTTTCAAATCCCTGGACCCAGTGACTCCAGAGGGCCTACGCCGCTCTAAAGTAACCGCTGACCTAGCCAACACTCATATTCTAGATCTCGGGCATGGGATGCAATTAAGTAGCAGAGCCAGAAGCAACAAGGTCACATCCCGTGCACAACCCCCACAACCCTGCCCACGGTGCAGGGAAGGTGCATCGGCTTCAGAAAACCGGATGCAGCTCCCCAGAGGAAGGCAGGCCTCTCTGCAGAATGGCCCATCCCAAATGGGCTTGGGAAAGTGCCTTCCAAGGAGGTACATTCTATCAGGAATCATCCTTCAATCGCGGAACACAGGCTTCAACAGGAATGGCTCAAGAGGCACAGATGCTAAAATCAGTTGCTGATGCTGGCTGGCCCTGGGGACGGGCAGGGAGAGGCAAACGTATTTACCCTCCGTCGCCCCTCTCCTCTTTCCCTCCTTCCATCCCACAAGTTGCTTGCCCTATGACCAAGTCACATCTATGGTTAAGTCCAAGTATATATAAATGGGGGTGTGTTTTTTCACTGTAAATTATATTTCTGGGAGATGCAACCGAACACCGCTTCATTCAAGAATACTAAGCCTAGGAGATACTCGTGGCTTATGGAAAGCCCTCTAAGCCAACATCGTGCCCCTGTCCTCCCAAATCCAACTCTAAATGTTCCCCCCATCGGACAAGGAAAACTGATCTGAGAACAGTGTCATTTCTTTATCAACTTGGTCATCCCTGAGGGGTCCCCAGTGAATGAACTATTTACAGAAACGTACCTACTGGTATTCACTTAACGACATTAAGGACCCTTTGCAATATCTCTAAATGTTCCCCTTACAAACAGCCCAAGAAGTGATTTTATATTTGAAGATAATACTGTCAGAAACTGTATTGACTAAGCTGGTCAAAACTGTTAATTAGATACACTAATTTTTTTTAGAAGAGCATACGTGAGCACGCACGAGAGAAAGAGAGACAGAGAGAGAAGAGAGAGAGAGACATGAAGAGCAGGGGGAGAGGCAAAGGGAAAGGGAGAGAAAGAATTGCAAGCAGGCTCCATGCCCCACATAGAGCCCAACATGGGGCTCAATCTTACAACCCTGAGGTTGTGACCTGAGCCAAAATCAAGAGTTAGATGCTTACCTGACTGAGCCACTCAGGTGCCCCTAGATACAGTAATTAAAAAAAAATGTTTCTGATAAGACAATTTCAGGCTGTATATCATGTTTTTTTGGACAATGCAAAGCAAATGGCATTCTTGTCAGGAGCACAAAGTGGTGTGCTCTAGTATTCCCATTTTAAAATACTGAACTGTGGGGACACCTGGGTGGCTCAGTGGTTGAGTGTCTGCTTTTAGCTTAGGTCATGATCCTGGGGTCGTGGGATCGAGTCCTGCATCGGGCTCCTGCAGGGGGTCTGCTTCTCCCTCTGCCTGTGTCTCTGCCTCTCTCCTCTCTCATCAATCAATAAATAAATCTTTTTTCAAAAAGGGCAGCCCAGGGCAGCATGGGTGGCTCAATGGTTGAGCGCCGCCTTCAGCCCAGGCGTGATCCTGGAGACCCGGGATCGAGTCCCACGTCAGGCTCCCTGCATGGAGCCTACTTCTCCCTCTGCCTGTGTCTCTGCCTCTTTCTCTCTCTCTCTGTCTCTCATGAATAAATAAATAAAATCTTTTTTTAAAAAAAATGGTGAACTGCAATTCAACAAGTAAGCATTGCTTCTGAATTATGTTAGGATAATCAAAGAAAACACTAGGTTCTACTATCACCTGAAAAGTAGGTAAATTTTTCATAAAAATGGATTTCTTTTTTTTAATAATAAATTTATTTTTTATTGGGTTCAATTTACCAACATACAGAATAACACCCAGTGCTCATCCTGTCAAGTGCCCCCCTCAGTGCCCGTCATCATATCAGCAAGAGAAAAACCAAGAACCATATGATCCTCTCATTAGATGCAGAGAAAGCATTTGACAAAATACAGCATCCATTCCTGATCAAAACTCTTCAGAGTGTAGGGATAGAGGGAACATTCCTCAACATCTTAAAAGCCATCTACGAAAAGCCCACAGCAAATATCATTCTCAATGGGGAAGCACTGGGAGCCTTTACCCTAAGATCAGGAACAAGACAGGGATGTCCACTCTCACCACTGCTATTCAACATAGTACTGGAAGTCCTAGCCTCAGCAATCAGACAACAAAAAGACATTAAAGGCATTCAAATTGGCAAAGAAGTCAAACTCTCCCTCTTCGCCGATGACATGATACTCTACATAGAAAACCCAAAAGCCTCCACCCCAAGATTGCTAGAACTCATACAGCAATTTGGTAGCGTGGCAGGATACAAAATCAATGCCCAGAAGTCAGTGGCATTTCTATACACTAACAATGAGACTGAAGAAAGAGAAATTAAGGAGTCAATCCCATTTACAATTGCACCCAAAAGCGTAAGATACCTAGGAATAAACCTAACCAAAGAGGTTAAAGGATCTATACCCTAAAAACTATAGAACACTTCTGAAAGAAATTGAGGAAGACACAAAGAGATGGAAAAATATTCCATGCTCATGGATTGGCAGAATAATATTGTGAAAATGTCAATGTTACCCAGGGCAATATACACGTTTAACGCAATCCCTATCAAAATACCATGGACTTTCTTCAGAGAGTTAGAACAAATTATTTTAAGATTTGTGTGGAATCAGAAAAGACCCCGAATAGCCAGGGGAATTTTAAAAAAGAAACCATATCTGGTGGCATCACAATGCCAGATTTCAGGTTGTACTACAAAGCTGTGGTCATCAAGACAGTGTGGAACTGGCACAAAAACAGACACATAGATCAATGGAACAGAATAGAGAACCCAGAAGTGGACCCTCAACTTTATGGTCAACTAAAAATGGATTTCTATACTGAAATCTTTTTAAAAATTTGATACAATCAAATACCTAAAGAACTCTCCATATATGTGTAAATATACTCATTAGAGCTTGCTCTGTTCTTAGATAGCAGCTGTATTTAATGACATTTCTATTTTTAGTAGCCCTATCCATGGATAACATCTCTAGAATAACATTTTCATTTTCAGCTAGATCTTATTTGAAAGCTAGTGTTCATCTTTGATTTATTGTGTGTGTATCTATGTGATGTGTGTGTATATATGGTGTGTGTGTGTATACAATATGTGTGTGTACATCTACGATGTGGTATGTATATATATATATGTGAGTGGTGTACATATATATGTATCATGAAGATGACTCTGGATAACTCATAGAAATGGAAACATTAAATAATAAGAACAGTCCTTTTTGGATTTTTTCCTAATTACTCAGACTAGAATACCAGCTTATTCCTGTGGTGCTATGGCTACTGATTTCTAACATGGTAGTTTTTTTTCTTGTTTAACTCTAGAGAAGGGGGAGAAAAAGGGGGCAAGATAGAAAAGGGACAAAATTAAAAGGTATTTCTTACACATAAGTAACTCCATTTGTTCTGATCCAATGTTAGTAAACCCCAAAGAAATTTTTTTTTAAAGATTTTATTTATTCACGAGAGACACAGAGGAGAGAGAGAGAGAGGCAGAGACACGGGCAGAGGGAGAAGCAGGCCTCATGCAGGGAGCCTGACGTGGGACTCGATCCCGGGGCCCCAGGATCACGCCCTGGGCTGAAGGCGGCGCTAAACCGCTGAGCCACCCGGGCTGCCCCACCCAAAAGAAATTTAAAAGAATCTTAATACATTTCTTACAGTTAAATAAGCTGTCAAACTGACACAGAGGCAACAAAGTAAATACAGGGCAAACAAGTTGTGTGAGAAATGAAAAGAGCCCGTCTCAGTACTTTATACAACCCACCTCTATGCTTAGACTGGGTCTGCTTAACAGAGTTAATACCGCTTTCTGAAAACTGAAGAATATTTTTGTAATTTCAACTGATACCAATTTTCTCTTTTTAAAGTCTCCAATTTTCACAGGATTACTTATAATGGAAACAGAGTCAAAAGCCCTAATATCCTATCGGGACTTGCCTTGAGTCAGATTTACACACTTTCAGTATTATAGAAATTTTAAATACACTTTTAATCTAATAGTAATAACAAGTGAAACCAGAGAGTAATGTGATAACAGCTCCAG
Source organism: Canis lupus baileyi (assembly GCF_048164855.1). Classification (NCBI taxonomy): domain Eukaryota; kingdom Metazoa; phylum Chordata; class Mammalia; order Carnivora; family Canidae; genus Canis; species Canis lupus. The sequence continues at coordinate 8,886,709 of NC_132871.1, forward strand.
TCTGTTCGTTGGAGACATTTCCTTTCTCAAGGCTACACTGGCGATGCATGAATGCTGGGGGCGGGGGCTGGGGTAGTAGGTGAACAGGCTGTAGGAGGTGAAAACCCCAAACAGAGAGTTTCAGTAAATCCTGAGCTGGGACAGTGGGTACTTCTGGGTTCCGCCACTGCCAACCGGTGCCCACGAGGTCCATCTTCTCTCCAAGGAACTGAGAGACGGTGAGATGCTGTGGCTTCTGGAATGCATGGGGTGCCCTGATTTCACCAGACCCTGAGAGATGTGGTCTCTATTAATACACAAACCACAATGACAAGAATAGTAGTGCTATAGCGAGATACAAGTGGGCAACAGCAAGGAGGAGTCATGGGAAGGGGATGGTGTAGGCGCCCCCCCAGATGCCCGGATCCGGCCGCAGAGAGCACTGTGGGAGCTCCCGCCTTCTACGGACACCTGCTGTTTGCTGAGGGTGAGGAGGCCGGGGGCCTTTGTGCCTGGGCAGGAATCTCCTCCTCTATTATTATTATTATTATTATTATTATTATTATTATTACTATTACTACTACTACTACTACTATTACTACTACTATTATTTTCCTTATTAGATGGCCAGTTTACCATATAAGGCTATAACTTGGGAACAGCCAGGTGGGAGAGAGGCAGAGACCGAGCTATGGGCACTGCACCAGGCGTGGAGCTTCCGTGCCCTCTGCAGGGGCGCCAGCCCTCTGGGGCCTCCCCTGTTTGCCTACCAGGATGTTCTCCTGATGTGTGCTTCTAATACCAGCAAGTCTCCTCTCCGTTTCTGGGGGTCAGTCTTGGAGGCCTCCTTTCACTGTGTCTCTCTCACCGTCCTGGTCTCTCACACACACCTCCTGGTCCCTGACTCTGGACAACTACCTTACTTCTGCTCCCAGGCTCGGTTAAAACAAGAACATCAGTAGTCGCTTCATCGAGTAGCTGATTATGTAGAGAATATATGTGCTCATCCCATGCCTGGGACAAAGCAGATGCTCAAGAAATGTCAGCTGCCTTTCCCACTGCCCCAGGATGTATTTATTCTCTCTCTCCAGTAGTTGCCTGTAAGAGAGAACGGATGTTTTCAAAGAGATTGCCAGTTGCATTTTCCAAGTAGGCATTCTCTGTTTGCCATTCAAATAGAATGCAGAGCATTTCCTCTTTCTATTTTTTGAGTCTGATAATTCCCTTTCCTTAGTTTTGCAGTCTACTCTTCTTGCGCAACAACACAAACTTTATAGCTTGTAGTACCTTCCAAATATAAAGAATACAAGCATATATATTCCATATCATAAAGTGTGTCCCTAGGATTCTGTTTAATACAGGAGTAGCAAAGGGAAGGATCAGTTATACATATTTCAAAGTCTTTGGGGGGAAATAAAGTGCTATGTCTATATTTGAATTCCAAATCCCCATGCACTCTATTTTCTGAGTTTCTCCATAGGAGAGGCAGCCCACTGAAAAAAGGGCAGGGAGATGACCAAGGGGTAGGGATGAGTAAGATGGCGTCTCTTCAACTTTTATGATTTTTGCATTTTAGACATAAATGAAGTTAAATGTTTCCCCAGTCCAAGAAAGAGAAGGCTGAAGGCAGGGAATGCTGGCTTCCATTAAACAGAAGAGGTTCTAATCAAAGTCTGCAGTGTCCTCCTCAGAGCTCATGGCAAGGAAGGCCAGTGGAAGGAGAGGACTGGAACTCTGAATGTCCGACAGCTCCCCCCCACCCCGCCCCCACCAGGCAGGTGCTATGTGACTGGTAGGTGGGGTGCACCTGAAGCAGTTTAAGTCTGAACCCCTGCCCTGCTATGTAGCGACTTTTTCAGACTTTGAGCAAATTATTAATTCTCAGTTTCCATATTTGTAAATGCAATAGACACCTACACTGCAGGGAGCTGTTTGCAAAGGTTATGTCCAATGCGCTAACGTATTTAAGGACCTGGCACAGTGCCTGGAACGCAGTGCACAGGCAATCATGGTAGCTGTTCCTATTGTTAGCATTATGATTTTTTTTTTGCTGGATCTAGTGATTTTTTTTTTTCTATTAGCTTGATGTAGAAATATTTGCTCATGTCTCCAACAGAATGACAATAGTTTCTCTTCCTTGCAAATAAAGAGTATTTTGGATCTTTGTAGCCCTGGAACTCCCAGCAAAATATACTTTCATTTGATCCTTCCTTATACAGGGCAGAGAAAACCTACACACCAGAGGCAGAACAATGTGGCAGTCAGCCCTACAAGAGGAATCCCAGCTACCCGAGAGGAGTCAGGTGTGGGAACCGTTGACAGTTCTGCTGGCCCCAGAGCAGGCAAGAGGCCATCTGGGAAAGCACCACGTTTTGTCACTGACCTTGGAGAGGGGGACCGGCTCTGGTTCTAGCAACTGCCGACTGACAGAGGGCTCGGTGCTGGAGGAAGCAGTCCTCTCCAGTACGTGGATACTCTGAAAAGAAGTGGAAATACAGCCCAGGATTAGATAACCCATTTTTCATGTGGATGGACATGGGGGGGGATGGGGGATGAGAGATCACATGGATCACAGTAAGAACAGTAAACCATGTTGACAATGGCAGGTTCCAGGAGACCCGGGGCAGCGGTTAACAGTCAGAAAACTGTCAGCCCAGGATTTGGTGTTTCCGTCTTACACACATGCTGCTCAGCTGCTGCTACAGTGCTGGTTTCAGGCTCCAAGAAAAGGTCAGAGATCACACGGATTTAGAAACCCACAGAGCAGTCTCCACATATTTATAAATTTATGAGAATGCACATCTACCACTGAGACAATCAGCCTTATATAAAAATATTTGCTTACCTCTCCAAGGGCAGCAGACAAGAAGGGAGGTCTGTATCAAAAAAAGCCCAGATGGGCAGCCCCAGTGGCTCAGTGGTTTAACTCCGCCTTCAGCCGGGTGATCCTGGGTACCCGGGATCGAGTCCCATGTCAGGATCCCTGCATGGAGCCTGTTTCTCCCTCTGCCTGTGTCTCTCTGTGTGTGTGTGTGTGTGTGTCTCTCTCTCTCTCATGATTAAATAAATAAAATCTTAAAAAAAAAAAAAAAAAAAAAGCCCAGAGCATCAATACCGCTTAAGCCTCTGGAGTTTCTTAAAATCCTTAGGAAATAATTTATAATTGTAATATCTTATAATAATTTTTAAATGCACAGAGAAGAAAACAACACCTCAAGTACGATAAAGAGCAGCTGTCTTGCAGACTATAAAAAGCACTCACAGGTCAGTAAGATAACATTCCAACAGAAAAATGGGCAAAGTACATGAACAGGCAACTCATGCAGAATGCTTGAAAATATGTTCAACCTCAACCTCAGAAGTATTCAAAATAATAAAAGCAAAATAACCATCAGATTCAAGAATGGATCACAGCTGGGGATAGGGGAGTATAAATCGTATAATCTTTCTAAAGAGGAGCCATTTTATTATGAAATCATTACAAAAAGAACATGCCTCATTGATCCAGCAATCCCACAGCTAAATCTTTACCCTAAGGAAGTCAGATTGGCACATAAAGATGTAAGGACAGATAGTTTACTAAAGCATTATTTTATTATAGTAAAAAAATATATAATACATATGACTTATAAGGGGACTGCATGCAGTGATTTGAAATGACAATAAGGATCCCTATTTATTGATATGGGAAAAATACCCAAATGATGTTCTGACAACTGAAAAAAATCAGGCTACAAAGAGTATGCAAAATATGATGATGCTATACAAATCATCAAAATATATTCCATCATATTAATAGCAGCTATACAAAAGAGATAGCATTATTGGTTTTTTAAAATTTTTCTTAATATCTTTCTTATTTTTTAGTGCAATAAAAACCTATTATTTGTATATTTGGAAAAAAGTCAAGTATTTCTATGGGGGAATAAACTTGAAAGACATCAAAGGAATAACTCAATGGAGTTAACATTTTGGTATAAGCTGAAAATGAAATATAACATTTTTACTCTAGTTAGGAACATTTCATTGGTTCAATAGACAAAGTCAGTATTACATGTACTTACTGGGGCCTCTATTTTTGGCATCTCACTGGAAAAGTATTAGATTAATATTTGCTTTTTCTTTTTTTTAATTTTCTTTTATTTCTTTTTTTAATATTTGCTTTTTCAAGAAGAAAATTACACACTGATATGAGCCAAATTATTCTAATTTCTTGATAAGTTTTAAGCTTCTGGTTATTTCTTTTATCTTGAAAATAAAAGGTCCAACCACAGATCTTTACAATCCTATCCAAATGCATTTTTAAAGTTATTTATGTGGAAGAGAATAATTATGGTGAAAAGTTTACGAATTGCTCCCATTTCTCCAGTTTGTGAGGAAAGGGAAGAAATAACAGATATTTTGGGGCCAAACATAAAGTTGGGCAGGGATTAGTAAGAATCCCTAATCTGATGGCTATAATGTTCAAGGACAATCTAAGCATTAACTGGGACTGCTCTTCTAATTACCAGATTTACCTGAATTAGCAGAGAAAAATGATAAATGTAGCTGAGTATTCCTATGTGTGCCAGTGCCTTTTGTGCAACAGCCAAAAGCAAAGGCATCTTTGGAGAAAGGGGAACCCTTTTATACTGTTGATGGGAATGCAAGTTGGTACTGCCACTCTGGAAAACAGTGTGGAGGTTCCTCAAAAAGTTGAAAATAGAGCTACTTTATGACCCAGCAATTGCACTACTAGGTATTTACCCCAAGGATACAAATATAGTGGTCTGAAGGGGCACCTGCACCCCAGTGTTTACAGCAGCAATGTCCACAATCCCAAACTATGGAAAGAGCCCATATGTTCACTGAGAGTGAATGGACAAAGAAGATGTGTGTGTGTGTGTGACACACACACACACACACACACACATATATACAGTGGAATATTACTCAGCCATCAAAAAGGAAGTCTTACATTTGCAACAATGTGGATGGAACCAGAGGATATTATGTAAGCGAAGTAAGTCAATCAGAGAAAGATAATTATTATATGATTTCACTCAGATGTGGAATTTGAGAAACAAAACAGAGGAGCATAAGGGAAGGGAGGAAAAAAAAGAAAAAAACAAGACCAAATCAGAGAGGAAGCAAACCATAGGGACCTTAACCATAGGAAACAAACTAAGGGTTGCTAAAGGGGAGGTGGGTTGGAGGATATAGTCACTGTGTGATGGGCATTAAGGAGGGCACATGATAGAATGAGCACTGGGTGTTATAAGCAACTGATGAATCACTGAACTCTACTTTTGAAACTAATAATACCCTATATGTTAATTGAATTTAAATTTTTTAAAAAATGAAAAAAAAAAAAAGAGTTTCTTGCCCCATATAATTCAAGATTTATTTCTGGGGAAAGGGAAATATGCTAACCCGGAAATATTCCATGAAACTAATTGCCTGGTAAATTTGTGGGGGAAAAAAGCCTTTCTGCAGAGTTATTAAATAAAAAAGCTGAAAGAAGTTCTATTCTAAAGTCAATAGACTGAAATCAAACCATCATTACAGTGTGGGATAATGCAGAGAATGTCAATCAGGGCAGGTGGTAGGGAAGTAGAATTATCTCTGGCATCTTTTTCAAAGTACACGTATCATCCCACACATAGATTCTGATGGGCCCCCAGGGAAAATCTCCCACCTTCTCACCCCAGAGAGGAACACTGCTATTGATGGGCAGGAATCATCAGTTTTGCTGAGTGAGAAAAGGATGACAAATGAGCAAAATGAGAAAAACCACTGGCCTACATTCAGATGAAACGAGAATTGAACTTGGGTTCCCACACATACTAAGTACTTGTTTGAGGCTATTATTTAATTTCTCTCTGCATCTATTTCCTCGTCTCCAGGAAGAGAAGACAATAGTAGGAGCTACCTTACAAGTTCAATGTAAACATCAAATGAGATATATGATAATGATACTAAATAAATGTCAGTGGAATCTGAATTATATTGTACCACTTATAACTATGATATTTTATCAAATAAATATGTCAGACTCTACCCACTGTTTTCATTTTACCTTAAAAAAAAAAAAAAAAAAGCAAAGGCATCTCATGAGGTTAAAACTGGTGGTTAAAACTGGTGTGCTCAGAACTGGAGGTTAAAACTGGTGTGCTCAGATCTTTAACAAAAAGGGAGCAAAGAACCCGGGACTTGCATTATTTGTTCATGTTGGTATTTTGGATAGGATCTTATTCAAAACACAGCAGCTAAATTTAAAATTAAGATCTATTCTGAGATCATGTAATTAGAAACAAAAATGAGAATTTTGTTGCTGTTGAAACAAAAACGTTATTACCTTCTTTTGGGAGGTAATCGTCTCCTCCCTCCCAAATTTCATTTTCTTTCTTATGTCTTAATAAGACAAAACTAATATATGCTCATTACGAAAGATTCAAATACAACATAGAAATATATGAAAGAAAGAACATAGAAATATATGAAAGAAAGAAAGAAAGAAAAGGTCAAACTTTCAACTCATCATTCCACCCGGCTAGCTTCTGGAGCAATGATTCTGAAAAGGTAGCTCTTGAACCAAGGATCAAATAAGGTTGAACAAATTTTTGAAAACCGAGGCCTTAACCCTGTTCTGTGTGGCTATTGCTTTTACTTACTCTAAATTGTCCAGTTAGATATGTTTGGCTCGAGCCCTCCTCTACCCTCATACTTACAGGTTGCTGGGCAATAGAACACATATACATCACCTCCCTGGCTCCGACCCTAACAAACAAATGTGGTAAGAAAAGCAAAACTTGGGAAGAAAGTTGACCGTAGTAACTATGTAGGCAGGAAATAAAGGATTAATTCAGGAATTTAGCCAGAGGAAGGAAACTAAATTCTCTAATTTCCAAACCAAGCCAGAGACCTAGAAAATCAATTTAGGATATTGAAGGTGTGATAAAAATGAGTTTTGTCTCTAAAGATACCTGGGAATAATGAAAATGTTGCTAAGATTTTGTGACTCTAAAGGGTTAGCAACGAAACTGGAAAGAATCTACAAAATACCTACTGCAGTATCTGTGACAAAAAACCCAATGTTACTTTATTTTCCACCTGGTTTTACTAAACAGTTTATAGTATAGAAGAAAAGAGGTTCATTTATTTCAAACGTGGTTCAGTATAGTACATTCAAGCTGAGTGAAAAATACAAGACCCAAATGTTGATTTGCTAAGTCACAAATAATCATAAAAACCTTATGAAGAAATTGTAAATAATGAATATTTTATTATCACAAATGTATGTATATATTTTACTTAAAAATTAAAGAAGCATAAATTAGAGAGGGAGACAAACCAGGAGAGACTCCTAACTCTGGGAAGCGAACAAACGGTTGCAGAATGGGAGGTAGGTAGGGGGTTGGGGTAACTGGGTGACGGGCACTGAGGAGGGCACTTGATGGGATGAGCACTGGGTGTTATGCTATATGTTGGCAAATCAAACTTCAATAAAAAATAATAAAAATAAAAATAAAAGAAGTGTAATTTATAAAACCACTGGGTGATACTCCTTATAAATGTAACTAGCTTCAAAAAATAAGCTATTTCATTTCACCTCTGTAATGGTAATGAAGAAGCCAAAAGCTCTTATGCAAACTTGCAGTCTTATATTTGTATATTATTAGAACCTATCACTGTCTATTTATTATCCAATAATAAAAAATTAAACCCCTACCTTAAGAACTACCTTCACACTCATGGTGTTTAAAGCTAAAAGCAAATCCCTGAAGTTATATAATCACACGCATAACCATTCATTATTTGTTTTGATTGTTTTGTTTTGTTTTTTTAAGAAAGGACAGGAGCAGAGAGAGAATCTTAAGCAGGTTCCACACCCAGCTCAGAGCCCAATGCAGGGCTCGACCTCACAACCCTGACACCATGACCTGATCCAACATCAAGACCTGGACGCTTAACTGACTGAAGCACCCATTCATTATTTGTAATGAAATATCTAAATACTTAAATGCTCCATTTTCAATATTGGCAGATAAAAAGAAGACAGTCTTCAGCCTTCACCCTACTCAGTCTTGGACTCTAGGTAGACTGGGTGCTCCTTGAAGGTAGGGATCAGCTCATCTTCACCTTGGTATCCCACCTCCTCTACCGCCAACCCACCCTTAGCATAAGACCCCACGCACTGCAGCCAGTCAAAAATTTCTGGAGGTTTCCAGAGCTCTCTGATGAATCTGTAGAGAATAGTCCCTCAGCAATCATTGACACATGATTAGGCATAAAATGGCCTTCTAGCTTCATATTGGGATTTTAAAAAAAACCTCACAGCTCCAAGAGGTCGGAGCTTGTGAAAGCATTTAAACAACTTAACTTTTCAAAGTGACACATCCAGTGAATTAACCACAGGGCTCTTGTTCAGTAGATTTAAAGCTAATGGCTGGTTAAACTAACGTGGCAACATCGTCAGTAACAAGAATGAGCCCATTTCATAAGGTTTCCTTGAAGATCATAACCTGTGCTATCTACTTTTGTGTACTTTTCTTCCCTAGCTGGCTATTTTCATATTCTTTCATGGCGATGTGAAAACATATGCCAAATACTTTCAATGTGTTATACGTATTATATAAGCAGGTTAAATAAAGGATTACATAAACCTATTAATTATTCTTTTAGAATCAAGTTTCCTTTCAAATCCTAAAATTACGACTTTTCAGGTCAGTGAGGTTTTTTTTTCTAAGACTTTTTTTTTTTTTTTAAGAGTAGTTTTAAGTTTACAGCAAAACTGAAAGTTCAGAGATTTCCCATAGGCCACTGGCCCCCTCATATGCGTCTCCCCCATGATCAGTATGCCCCACTAGAGTGGTACATTTGTCACGGTGACAAACCTAGCTTCGTCACCTAGCTTCATTACAGGTCCGTTTCTTGTTATTGTGTTTTAAATTTAAATTGGATTTGCACTTCTGCACAGTGGAGGAAACACTTAACAGAACCAAAAGGCAACCTACGGAATGGGAGAAGATATTTGCAAGTGACATATCAGATAAAGGGGGCTAGTATCCAAGATATAGAAAGAACTTGCCAAACTCAACACCCAAAAACTCCAAGTCCCTTTTTTTAAGGAACTTAGACCACACAGAGAAGGTGGGAGTACTACTCTGCTGCCTGTCATCCACCCCCCCATCCCCCAGAGAGAACTGATACATATATTTAGCTTAAAGCCAGGAGTCTAGGACACACATGTCACTACAGCTCTTTAATTTGGTAAGAGTTCATTTAGTGTCAACTCCCACGGAGGGGGATAGGATTCTCAAAATGAGAGTGCCCAAGATCCGCTGAAAGGGGCTCCTGGTTTGTTAGCTCTTTCTTTGCCCTCTTCTCCTTTGCAAGACATACAGGAACTGCTGTCACTGTTTCAGGCTATGGCTACAAATGTCTGCAAAGGCCCCCTTTTTCATACAAATTGAGGGCAGTAATAAGGCAAACTGGCCCACTGCTCTCTGAACGTTACCTCCCCTAAAATTGCCCGTCTGATCATATTGAAGCTATTTTGACATTCATGAGTTATGTCACACATTTTCAAAGAAAAATACCTAAAATAGCTTTATAACTTCTAAGTTATTTCCTTCTTCAGGCTTTTGGCTGTCAGGCTTGTGTCTCTGCTAGTTGCATCTAATTTTAATTAATTAATTTATTTTAAAGATCTTATTTATTTGACAGAGAGAGAGAGAGAGAGAGAGAGAACTTGCACAAGTAGGCAGAGTGGCTGGCAGAAGGAGGGAGAAGCAGACTCCCCGCTAAGACAGCCTGACATGGGGCTCCAGCCCAGGGCCCTGGGATCATGACCTGAGCCCAGGACAGATGCTTAATGGACTGAGCCACCCAGGTGACCCTAGTCACATCTAATTTTTTTAAAATTATTTATTCATGAGAGACACAGAGAGAGAGGCGGAGACACATGCAGAGGGAGAAGCAGGCTCCCGGGACTCCAGGATCACCCCCTGGGCCAAAGGCAAACGCTAAACCGTTGAGCCACCCAGGCATCCCAGTGGCATCTAATTTTAACTCAGCAACACTATTTTCAGTGAAGCTTGTCACTTTCATGTGATAATGCTGATGGTAACGGTGGTGGTGGCGGCAGCGGTAGTGTCTGGGGTTCTCTGCATCCCTGTCTCTAAGCTTTACATGGATTATTTCATTCCATTTTCACAGAAAGAGCCTGAGTCATGACTATGACATTTATTTTACCGCTGATGGGACTGAGAGAGGCACAGAGGGGTTAAATGAATGACAGGGGGTCGGTAAGTGTTGGATTTGGAACGTGAATGGAGATCTTGCTCTGCACTCAGGCTTCTAAGCCTTCTACTGAAAGCAAGGCCAATGTGAAATGGCAAAACGACAGCAATTTCAAGTAGCGTATTCCCTCGAGACTAACTGACCACATCAGAAGCCACCCTCGACCAAACTTCTGTGGAAGCAGAGAGGCAGGAATGAGTAAAACAAAAAAAGATTCTAGCACTCCTAAATATGGTGCAACCTTAAGGTTCATTTCCGAGTCAAGAACTAAGAGCAAGCCAGCTAGCTTTTCCTTCGGGGATGCAGTGTCCGACCCGAGAAAAGAACAGGAATTTTGCAGTCACGCAGATGAGCATGCCAACCCTCATGCTGCTCTTTACCACGTGACTTGGGCAAACCATGACCCTCTCCCACCTCGGGGTCCTCTAGCTGTAAAATGGGGAAGGTAACGTGTCCCTTGGAAGACCCTGCACATCCTGGAGCTGGCACCCAATTCATGCACACCTGGGGATCTGATAAACAGTAGCTGACATCTCAGTGGTAAACGCTGTAAGAATAAATCTTTAGGAATCCTGTGTATTTTTATAGAAAGATGTGTCCAAGCACCCCGCTGGGCATGACATCTGGAAGCGAAGAATTCACGCCCGACATGACCACGATGTTATCTGGTCAACCTAGTAACGGTAGGCAGCAGCACCTCGTGACCAGAGCTTTAGGACTTCCTGAGGAAGCTAACAGATTGAGTGCAGACCCTGCACCCCTTTTTTTTAAAGATTTTATTTATTTATTCATGAGAGACACAGAGAGAGAGAGAGAGAGGCAAAGACATAGGCAGAGGGAGAAGCAGGCTCCATGCAGGAGCCCGACGTGGGACTCGATTCTGGGACCCCAGGGTCACAACCTGGGCCAAAGGCAGCGCTAAACTGCTGAGCCACCTGGGCTGCCCACCCTGCACTCTTCTAAATGGCATGGCAGCAGAGGCACGTGGACTTGCCTGCTGTCTTCTTCATAACTCCCTTCAAGAAATATCATCATCATGATCATCATTATTGGAATAGCATAAAATACCAAAATCACTGAAGCCAGAGGGCCACGACTATATAAGCAATAATTCTACTACTTTCTTTATAGTAATAATTGTCTTACTCTCACTGAAAGATGGCAGAGTTGCATTAATGATAAATCTCCACTTAAGTGCCACTAATGAATGAAAGTGGAAAATTTTATTTATTTTTTTTACTCCCCCTCCCCCGCCCCACTGCAGGGCAGGGTATGTGTGACATTGAAAGTGGAAAATTTTAGAAACAGTGGCTGGGAAGAGGCCACACGACATGCCTGGGGAAGGAGAGGCAGCGGTCATCCAGTCTTGATTCCTGCACAGAAATATGAAAGTTACTAGGAGCCAATAGTTAGGGCCCCACATTGAACTGGCCTATGGCTGGAAACCCTGCATTGTAAGAAATACCATCAGGAATTTTTTTTTCCATCAAGTAGTCAATTTACAGCCAACAGTAGTTCAGCAATCTTGACTGTGAAGTGGTAAAAGGCATGTGAATAAGCAGCTTTTTAATTCCCATGGTTGCCTTCCAGGAGTACTGGACCCAGAACCCACCAGCAGGTTTGTTTCTTACCTGTACTCTCAAGACTCACGAACACATTAACAAAATCCCTGAAAACCTCAGCAACTCTGATCATACTTTGGTGCAGCAATTATAAACAAATGGCAAATAACAGGGAAACATACTAGGTCACTTCAAGAGCAAAGGCTCTGGAACATGCAGAGTTAATTTAAAAGGCAGGGTGGCAGGTAAGTGTGACTTGATCAGAACAGTAAAGTCAAGATAGTTTATAATTTTCTTTTTCTCTTTTAAAAAAAGATTTTATTTATTTATTCATGAGACACAGAGAGAGAGAGAGAGAGAGAGGCAGAGACACAGAGGGAGAAGCAGGCTCCATTCAGGGAGCCCGACATGGGAATTCATCTGGGGACTCCAGGATCACGCCCTGGGCCAAAGGTAGATGCTCAACCCCTGAGCCACCCAGGAGTCCCTAATTTATAATTTTCTACACAGCTATTCAACGACCCAGAACAGACAAGGGTTTTCAGTAGGACAATCACTCACATGATTTTGCTAACAAAAAAAAAGAAGAAAAAATCCTATATGGATCTATTTATGTGTATCTATATGTATGTGTATTTAAGGCGGAGTTCATTTGTTTTGATCACCTCTATGTACTCAGAGCATATATATGGTTTGCTTATATGTACCCATAAATATTTGCTGAATGAAAGAACAAACAAATTGCCATGAGATAAATACAGGTAGTAAAGTAGAGAAAGGGTGGCCCAGCACCTGTCTCAGCACCTCAAGATGGTTTTAAAAATTTGCAGCAAGGTTTTAAAAACTTGCTGCAAGTTTTTAAAACCTATGGGGCATATCCTACACATTTAATTTCAAGTTTGTTTGTTTGTTTGTTTTTTGTTTTTGTTTTTTTTTTTTTACTTATGGAGGTAAGGCTTACAATTTCATTACTAATATAGCTGACAGGGCCTCCCAGGTGGCTCAGCAGTTGAACATCTGCCTGCAGCCCAGGGTGTGATCCTGGAGACTGGGATCGAGTCCCACATCAGGCTCCCTGCATGGAGCCTGCTTCTCCCTGTACCTGTGTCTCTGCCTCTCTCTCTCTGTGTGTCTCTCATGAATGAATAAATAAAATCTTTTAAAAAATAAAATAAAGTAGCTAACATTTATATTTACTATATTCACAATACTATTTTAAAGCTACATACATATGCATGTTAACTCACAAAATATGAGTCAAAAAATATGACATACATTTTTTTTGCTATAGAAGCAATAAGCATTCATTGCAGAAACATTGGTGGGTGGGGGGAATGGATGGATCAGAAAAGAAAAAAGAAATGAAAACTACCACACCAGCAACAAACTCTTTCAATATCTTGCTGTATTTGCTTTCAGCTTTTTTTCAATGCATATATACACTGCATTCTTTTTTAAAATATTTATTTATTTATTTATTTATTTATTTATTTATTTGAGAGAGAGAGAGAGAGAGAGAGAGGGCATGAGGAGGAGGGGAAGCAGGACGGGAAGAAAGAGAATTTGAAGCAGACTCTGCGCTAAGTGCAGAGACCAACATGGGACTCAATTCCACAATTCCAAGATCACGACCTGAGCTGAAATCAGAGTCAGATGCTTAACTGACTGAGCCACCTGAGTCCCTATATACATGTGGTTCTTAAAAATAAAAGTGGAATTATACTATATTTTCAACTTAATAACCAGTTTTCTTCAATTAACAATGTAAGATTTTCCCACAGCATGGAACATTCTTCAAAAACATTTTTAGCAGCAGTACAATATTCCATTGCAGGACCACGAGGTAGGTTATTTATTTAAATAACTCCTTGTTGAACAGTAGGCTGTTTCTAATGTTTTAATAACATAAAAATACTCTGATAAATATCTTTGCACAGAAATCTTTACATGTATCTTTGGTGCTTCCTTGGAATACGTTTCTTAGAAGCTGAGTTACTGTGTCCTTATGGGGATGACCTTTTAAGAGATTTTAGATATGTATCACAACATTTCCCTCCAGAAAAGCAGAATCAGTTAACATGTGTAGCAGCAGTGCATGAGAATGTCCATTTCCCTGAAAACTCATAAACACTGGCTATCGTTATTATTACAAAATTAGCTCTTAATCAGGATTTGAGGTCAAGAAGTCTGGTGCTTTATACAAGTTACGTGGGGCTTTCCTCTATCTTTGTGAGAGTATTTTACTTATAGCCTAGTCACTTTCAGTAGCGACTGGGCAAAGGGATGGTAACATCTTCTCTCTGTCAAAATTGAAAATCAAACAAAGCAGTTTTGTAGAATTTACGGTCCTCTGAGATGATGTTTTTATAGTCCTTGAGAAACACCTGTAAACGTATTCTGTGAAGAGTGATGCTTTCCAAACCTGGGTGAGCCACAGTCTCCCGGGGAAGCATCTGTAAATGACAGATTCCCAGGTCCCCTCTATGACCCATGAATGAGGCCCTTTGGGGTTCACTAACTGATTATACTGTGGCTCTTTCTATTTGGTGTTACACCTAAGAACTGAACAGGCAGCGTTAATCTTGGGTCTGACAGACAAATTTGCTGCCATCAAAATGCTATCCCAAACCAGCCAGCTCAATAAGAAGAGAGAACTTCTCCAGCGAGAAGCTGATAAAGCAGGCCTAGAGAACCAGAGGCTTCTGCAAACATACCAACGAAAGCAGCAACCAGATTCTTTCTCAAATAATGTCGAGTTCTGAATTCCTCGTGGATAATGAGCACCTGAATGCTAGGTGGCAGATTTCTTTCCAGTGGTCTCAATTTCAGCACATTTGACATGGACTGAATACCCACGGCGAACACCAAGCAGCAGTGACAGTGATCTCCAAACGGTGGCGACTACAGGGCTGCTCATTTCATTTCATGGAAAAGGCTAATCACAGTTTTCAATGAATATAAACAAAGGGTCCAAACTTCTCATTACAAAGACAATAGGTGTGCAAATACAGAAAATTCAGGAAAGCACAAAGAACTTGATTCACCTTCAATAATAGTATTTCATGATAAAAATTATGAACAAATTGGTCTCTGTACCATTTGGTCTATTGTTCCCCCAGACAATGAGGGTGTTAAAAAAAAATCACCGTTATCACTGAGGGAAAAAAATAAGGTGGCAAAACATAACTCAAAAATAATTGACACCGGCTGCCTTACAGAGTTTGCTTTGAAGTGTACAGAAGGCCCTTCTCCTGGACATTCAGCTTGTCAAGCCCTAAAGTGAAGCAAATAGTGGTGTGGGCAAGAACAGGGGCTCTAGAATCAGGCTTTCCATGGAGCAAATCCTGTCTTAGCTGCTCATTAGCTGTGGGGAAGATGCTCCACTTTATGCCATCATTTAGGTCTTTGAAAGAGGCGAGGATTGTTCCAAACTTCCACTGTGAGAACCCACGAGACATTAGCTGTTGCTGGTGTTGTCCTAGCTGTTTATTCATGAATTTTGTCTAATATTTAGATTTTCCAGGACACCCAATTTACAAAATGCGTCTAAATCACAGAAGCTTGTCACAGCCTGTTCTTGCAAGTAATTATTTTTTCTTTCCCATTAACATAGGTCCTCAGTCCTAAAAGTTAGGTTCCATGGGATGAGTAGAATCCCAAAAAGGCTAAACTAGAAGCAGCTCAAGCTTAAATCGGAGGTTTGGTATTAAATCAGGAATACTTGCATTTTCTTTTCTCTAAAAGCTAGAACGCTTTTGTTTGCAGTAACACTTTATTTTTCTCAACTCAAAGATGGAAACAGGTTTCATATTCAGAAGACAGACACTGTATTTCAAAGCAGTGATCTGGTTGTTTCATTTAACAAAGCTATTTGAAGAAGATGCTTCAGAGGTTCAACTGGAAGAGACGTATTCCAATTCACTTCATGTATATGCTGGGGGATATTTTTATCAGCCTGTTTGTCCAGGAAGAAATATTGTATGAAAACTCCATACATAAAGTATAGACATTGATGAGGACCACTGTTGCTTTCTAGTTTTTTTAGGCACCTTTTTCATTTCTAAGGAAAGTCGCATAAGCAGCAGATGCTGCTGACACCAGAACTCGGAAGTCAGGTCACCAGTCCATGGTCCCAGGAGTCCCACATAATCACTGCTGGAGACTGCTTTCACTTGTCATCGATGAACATTAACTGAATGGGCCATGGCTGCTTTTCAAATGTATTGCTGGTGATAATGTATAGGAGACATCTTTAGATACTCATGTAATCGAAATCTTCTATTTGTTGTGGAAGATTGACTATGACACTAAATAAATATTTTATCAAAACTGGCAAGAAGATTAACTACAAGCCTCTTAAGACTTACTCATAATTTTTCCTTAAAAATTATTTATTTTATGATCTCTGAGCTTCAGCGAACTTTGAATCATTATAAGGAATGGCTTATACTTTTTCTCTGATTTGTCATTAAACTAAAAAGATGGACTCATTGAAGCATTTGCGATGTCTAAACTGGAAGATCTGTAACAATTTTAATTGTGTCTAATACTAATAATAGACTCTATCATCTAGTAACTATGCATTCCAAACCCTAAATTCTTAGAGAAATAGTGTCTGATTTACTGAAAATGACCCAATAATGATACAAATAGAAATAAACTGTGGCACCAAAGAGAGGTTCCACTTTTAAACATGCAGATCCCTGGGCCTAATCCCAGAACTTCTGAAACTGTCTCTACAGGTGGTCTCAGTCTTGTGTATTGTAAAAAATTCTCTAAAATATGTAAATGTGAGAGTAATTACGAAGACAAACAAAATCTAGTCAGCTGGTCATAAACTTAGCCTATTAGGTAATGTTACCTTAAAATAAGCACTATGGGAAATAGTAACTACTGTCTTAAAATAAAGTTATGGAAACACTAATTTGAAAAGATATATGCACTTTGGTGTTTACTGCAGAATTATCTACAATGGCCAAGATATGGAAGTAACCCAACCACCCACTGACAGATGAATGGATAAGGAAGATGTGGTATGTATGTGTGTCTATATATATTATATATACCAAAAAGTATTTATTTTATGATCTTTGAGCTTCAGTGAACTTTGAATCATTATAAGGAATGGCTAATATCTTTTTCTTTCATTTTTCATTAAACTAAAAAGATTGACTCACTGAAGCATTTACGATGTCTAAACATACATATGTGTGTGTATGTATATATGTACATATATATACATAAACACACATACAATGAAATATTACTCAGCCAATAAAAGAATGAGACTGTGCCATTTGAGACAAGATGGATAAACCTAGAAGGTGTTGTGCTAAGCGAAATAAATCAGACTGAGAAAGACAAATTCCATATGATTTCACTCATAAGTTGAGATCTTAAAAAAAAAAAAAACAACCCAAACCCCAAATGAATCAAACAAACAAAAAGCAGAATCAGACCTATAAATACAGAGAACAAACTGATGGTTGCTAGAGGGGAGAGGGACGGGAGGTTGGGTAAAGTGGGTGAAAGCTAGTGGGAGATACAGATCTCCAGTTAGGGAATGAATAAAGTCACAGGGAATAAAAGGCACAGTAAAGGGAATACAGTCAGTGATGTTTTATTTATTTTTTTTTTTTTAATTTTATTTATTTATGATAGTCACATAGAGAGAGAGAGAGAGAGAGGCAGAGACACAGGCAGAGGGAGAAGCAGGCTCCATGCACCAGGAGCCCGATGTGGGATTCGATCCCGAGTCTCCAGGATCGCGCCCTGGGCCAAAGGCAGGCGCCAAACCGCTGCGCCACCCAGGGATCCCTTTTTTTTTTTTTTTTTTTTTTTTTTGTCAGTGATGTTTTAAAAGCAATTATGGGGACAAATGGTAGCTTCTCTTGTGGTGAACATGGGATCATGTACAAAGTTGTTGAATCACTATGTTTACACCTGAAACTAATGGAACGTTGTGTGTCGACTATACTCAAAATAACATAAAATGTTACCTCCCACCCGCACCAATATTTTTAACATCTGTTAACATTTTAACAATGCTTTGCTTTTGTCTGATGCAATTTCCTTCTTGGGCTTCAAGTCATTTATTTCACCATATAATCACTGTCGGTAGCAAGCAAAAAGGTCTGTGCTCCCAGCTGCCCTCTGCCACCCCTGGATGATTCTTCTTCCACTCTTGAAACCCACCCTTCTCAAGAGACACGGAGCTCCCCACTATACTCCTTTCTACTTTGTCATCTCCCAACCCCATGACGATTCCTTCCCTGCTAATGAGACTTCTGGAACCTGGTTCCCAATCTTCCTCTCCGTGCTAACTGCTCACTCATTTATTCATTAAAATATATTCTGAGCCATAATCATACATGAAGTACTGTGTGAGGTGCCAAGGATACATTTTTGAATGAAATAAAATTCCTATTTCCAGGGAGCTTACAGGTCAGTGACAGGCAATAGGGGAAGAAGATATAGATGTGAACAGATGAATATGTAACCTGTCAGGTGGTGGTTAGTGCTTTGAAGTAAGATGATGCAGGTAGGCAATGAGTGATGAGGGTAGGCAGGGCAGGGTACTGGTGATCCAGAAAGGATGCATTTGGAGAATGAGTCAAGTACATGAGCAAACTTGGAGATGCCTGGAGGAAAGCAAGTTAGGCTAAAGGAGTCCCAAACACAAAGACCCTGCAGTGGGAGCACAACTGAGGAAAATGCTGGAGGGAACTAAGTGAAGGAAAACAAGGCAGGTGATGGGGTCAGAGAGGTGGGCAGAGCCAGATGATGACTGACCTTGTAGACAATGATCAGAAATTCAAGTATTACTTAGAGATAGATGGGAACCACTAGAAGGTTTGGAACAGAGGAGTGGCTTGCTCTGACTCAGGGTTTGAAGGGATCAATCTGACCACTCTGTGAAAATGACCTGTATGTTGGGCAAAGGACTTACAGGCAGGGAAACCGGTTAAAAGACTATGGCCGTCGTCCGAGTGAGATATGATGGTAGCTCAGACCAGGGTAGAGGGGGAGGAGGTGGTAGGCAGCGGTAGGACCCCAGGTACATCCAAAGATAGAACCAATAGGATTCTCTGAGGGTTTGGAAGCAGGTGTGAGAAAAAGGATGAGTCAAGAATGATTCCTGGTGAAGTTTCTGCCTGGACCAAAAGCAAGGACAGACTTGCTGCTTACTGAGATAACGAAGACTGGGAAGGAGTTGATTTCAGAGGGAAATGAAGAGTTCAGTTTTGGACATGTTAAGTTTGAGATGCCTTCTTAACATCCAAGTGGAAATCACTCTTTGTTACCTCAATATGACTATGGTGGACTTAATATCCAGGATCAGGGCTGGCAATCCAAATGCTTTCCAGGGTCAAGCAGGAAACGTAAGTATTGAAGCACGATAAAGAAAGGTAGGGACTGTGGCTGATCAGAGGGTACATACCACATCTAAAGGGGAAGACACTCAGCCACTCCTAAGCGCGGTCTAGTGTAGTCATTTGGAATCTGGGCTCCAGTGTTTGTTCCTACCTCTTCCAATTTCTTTCTTTCTTTTTTTTTTTTTTTTTTAGGATTTTATTTATTTATTCACAACAGACACAGAGAGAGGCAGAGACATAGGCAGAGGGAGAAGCAGGCTCCCTGCAGGGAGCCCGATGTGGGACTCGATCCCAAACTCTGGGATCACACTCTGAGCCAAAGGGAGATGCTCAACTGCTGAGCCACGCAGACGCTCCTCTCTTCCAATTTAACAGAAAGAAGAATCTGGATATTTAACAACCAAATCTTAGGAGAATAAAAAAAGTTCCACAATCTACTAGATTCTATAAATGCTCAGTTAAAGTTCTAACTACAGGATTTACCAGTGTCCTTAATTTATTAATGTATATCGCAAAAAGAGATTGTGTTTAGCATTTCTCTTGACAATAATAGTCCCTTTTCATGCAAAACCTCAAGGGGAAAGCATTCTTGGGCACATACATTGGGAAATTCTGCTTTTAAAAAAATTAAGAGTATATGTTTCTTGCAGATTATGAATCATAGTTGATTTCTCTCTGTTTCTGGGTCTCTTTCTCACACACACTACACACACTCACACACACATACACACACAAAGTTAATTTTGTTAAATGTTCTAACACTGAATATCAGTCTGAAATGAAATGTAAATGGAGCAATTACTGAAGTCTTCCAACCTGTTAAATCCTAAGTGGATTGACCCTCTTATGTTGATGAAGAAACACTCAGTGAAATCACAAAGGACACTGAATCCCTTCATTTCCTAACTCCTCTCCCTCCCTCACCTGTTGTGCTACATAATTTTGCCACAGGAAGGACAGCCAATTACTACTATGCACTTGGCAGATGGTCTTTGTTTTACTCAATCTATGAGGAAGGAAGAAGAGAGAGGACACATAAATCTGGAATGGCAAGTTTGTAATAAGAAGACAAGACTAACACCATTGAAGGTCTTTAAAAATATCCTCTGGGCTATATTAAAATATTTGAGGTGTAAGGCTTGTCCCTGAAGAATTAGAGCGTGTTGCCTGTTTAGAAGAGCTTAGAAAACAGTTGAGGAGATTGGTTCATTAAAAAAATAATAAATATAAAAATGTCAAATGTTGTCCAAAAGTTCTGTAAAAGTTCAGAGAAGGGGAGAGGACTTCATGGGGTTGAGTGGTCAGGGAAAGGTCACATGAGCCAGTCCCTGAAGGGGGGATATCAGGTCAAGCAAGTGTGGTGGGAATTCTGTGTAGGAAAGACAAAGGCAGAGACGAGGATAAGGCAGTTTTAGGAATGATGTACAGACAAGACTGTACAGGGTGGGAGGGACACGGGACCCTGAGGCTGGATCAGGTCACAGAGGTCATCAGATACCAAGTAAGGAAATCTGGCCTTAATTGTGTTGGTAAACAAGAAAGAGTCTTTGAAGGGTTGTGAGAATGGATCTGCCATATTAAGGAAATTCGATCTCACAAGGCCATCAGGGACACAGTGAGGCCAGAGGACTGTGCAGGATGTTGAAGTGACGAGAGTCTAGGCTAGTGAGTGGACAGCGGAAATAGAAAGAAGTGGTCCCATTATAAAGGGGGAAATAATCAGTAAAATTTGTCAACCTACTGAATGTGGAAGAGTCAAAGGAGAAAGGAATGGCTTTGACCCTGGAGTCTGTGAGAGAATGATTATCCTGAGAGTGAACAGGCTTATGTGTATTGATTTAAGACGTCATGGTACATCTAAGTAGAAATGCCCAATCGATTGATTAGTGATCTAAAACTAGAACCTGGGAAGGACAGGCAAACACTGTGCATTCAGGCATCACTGAATTCTCAGCTACAGGTCGATCATTTACTCATATGGTCCATCTATGAGATATAGGATGGACTCCGTTTGCATGGGTGTCATAT
Source organism: Canis lupus baileyi (assembly GCF_048164855.1). Taxonomy (NCBI): domain Eukaryota; kingdom Metazoa; phylum Chordata; class Mammalia; order Carnivora; family Canidae; genus Canis; species Canis lupus. The sequence goes on from NC_132871.1 coordinate 8,907,938, forward strand.
CGGAAGAATGGTAACATTCATTGAAGACTCATTTATCACTTTCTCCACACCCCTTCCCTAGGAAAATAATCACACACCACAATAGGTGTATATGAAAACCACCGCATCATATTAGATCACAGGATCCTCACAATCTCTGATTTCCCCCAAATCACTTAGGAAGTGACTGAGACAGGAAGGGAAAAACAGAACTCTAATTGTTCTTTATTCTCTCCCCTGAGAGAGATGAACAGACACAAAACAGGAGACACAAACCAGAGGAGAAAGGATTTGGGAGAGTCTGGACCCAGTGACACACACAACATTTAAAGTGAACTCTCCTTAAAGAATAACAACCATTTGAGCATTGTCTCAATTTACAGGAGTAACAGATATCTTACTACTTGATTCTCCTTGTAAAACTTTTCATTCATGAGCCAGCCAGGAGTCACACAGTCTACCTTCAGACCCCCTCTGTGGACCAGGGTCTCAGTTCCTCCCTGTCGTTTTGCACAGGAGCCTTGGAGCTCAGGTGCAATGGGCAGCTCAACAACGCACGGCAGATGTTTGCACAGCCATCATCCATCTTTTCCATTTGCCACAACTCTCCAGGGTGACCTGGGTCAATCTCGTCCTTCTGTCAGCAGCTGGGAAGGCCAGGCTGCTTAAAATGTCTCTCCATTGAAACGCCCAGGGCAAAGGAAAAATGGAAAAGCCGTAACAAGAAAGGACAGAGAGGCAGGTGAAGGAGAAACAGAAACTGCACACTTAGAAAGCATCAAGGCATACAGTTGTTGTTACTTCGTACAAATGAGGTTATTCTGTTCACTGTACTTTTACTTTCTTTTACTCTATGAACGCAAGGCAATAAACATAATTGTGTGTGATCACAGAGTGAGTTAAGGGCAAAACCGCTTCTGATGAAAGGAATGTGGACGTCTGGTTTGAACTCTACAACAAAGGACACCAGTGTCCAAAATCCCCGTAGCAGAAATACCTGCCTTAGCATCTGTGACAGATATACAGATAAGGATCCTCTGATTCTCACAGATAACCCTGGGGTCTCCTGCTAGAAAACGGGAGGAGTCCAGGGTGGGTCTGGGACTGAGGGTTCCCTAAGAAAACACCTCCAGCAGTGCATTCCCACCATCTAGAAGAATGAATTCACATCTGGACTGGCTGTCTCAAGACCCAAATCTAGGGCAGCCCAGGTGGCTCAGTGGTTTAGTGCCACCTTCAGCCCAGGTTGTGATCCTGGAGACGCAGGATCCAGTCCCGCGTCGGGCTCCCTGCATGGAGCCTGCTTCTCCCTCTGCCTGTGTCTCTGCCTCTCTCTCTCATGCTCTGTGTCTCTCATGAATAAATAAATAAAATCATAAAAAAAAAAGATTAGAAAAAAAAAAAAGACCCAAGTCTATGCTGTCGAGCACAGGGTAACTGATGTTCACACTTCCGGAAACTAGGCCATACACCTTGAACACATAAAATAGGGAGGTAAAACACTGCAGGAATAACTGACTAAAGGGAATGTTCCTCAAAAGGAAAATGTTCTAAAGTAGTTAACCTGTTTATTGTGAATTCCCAGTTACGCAATAAAAATTCTATCACAAGATAATGTCATAACGGCAGATAGCAATACTCAGGCACGTACTGGACAAAACAACTGCCTGTTTTGACAATGAAGAAAATTCATGTGACTAATTTCCCCCCTACAACCTTGGCAGGTAGGACAGCCACTCAAGTAGTAATGAAGTCACTCTGTAAACAAAAATCATGGACAGAATGGGCTCAATGGGATGATGACACAGTAATTTATTTTCTCTATTGACTCTAAGCATTATCAGAGCTCTCACTGCCCTTAAGTCCCTGATACTACAATTTTATTTGTATCCTAATTCCTGAATCTGTTACCAGATTCTGTGAAATGCCAAAGAGAAGTTAGTGCTGGGCAGGCCAGTGAGAGACTTGTAGGAAGAAGATTTTTTGCAGGTTCATATCCCCTTTCTCCTCCACAAATAGAGAGAGGAGAGTGTTCCAGTTCCTGAAGCTGCTCCCCGCTCCTTCAGGTGCCCAGTGAAGAGGAAAGCAAGGCTTCCTCTAGCCACCCCACCTTTCCGGTGGTCTACACCCTGAAACAGGATCCTAAATAGAAAAACAAGATGGGGATCTTTGTGGCATCAAGGGGTAGATCTACAGATAACAGTGAGTTTTCCTGTGGAATAAAAATCTTCACAACAAGATTTCAGAATTAATTAGCAAGCCCATCGTATCCTAAGGGTACCATATTTCCATAAAATAATAAAATGCACTCTGTATTATTCTCTTACCTGCCGACTCTCCCTATGGGAGGATGTTGAAGAAGAGGCACTTCTATGGGTTGGAGTGGATGTTTTATGAGCAGGGGATATGCCCTTCTCGTCTGAACTCATCGCTGCAGTTAAGGGTCTAGTTGTATGCACTTAAGACCATCCCAATCGTGTCTCAAATTTGCAGACAAAGGAGATGATTTTTCAGCTTTAGTTCCATTTCAGGAATCAGGCTTGACCAGAAAAGAGAAGGCAAATATTGAAGGTGTCCAAAATACCTAAAAGTGAAACAAGAAGAAAAACAAAACACCTCATGTAATTAAAATACAAATAAAAAAATCATTATTTTTAGGGGGGAAAAAGAAACCTAAAATGTTAGGGAGAGGAAGAACACTGACACATTAGGAAATATTATTTCTTCCTCTAGATTTTAAGGTGGAGGCTAAAAGTGCTAATATGAAAAAAAAGGTCAAAAGGAAAATGGAAAGAAACCATACGCTAAAGTCATATTCCTCCCTCACATTCTCTTTGTTTTAAAGCAGCACATCAGTTTCCTCCCCTGGAAGTTAAATGCCCTGCTCAATGGCTTAAAATAAGGGCTCAGCCCACACCTGTCTTCAGTTGAGTTCAGTTGGGTCCTGAATGTGATGGTTAAATCCAACAGAAAACAGACACAAAAGGCAAAAAGGTTCATGCATTTTGTATATTGTGTGATGCAGCATTTAGGAAGGATCAAGAATACGCATACCCACCGTTATTTGCACCTCAAGACCACAACATACTTACATATGATTCTCAATTCAATGACCAATGGGCTCTCAAGAACCTACAGATGGACAAACATGTTGTGAAACTGGAGTCGCTTCATTTAGCTACAGCCAAGAGTCACTTCATTTTTCACTTGGATTCACATAAGGAAAGCTTGCTAGGACCAAAAACTTGTGCCTGAGGGAAGCATTGTTCAATTGGTAACACTGGTTGCTTAGAAACATTATTTTTTAAAGGTAAGCATGATAGTAGGAGAAGCTTACCCAACCATCTGTGACCCAAAAGACTGACCACTAAAGCAAAGTTTCCCTCTTCCAAGAAGACAGAAGACAGATTTCTACCCCCATCTTAATGATACTTCTTGAAGGAAGCACAGAACACTGTAAGTACAGGTAAGTACCACAGCACAGGTGGGAAGAAAAAAACTCCTGGACATGATCAGAAAGCGAACTTAAGGTGAAAGAAAGGGGAGACCTGAACTTCAGTCCAAAGGAAGAGACAGTTAATAAAATAAAAAATAAAAAAAGAATAAAGATGTAGGAGGATATATGGCGAGAGGAATGCACTGGATCTGGAGGTTAGAGGTATCCTGATCAAGAGGGTTGGAGCTGAGGTCTGAAGGATGAGCAGGAGTTAACCAGGTGCCTGGGTGTCCGGCCTGGCACGACCAAGGAATTAGTACTGGAAATCATGATGAGAGCCGCATGATGGGCCAGAGAGAAGCAGACGCCAAGTCCCCGCAGGGCCTTGTCAGCCATGTTCACCATTTCGATTTTTTATCGTAAGCCTAAGAAGCCATAAAGGAGTGTGGTATAACCACATTTGTGTGTTTTAAAGCATACTTTGACAGCAGTGAGAGGAGAACCAGATTGGAGAAATAAAGAAGGTGAGGGAGGCCCAATAAGGAAGCAAGAGAGGATGACTTAGAGAGGTGGTAGGAAATTTGGCATCCAGTCCTGGCAGTTGTAACAGGATACAGAGGAGTGGGGGGGGGGGGGGGGGGGGAGGAGAAGGCCGGGTTGAGGAAGCTTCCTGGGTTTCTGGTATTCGGAGCAAGGGCTGGCCAAAGGAAATTCAGGATTGACAGGAAGTCCCATATGGTATTGACCCGCTGAGTTTCAGGTATAACCGAGGTGTTCAAACGGCGATGAACACTTGGAAAAGTAGTTCCAGAGCTCAGAGAAATTTAGGCTGTAGACAAATGTTTAGTAGATTGTTACTAATACAAATGTATCACATGATTTATGTACAGATCACGTAAACTCTGCAAGTGTATGAAGTTTTTTTTTTTTTAATCTTTTTTTAAATTTATTTATGATAGTCACATAGAGGAGAGAGAGAGAGAGAGAGAGAGAGAGAGAGAGAGGCAAAGACACAGGCAGAGGGAGAAGCAGGCTCCATGCACCGGGAGCCTGACGTGGGATTTGATCCCGGATCTCCAGGATCGCGCCCTGGGCCAAAGGCAGGCGCCAAACCGCTGCGCCACCCAGGGATCCCCGTGTATGAAGTTTTATACAGGCCTAGAAATAGTCCTATTTTCTAAATCTGCAACATTATGTTAACGGATTGTGTGACCCTGAGTGTGTTAATCAGGATTTTAATCGTCACCTGGCTATAGAGAATATTCAAAAGAACAATCCCAATAATTAAAAGGCAAGTTATTATAAATTAAGAAAACTGGGCTCTTTAGTGAATAAAATCTGTGTAATCCCTTTCTTAAGATTTCAGCTTGTCACCACCACTTATCCCCCAAACTGGAAAGTCTTCTCTTGAAACAAAATTGATCTTTGGGTTAATAGAGATGTCAAGAGCTGCAGCGCTCCTTCATGGGCTAAGAAATCAGGATCCATTTAGTATTGCCAAAAGGCAGTAATAAAGCAATATTTGATAGAGGATCATCTAATTCTTTTATTATATTAAAGTAGCCTAATAAGTGTGAATAAAATTTCCCAAGCCAAGCTCTGGTGCCAACAAAGAGAAAGCAAGAACACTGCTCAGTCCTTGATTTGAAGTACTTTCTGGTCCAAGACATTTTATAAAATGCTGACACACGAGCTAAAAGCGTGGAAGTTCTGTGATGCATTCAAGTGCCCCAAAGGGATGAGGTTGAAACAACCAAACTATTAGACTGTTATCCATTTGGAAGTAAACTCAATCCAAGCTACATCAAGAAACATTTCCCCTTCTGAACTTTTTTTTCTTAACTGCACCCAACTCCTAACTGCACTTACCCCATTAACACCAATGCTGACACCCACCAATTCTGGGTTTTGTTTTAAGTTTAAATGACATTTTCAGGGTAAACTACCTATGATGAAAGTGCAACATTTTGGTTGAATGACAATTATGAATATCTTGAATAATACCAAGAGTGAAGAAAAGGCAATTAAGAATATTCAATTCATTCCAAGAATCATTTTTGATATAATTGTTATTTCTATTAATTTCTGATTTTTTTTAACAAAGAGGATTTCAAGTACCTAAAGTTGAAAGAGATGACCTTTAAAGATCATTCCAATCTGATTATCAGTCAAGTATTTGACCACCTGTTCTATTTCAATGTGCATTAAAAAAGTAACTCCAAATTCTGTTAGTAGGTTATACCTATTTACTCTTTACTCCTACAGTGTAAGAATTAGTGTGACATTAGAAAAAATTATTTCATCTCTATCAAAGCACATTTTCATAAATTGCCTAAATAAAATCCTAAAGCCAAGGAAAACCCATAGATTTTGTTTTATATATTTATTTTTCAAAGACCATAGATTTTTATATTATTTAGACATAATTTTTATACTATTTAGACATAATTCCTATACTCAATGAGAAAAATTATTGTTGTTGAAAATAACAGCGATATAAGAGCTGAACATCTAATTTTCCTGTCTCCCTCCTTGTTCATATCAGTGGGATCACTACAATTGTTTTTAAGTGCTATAACATCTGCATTTACACTGAGTGACATAAAATTCAGATTTATGACCCAGAGAGCTAAGTAAAGCAAGAGGCGGCAGGGAAGAGTTCTAGAAGCTGCTGTTCACAGGCACCATAAATTGCACGTGTTCAGATAAACATCTGAAACTCGACTATGTAGGCTGGGCTAAGTTGTGACATAGAAACACACAACTCCCAAATCTTAAGGCTTACGAGAAAGGTTTATTGACATGTCCTTTAGAGGTCAGCTGCACCCCTACCCTGCATCCTCTTCACTCCAGGCTTTAAGAGCAACTCCCAAGTGACAAGGGAAAACAGCCACGACAAAACAGGAGAAAGTTCTTAAAGTGCTTGCTTATAGGTGGCACAAGTCCCTTTTGCTCACATCTTATTGTCCAAAGTAGGTCAGATGGCCAAATTAAGGAGGATGATGCGTGAAAATATAGTGCAGCCAATATAAGGCAACGAATACTTAGGGGCAATAATCTACTATATTCACCACAGGGAAAAATTAATAGCTCAGATGAAAACATTTAAATGGACTCTAGTTTCATCACCTAGAAATAATCCTAGTTAACATTTGATTCTACTTTAACCAACGTAGGAAAAGAATATTCACTCTATCTGCAATATGCTTTCTTCAGACAACAATATATTGATAATAGCTTTCTTTGTGAACAAAGGAACTTCAGTATCATGGCTCTGAATCACCACGGCCATCACACAGATATACCATGATACATTTAGCCGTGCTTCTACTGGGACATTTAGGTTGTATTCCATATATTTTGAAACAATGAGATTTATCACAGAAGAGATCCTAATCATTCTGTTAGCTTTTGATCATAAAAATGACTCTCTTTGTTCACTACTTTTTTTGCTTTATTTGGTATCATCCGCTCTCTGTTTGCAAGTGATTAATGAAATTTGTCCATCCTTTTACATTTAAACTTTCTGTATCATCTTGTATTATATATTCATCTACTAGTGATCATGGTTTGCTTTTTTTTTTAAATCTAGTATTAGTGACATTTTTCTCCTTCCCATTTAATGTTGTAACTAATAGTTGGGCTTATCCCTGCCATATCATGTTACACTTTCTATTTTATGGTTCTTCTCTGTTTCCTTCAATGCTTGATGGCTTTTCCTTTATAATCTCCTTTTCCTTAAAAAACTGATTTTAGCATTTTTAAAAATATTTTATTTATTTATTACAGAGAAAGAGAGAGAGAGAGTGCACAAGCAGGGGGAGCGACAGGGAGAGGGAGAAGCAGGTTCTCCGCAGCGCAGGGAGCTCAATGGGGGCTGGATACCCAGGACCCTGGGATCATGACCTGAGCTGAAGGCAGATGCTTAACTGACTGAGTCACCCAGGTGCCCCTGATTTTAACATGGTTTTAACTGAGTTTTACATTTGACCTTAAAAGATAAAATTCCCCTTGTAATGTTCTATTTCCCTTCAAGTTGCTCTAAATCTTGTTGGAACCTACAGTCTGTAAGTGACACAGTAAGAGTAAAATGGTATCCTTCTAGTCTCCCTTGCAATACAAGACCTCCCCCACACTACCCCAAATCAAATTTTTCTCTTCCCAGTCCTTTTCCCAATCTTGGTGATTTAATCTGGAGTTTTAGAGAATCACACTTCATACTCTAACACAATAGAGAGGAAATGATACTACTTTTTTTGGTTGAGGCCAACTGGGTCTCCAAGTATGAGGATAGATTGTAAGAATTAGGTAACTTTTCCACCCTTTCTCAGTCTCCTTTTCTGCAACAGTAGCTGAGGTTTGTTTTATTTATTATTTTTTAAAATTATTTATTCATTAGAGACACATAGAGAGAGGCAGACACATAGGTAGAGGGAGAAGCAGGCTCTATGCAGGGAGCCCGATATGAGACTCGATCCTGGAACTCTGGGATCACATCCGGAGCTGAAGGCAGATGCTCAACCGCTGAGCCACCTAGGAGTCCCTGAGGTTTGTTTTAATTGAGACTTGACTCAATCAAGATTTTCCTCAAATTGAGAGATAGCCATCATAAAATTAGGATCTAGTTCTTCATAGTTTTGACATTAGATTCTGTTTTAAGTTAGTGTTTGGGTTCTTGATAGTTTGTCTTTTTCAATATTTGCATGACTACCTACGGAGAATGATGAGGAGCCACATTAGAGGATCGCAGGCACAAGTCACAAGGGAGGGCATTCCTGTCATCAACTGATCTTACCAATGCAAATGTCATTGTACGGCTGAGTGGAATAAATTAGTTTTCTATCAAGATCATCACAGGAGCAATAAATGCCTATTGTCATTATATATTACAGTCATTACAATGTCATTATATATTCAAGTGGTTTTTTTTTTTCCATAAAGAGAAAGGGTAGGGAATCTTTTTATTTCTAAGGTCATTAACCCACAAAAAGAAAAAGAAAATCAAGGACTGCTTTCATGAAGTTAAGCCAATGTCTTCTCAAAAAGGTGGCAACGTAAGATTTTATAAACATTTTCCCAGAAAATAACTAAACAGCAGAGGCTAAAAGGACTTTAAAAAAAATCATTAGTACTTTCACTAAAGAATAGTGGCCACAACATGCCATAAAATGGAAGGGATCGGGCAGCCCGGGTGGCTCAGCGGTTTAGCACAGCCTTCGGCCCAGGGCCTGACCCTGGAGTCCTGGGATTGAGTCTCAAGAGTCCCACGTGGGGCTCCCTGCAGGGAGCCTGCGTCTCCCTCTGCCTGTGTCTCTGCCTCTCTCTCTCTCTGTGTCTCTCATGAATAAATAAATAAAATCTTTAAAAATAAATAAATAAAATAAAATAAAATGGAAAGAATCACTTTATTCACAAACAAACCAGTAGGTATGAAACCAATATAGAACTCCCATCTTAAAATGGCACTATAAGAAGAAAGTCTGGCAAACTCCACCAGTTTCCTCTAGATTAGAATGGCAAGGAGCAAGAAGCACAGGGAAAAGCCTCATCACAGATTAATAGCTTTCTGAGGCCACAGAGGCACAGCAATACTGGCACACAAGTACATAGCTCTGCCTTATCTTTTCCTGCTTTCCTTAGTCTTGGCTTCCAAAGAACATCTTGGACACGTCCCAAAGCACACCAAAATACAGCTTTCCTACTACAAGAGGATCAAAGAGACAAAGGACTGATGTGATGAAGACTGGCCACTCTCCACTCTCCTAAGATCCTTTACCAAGGACGACTAAGACAGACCTATGTTCCACATCACTTAGTCCCCCAAGTGTGAATTTTCAGAGGATCAAAATGCTACTCAAGTAAACATGAAGGGAGCCAAGGATAACTGGCACAAATACTCTTTTGACAAGGAGCAGATTTCATATAGAGAAAAGCTAAAAAAAAAAAAAAAAGTATGTGCGTATAAACCATGATGAAAAATTATTCCCCCAATAGGAGAGCAAATTATTATGTGTGAGAGATAATTAGAGGGCAGATATGGAATGTTAATCCTAGCAAAAGGGATGGTAGCTTTAGAGTACCACTGCTTCATACTTTCACAAATTAAAAAAAAAGTGTTTTTGAATAAGAAATAAGACAAGTTGAGATACAATGGGAGCTGGCAAAATTAAGAAATTAAGGAAACAAACGATGACATCATAATTTCAAAGTAATTAAAATGACATTAATGAAGCACCAAATGATTCTGCAGAAAAATTCAAATCAATAGGTAGGTTAAAAAGACCAAGTTGAAGAAATCATCTTGCAAATGGAAGGACAGGAAAAGTCAACAAATAATGGAACCTGAACCTACAGATATGAATGATGCTAAAGACAATAATCAAAAAAGAAAAGAAATAATATTCAAAACTATTCCTGAACATAAGGAAGCCTTCAGCTTGGAAAATAAAATCTTCAACAGATAAAAATAAATATTTTTATCTGGAAAAATAAACTTCATCAGGCAAAATTAGTAAAAAGCAAACCAAAATAAGATAGATCCTAATGATATTGCTGAATTTAGATCATTCTCTGAATCAATTCAGGAAGTTAAATATTAATGAAAAAGTGGAAGCAAAGGGGTTAATCCTAGAAAAAGTTTGAAAATATACTCTTAGTATGCTTCAGAGTGAAGAAAAAAGTAAAACTGGTATTGTAGAATATTTGAAAGGAGCAGAAATCAAAAGTACTCAGTCTTGTCCCTCCCCCTCCCTCTCCTCTCTTTCTCTCTCTGAGTGATGGAGTGAATTCTCTGGTTAACTCAAGGGTGAAAGACTAAAGATAACAGCAAGCAAAGCATACACAAAATAAGGTAACAAAACTATTTAGAAATGCAGAACATAGCTAAAGATATAAGGAAAGGAAAACTCTTGGTCTTACTCATTTCCATTACTAAACACAAAAGAATAAAAACAAATGCATTAAGTTTATAATTCATGAAATTAGAAAAGCCAACTACAGAACCATACAAATAAATAAATGTCTTGGATTTATCAACTCATCTATCTATCTATCTTTCTTTCTTTTCTTTCTTTCTTTCTTTCTTTCTTTCTTTCTTTCTTTCTTTCTTTTCTTTCTACTTTTTTTAAAAAAGATTTTATTTATTTATTCATAGAGACACAGAAAGAGAGAGAGAGAGAGAGAGAGAGGGACACAGGCAGAGGGAGAAGCAGGCTCCATGCAGGGAGCCCGATGTGGGACTCGATCCCAGGTCTCCAGGATCATGCCCCGGGCTGCAGGCGGCACCAAACCGCTGCGCCACTGGGGCTGCCCTATTTATACTTTCATTTCTAAATGTGGAGAAAAACAGGAATCACAAATACAGAGAGGTCATAAAAACATATAACCAGGCATAGAAGACACTAACTTATTAGATAACTGTTGCAATGTATAATAAATAGCTAAAACTGGTAAGAGTTCAAAGGCTAAATATTCTATAATCATCCTGATTTTAAAAGTACGCCATTTAATGTCCATTCCCAAATATTTAAGAACTCCAAACAAATACTGGAATATGTCTTTCTACGTGCTGTTCTGTACATACAAACACATAACCATACATGCACAGGCACATAAGTCAATCTACATCAGGCTTAATGGTGAAACATCAGTACCATTTCCATCAATGTCAGCAACAAAATCAGTACCATTTCCATCAATGTCAGCAACAAAATAATCATACTGGTTATTACCTTATTAACACTGTGCTCTGAGAGTGCTAAACAATGAATAATATAATTATTCATCTGAAATGCACATGAGAATCAAATGAAAATCAACCAGAAGGGAGGAAAAAAGAAAACTTTCCTTAATATAGCTGGTTACCAAATCTACCTACCTGCCTACATCTATCTATCTATCTATCTATCTATCTATCTATCTATCTATCTATATATCTATCTATCCTTTTTTTAAAGTGAAAACATTCAATCTGAAAAGGGTCCATATTATATAATTTCAACTATATGATACTTTGGAAAAGGCAAAAGTATGGAGACAGAAAAAAGATCAGTGATTGCCAGAGTTGGGAGTCGGAGGAGGGATAAAGAGATGCAGCACGAAGGATTTTTAGGATGGTGAAACTATTCTGTATGATACTGTAATGGTGGATGCAAGCCATACATTTGTCCAAACCACAGAATGTACAACACTGAGAGTAAACCCTAACCTAAACTATGGACTCTGGGTGATAATGACCTGTCAAAACAGGTTCATCATTGATTGTAACAAAGATACCACTCTGGTGTGGGATATTTACAGTGGAGGAGGCAGGGGTGGGAGGAGGGAAGAGATATGTGGAAATTCTGTACTTTCTGCTCAATTTTGCTGTGAACCTAAAATTGCTCTTCACGTAAAGTCTTAAATACATGTGGGGTGCCTGGTTGGCACAGCTGGTTGGGCACTAGACTCTTGATTTCAGCTCAGGTTCTGATCTTAGGGTTGTGGAATAGAGCCCTTTGCTGGGCTCTGTACTCAGTGTGGAGTCTGCTTGGGACTCTCTCTCCCTCTCCCTCTGCCCCTTCCTTCTGTGTTCTCTCTCTAAAATAAATAAATATAAATCTCTTCAGTCAATCAATCAATAAATCATGGGTGTGTGTGTACATCATCTAAAGTGATGGTTAGATAAAAACAATTCAAGATCCTTACATTTGGTGACATAAATTATAGCACAAATATCAGCAATTTAGGAGGTGAAATCTGAGAGGGCTCTTTTTCGAATTTTAAATATTTGTTCTTTTTTATACTGGGTATATATTAATTCAAAAAACAGACACAATAAAGCTATTTTTATTTTGAAAAATATTTGTTTCTTTTCAGGTAAAGAATATAATTCAACATTTAAAAGTTGCTTTTAAAGACTTATAAACTATGGATAAATAGCAATAAGACATGCTAAAATGTTCTATTTTTTGTCTATTTCAAGTAGAGAATCAAAGAAGATGGTTGTAAGGGGAAAAAGGAAGGCAGACATGCACACTCGTGTCTCTCTCACACACACTGAACTGAATACAGACACCAGACAAATCCATGCAAGAGAAATTTGAAACACCGTACACACCAGGTAAACAGTATAGGAGATTGGGCTGAGCAAGGAATAACCCTGGAAAACACTTTCTCAAGGTTGTTGTATGAAATAAATCTTTGGTATTAGCTTATATTCTGATTAATTCTTTCTTGATACTAAAGGAAGACCTCAAATGACACATACTGCTTGAGAGTGCTAGTTATTTGGATCTGTAAAACTATGTTTGATGCAAAAGTACAGATGTCGTTACATCTGAGTATCTTCTTTCCCCTACTTAAACTAACCTACTTAAACTAATAGGCTTCTTTTTATCTGTTCTGAAAATTATAAATTCTAAAGATTATAACTTGAGAATTCTAACCTTCGAGACACTCTGATACAAGTTCTTCCCAACCTTCTGGAACCTTAATGCTTACAAATATGTTATTTACTGGAAATTTACCTTATACAGACTATCCAAATGCACTGCGGTCATTACAATGACTAGAACCAGTATGTTGTATACACTTGACAAAGCATTCTCAAGGAGGAATCTACCAGGCAAGAAAAAGGAAAAGCCCTCTTCATCTGTCTAACTGATCCTTGGGCATGTCCAAGGTCAAAGAAAATAACATGGTGGGAGAAGGCTCTATAAAACCTGCCTCCATGGACCATGAGGTAGGGAAAGGCAGGGATCTGCCCCAGTGCTGGATCAGTGAAGGGCCTCAGTTATGGGGGTAGAGAGGCCAGTGAGAGCCTTGATCTTCTGGCAAGATGTACTGCCCTGTCCTGAGGCTTTCCTATTGAGAGTTACTGTGTCCAGACTCAAAGACCTAAGGTCCATTAAAGAGAGGGAGGCTTTTCCATTCCCTTTTGCAACCTAGGAAAAGCACGAGAAAATGCCAGCACAAGGTTCTAATAGTCTTATGAAGGGGAAACCAGCTCTGCATGGATCTCTCTTATAAATAATACAGAGTAGGAGTACAGCATCCCAGAGAGCCATGAGATTACTGGCAAAGACATATCCCCTTTTACACACACCACCAGCAAAGGAAGGAGTACATAATTCAAAATAAACTGCCCCCATACATAAATCTAAACAAATTCTCAAGAAAAGAGCTAGAACCAATGTTACATTGGTTTGTAAACCAATCTAAACTTCCTTTAATGATCTGAATGGTTCTACTTATTTATTGGTAGCTTTTCATATTGAAGTTTCCCCTGAAAGTCAGCTGAACTCAGCCATTTTCGAGTATCACACTAATCTGTTATATTATAATGTGGCAATGACCTTATTTGAAAACTGTAATTTGAGTTGACTTGGTTTTTGTTTTTTTTGTTGTTTTTGTTTTTTACACTGAGCTGATGTATTTTCTAATTGGGACATATGCCCTAGATTTAATAATTATACATTCTTTCTAATCTAGTTTCAATCTTGTAATTGGTATGAAATTTATATTCCAGGAATATGGCCCACCTCTTTCCTCTTATTTTAGGTTTTATTGGGTTTTGGTCATTATGCGCTGGACTATTCTCAGAACTGAGTCTTCAAAACAATGTTATCATAAAGAGATTAAGGAATATGTCCTTATCCTGAACAACCAAGCTACCTCATACTATTCCCTTGAGTAATCCTTCTCTGGACATCTGCTAATTTCATAATTAATAAAACATAAATGGCCTTTCAAAACATTATCAATGAGTAAAAAAATAACACATCAAACATATTATTTTGAGGTCAGAATCCTAAAAAGAGATCATCACCTCCTTCCTGGCTTTCTCTATAATGTCAGGGGGGAAAAAATACCAATAAAAGCATCAGTCTCTTACCACTGATAATAATAGTGGTAACATATGGTAATATAGTGGTAATAGTGGTAATATAATGTCAGACCAGATGTCACATTTCTTATCCAGGAACTCGTCTGTTACAGTGTACAGATGACGAAGGTAGGGTTTAGGAAGTATATTAAATAGGATCCTCAGTTTGGTTTCCAAAGCTAGTTGACCTCAAAGACCATGAAACAACTTCTTACTTGCTATCTACCCTTAATGTACTAGTAAATCAATGAATAAACTAAATGTCAAGTCTAGTTTTTTTTTTTTTTGTACAGAATGATACATTACTGATGGTATACAATTACACATTTATAGAGCTTCTTAACCTGGGGTTCATGAATGGGTTTAATTAGCACATCTTTTAAAACCCAGGAATGATGTGACAAGTGTTGGGTATACACACATCTTATTATCCTGGGGAGATATTCACCAGCTTTCATCAGATTATCAAAAGGCTAAGAAAGTATATCTTCGGGAGTTCATATTACTAAAAGGATTGTTACCAGTACAGGTTAAAAAACAATCCACGGGCACAAAAGCTGTACAGCATATTTAACATAATGAGATCACAGGTCTCATTCTGATTTTGATGGAAGCATGTGCCACAGACACTTTTGACAAGGCCATTTTAATACCATCACTTTGATCATTTTACCAGTGTTAATTTTCTAAGGTTTGTCAGCCACTTAACCATTCATCATTTGGTTTCTGACTCTTGTTTTGAAAGGAAGCTTGGTAATGTCATAATTCATATTTTAACAAGAAAAACAATATTGGGAACTATGGTTCCCATGACTGCTAATAGGTACTGATTGTCAGCAGAGTGCAGACCTTTTGGCAACAACAGGAAACATCAAAGATTTAGCCTCTGCTTGGTGATCTTAGATAATAACTCATTAATCCATGATGAGTGAGTATAAACTGTTACTGAGGCACCAAGTGTCTTGAGTAGCAGCAAATGTCCTGTTCTCTAGAGGAATTTCCTGTCAAAATAAGCATTTCTGTACTGAGCTGAGATATGCTGAAGAGTTGGCTAAAACAGATAAAATGGCTTAGGTTAAAAATGTTCCTGCATTTAACTCTGATGCATTGCTACTGGGAATGTAAAATGGTATAACTGCTATTTGAAAATGGAACGGTGGGGGTGCCTGGGTGGTTCAGGTGGTGAAGTGTCTGCCATCAATTCAGGTCATGATCCCAGGGTCCTGGGGGTGAGCTCCATGTCGGGCTCCCTGCTCAGAGGAGAGCCTGCTTCTCCCTCTCCCACTACCTCTGCTGCTCCTGCTCTCTCACTCACACTCACTCTCTCTCAAATAAATAATAAGTCAAATAATTAATTAATTAAATATAAAATTTTATCAAGAAAAAGAAAATGGTGTGGTGGTTCTTCAATAAATTAAAGATAAAATTAAAATATGATTCAGCAATACCAACTGTGGGTATATATCCAAAAGAACTGAAAGCAGGGACCTGAGCAGATATTTGTATACTCATGCTCATACTCATGGCAGCAGCATTATTCAAAATAGCCAAAAGATGGAAGCAACTCAAGTGTCCATCAGCAGGTGAATGAATAAACAAAATGTGGTACATTCGTACAATGGAATATCATTCGTCAGAGACACAGGCAGAGGGAGAAGCAGGCCCACTGTGGGGAGCCCGATGTGGGACTCGATCCTGGGACCCTGGGATCATGACCTGAGCTGAAGGCAGACGCTCATCCACTGAGCCACTCAGGTGTTCCGGAGCTAGTGTTTAGTAAGAACCGAATTTCAGTTCGGAAGATGAAGAAGTTCTCAAGAAGGTGGTTGTCTGGGGTCGGGGGATGGGCAAAAAGGCTGAAGGGGAGTGGGAGCTACAGGCTTCTAGTTATGGGGTGAATAAGACACAGGGATGAAAGGCGCAGCACAGGGAGCAAGTCAATGGTACTGCAATAGGGTGTACGGTGACAGGTGGTGGCTACAACTAGGGGTGAGTGGAGCAAAGCAGTTTGTCAAATCACTACGTTACACACCCGAAACTAATGCAACATTGTGTGTCAACTGCACTTCAATTAAAAAAAAAAAAGAAAGAAAAAAGTGGTGGTCTGAGTCCAATCAGGCTGCTATAACAAAATACCATAGACTAGCCGGCTAATAAACAGCAAACATCTATTTCTCATAGTTCTGGAGGCTGCAAAGTCCAGGATCGTGGCACCAGCAGATACGGTATCTGATAAAAAACCACTTCTGGTACATGGATGGCCCTCTTCTTGTTGCATTCTCACATAGCAGAGTGGGGCAAGGGATCTCTCTGGAATCCCTTCTAATGCCAGTCACCAGGGTTCTACCCTCAAGACCTAATTACTTCCCCAAAGCCCCACTTCCTAATACTGTCACCTGAGGAATTAGGATTTCAACATATAAGTTTTGAGGGAACCCAAACATCCAGACCATAGCTGTGGGGGTGGTTATAGAACACTTAGAATGTATTTAATGCCTCTGAAATGAAAACTTTTTTAAAAATTTAAAAAAAAAAAGTTTTTTCAAATGGGGACGCCTGGGTGGCCCAGTGGTTAGGCGCCTGCCTTCGGTTCAGGTGGTGATCCCGGGGTCCCTAGATGGAGTTCCACATTGGGCTCCCCGCAGGGAGCCTGCTTCTCCCTCTGCC
Organism: Canis lupus baileyi; assembly: GCF_048164855.1. Taxonomy (NCBI): domain Eukaryota; kingdom Metazoa; phylum Chordata; class Mammalia; order Carnivora; family Canidae; genus Canis; species Canis lupus. The sequence continues at coordinate 8,924,884 of NC_132871.1, forward strand.
TGTGTCTCTGCCTCTCTCTGAGTGTCTCTCATGAATAAATAACTGAATCTTTAAAAATAACCTGTTCAAATGGTACATTTTATATTTTACAACAATAAAGAAGTCCCTGTGTTGTCACCAATAACGACTTTCATTACATACAGACATTAATTTTGTACTATTTCTGTACCTGGGTTTCCTTTTTTTAAATAAAATATTTCTTAATCTATTAGAATTGCCACCTCAATCTGCATTGCTCCTGTATTTGTGCATACATATATTCTTGACTATGCACTGCACTGTATCTGTACTGATTCTGTACAATCTTTGTTGGGGGGGGGGCATGCCACTTTCATCATTGCAGTCTGATTTCATGGGCCACAAAAACCAGATTGTTTACTGGGCTTATCATTTCAGTTAAGACGTAAGCCCTCCATTACAAACATTAAATACAGCTGATTGTGCTCACAGCCTGCCTGAGATACCACCCTCATGCCAGTTCTTGGATTTTATTATATTTGCCCGAAGAGAGCCCAAAATAATCCAAATGATTTGCAGATTGGAGTTCCCTATCTGTTCAGCAGTTAGAGAGAAAGACTGTACAAAGTTCAACACTCCCAAGAGAAAACCTCCTGGTTGTCCTAAAAAAAGACCCACCAAGCTGCTAATGGTACTCTTGAGGCCTGGGGCATTATCTGTTCTGTTCTTCCTGGTGCTCAGTCACACATTAGGAATAGGAATAGAGGCAGTAGTGTAATTCTTTCAAAACACAGATGAATTAGCCTGGCTGCAGACAATGACTGCACCTGCTATCTACCTAATTCACTAGCCATTATCTCCCTAAATCACAAATGTTGCATGATTAGGAGGCTTTAGCAGAATCTTATAAAAGCCGTCATCTCCCCAGAATAGCAAGGTTTATGTAGACCTTTACCCACATATCAGGGGGCTCATACTTCTGTTTGCAGTGGGCACTCAGATGAGTGCTGGTTTCAATTATTGCTCATTCATCGCCACAGGAGAGAAGGAACAGCTGACAATAACGGAGGATTTGCTGCCGGGCCCCAGGCTCTTCAGCCTCCTGTACTCATTTAATTGGGGTGTGGTAATCTTCGCACACACCTAGTGTGAGCTGGAGCTGGCTGACACAGGCTCAGGAGCCCACTGGGTACATCTCTTACCAGACCAGCCTTCCGAGACATCCTCTTGGGAACCTGAAATTGGCCATGGGGAGAGTATGTAGGCCATGCAAATCAGCATCCCCTCCCTTTCTTTAGGGAGTTGATTTTTGCCAGTACTCCACTGCCCATATCTTGTGCTGTTTTTTCCTCTTATTTTTACACTAAAAAAAAAACCCCAAAACAAACAAACAAACAAACAAACAAAACAAAAACCATGGATTGCCTAGGTCTGAAACCAATCCCAACTCTGCTATTTCCTAGCTATGAAACCTCAATTTCTCTGTGCCTCAGTTTCCTCATCTATAAAACAGAAATAAAAACATCTATCTCATGAAATTCTGAGAAGTAAATGCATAATTTGTGCAAAATGGTTATTATTATGCCTCCCTTGCCAAAAGACTGTGTGGGAAGCAGACCTGAGGACACACGGTATCCTCCATGGAGCATCAGTTTCCTCCATGAGCAGGTTCAGGCCCCCTAAGTCTTGAGTACCAATTTTGAGGCTCATTTGAGCCATGACACTATTTTATAAAAAGCCCTATGAAAAAGGTTTGCTAATTTGCCATCAAAGGATCAAGAGTGTTTTGGGGGGAAATGCATAATTTAACAAAAATGCACAAAGTAGAAATGATATACCAGTTTATGTCTATAAATGGATCTGGGGCAGATCCATATTAAAAATAATAAGCCTACACTTATAAGAGAATGATCAAATGAGAGACTTGAGATTACTTTAGTATCAAAAATAATTGAAACTGATACAAAGTGAATAGTAATGGTTTTATAAACTACACTTGAGGTCCAGATAGTGTCAAATTTATAGTATGTTATAATTAACAAAGAAATGGATATCAAAACACTTGAGCTTAAGCCTTCCTTTTGCAGCAGATCACAAGATCTTGCGTCTCAGGACCTTTGTTTCCTTTATGCAGGGAAGATACTTCAGCACCCAACTGACCTCATGGGATTTTACAGGAATCAAAAAAGAAAGAAGTACTTTAAAATACACACACACACACACACACACACACACACATACCTGGGTGGTGCAGTCAGGCGTCCAACTTTTGGTTTCCACTCAGGTGATGATCTCAGGGTCATGAGATGAAGCCCTCCACCCCCACCTCGAGTTCTGTGCTCAGCAAGGAGCCTACTTAACACTTTCTCTCCCTCTCTTTCTGCCCCTCCTCCAGGGGGCTCTCTCCCTCTTTCTCTAAAATAAATAAACAAATCTTTAAAAATAAAATACACACATATATTGGGATAAAGCCGGCAGACTGAATACAGGATCTATTTCACCACAAAACTCCCCTGAAAACAACAGTAAAGGGACTTTTTAAAAAGATTTATTTATTTATTTATTTATTTATTTATTTATTTATTTATTCATTCATTCATTCATTCATTCATTCATTAATTTGAGAGAGAGAAGAAGAATGCAGGAGGGGAGGGGCAGAGGGAGAGGGAGAGAGAACCTCCAGCAGACTGCACGTTGAGTAGGGAGCCAGACGTGGGGCTCAATCTCACAACCCTGAGATCATGACCTGAGGTAAAATTGAGAGTCTGAAGTTCAATGAACTGAGCCACCCAGGTGCCCCCTCACTTTTTTTCCTAAAGAAAAACCCAAGAGCAGTGAGGACAGGCAGCAATAGCAACAGAAGTTTGGGGCTGGAGAACAGAAAAAAGTAGTAAAATGGTATCTGGTTCATTAGTGAGTCCTGTCACAGGATGAGTGGAAGTTTAAGGAATTCAAAGGAAGTTTTACTATGTCACTCGATACCAAATTGAGATGAAAAACAAAGCTACTTTTCCCCAAATCCCAAGCCTGGGAAATGCCAATGCTAACTGTCTAGTAGACACAGGTTTTGCAAGGTGGTCCCAGGACCAACATGCTACCTGGGAACTTGTTTCAAATGCAAATTCTTGAGCTTGTCCATGCTAGTGGGTCAAAACCAGTAAGGCCCAACACTCTATTTCAACGAGCCTGGCTCTGGGTAGCCAACCGGACCTTGTTCTTCACTGACCTAACAGTAACACTAGGGAATAATACTATAGTATTAGACACAGAGTCACTCCCAAGTAAGAGATCTAAAACCTCAAAAATAAAGAAATTATTTCAAAAATTTTCCTCAGAAACTAAAAAAAATTATAATACGAATTTCAAGTGATAAAGTGTCTAGCACCTTACATTTATATAAATGGCCTTTACACTACTAAAATTACTAAAAGCTTTAGAAAGCTAGTGAAAAACCATTTTTACTACACACACAGTATCTCCATTATGTATAAGAAAATAAAGCAACAAGTTCTATCATGAATCAACAGGACTCTACTAATCCTTGTGACTGCAAACTTTTTTGGATACCAAATTCAGAAATGGACAGATAACCCAGTCACTGTCTGACTCCATCAGAGGTCAGTGAACTTTTCACATAAAGGGCAAAGCCAGACAAAATATTTTAGGCTTTATGAGCTATTCAGTCTCACTGCAGCTACTCAACACTGCCATCGTATTAGAAAAGCAGCCACAGAAAGAAAATATGCACATGAATAAGTGTGGCTATCCAATAAAACTTAATTTATAAAGCCAGGTTTGCCCTATGGGCCTATAACTTGCTGATCCTTGAACTAGATTATGGAAGATTAGGAAGCGTTCCCGGGACCAGACACTGCAAAGAACTTTTAAAATTGTAGACTCTCAAACAGCTTCCCATGGCAGTTCTATTAATCCACACTATAGCTGGCGAAGCATTCACAAAAGAGATTCTGATTTTAATGCCTTCTTGCCAACTTCAGATTTCCCTATCTCCCCTAACATGTAAAAGATACTTATGTTTAGAAATATACATATTGAAAAATACTAATAAGATAAAGATTGCTTTGATCAGAGTAAATGTCTATCTAGGATGCCACTTATCAAAAGGCCTGGCACGAAAAAGATTTGCTACTATTCACCTGAAAGATAACATCCTAGGTAGTACAAGAGTATTTCAAGAAAATGCATAAATTATTTTTAAAAAAGGAAAAATGTTGGGACGCTCAGCGGTTGAGCGTCTGCCTTCGGTCCAGGGCGTGATCCCAGGGTCCCAGGATCGAGTCCCACATCAGGCTCCCTGCATGGATGCTTCTCCCTCTGCCTGTGTCTCTGCCTCTCTCTCTGTGTCGCTCATGAATAAATAAATAATCTTTTTAAAAAAGAAAAAAGAGGGATCCCTGGGTGGCGCAGTGGTTTAGCGCCTGCCTTTGGCCCAGGGCGCGATCCTGGAGACCCGGGATCGAATCCCACGTCAGGCTCCCGGTGCATGGAGCCTGCTTCTCCCTCTGCCTGTGTCTCTGCCTCTCTCTCTCTCTCTCTGTGACTATCATAAATAAATAAAAAATTAAAAAAAAAAAAAAAAAGAAAAAAGAAAAAATTAAATTAAATTAACTTTATTTGTAAGTTTTGTCACATTTCTGAACTTTAAAAAGATAATATGAAAGATTTAAAAAAGGAAAAAATTGGTCTAGTCCAAAAATGAGTAATGGCCAAGTACCAGAGCATCTAAGTAATAAATTCTCAACACACGCCACTCCCCCCTCACAGTGTCTTTCTGCGTAAATCTGGCTACTTCATCTTTGTGAATCAAAAAAACACTGTGCTCGATTTACTATCAACTTTGGTATTTTAGCCTATTTCAGTTTTTTCCTTTGGAATGTTTTATTTTGGGATAAGTTACAAATATACCACCACGAGTTCCCATATACTCTTTAACTAGGACTTCCTCCAGTTTTTAGAAGCTGACAAAACAAGAGATTTTAACCTTAAAGTGCCAGTTGAGAAAAATAAAACATTTGGAAATAAATTCACATGCCAAATTTGTAGGTATTGTTTAAATAAACTGCACCATGCTTTCAAATTCAGGACTCAAACCCTGAACATGCAGTCAGCAAAACTTTTAAGTTCTCAGCTCATGTCACTTCCAAATGGGCACAATCTCCATCACGTTCTAGCACAATATTCTTTTTATTTCCTTCACACTTTTGTCACTCAATAGTTACATTATTTGTTTATTGGCTTATGATCTGTCCTCAGAGCCTTCACTGGCTATGATTCCTGCTCTCCCCGTTATAATCCCCAGGCCCGAAGTAGTGACTGCAGCATACTGGGTAGACAGATGCTCAAGAGACTTTGCTACAGGGATGACTAAATGAATGGATGAAAGCCTACACACGTGAGTGAACACTTCAGATGTAGGAGAGGTGATACACACAGGATAAAACTATTTAAATAGTCATTGTTTCTGAAATCTCGAAACTTTAAAAGCCTACCACCAGCCGTACAGAGGGACATTTAGTGGAGCCCATGTGTTAGGCCATCATCTTTGAAATCTTTTCTTACTGGGGAAAAGTTTAGAATTGTTACTACTCCCGATACATTCTTGTTCTCTGAAAGCCAAACTTTTCAAAGTAGATGTGTCTCGTTGGTTTACAACACACAGTACCTCCGAGCATTACTCAGCTCATGTGAAAAGTCTATAAAGAGACTTTAAAGCAACCTCAAAGTTGGACTAAGTACAGTATTAATCATTCTTCTGTAGCTAAAAGTATATTCGGAAGAACTCAAATACTGGATTCCAACCTTATGGCGGTGGTTTGGGAGTAAGACATTTTGAGGGGAGAGGCGAAAAGTTTTAAAAGACAAAACGGAGAGTGAGGCTGCCTCCCTTGCTCAGTGCTCAGCTCAGGGTCCAGGAATTACCTGGGTGTAGGAAAGGGAAAGGAAGGATAGATGTTCGGCAGAAGGGAAGGATGGGAGGGAGGGAGGTGGGAGAGGCTATCTATCCCCATATTCTCTATGAACACTTACATTTATCCCAGGGTCAAATATTACAAAATGTGTCCAAATATCAAAGCACTTGGTCACTTGACCAAGGGAGAAAGAAGGCATTCTAAAATACACACAGATAAAATATCCATTTATCAAATAAAAAGAAACAAGAAGACAAAAATGGGGCACTTTCAGGCTATCCACCTCACTTAGAATGTCTTTCTTCTATCTCGGGACCCCGCACTGTAGAGGAAGGGTTGGCACTAATAAATACATCCAACGTAGCACAAATCGATACCGTCCAAAGAGTACAATAATCTGTCATTCCTGGAACATTTCCTGCTTATGATGTAATGAGTGACAAAAAACTCAAGTGATCTGGTGAACTAAAGATTTAGTAGACTGAATTTCACTGGCAAGAAACATAGCGACACGAATACTAAAAATGAAGTCGAAGGAAAAATTCGTCTTCGAACCTCAAGCAGAAGTTTTGAAAGACCAAAAATAATGATAATAAAAGACGAATAAAACTCTAGATTTTTTTCTGCATAAAAATACAGTAAGAAGTATAGTAATGCTGAGCTTATTCATCTGAAACTGTTTTATGTACTTAAGGAACAAAGCAAGTAAGTTTGTAATCTTATTTTGAACCAAGATTTTAGTGTAAGAGAAAAGAGATACAAATATAAAATCAAATAATATTAAAACTCCGTAAACTTAACTTGAAAAAAATCAGTATAAACTCCTATGTTTTATTTTTAAATGTATGTAGTTTCTACTCTGCCCTAGGCTCTTCTAAGCCTAGAAATGGTGAAAACCCATAAGAATGAGCCCTCCTAACACCCAGACTGTAGTTTCTAAATTCCATTAACGATTAAAAAGAACCAGGGCTTCTTGGAACGGCTGATACTTCGACTGGGATATGAAATGCACAAGAGGAGCTCGGGTCATCCTGTTGTACCGAAAAGCAGGGTCAAGAAATTAATGGGACAGGAATGCTTCCAGGATGTTCTGTACCTTGATCTGGTCGCTGATAATATGGAAAATGGTCAGTCTGTGAAAATTCATTGTGATTCTTTTATGATAAGCTCTCTTTTCTATATGTATACACAGGAGCCAACTTGAAGGGAATCCCAATGAACAGAGAAGGTATTACTTGAGCAACCAGGAAAAAAACAAAAACAAAAACAAAAACAAACACTGTAATTAATTAGACATAATAAATATTTTTAAAAGCCATGAATTTACAATGATACTCAAGGAGAAAGGAAACCCCAAAAAACAAAGAAATATCTTTGCTCACTCTTGGAAGAAACTAAAGTACCAACTCTGAAATTGTCTACCAAAAGGTTAGTATTAAGCACATACTTTGCTTTTCCTGGATGACTGTATTTCAGGGTCAAATACTAGTTGATCCAAATACATATCTACTTCCAGTAACCTCAGAATAAAAGGGGGGAGGAACAGATGAATACATATCCAGTAAAAGTGGGAAGGAAGAAGTCATTAAGTGGGGAAAAAAAGTATACCGTTAATATTGTATTTAACACATAATTTTTTTTAAGATTTTATTTATTTATTCATGAGAGACAGAGAGAGAGAGAGACAGAGAGACAGAGAGAGAGAGGCAGAGACACAGGCAGAGGGAGAAGCAGGCTCCATGCAGGGAGCCCAACATGAGACTGGATCCTGGGACCCCAAGATCCTACCCTGGGCCGAAGGCGGCGCTAAACTGCTGAGCCACCGGGGCTGCCCACAACTTATTTTTCAAAACTGGTGTAAATTTTTCAGATTTTGGGATGATCATTTTTCAAAAAACCTCACATACAGAAACAAGAAAAACAACATACAGGGGGTGGACTGGTCTAAGGCACAGTCTTTATCCCTGGATCAAGACTCTTTCCTGGTCCTTTGTTTCCATTCTTATGAGCACTGTGAAAAGGAAATTTTGAGGTCTTCTCATTCTTCTTCCCTGTAGAGAAGATCTGGCTACCGGCCTTCCCCCAGACCCCCTCAGCTCTTCAGAATTAGATGCCTGCGGACCAAAAAAGGCCTCCTTCAAGCAGGATACAGAAGAGGAGGAGAAGCCCAGGAGAGGAAGCAAAGGGTAGGTAAAATGACCTCGGCGTGGTCAATTCTCATTGGATACCGTCTCCATTTCCACTACCCAAGGGAGGAGTCTTACAATCCACAGAACAGATAAAAGGGAGCAAACATCAGCAAAGAGTTGAACACGCTTTCTCCTCTACCCATGTTATATTTGCTGACTGGTTAGCTGATTTACTGAGTTTACCTTTTTCAAGACTTTTCAACCTGTTTTATGAATCAGTAATGGCTTCTAAGCACTCTTCACTCCATTTTCTCAGTCCTGGTTAAGTGAGTTAAGTGAAAAGGAATGGGGAGGTGATAACAGGAACTCCAAGAAAAAGGGAGAAAGGGGGCTTTCTGAAATCTTTCCTGAGTATCATGCATACAAACTAATTCCTGTGTCAAAGAACAACACAAACACATTTCGTGAAGGAAATGAGATGCTAATTGCCCACATTTTCTTTTTTAAAGAGGAGTTTAATTTCTGTCTCAGAGTCAACTCACAACTCAGCAAATATGTGTGGGAACAAATTTCCATTTACTTTATTTCCATGAACTTAAATCTGATGTTCATCTTTGCTTGTGGTCAAATATCAGGAGATCCTAGGGATTGCTGGCCTAAGAAACTCCCGGAGACAGAGCAAAGTAATGCAGCCAGGATATGAAACCACCCAAAATAAACATCCAAACCAGCCGGCCTTCTTTCTTGCTTGCTTCAACATTATAAATCAATATCCTGAGGCCTAAAAATCTAGTTCAGTAACATTTAAAGGTAAATGAAGAGTTGGGACAAGAACCGCTCTTTGGGGATCAAGTCAGTTTCCTCCATCTGTAAACTCTGATCAAATAATTAATGTCTGAGGTTTGCTAATATGGACAGAAAAGGACCCTAGGATTTGAAATGCCTTTGTGGTTAAAGTTCTTTATTACTGTATAAAAGTTTGATTCAATATCGTATTAACAAGAACATCTCTGTAAGTGGCTCCGTTTCCAACAATATACAATGATATAAGATGCATAAAGACACACTTTGTGACTGGCTACATCCCACTGCTTGAGGACTATCTGATTCTGATGGTAAGATTTCTCAATGTCAAAAGTTCTACACAGGAAGATGGCACAGCATCTTGCTCACTGAATCACTCTGGTGTCCAGACTGAGTGGGGTGGGGCTAGTAAATGGACTCTAATCCCAATGGGTATCATTGAAGAAAGAAGCCAAATCAATGAATTGGTTTTGCCTCCCAGGGACAAAACCAGTAAGATCAGGCACTGAAACTCTGGGGTCATAAAATATCACTCTGAAGGGACACTGGGTGGCTTAGCAGTTGGGCATCTGCCTTCGGCCCAGGGCATGATCCTGGAGTCCTGGGATCGAGTCCCGTGTCGGACTCCCTGCATGGAGCCTGCTTCTCCCTCTGCCTGTGTCTCTGCTTCTCTCTCAGTGTGTCTTTCATGAATAAATAAATAAAATCTTTTAAAAAAAATCACTCTGAAATGACAACATCAAGGTCTGGAAAAAATGATTCAAGCCTTATCACTATGCAAATCAGATTTCCAAACTAAGAAAAATGGACCAGTCTGATTTTGGTAAAGTCTTCCTTCTTCAGAGGCAGGTCTGGGAGGGGTCGGCTTAACCTCAGAAAACCATCATTTTCAAAATACACAGATTTTATATAAAGTAATAAAATGCCAAACCAGAATAAAGACTAACAGCATGTTATGTGTAAAGTGCACAAAGTGATTTCATGAAAGGAAGGAGAAATTGACACCTCAAGCAGACAACGATGGCGAAAGCCTACAGGTGCCAGGCAGGTAACATAAATCTGCTAAGGCCAGTTGGATTAAATACTTACGGAATGGTAAAGATTAGCAAGCTTCAGGCCTTAGAATACTTAAAAGACCAGATTTTTAGTCTTCCAAGAGAAGCCAGGTATCTGATTTTTCTGTGAAGTTTCCAGATTGTCCAATGTTGGCAATTAATTCAATTTTAAAGAAGAAAATGTTTACAGTTTAAGAAGATTATAGTCTAAAATTTGATCTACAATCCACTGTAGAGTCTAAAATATAATTTTAAATAATGCAGTAATAAACAGAAAGCTTCTCACATAACTGTGATTACACTAAATTATGGAGCCTTGGTTTCTGCTCTACCAAGAGGCACCAGTCCATACAAGGAAAGGGGAGGAGTGGTATGAGAATATATGGGGTGTTTCCCAAATTACAGATGTCTGAGTTATCACCACCACCACCCCTGCGCCCCAGGGCAAGTAAGAGTTTGTGTAGTGGATGCATAACTTATGAGAGCCCCCAAGAACTCAACTGGTACACCCTCCCACTCGGCCTCACTGACCTCAAGAAAGTAGAAAGCTTTGTGTAACAGGGAGGAATGTGTCTAAATTGTGAAGACCAAAGTCACTGAGCCTAAGATATCAACTAGCATGTGTGAAGTGGCTCTGAAAATAATAACTGTAAATATCAGAGATGACAAGGAGCCCCCATAGGAAGCACTGCTGATACCATATTAATTATTTCAGTCTCCTGGGAAAAAAAAATCTCTGTGACAGATTCCAAACAATGGAATCATTTTAAGACTGTGTGTATGCATGGATGTATGTGCATATACGCATATAATGCAAGCAGAGTTAACATTTCATTTTGTAGACTTATCTCTGCAGCTTTATTACTCCAGAAGGGAAGGGCAGTATCTTATTTCCACGTGATGCCAGACCGCAGATACAAAAAGATTAAATATTTTGGAACGGTTTTCTACTTCCTATCTTTTAAAAAAAACAAATCCAGCAAAACTTTTTATCAAGATGCCTAAACATAACCAGGATTACTCATAAGGTCTGATATACACATAGAAGAATATTTAAAGAAACACCTTCCTGTGATTTGGTAATGTCTCACTTATCTTTTGCTGTAATTATTAAGCACTGCCTAATCCAACCCTGTTGCTGATCTTAAATTTGTGTTCTCCTAACTCACCTTGGAACCAGGAGTCAAAGTCTTCAAGGTCGAGGTTAAGGTAAAAGCTGTTCAAAGTGGTTTATCCTCAGAAGCCAGCAGCTTTTTCTCTGGGACTCAAGTCTGTCTACTGACCATGCTGGGGTGATCCGGTCAATGACAGCAGTGGCTCCTTGATTTCTTTCTCTTGCTGTTTTGCAGCCAGAGGTAAAACTGAAAAAGAGAGATTATACTCATATGGTACGAGTCCACAGAAAGTTCATGAGCTTCACAGGGGGCTGCCAATGACCAATCAGAAAATTCCTTCCAACTTATCGTTTGAGGAGAAAGAGTTCATAAGGGATGATGTCTCAGATCTTTACCTCCTTTGCTCAATCTTTCATAATCTCAAAGATGTAGCCACTGAACTCATCAGCCATCAGTAACATTCATAATTTACATCTTACCCAGAACCTGGAGTAAGAAAACTCTCAATTTATATGGCAAATATTTTCTAAAAGGTGACAAAGCATATTTTCCAGAAACATGTTTAACCCTTCAATGAACTGTATACTTCAGTATGTATGTATTTATCTAAGTAAGCTCTACACTCAGCACAGAGCCAGATACAGGGCTTGAATTCATGACTGTGAGCTCGAGACCCGGGCCGAGATCAAGTCAGAGGCCTAACCGACTGAGCCACCCAGGCACCTTGAAACCTTAATTTTTAAAACCACTAAGTATGAAGTGATTTCACCAGATGAGCATATAAATATACTATCACCGTGCCCTGATAGAGACTCATCAATAGTCTGTAATTTGTCATATAGAACACAACTGCCAAACTTCTAGAACAATCCTCTAGCAGAAAGAGCTGATTATACTATCAAAGAACACAGTTTTCAATTTGACATTATTTCTCCAAAAGCAAAGAATATTTTGAGGAAATAAAATATGTTCATTTTGGAGAAGGAGAAGGAGAAGAAGGAGGAGAAGGAAGAAGAAAGAAGGAAGAAGGAAGAAGGAAGAAGAAGAAGGAAAGAGCCAGCGAGCTGACAAGTACTCCAAAGTAGGAGCTGATCCTGAAATGCAACATAGTTTTTTTCCTGCAAGCCTAAAACTCTGGTAGGTTTGTTTATTCACAAAGTAGCTTTAAAAATTACTGCCCAGGTTTGATGATTTTTCAAGCCTCTTCTTTTACTTGGTTTTAGGTTTTCTCTTTTGACTTATGGAAAAGGAAAAAACAAATGCACACACACACATATTCTTAAAGACAATGACTTCATGGAAGAGCAAAAGATTGATGTCTACTCAGGATCCCATGCTGTGATTGCTCCTATAAATACCATTTTTCTGGGAAAACAAATGCATGTATGGGGGATTGTTTTAAACCTGCCTACACCTCTACAAAAAATAAAATTTTTTGGTTTCAATCTATGTTGTAAGACAATTCCATGCATCTTGTAAGTCTTAAATTTTATTTAGGACAATTCCATGCATCTTATAGGTCCTAAAAATTTAATTGATGACTGTGATGATGACCTAGAACTAAAGTCAGGATCTATCAAGATTAGTTTGTATGCTCAGAATGATACCTGTTTATTTTCTGCAAACACTACTCAATCCATGCTCTTTAATCCCATATCATTATAGGTAGACTGAATATGGTCAGCTGCAGGAAATCCCCTGCCCACTTTTCTTTGCTCTTTTCTATGATGGACTCTGCCAAGCTTTGGAAAAGGAGAGAACACTAAAAAAAGAAAAAGAAAGAAGAAAAATATGGCAAGGAGACCACTGTGCTACCTTGTAGGCTCTTTTCTTTCACCCACACCCATTCCTCTTCCCTAGTCTTATTCTCCATAACGTCTTACCATCCTGTAAGGGAAGTGGGAAGGTCAAAGAACAGATGACCCCAGGGTAAAATCATGCTTTCCTCTCTGTTTCCCCCAGTCCGGCAGCAGAGGTGGGGAGAAGGCAGGTGAATCTTGCTCACCATACCTGAGGAATTCCCAAATTATGTGCGTGCTTTGTTGCCAACCTATGTAAATCAGACCTTGGCCCAAGGACCATTTTCCCACTTCATTCATCCCTTTTCCCTTTGCCTCTACATCCTTCAAAATCTAGCTCAAGACCACAACTCCCAATGCCTTTGCTGATCTCTGCTAGGAAGAAGCAACTTATCACACCTGATACTCTGGTCAATTCTACTGGTAAACAGCAGTCTTGGTCTTACCTGTTGCTCACACCTATTTCCCCTACCAGACTGTGTCAAGTCTGAGAAGCAAGGACTGGACCTTAGCTCGCTGCACACAATAAGTGTGAGTTAAAAGTGAAACTTGTAGAACTACTATTTATACGTACTTTGTAAGAAATGAATCTATTATTGTTCCTTTGGCACAAAAGTGTGCATTTCACACAATGTATATGCAATGTCACAGAATAAAGGTTTTGGCTTGTTTTGAGACTCTAAAGAATGTTCGTATGGACATTCTGTGCAACTTTAAAAAAGACAGCAACCATGACAAAGTGCAGGGCTTTCCATAACCTTCGGGGGGGTAGGGGCTGGCCACGCTGATTAAATATTAGCACTTTATCAATATGTGGTTCAGATATAATCAATCATCTCTGATAGTTCCTGAAGTCAGAAATGTTAGGCATCATTATTTGAATACAGCTTCAAAAAATTGATTAGGACAGAAAGATTTATATCATCACATTCAAATTCCGAATTTGCAGGTGACTAATATGTTATTTTATTCAAAAACCAAGAAGTTAACCAAGTGACAACACAACCTTATTTAATTAAGAAACTGTACAGGGTTGTTTTCCCTTCTACATAAACTGTGTGCAGGGCACAAGTCCAAAGGTACCAAGCTTATAAAATTCAAGTCTGATTACTCCTTGTGATAACACATATTAGAGATTAATTCTCAAAGCTCTTGCTAAAAATACGCTCAGAGAAGGGAAAAGATTGTTTCTTTTTTAAAACTATGACCAAAATTAATGCTTTTAAAAAAATTATATGTGCTTTTTATCAAAAGACACAAAAGGACTCATGTTCCCATTTAATAATACATTCTGCAGACTAAAAAGCCTCCCAACACCCTCCCCCTAAGCAATTAATAAATTAGAAATTACAAAGGTTGGAAAGGCTGATTCAAACAGTCTCCTATACCAATCAGTACTCGGGTGGGAGTCTTCGCAGAATCTCATCAGGGAGTTTAGTGATTTGGCAAAGGTTCCTTCTGAATGGCTCATTCAGGAAGCAAATGATCCATTATCTCCGCAACAGAATTTTTCCTGTAAGTTGTGTGACTAATCCTCCCACGGCCCACAGCCTGAATTTTGCCCACTATACACCATGTTCCTGTCCAGCACACGCCCCCCACAATCCACTCAGTTATTCAAGCCCCTCGATGATGATCCCACCAAACACTAGGCTGTCTTGTGTAGCTACTAAGTTAATGCACAGAATGCAAAACAGAGACAAGATAAAGCGAGCTACATCATCCTGTAACATAGTAAACAAAAGATTCTTAAAACAGTAAAAACACAAAGACCACCAGGAGAGTATTAACACAAAGTTAGCAGTCTACAAAGCAAAGCCCGTTTCACAACAAAAATAAAAGAGACATTTTTGACCATTCTCTGTACATCAGGTGGCCCACCGTGCTGACTTGATGCCTACATCATTTTCACAAAGAAGTACTGGTCTTTATTTAAGGTTAAACATCCTAAATTGCTTTCCCATAAAACTGTAGCCTAGGGATCCCTGGGTGGCGCAGCGGTTTGGCGCCTGCCTTTGGCCCAGGGCGTGATCCTGGAGACCCAGGATCAAATCCCACGTCGGGCTTCCGGTGCATGGAGCCTGCTTCTCCCTCTGCCTGTGTCTCTGCCTCTCTCTCTCTCTCTCTCTCTCTGTTACTATCATAAAAAAAAAAAAAATAAAAAAAAAATAAAAAAAAACTGTAGCCTATGGCATGAGACCTTTTCTTGTTATCTTGTTTACTTTGTCTACTGTCTCCACTAAATATCTTAGTTGGTAGAAAGATTTTGCTATTTTTTTTTCCACTGGCAAACAAGGTTTAGACAAGCAATTGATTTTCCTCTTCTTACCTATGATAATCCCAAAGACACTGAGGATTTTTATACTGTGTCTAAATCCCTAGAGAATAGATTTAGTGCTATGACATAACAGAGTTTATGAAAAGAGGCTGTTCCAGGGTCACTTCCTGAAGATGAAAAACACGATCTGCAGGCCCTTTCACCCAGCAACTACTGTGGTTTTCCTGTCAATAACTGAAGAGCTGATTTTTAACTCAGAAATGTATCTAATCCCATTAGTGCTACCATACATCAAGTTAAAATTCACCATCTGATATAACATAACAGACTTTTCACATCTGCCATTAAGCATTGATTGATTTATCCACTCAACACGAAGTCAATTGTGCAGTTACTATATACAAGCATTAAAAGCAGACACTAAAGATCTAGAAATGTAACAATCAACAAAAACAAAGCTCCATCCCTTAAGAAATTTAGAGTTCTGGGGCACCTGGCTGACTGGGTCAGAAGAACATGCAACTATTGATCTCAAGGTCATGAGTTCAAGCCCCACATGGGGGATAGAGATTACCTAAATAAATAAAACTTAAAAAAAAAAAAGAAATTTAGAATTTAGGCATAGAAAACAGGACACAGTATGTGAATAATCTTTTTAAGTTACCATATTATGGGTGGCATGAAAATATTCATTCCAGCTTAGAATTTATGAGGCAGGTGGAAAGTAGATTGGGGGAAATTGCTTAAATGAGGAGGTATCTGAAAGATGAGCAGATTCAGGCAAGGAATGGACAAAAGCAGAGACTTTCAAACAGCGAGGAAAAGTGTATGAAAATCAACAGATGGGAAAGCACAGACTGTAGTTTCAGTACTCAGAGCCTAGGGTACAAAAAAAGGAGGTGGTTGGGTGGAGGCAAGGCAGAGAGCAGGTATGGAACGATTTAAGACCTTCCATAAAGGCTTCGATGGAAGGTCTTAAATGCTAGTGAAGGACCAGACCTCATTAGGTGGGCTGGAGAGAACAGGAGTTGGGTTCAGAGCAGCGGAATCAAGTGATTATGTGTTAATGCAGCGGATCCAGGGGAACAAATTTGAGACAAGAGAATCCAGAGGCAAGTGAGGACCTCAGAAGGCAGCAGCAGCCCCAGAAGGAGGCGAGGGCTACGTGGGAGAGTGAGCATCCTGGAGGGACAGGTGAGGGACTTCTATTTGAGAGAGCAGGATGTGATCCTATCGGGCATCACGTATTTCTTGACTTGGCAAAATAATGGGAAACAAAGCACAACCATTTTTTTCAGAAACACGAATGAAGTAATATAAGGTCAACATGTTAATAAACTGAAACAATTTACTCGGCACATTTTCTCAATCTGTTATATTTTTACAATCTGGGCCGATTTTTCCAGATTTTTTGTTTTGTTTTTTCTTTGTTTATCTCTAACTTGGTTTAAACTGATACGTTATTTTTCTGAGGGTGGAAAAAGTGTTCTATTTTTCTGAATCCCCAAGGCCAAGCACAATCAAGGACCTGGCATCTATTAAGCATTCAAAGAAAATTTCTTTTTCCAGACTTAACAGATTTGTCAATGCTGACAAAAATTCAGATCCCTGACTCTACAGGGAAGAATTCCGATTATATAATACTTAAAGGAGTCTTCAATTTTATTGTTCCCTTGACAATTTGTTTTATATCTGAAAGACAAATATTACAGAAGCCACTCAATGGTTCTATCATTCAGTTGAGTAACATTTTATTTAAAAACCCCAAAACAGGGATCCCTGGGTGGCGCAGCGGTTTAGCGCCTGCCTTTGGCCCAGGGCGCGATCCTCGAGACCCAGGATCAAATCCCACGTAGGGCTCCCGGTGCATGGAGCCTGCTTCTCCCTCTGCCTATGTCTCTGCCTCTCTCTCTCTCTGTGTGACTATCATAAATAAATTAAAAAAAAAATAAAAACCCCGAAACAATATATGGGGTGCTTGGGTGGCTCAGTTGGTTAAGTGGCTGACTCTGGATTTTGGCTCAGGTCATGATCTCGGGGTCCTGGGATCAAGCCCCACACGGGGCTCTGTGCTCAGCGGGGAGTCTGCTTCAGGATTCTTTCCCTTCCTCTGACCCTCCTCTCACTTGCTTGCTCTTGCTCTCTCTCTAAAATAAAATGGATACATCTCTAAATCAAAAAACAACTTTAAAACACTATAAATATGCTTTGGACATATTCTGATTTTCCAAATGCTATAGAGCAAGAGTTAGTACTTTCTCGGTGAAGGTCCATATCAGTAAGCATTTTAGGTTTTGTGGGTCATGCAGTTGCAATAATCAACTCTGCTGTTGTAGCAGGAAAGCAGCCAAAGGCAATATGCAAATGAATGAATGAATTTTATTCCAATAAAACTTCCCTTACAAAAAAAGTGGTGGATCCCATTCAGTCCTTGGTCTATAGTTTGCTGCCTGTGCCTACCAGATAGCTTACAGTGGCAACTTGGGGTGATTTCATGGTTTTTTGTTCCTCAATGTACATAACTGATAAAGGGACCAAAAAATAATAATAACTGAAAAAATGGACTTCAAAGAAAATTTCCACTAGCAGAGTAGTGATGAAAAGGCAAACAAAGTGGAGAGGTTCTAAAGAAGTGATGCATGTAAGTAAACAAGAGAAGTTTGGGCAGATGAGAATAGGAACATAGAGTTTGCCGATATCTCAGATCACCGCGAAGAGACTCCAATGTATATTCTAAGAGGAAATATGAAAATGTGACTCATGCAACCATTTCAGGAAGTGCTCCAACCAATGCCCAAAATGCTCATTGGGAGAAGAAAACTTCAGTGAAAGCTTAATCCATTAAATAAGAATATATTAAGAAATGCATGAATCTTAACAGAATGTTCATGTGAAAGAAAGCCAGGGAACTTGGAGATTTATGGAAGTCTCAGAGCACGCTTCCTTTATGAATTCTGATGATGACGCTCCATCTACTTCATAAAACCAGGAGGAAAGTAAGGAAATACTGTCATCAAAGCTTACCAATCTGTGTTCAAATCTGAACATGATGTAAACTATCCTAACTCACTCTCATCAGCTCACTGAGGCTAACCACTAGTTGACCACTGACGCTGACCTGGAGTCCTCATGTGTAAAGTGCAGCTCCTGCACGGAGGTGGTCGAGGATTGAGCAAGCTTATGCATGTGAAGTGTTCAGAACACGGGGCACCCAGGTGGCTCAGCGGTTGAGCATCTGCCTTTGGCTCAGGTTGTGATCCCGGGGTCCTGAGATCGAGTCCCACGTCGGGCTCCCCGGCAGGGAGCCTGCTTCTCCTGCTGCCTGTGGCTCTGCCTCTCTCTGTGTGTCTCTCATGAATAAATATATAAAATCTTTAAAAAAGTAAAGTAAAATAAAGTGTTGAGAACAGACCCAGTACATGGGAAATGCTCAAGTGCTGTGGTGCTGCTGTGGCTCCCCGGGTCTCTTCTCCCCAGCCAACCTCACTGCTGCTCCTCTTGTGCTCTCCTCTTCCCCTCGGCTCCCCCTGCGTTGGCCCTGTCTAACCCTGGCTCCAAGGGCTTCCACCTGCCATTTGCCAGGGAGACAGCTAAGTCTCTTGCCAATGCGGACTTCTTTTCCAGATTGCATTTCCAACTGTGTGCTGGACATTACCACCGCAGTGTACCATGGGCACGGGAAACCCTAGGGGGTCTAAAACTCGAGCCCCTTACCTTTCTACCCTTGCCCCTTTTCTGCCCTTGCCTCTTCCCATCTTCACCTTTTATTAGTGACATCCCTATCTATCCTTAAAGCAAGCTAGAAAACTGCAATTTCCTTTAGCCACTTCACCTGCAACCTTCCCACGGAGCTCACCCCAAGTCCTCTCACTTCTGTTTTCCACGTTATCTTTCACCAACATCGCTCTCAGGCCATCTCAGGGATCTCTGGCCTTGATTATTCGCATCTGCCTCCCAATCTCTCTGTTTCCTATCACTCTCCCCTCACAGGCACTTTCACTGTCATCAGAGTCCTCTTCCTTGAAGCATAGATTTGACTGTGTTATTCTTGATTCTCACTTATTCTCTATGGCTTGGGGGAAAGGAGTCTATGGATCTACAGGTGAGCATTCGAGTACCTGGGAACCCTCTGAAACTGGATATAAAAATCTGTGAGTCCTCGATCAAAACAAAAGTCACCGTTCCTGGAGGATGATGTTGACTCCTCAGCAGGGTACAAGCTGCAGCCTTACACAGCATCTTGGTCACTGCCTGTCTTCCCTGTTTCAGATACACTGGACACCCTATTTTCCTCTAAACATGCACATTGAATGCCATTTCACCTCTGAGCTTCTGCATGTGTTGTTCCCTCTTTTCTGCCTGTTAAACACCTGAACATCCTGAAGTCCTGGCTCAGGTCTCAAATGTCACCACTGTGAAGCCTCGCCCCAAGTGCCCAACTATGTATGTGTGGACGACAAAAGATGCTGACCAGATTTCTGGTGTCTGCATATCATCACACTGGTCTGAAATTTCTTAAGTCAGAGCTTTCTGCTATACAAAATAAACAGCCTTAAATGTTTAGACACATATTGTGTTTACTTAAGTCTAGGGACATTCTCACTGATGTCCTTGGATTTTAATGAAATCAAGAGTAAAGACCAAGGAACCCAAGTGCCTATGTTCGAATCCTGGCTCAGCCAGTAACCAGTAATGGGACTGGAGGCCAACCACATAGCTTCTCAATTTCATGATCTATAAAGATGGAGATAGTAACAATACCTATTTAGGATTATCCTGAAAATTAAATGAATTTATATTTATAGCACTTAAAGCTATGTAAGGACTTGCTATTATACTTACTTATGGAAATCAATGGCCAAGACTAGAGGTTCTAAGAGATAATCACAGAGTAAAACCAACTGACCTTGCCATATAAGCCTAAAGCTTTAGTCAACAGAGTTAATTAGCCAGAGAATACTAACAAAGAGCGCCCTTTTCGCTAATGTTTTTATCAATTGAAAAATGTTTCAATCCTATCTGATAAAATTCAGATATTTTCTGGTTAGCCTCCAATAGCTAAAAATATCAGCTCAGAATATTTCCAAGGGACATCACAGGTAGACTAAAATAATTCCTTTGAATAGAAAAAAAGACCAGAGCTGCTCCTTTATGGGCAGCAAATCAATGAGCCACCTCACTGCTTACAAAGTGCCCAATATGAAGGGAAAACGCTAAGTAGGAAATTGAAAGGAAAGATAAAGGAGCTTAATGACTCATATTTCAAGCAAACCAGTTTGTTTGCTGCAGAAATGGGGTATTAGGCATTTTAGCACCATCTACCTGGCCAAAAAAGAAAAAAAAAAGCTAGGAAATATAGATCCTAACATTGTTGAACCTAAGGAGGAGTCAAAATAAGGGCATGCCGTAGTGATGTAGCTGACTTCCACCTTGGTGAATGGATTATGTGATATATTTAGCGCTGCCTCTGTGGAAAATTTTCAGCCTAAAAAAAGCCATTTTGACCCATACCACTTTAACTGTGTAACACGGTATTTTTCCCACAAACTGCCAAAAGGATCACTTTATTCTTTATGGACTCTCAGACTTAATAATCAGACCATAAAGTAACACACTTGGGTTAGAATCTGAAACTAAGAGAAGAGAGAATAAACCCCAATTCCTTATCCTAGCATTAAAGGCCCCCCATGACCCAACTCCAACTAACTTTCTAACTTTATCTTCCATGATAGGCTTCTTGAAATCTTCAACCAAACAGAACTAGCAACTCCCCCCAGACATCCCCACTCTGTGAGTTTCCCCTAACTAAAAGAGTCTTCCCCTTACGTCTCTAAAATACGTTGCTGGAGAGGAGAGGGGTGGGGGAATGAGGTAACTGGGTGAAGGACATTAAGCCACGTGATGTAAGGAGCACTGGGTATTATATAAGACTGGTGAATCACTGACCTCCACCTTTGAAAAGCAATAACACATTCTATGTTAATTAACTGAATATAAATAAAATTAAAGAAATAAAACCAAGAATAAAAAAATAAAATCTCAATCCCATCTTTCCTTTAAACCCTGTGTGGGTGGCAGGGAGCAATTTCCATATGGCTCAGCTAGAAGGAATTCTCCACGTTCTTAACTTTCATTATCCTTGCTCAGTACCCCTTTGACTTTCTTCAGTCCATCTTCACCCTAGTTCTTGAGACACGTGTCTCTTCTTCCCAAAACTGGACGCTTTGGGAGGGCCACGTCCACACCTGCCCAACCACACCATGGGCACATCTACACATCACAGGCACTCCCACTTTTGGCTCAAGCGTGCTAAAGCTCATTGGGACAGATTATTGAAACCAAAGGGACAGGAACATACAAACGTTGAAGGAAGAAAGGCTTCAGTTTACAAGATATACAGCAAGACTGGTTTTCTCATGAAGTTGAGAGATGAGAATTTTAATGCTCCTCCGAGGGCAAAGGAAACTGCCACTCACATTTACCATCCGGTGACTTGCCAGCAACGACTAAGAGTGATGCCTGCAAAGCCTCCCTTCTACTCAAGTGACTGATAACGTACGTTCAAGTTCAAGAAATCCTAAGATAGTTGATCTTGCATTTCCTCTGCTACGGACTCCAAGTACCGGTCGCCACTGGGCTTTGGTTAAAGAGCTCTCAAGACCTGTGTATATTGGGATCCCCAGGTGGCGCAGTGGTTTGGCGCCTGCCTTTGGCCCAGGGCGCGATCCTGGAGACCTGGGATGGAGTCCCACATCGGGCTCCCGGTGCACGGAGCCTGCTTCTCTCTCTGCCTGTGTCTCTGCCTCTCTCTCTCTCTCTCTCTCTCTGTGACTATCATAAATAAATAAATTAAAAAAAAAAAGACCTGTGTATATTATGATAACTTCAATCGTCGTGTCTAATGTGCCCCAAACTCTAAACAGGCAAAGACCAAAATGCAAAAAAACATCAGAGAATGCGATACACAACAGAACCCACAAATGCCAAGAGGAAAGGAGCCCCAAGCCCTGGCAGTCTGCTACTCCTCGGGCGAGGCCCACGGGCCCTGACAGGCCGCTCGGGTGGCACGGCCCCACGCTTACTGGATCACAAGGAGAGGCTGCCTTAACTCGGGGTGATGCTGCAGGGCTGTGCTGATCCGGGTGTCCTGGTCCCCCCACTGGACAGCTGCCTGCTGTCTGCGGGCCTATGGTCACCAAGGACATTTCTCTGCCTGGGTTACAGGCAGGTTACAAACTGTTACATAAATGAGTTCGAATACGCACTCCCAGGCAGAAGTATTTTCCTCAACCCCCCAATCCTTAAAGAATACATGACCCAAGCCCTAAATCCACCTGAAGGAACACCCTCAAGGGGTTGGCCTGACCCTGAGTCGTGCTAATGGGAAATTTCTGTTGAGTGCTCCACCTGATATGGCTTTCCTATCCATGACATTTGGGACATTCAGTCTCCAGTGTCATGTTCCTGGTGTCTCTTAGATTACTGGAATGGCAACTGAATCCCTGGGGCAGATAGCAGGAGACTCTAGCTGTTTTATTTTCCTTGCCTTTAAAATTACTATTACATACGCTCTTTTAAAGTACAAATATACCTACCACGTGCAAATGGAGGGCAAAATGAGGTTAAAAATCTAGGTTAACAAATTAGGTAAACATTGTCAGTGGTAGCGTCACAAATTACACATGGTTTCAGTGATAAAATAGACCTTAAACAGATGCAGGGTTTGTATAATCTGAATATACGACTTAATTAAAAACCCTGGCCTAATTTCTCTTCAAGTCATTCTCTTTTATCCCCTATGCTACTTTGATGGAATTATTTCAAGATGCCCCATTTCTTAGGCCTCTCGTCGTATCAATTCATCTAGGTTTCTATTTGGTTTCCACAGTAACTTACTTGTTTGCTCATGAGACCACAAAAAAAAAAAAAAAAAAAAAAAAAAAGACAACTAAATCAGGTCTATTAGCATTCTGATGACTAAAGTTTCCTGTATTTAAATAGATAGTACTGTCAGTAAAATCAGAATAAATTATAAAATGTTGAGACAGTGAACAATGCCATCCATTACAATTCAAAACTGTTCTTCTGGAAATTTAATTTGATGCCATAGACGGAATTAAAAAAAAAATGGATGGGGAGAGCAGGGTGGACTATGTCATCACTTAAGGAGCAAACTCCCTGAAATCGACTGCTTCCTTTGGGCACAGGTGGGAGTCTGTGGTATCATGGAAAGAGCATGAGTCTTAGGGTCAAACAGGTTTAGTTTAAATCCCTGGGGTGATATTTTATAGCCATGAAACTGGGCAGGTTGTTTGGCTTATCTGATTCTCAATTTCCTCAACTCAAAAGAGGGGATCTGGGATCTAATAAAACCTAGCTCAAATTGCTTTGGAAATTACAGATAATACATGTTCAGGACATGGTACTGCATAGACCACATAATAGATACTCAACGGATAATTGAATGTAGGTTTTTTAACTCCCCAATTTTTGGATTTCAGAATTAGTCTTTAGTTCCCATGATATAAACGATAGTTTATGCAAAAATACAGAGACATTACTGAATATAGTATATTTGGCTGCTTTTTCTAGACCTTCAGATACAGATCAACTAATACTAGGTTAAAATTTTTCTTTCAAAAACTGAGATCCTTGGATGATTCTAATACCTCTATATGTCAAACTTTCTTCAGACTACGAGTTTGCCATCCCAAGGACAGATGACACGTAAAAACTGGCAAAATGTTCATTTCAATGCCCAACTTTTATGTGGTTCATAGAAATTAAGACTATGAATTTAAAAGTTTAAAGTATCCTCATAAGGCAGCTGCTGTGCAGTGAGTGGCAAAGAACCCAGTCTCTGGAGGCATCTAGATTCAAATCCTACTGTGCCACTCTCTAGCCATATGACTTTGGGAGAGTTATGTCTTCTCTCTGTTCCTTGGTTTCCTTCTCTGTGAAATGGGGCTCTGAGAGGACCCACTGCATAGGGCTATAATGATGAGTAAAAAAGAATGCCCTACATAGGAGGTACCCAATGTTAGCGTTTAAAGCAGCTTTGCCCAATAGTCACATTGCACATATTTCCTGACTCAAACTATCCCTCATCATGCTTGGTGGTTCTTCATATTCCTTGATAAGAGCACCAAACAGAAGAATTTCTTGGAAAGCATTT
Organism: Canis lupus baileyi; assembly: GCF_048164855.1. Taxonomy (NCBI): domain Eukaryota; kingdom Metazoa; phylum Chordata; class Mammalia; order Carnivora; family Canidae; genus Canis; species Canis lupus. Next base: position 8,949,127 of record NC_132871.1, read on the forward strand.
ATTGCCTATTTCCCATGCTACTTGGTATAGACCTGACCTGAGCCCACCCCCAACCATGCTGTAAAGCCCAATTGTAGGCTCCCCTTACCATGGTATAGTCCACAAACCTGTCCTACTCAGTCACCAACCCATCCTGGACCAGCAGCTAGGTTATTATGGGCCTTGCCTGACATCCTTAATTCTATTCAGCAGCAACAGTAGGACAAGACTTCTTGGCACAGAGCAGACTCAATTAGAATTGTAGGACGAATGACATCATGAAACTGGCAAGGGACAAAGCTGAGAGCCTTGATATCTATAAAGGTCAGAACTCAATAATTGGTTGCCACTATGCTCTACTCTTATATTCACCTTCCTTCCTAAACTGTGGACCCATTTCAGGATCCACTCAAATACTGACTGAATGCCTACGTTGTGCTCCGGTCCTGAGATAAGCTCTCTGGAAATATGAACAATACTAATACTGAGAAAAATGCATTCCCTCCCTCCCTTGGGTTGTAATGACCAGGGTCTTTATAGGTTTTGGATGAACTTTATTGAAACCTATAAAACAATTTAGAACCTGTATTCAAATTCTCTTACATTGCTGGGGAAAAAATAAATTGGTATAAGCACTTTGGAAAAAAATGTTTGACAATATCCGCTAAAGGTAGTTATACTCTATGACCCACCAATTTCACACCTGGATATTTGCTCAAGAGAAGTGATTGTGTGCGTCCATTAAAAGACAAACGTGAACATGTTCATAGAAGCTGAATTCATAGTAGCACCAAACTTGAAATTATCCAGATGTCCGTCAAGAAGAATACATAGAAATGAACGAGAATGAGCTACTGATGCTTGCCATAGCAAGCAACAACGTGGACAAATCTCAACACAAAGAAGACTATTGTATAATTCCATTTGTATGAAACTCAAAGACTGGCTGAATTAAAGTGCAGTGACAGCAGTCAGAATGGCAGCTACTACTACTCGGTAGTACAGGCTGAAAGAGGTGTGATGGAACTTTTCAGTGTGCTAGAAATGTTCTAGCATCCGGAGGTAGGTTCAATACAGAGAAAATGAACTGAGCCTCTGCTTAAGACTTGCATACTTTATTGTACATAAATTACACCTTTTTAACAAACGAGCAAAAAACACCATACTTTAAAAGCCTAAGCGATCCCTTGCCTTGATTCATTAATGAACGCCTACCACTACCCTAACCATTGCTAGCATACCCTATGTGGCCCTCACTGTTACGGAGTTTGGATGCTAGTGAAGAAAATCACTTCACTGGTAGCATTACTCATTTGCACTAAATCATATACCACTTTCTGACATCTCACTTGTACCCTTTTTCAATTACTTGATTTTATATTTTGCTTCAATTTAGATCTGATCTAACTTAAAAGTGTAAATCCCTTGGTTGTTTTAAACCCTTCTAAGCACTAAACACAGTCTCATACACACACAAGCATGTGTTCAATAACTTCTTGTTTATTAGTCTATCACCACCATAGTACTTTTTTCGGCCTTGCGTTTCCTGGCCAATGTTCTTTTCTTCAGGTTTTCACTTTTTTTCTGCCTCCTGCGAAGCCTGTAAATCTGTCAGACACTTCAGATAGTACACAGTCTATATTTACATTAGCTCTACCTACTAGTAGAGTGTAGGATGTGGCTTACGCTATTCCAAGTTTTCTTTCTTTTGTTAACCCTTTCAGCCAACAATAGAATGGAATTCATTCTATATGATTTCATCCTATTATAGAATCTTATAATAAGAATATGGAAGAGGTACGGTGGGGAAAGTATAGTAGTAATCGATAGACTCGTGTCATCAAGGAGAAAATGGTAAACCTTGCTTCGATAGCTGTCAATGCACTGGAAAAAAAAAAAAAGTTATAGCTCTTTGGCTCTTCCTCCCACAGTGCTCACATCAGTCCTCCTGATGTCATATGTATCCACATGCCCAGAAAATACCCTTGAGAATGACATGTAGGATGCCATGCTATTAATCTCCCCAGTATGTTTCTTTAAAATGTGACTTCTTTAAGAGTCATTAATTTAAAAGTTCCTGAAAAAGCATGAGCCCTACTACTGAATGTACTTCACAACAGTTACCACTGATCTGTCAAAAAGGGCAAGAATCGGGGATGACTTTAGTTTTATAATTTTGTTCTCTGTGGTCTTGTGACGTACAGCAGGCCTCACGTGATTCCCGAAGCTACCTGTTATCGCCTGGAGTCACGAGGCTGAAGGTTGCATCTGGAAGTCTCAGCCTCTGTCCGTGTGTTAAAGCTTCATGTTGACTTTCTGCAGCATCCCAGCGACTGAGCACCAGCTGCCCTCACAAGAGCTATGCCCACTGCAGAGATGGAGCAAGCTCAGCAACCAAAAGCCCTGTGGCTTCACGATGAAGCATGCTGACTTAACAGAATCAGTTTTTGTTGGGTTCTTTTACTGCTATTCAAAGGGAGAAGCCCAAATGCTATAGGGTTTTACTTTTCTGTTCTTCTCCGAGATACCTGCCCACTATAAATCAGCAGGTATTATCCTGGGGACAACCATTGGAGGTCAGTGTCACATGCTGAAAACGTGCCCCCACATAATTCATATGTTGAAGCTCTAACACTCAACATGGCTGTATCTGGATATGACACAGAGCCCTTAAGGAGGTGATAAAGGTTAAATGAGGTCAAAAGGGTGAGCCCTAAGCAGACAGGACTGGTGTTTTATAAAAAGAGGAAGAGATAGTAGAGATCAGTCTCTCCCTTGTCCCCAACCCCCATCCCAGCTCACAGAGAAACCATGTGAGAACACAGTGAGAAGGTGGTTGTCCATGAGCCAGCCATGAGCCAGAAAGAGTCCTGACCAGAAACCAACCCCAATGGCACCATGATCTTGAGCTTATAGCCTCTGAACTGTAAGAAAATAAGTATCTGTTGTTGAGGCCACCTAGTGCGTTAAGCGCAGCTCCAGCTGACTAATACGGCCAGTGAAGAGCTGTATGGGGAGTGGCAGCCCAGAAAAATCAAAGAACACACATATACGGTTCACTGGGCGTAGTCCTTGAACCACCCGGGCACGAAGAAGCGTTTCACAGAAGGCCCACTCTTAGGCTTGAGACCAGAATTCCAGACAGGCAGCCCTACAACCTCAATGCCACTTGTCCTTGCCCTACCACCACACATCACCCTTCTTTTCGTTTTTTTTTTTTTTTTAAGAATTTATTTATTTATTTGAGAGACAGAGAATGGGGGAGAGAGAAAGCATGAGAGGGAGGAAAGGCAGAGGGAGAAGCAAGCTCCCCGCTGAATGAGGAGCCCACTGTGGGGCTCAATCCTGGGACTCCGGCATCATGACCTGAGCTGAAGGCAGATGCTTGGCAGATGCCTAACTGACTAAGCCACCCAGGTACCCCTTTCCCAATTCCTGAAGCACATTCTGTTTCCTCTGCCTGGAAAATACTTCTTTCCCTTTCTTCATCATCTAGTTAATTCCAATTCAGCCCTACTGTCAGTTCTCCAGGGAATGTTCTCTGATCCCGCAGGTGGGGCCCTCTCTGTCAGCATCTCATAGTGCCTCATTCTTGCCACAGCATTTGAAACAAGTGTGCAGATAAGAGAGTTCTGTGATCTCTTTGTAGGCGTGTGCTTCAACTACTAGACTGTAAACTCCCCAGAGCTACATGGTGCTCAAATATCTGCAGAACAAAATGGAGAAAGAAGTAAAAAAAGGAAGAGAGAGAGGTGATGAAAAGGGTGGAGGAGGGAAGGGGGAGCAAGAGACCAAGAAAGTGAAAGAGAAAGGTTTAGGGACCCAATATGCTGACTTTGTCTGTTTGGGCTGCTGGACTGAAATAGAATGGACTGGGTGGCATTGACAAGGGAAGGGCCAAGAGAGCTCAGTGAGGTCTCTTTTATAAGGGCATTAATCCCATTCATGAGGTCTCCACCCTCAAGACATAATCACCTCCCAAGGCCCACCTCCTAAAACCATCACGTCGGGGTCTAGGAATTCAACATATGAATGTTGGTAGGAATAGACAATCTAGTGCATATCTGCTCTGGTCTCGTCAGATGGAAGCTAGTCACATCAGGGAAGCATGCTGACCTGCTCACACCTGCCACCAAAATGTTACCACACCTCCAAGAGCTGGCCTAAATCTTTCAAGTCAAAGCCACTAGCAAAGATTCTGTGACCTCTACTACAGCCGTGGGACTGTTGTGGCGTCCCTCAACTTGAAACAGCATGAACTAAATTAAATTGTTCCGTGCAAACTCGGGGGGAGTTCTATTCAGTCATTTTGTACACATGCATACACACACATGCACACACTTTTTAAACAGAAACAATCAGTACAAAACTTTAAAAAAGGTAAAATATTAAAAAAAAAAAAAAAACACCACTGTGCCCACTTTGCCCTGCTGATAATACTCTGGAGTTTTCACACCCCTCTTAAGCTCCACACCAGTGATTCCCTACCTACGACCCAGGAACCCCTGGGAGATTATGCAATTATTTTAAGGGGCTCACATGCACCCACAGAGCAAGTACTGCCTGCAGACTGAATATATTAAAGCCCAATTATTTAAAAAAAAGAGAGCGCCTCATAAATCCACAGCATTGGCATGATGATCAGTTTTGACATTTATATGATGGAATGATGCTACTGATTGAGTAACTTCAAGGAACTTAACTTACATTTTTTTTTTTTTATGTTTATGGATTTTACTTTCCCCTGGTTAGATCACTCCCATAACTCAAGAATACCTGGAAGACCTTAAGAAACAAAGCAACTAGCATTCACAGCTTGGAACCGCGCTAGGACAGCGTTCCATGCGCAGCCCAAGCGTGGGTCATAACGTAAGGACCCACTCTGGACAGCTCCCCGAGCCTCCTGCGGCCACGCTACAGTCCTGTCCTCTACTCTAAATAGGAGCTTAGGGCGACTGCCGCCAACAAGAGGAAAAACCTCTTGGCAAAAGGCTACAGTGTCAGAGGCTTCAAGGGTAGCCTGAGGCCAAGTTTAAATTGATCATCATTTTAGAAAGTACTGAGAATTTCTGTGTCTCATGAGAAAAACACACATACACCTAATACCTGAGCATCTCTGCAAGCCCTGAGGCTTCCTAGCCAAGGTGTGAAAGACCTGTGCTCAGAGAAAGGCACGATCACTGAGCACCCCAATGCAGCTGAAAGGAGTTGGATGTCTGGGTTTCTAGTCACAGCCCCACTGCTTTGAACTGTGTCGCTTTGCAAGTCACTGAGCGGCATCTCTGGGGGTCTCTTTATTTATAAACTAAAGATGTTAGGCTACCAAATGATCACAAAGCTCCTTCCAGCAAGGACATTCCATTCTACCTATACTTTCGTCCAGGATCACACTAACATGTGTTCCAATTCCATTATAAATTTTCAACTGTATCTACAAAAGACTGAGTCTGGAGCTCCTGATAAGACAGGAATAATAAAGTATGAAGTGCTGGGCATATTGAGTGTTAGATGGGATTTGGACATACTTTCCCCAACTCTGAATTTCAATTCTGACTCTTCACCTCTGTTCCGTATTTCCCGACTTATTAATTCCAAGAAACACTGAGAAATATGGAAATTCTAGGATTCCAATTTCTTTCTAGCACCTTTTTTTCCTCCCAGGACTTTTTAAAATTAAGATTTTATTTCTTAGAGTGGTTGTAAGTTCACAGCCAAACTGAGGAGGAAGTACAGAGACTTCCCATGTGCCCCTGCAGCCACACAGGCACAGCCTCCCCCGTTACCAACATCCCCGACCAGACTCGTATATTTGCTACGATGGATCGACTCATATTGACACGTCATAATCACCCAAAGTCCATAATTTAGACTATGGTTCACTCTTGTTATTGTATACCCTATGGCTCTGGACAAATATATAATGACATCTGCCCATTATAATAACTTAGCATCTTCACTGCCCTAAAACCCCTCTGAGTCCATCTGTTCATCCTTTCCTCGCCCAACCACTCCGACCCTTAAACAACTACTAATCTTTTCACTGCCTTCATAGTTTTACTTTTTTAGAATGTCATGTGATTGGAATCAGTATGTAGCCTTGTCAGATTGGCGCTTCTTTCACTCAGTAATACGCATTGAAAATTCCTCCATGTCTTTTCGTGACTTGATAACTCATTTCTTTTTAGTGCTAGATAATGTTCCATTGAAACATTCAGTTCCTGGAGGACGTTTTGGTTGCTTCCAAGTTTTATTAGTATGAATAAAGCTTCCACAAGCACTCCCGTACAGGTTTCTCAGTGAACATATGTTTCAGCCCCTTTGAGTAAATAGCAAGTAGTGACTATACATCATATAGGAAGAGTATGTTTAGGTTTGTAAAAAACTGCCACTCTTTCTTTCAAAGCAACCAATAACATTTTGCATTCCCACCAGCAACAAATGAGAGTTCCTGTTGCTCTAGTCCCTCACCAGCATTTATTTGGTATTATATCAGTGTTCTGGATTTTGTCCATTCTAATAGGAGAGCAGTGGTACCTCATGGTTGTTTCAATTTCCATTTCCCTGATGACATATGATGTGGAGCATCTTTTCATATGCTTTTTTGCCATCCACATCTCTTTTTTTTTTGGTGAGGTATCTGTTAAGGTCTAGGCCCATTTTTTAATCAGGTTGTTTTCTAATTGTTTGGTTTTAAAAATTCTTTGTATATTTTGCATAACAGTCCTTTATCAGATACATCCTTTACCAATATTTTCTCCTAGTTTGTGGCTTGTCTTCTCATTTTCTTGGCATTATCTTTCACAGAGGAGAAGTTTTTAATTTTAATGAAGGCCAGCCTCTTCCACCTTTAATCCACTGGATCCCACAGTCTTATAGAGGGAGGCTATTAAGCTATTTTCTGTTGAAATATCAAAAGGAGCAGGGGCACCTGGTTGGCTCAGTCAGTTAGGCTTCTGACTCTTGATTTCAGCTCAGGTCATGATCTCAGGGTCATGGGATCAGGCCTCTCATGGGGCTCTTGATCAATGGGGAGTCTGCTTGAGAGTCTCTCTCTCTCCCTCTCCCTCTGCTCCCCTCCCTGCTCTCTCTCTCTAAAAGAAATAAATCTTTAAAAAAAATCAAAAGGATACCTGTCCTTAAAAATTGCTTTTAACTGATGTCTTTTTCAAAATATTAACATTTCATCTTTAAAAATGAATATTAAATTTTTTAAAAAACATAAATGACACTTCACTTATGTATCTTGATTCATGAAATGCTTTCCTTGGAGACAGATTCTGAATAATAATAATGCAATAGAGTTTTGCTAACATATTATTACTAACCTTAAAAGCTGGTATATTTGTATTTTTCCCCATCAAAAACAATTCCCTTTTGCAACAAGCCTTAGAGAAAATTTAATACTAAAACAACTGAGAATATTTAACAAATTTACTTCATTTATTGTAGATATTCAATTTGAAAATAGACATACTTTTGAGACTGGCATTTTAAGCCTTTATAAGCAGTTTTTCTAGCAAAGAACAAGACTTTACCTCTGAAGTTAATTCTGACTCTCCCTTCGGAGTAAAATAATTCATGTTTGCATCTCTAATTATGATAATAACATGCATACGTGTAATGTTTTGCCTTAGATACTGAATGCGTACATCAACACATAGGCCTTCCAGACTAACCAGGGGAAGCCTGGGCCTCCTGCCTCTAGTTTCTGGAATACAAAATAGCAGTCGAAGTATCTTACACATTGCCTCTCAAACAACAACAAGAACATTAAAGTTAAGATCAGTAGGAGAAATCTGACAAAAATGATGCACAGAGCTTTCTCAACTATAAAGGAAAACCAGAACCACCATGGGTATGAGGGGCTTGTTGGCAGTTAATTTTGCCTTGTTTTCACGTACCAAATATCTCATTTCTAAAGATAAAAGCTCCTTCCCAAGAAAAAGTTCAAAGTGAGAAAACAGTTGAAGGAGGGTCAACTGAAGCTGAAATTCGCTCAATACAAAATTTTCCATTTGAACTGCCATAATGTGTTTTCTGATCTCCTCACTTCACATAAATCACTTCACATCAAGGCGTCCAGCCATTTCCTGTACAGCAGAAGCCAGTGACTAAGATTTGAGCTTCACCTTCTTGATCCTTTTCTCTACTCAGACATGTTCAAATGTAGCTTTTGTGAAAGGGCAAAGAAGTAGGCGGAAAATCAGATCATATATTTCAAGATCCCTTTGCAGTTCTGTTTTCTGTGATTTTGTAATTATTTCCTTAGCTGCTTCTCCAGTATTTTACAGTTCTTGCTCATTCACTCTACACTTTCCAATCAATCATCATTTGTTAGCAATCCTTAATTTGAATTGGAAGTATCAGTCTGAACTCATGCAGCAATTGGCTTAATTTTCTAACTTTATCCTCTGAAAGGACCTAGAAATAATGACTAGCCAGCACAATCACCACTCCTCGTGTTCATACTGTGTCTTGAAATACTATTTCCATCAAAAGGAACTAGAGCTCCTTGGAGAGATGGATGAATAAAGGTCTGGGGATAAAAAGTACAATGAGCCTGGAACATCCTGTCTATCAAAGACATTTTAAATAAATAAGTAGAGGGACACCTGGGTGGCTCAGTGGTTGAGTGTCTGCCTTTGGCTCAGGGCGTGATCCCCGGGTCCCGGGATTGAATCCCACATCGGGCTCCCTACATGGAGCCTGCTTCTGCCTCTGCCTGTGTCTCCGCCTCTCTCTCTCTCTCTCTCTCTCTCTCTGTCTCTCATGAATAAATAAATAAAATCTTAAATAAATAACTAGAAAGATGAATAAGTGGATGGTTAATATATGTACATATACATACATATATACATACATAGTATATTCACAATTTAGAAGCCAATTAAAAGAGGCTCCCCTAGCCAAAAATTGGGTAATTTGATCATCAAACAGTATAAAGATTACAAGTGGATTCAAACATATCAAATGTGTTTAAATCCATAAATTCATTTAAAAAAGTATTGGTCACTTTTAGAGGAAGCCAGTTAACCAACTCATTTTGAAACTGGTAAATAAAGGGAGAGAACCGGCATTTATCTTGCTTTTCTATTACAAGCTTGCTCCTCAGGATAAGTGAGAACTTGATACAGAAGAGTTTCTCTTTATGGAAGCATTCCAGCTAACAACCGAAGAATGTTAGATTTAGAAGATCACCATGCAGATCCTTCTAATGAGTGAAAGGGATCTCAGCAACGGTCTTCAATGCTATGATCACCAGAAGCCAGCCACATCCTTCAAAGGTTTCATGGGAAAATGAATCATCCACTATTGGGCTCAACACAAACAGCAAATGGAATAAAAAGTCAAAGTTAATTTTACCTTTCAGACTCTCTTGTTTTCAATCAGTTAAAGAAACTACAGTAATTCAGCAATGTCACTGTATAAACTTTCTTTGGGAAAGAAACTGTCTGCCAAAGGAGCCAGAGGCACCTATAAATTAGTTCATCCTTGGGTTCACCACTCTACTTATGAGCCTTTCCTATATAAACTCTTACACATATATCCCCTAATAGTGACAAGTAAGGGTAATTCTGCTTTTGTTCTTTTGGTCTGTGTTGTCCTTCTGTAACCTAAAATAGAGATAATTGAGTTAAAGAATTCAAAGACTATTCCCTACAGAAGAAAATCACATTTGTATCTAATTCTACTGTTGAGTTCTCACTGATTTCTTTTAAATGAAATGAAATGAAATGCAAGCTCTGGGTACAGTAATTTAACCACTATTTTGATCATTCCTCTTCTACTTAATTAGCAAAACTAAACCGTTAAGTAATCCCATTAAAAATGATGAGACAGGTAAATGGCTTTCTGAATCTTACAATTATCAGTACTTGACCTTAAAAAAATCAGCACAAGCTCAAATGGTATTTGATCAAGAGGCCTCCGAAAACATAAAGGCAGACACACTGGGGGAAATTAGTAGAGATAGAGAGGGGACCTAAAGGGTGGGGAAGCATTCTCTATAAGCAAATGACTTAGCTAGCAACAGGCAAATTATTTCATGGTGCAGCACCTCCTCCACCACCAATCTTCCAAACAATCTGCTCTCAGTGGAGGAAATGATGGCCCTTCACACTTAAGGAAAAACTGTTCATCTCTCTATGTGATTAAGCATGATGAAATGAGGCCAGGACCTGGGTTTCTCAGGGTTATCATCCAGGAAATCATCTTTCTGTAACCATGAGATAGGAATATAGCACCAGTCTGAACAAAGCACCTAACTCTGGGTCAAAAGACTACAGCTTCACCACCATGATGCTGAATGAAGGAGGCCTGATGCAAGAGTATGTACTGAATGATTCTATTCCTATGAATCTTAAAAACAAGCAAAACTAATCTGTGCGTGAGGGGGAAAAAAATAGAGAAACAGAACAGTGGTTACCAAGGGAGGGTGGGAAGTTGACTGAGAAGGGGCAGGAGAGAACTTCCGGGGAGACGGAATTGTCTTTATGGGGTCCAGTATACCCATTTGTTAAAGCTAGACAGCTAGGGTTAGTGCTTTTCAATGTGTGTAGACTTTTAGAAACTATAAATACTATCAACATCATGTGGGGGTAAGAGATGGTGACGTACAGATGATTTAAGGTGGCAGAAAGCTGATAATTGTTGAGATTGGAGGATGGGTACATGGGGGTTCACCACACTATTCTGTTTACTTTGTACATGTTTAAAGTTTTTCATGCCACTGGTCTTTATAGAAGACTAGAGCTTTATTTTTTTTATTTTTTTATTTTTTTAAGACTAGAGCTTTGATCCTCTCTCTAGTACTTACTAGCTATTGGGTGCTTGGCCAATCTCAACCTTTATGAACCTCATTTTATCCATAAACTGAAGATAATGATCCCCGCACATCTCACTCTGGACTCTGGGCTGTTGCCAAGTATCACCTGAGGCAATGGAAATAAAAGTAACTTGTAAACTGTGAAGTAATACATAAACATAACAGATTAATGATGAAGATTTGTAATTCCTAAGAGACTAACATTCCATCCTGGAATGTTTGGGATCATGAATATATTTCTTTCAACAGAAACATGAGGTGTATCTATTCATTTTTCAATAATTCCTGCTTGAAAAAAATAGTAATAGAACTGATAACTCAAAATACCATAAATGTTATTTATATTTACTGTAAGATTCATTTTGCATAACTTCTTGATAATGCAAAAATTTATGCCTTGAGAAAAAGTTGGAGTGCCTTGTACAAACATCAACCTGATGGCTGAGAGAAGATGCCAAAAAGCACACTCCAGAAGGAAGCTGGTCTAGGAACTTAAATGGCGTAGATAATTCACATGTTTAAGATTGAGGTTCAACTGTTATAAAGCCTGCTGAAGCTTGACCATCCAAAATAATGTTCACAAGTTCATATAAAATCACATTAGGGATAAGAAACATTTTATTCTTAATGTGAATCAATTATACTTAGAAATTAGAAAGCTGGACTTCTAAACATCTGGCTCTTCAATGTTAAGGCACATAAGTATTCAACTCAGGGAAACCCCGTGGACGTATGGACCATTCCTTTATTTTATTAACTTGTCTGCTAAGCTAACCTTAGTCAACTACAACTATCACAAAATACAACTTGTTCTGGGAAAGGGAAAGAGAGGGAGAGGGAGAGGGAGAGGGAGATGGAGAGGGAGAAGGAGAGGGAGAGAGAGAGAGAGAGATGGTGTGACTCTATTCTAATGTTCCAGTCTAGTCCCCAAGAGTCAGAGTGTACCCTGAAAAGACAAAGGGCCTGGCCTGGTGTGCTGTTGTTGGTTCAAGTTTCAAAGTAAATAAGGATGCCAGAGAGATGTTTTAAAGAGGACATTCCAGTTCAAAAATACACTTACAAGAAAGTCCCTCAGATAAATTCTTTTGCGTTAATCTTATCTTCAAATAATAGATGTATGCACCAAGTGCCTACTTTTAGTGTCCTAACATCTTTTAAGACCCAGTTTAGGTGAACATACCCCTTTCATGTCAGTTCTCCGGCCTGGCCTTTCTGCCCTGTGGGAAGTGACCTGCTGCACTCCTCCCCAGGCAGTCTCCAACGCCATGTCCATTTTTTTCCACATGACTTCCCTAAAAAGTGCTGGCTAACTCTGCCAACTGCTGGGTTCCAGGATGGCCCAAGGAACACCATCTGAGCTGCTGTTTATGAAATTACTAAACAAAACATGATTGAAACTGCCCATTTCTTTTTCTTTTGTTTAAGGTAGAGCACATTACACAACACCATAACCAAAGTACTGATCATTTCAAGAAAAACCAAAGCTTCAAGCTTTAGCTCCCATTCTAGCTATCACCCTGTTCACAAAACCTTCACCATTAAACTTGGGTTCTAAGTTTATATTTCCCTCAGTTCCCATGGCCCCCAGTATGGTTCAAATAAAATATAGAACCATCTAATTAAATCTGAGTATCAAATAAACAAGAAATATTTTAGTATAAGTATGTCTCAAATATTGCATTTTTTATTAAACTTTTATACTAAAAAAAATTTCCTTGTTTATCTGAAATCCAAATTTAATTTGGTGTCCTATATTTTTATTTACTAAATATGGCAACTCACAGCCCCACCTCCACTACAACAATGGATAAAATCAGCATGCCCTTAAAGAACACACTAACTGTGAAACTCACTTTTATTTGCTGGCTCTGAATTTAATCCCTTTAGAATACAGGGCATGTAGATAACATAGCAAACTATAAAAATAAGCAGGATCACATTACTGGGACACCCTCTCTTTCCCCAACTGTGAAATGGAAAGGGCTGAACTAGATCTAAAATTCCATTAAACTACTGAATTATTAACAAACCTTTACCCACATCAAAGTTAATCATCAATGTCTTAAAATTCTCATGTCTCCTGGAAGAAGTTTCCTCACTAAAACACAAAACAACACCCCCCCCCCAAAAGAAAAACCCCAACTAACTCAATTTGTCATACACTTCTACTTCTCTTTCAAAAGCATTTCCTGGAACTCATCAACAGTAACGACTTCTCTTGTACAGTGGCTTGAATGTCCGCCAGTATTTGGCACCTTCTCTAGATTCTGTTCACAGTCCCCTCTCTTAGCAATGTTCAGGGTTACAGAAACTAGTGGTCTAGTCACACGAGGGGCCATTATCACATGCTGTGATCCCAAATGTACTGATTACCAAGAGGTCATATTATTTTAGCATTAGATCCAAAACTATTCTAAGATGAAGTTGTGTCATGATCTCATCAGACCAGTTAGGAAGGAAGGCAGACATCTAATTCATGCTGACCCAAGACAGTCTAGAAGTGTCAACATTAATTATAAGGAATGGGATAGGATTTATGTCCTTCTACATATCTAAATTTGGTTCTATTCAAATGGCCTCAAGTACCAATATTGTTATCTGTGATACAGATGGCATCTAACCCAGTCCTATTTGTTTAATGAAAACCACTGACCATAGGAGAACAAAAGTCTCCCATGTTTTGTTTCATCCGAATCATCCTCCTTGTTTTAAATGTTTGGTTTGGGCAATTATGCTAATTACATTGGCAAACTGTGGCCCACAGGTCAAATCCTGCCCTCTGCTTATTTTGTAATAAAAGTTTTTTTGGCCTACAGCCATGCCCATTTATTTCTGTACTGTCAATGGCTCTATGGCTGCTTTCACACTACAACAGCAGAGTTGAGTAGTTAGCGGCAGACCCATATGGCTCATGAACCCCCAAATATTTACTATCTGGCCCTTTACAGACAGGGCTTGCCAATTTCTGCTGATCCCTTGCAATCTTCAAGGGCCCACGGAGCATTTTTGGTGTAGAAGCTCATATGGCCAAGTGCAGTTCCCACAGAACACCACTCCTTAGCCTCAGATGTTCTCCAGAATCCAAAGGAGAAGCACGCAAGCATGGAAATAGGAGGAAGCAGGAGTCCAGCATTTCCAAAAGTGAAACGACGTAACAAGTACATGTGCAGGATGGTTGCCACCACCACTGTAGTTGGATGAAGAAAACACAGTAGAGCAGAAATTGTCTCCATTTGGTGCCAGTGCCCACAGAAGGTACTGTCACTGTTACAGGAATTTTTTTTTTTTTTTTTTGTTACAGGAATTTAGAATGTAAAACAACACTGTTGTTCTGTGACCTTACTGCTTTAGGCAGGAAGGGTGCATGACCACAAAGAATGGACTTCGAAACCAAAACGACCCTGAGCCTTAAAAGAGCCGCACACAGGTGCCTTGGAGGACAGGTTGCCATAATGACACAGCACGGGCTCTGGGAGGCTCTTGCTGAACAGCCCCCCTCCGCAGTTATCAACCATGAAGGGCCCCTTGGAATCTCCTTTCTGCTCCATGGAGAGCCCTTGTAAGCAGAAATGGCATGCTCACAGTTAATGACATTTTACGCCATAGAAAATTAGACACAGATATTCCTCTAGTTGAGAGAAGCAGGAAGGGGGGAAAAAAACAACTCATAGTAACTGTTGCTAAGTTGACTTCACAATATTGACAGAGTAGATGGCTCACCAAATAAAAACTTTAAGAACAGGGCTAATTCAATCCTTCAACCCCTCTTAGGGATCACAAGGGGCCTCCCACCAGGATAGAAGCAGAGCTGAGGTTCTTTTTTCTTCCTGCCTCTATCATTATGTATCATCTTCCACACCCTGAGCCCACCACTCCCTTGTCTGCCTAAAGGTGGGTCCCATGCTTGCAGGCCTTAGGTTCTCCTGCTGGACAAACACAGAAAATCAACTATCTACTCACATTCCTGGAGAGATGGGAGAGATAGCCCAGTTCATTTCACTTCCAGGTGCAGCCAGAACTCAACATGTTCATGCTTTTATAATTTAAATATTTGGTGGACTATGTGCCAAGGATTGTGCTTAGGGTTGAGGTTCAGGGGACACAAAATAGACACAGAATCTTCTCAGGGCAGTGACAGGTGAGGGGGGCAGGAAGGGCAGTTATCAGATAAATACCCCAGAGTCTAAGGTTATATTATAAGTGAGTCTAAGACTATGAGTCTACACACTGTGTTCAGTGCCGTGAGGGTGAATAGCAGGAATCTAAGAATATAAAGGAGAATCCTCGGGACACCCAGGTGGCTCAGTGGTTGAGCATCTGCCTTTGGCTCAGGTTGTGATCCCAGGGTCCTGGGATCGAGTACTGCATCGGACTCCCTGCATGGAGCCTGCTTCTCCCTCTGTCTGTGTCTCTGCCTCTCTCTGCATCTCTCATGAATAAATAAATAAAATCTTAAAAAAAAATAAAGAGGAATCTTCATTCATTTAAAATGAAACCAGAAGCAGGAGCAAGAGTTGGTCAGGTGAAGAATGCAGATGAGGAGCATTTCCGGCAGAAGGAAGAGCAGGTGCAGGCACCGTGAGGAAGAGAAAGTGTGTCCTAGTCAAGGGAGGTGAGAGTGAGGCCGGAAAGAGAAGTGGTGGCCTTCTAAGTCAAAGCAGGGGTTTTGTTCCTTCTAAGTACAATGGGAACCTGTGAACAGGGCAGTGAAGGATTAGATCTGAATATTTAAAAGACCACCCTGTGCGTAAGAACTAGTCCTAAAGGGCAGGAACGGAAGCAGGGTCAGGAGTTGTTGAGGAAGGATGCCCCAGGGGCCTGGTTTGGGGGTGGGGTGGGGGCTTGAAGGTGCACAGTAGGTGTGCAGAAGAGGGCATGATTCAAGATATATCTGGAAAATAGGATCAACAGGAGATCTTGATAAATGAGGGAGAAAGAGGTACCAAGGATGGTCTCCCAAATTTTTTGGCATGAGCTCCCGGGTAGATAGCTCACCACCATTTATTAAGACAAGAAATATCCTGGGAAGACACTCTAGGGTGAAACATTAAGAATTCCATTTTGCAAACCACACAGCTTATCTGTAAAGAGCACAGGAAGGGATCCCTGGATGGCTCAGTGGTTTAGCGTCTGCCTTCGGCCCAGGGCGTGGTCCTGGAGTTCCAGGATCGAGTCCCACATCAGGCTCCCTGCATGGAGCCCGCTTCTCCCTCTGCCTATTTCTCTGCCTGTCTCTCTCTCTCTGTGTGTGTGTGTCTGTCTGTCTGTCACTCATGAATAAATAAATAAAATCTTTAAAAAAATTTTTTAAAAAAAGCACAGGAAGATTTACTAGCTTCTAGGTAACCTTCTATGGTCTGTTTTCATCATCTGTAAAATGGGAATTATGGTAAATCTACGTGGTTATTGTGATGACAGAAAGGGCATATGCATTTAAAACATTTGGCATGATTCCTGGCACACAGTAATCCCTCCCCGCCCCCCCCAAAAAAGCTGCTTTGATTATTTTTTTACACTTGAAGTTTGAAATGTCTACCGGTGACCTCAGGCAAGATGTCCAGTAGGCAGTTAGATAACTCGGCTCTGCAGCTCAGAACTCTCTCCTGCTGGGAGAGTGGGACAGATGATAAACGTTCTGTGCTGCTACAAGATTATGAATCAAACACCTTGTTACAGATTTTATAATAGCAGCTGGAGATTTACTTGTAGATTGACTGAAAGGTCAGTGTCTGGGTATCAACGGCATATAGACAGCACTCAAAGTTATAGAAAACAGAATAATTTGATGTAAAGGTGAACTCTAGGGAGAAAAACTGAGATGTGAAGGAATGAGCCTGTAGGGAGCTACTTAAACACAAAACAAAGATGAAAAGTTGAAGGAAAGTAAAATAGAAACTAAAAAGTAAAAATAGAAAGTAAAAAGGGTCTGCCCATTTTATTCTATTTCCCCAAGCAGAAAAATGACAATCTTAAAAAGAGAGTCAGTTGCCCCTTACATATCGAAGTGTATACAAAGATATATATTTGTAAAATACTCCCTGTAATGCCATAATACCAAAAAGGACCTTAAGCAACCTAAATCAATAACAGCAGACATTAATTAGGGAAAGTATGGCACATCTATGTAAAGGAATAAATTTAGAGCAATAAACATCACGCCATAGATGATTTATTGGAAAAATGTTCACATTTTAGTGGTATATCAAAAAAAATAGGTTACAAACTGTCGTGTATAATACACAATAGGAAAAAAACCCCAAAAAACAAAAAACACCAGCAGAGCAAACAATACCAGAAAATCAATAATAGCTGATTCTAGATAATAAGATTTCAGCTGATATTTTTTTCCTTGTATTTTTTTTTTTTCAAAAAAATCATCAAGAGTAGATGTTAATTGTATAGACAGAAAATGAAATGAAGCAGAGAACTCCATCTCTCCCTCTAAAACACCTGACACTCCTAGGCCTCAAATCCCCAAACCAAATGCTCAAGGCAAATACTAAGAAGACTGAAGACTGGATACAAATGTCTCCATCATCACCTTCTCAGTAAAAGGAACCTGATGCTGTCGTAGGTGTGGAGTATATTTACTGATCCTTCCAGAATGATAGAGCCATCCTCCACCAGTGGCTGTGCTTTTCTAACCTTAAAACGACCAATTTTTTAAAAAATTTTATTTATTTATTCATGAGAGACATAGGGACTGAGAGAGAGGCAGAGACCAGGCAGAGGGAGAAGCAGGCTCCATGCAGGAAGCCTGACATGGGACTCAACCCCGGGTCCCCAGGATCACGCCCTGGGCCGAAGGCGGCGCTAAACCGCTGAGCCACCCGAGCTGCCCAAAAAGACCAATGTTAATGTCACAAGTCGGATTACGTTCTTTCTTGATCTTCAACAACGTGCATCATGAGACAATCACAGAAAAAATTCCATTTTGTCCTAAAAGGATAAACTTTCAGTCTGTATATATTCACATACCATCACACCCACAACCAAACCTGAAATTTCTTTTTTTTTTTAAAGGGAAGAATCCCTTTTAAAACCTATCTGTCTATCTATCTATCTATCTATCTATCTATCTATCTATCTATCTATCTATCAGTCTAGGGGTGGGGGAGGAGCAAAGGTATAGGAACAAGCAGACTCCACGCTGAGCACGAGGCCTGACGTGGGGCTTGATCTCACAGCGCTGAGATTTCCACCTGAGCCAAAATCAAGAGTTGGACACAGAACCAATTGTGCCACCCAGGCGCCCCCAAACCTAAAATTCATATTGTCCTGCTGCTAAACCATAAGTAAACTTCCTAAGAGCAAGTCAAACTTTCTCTGATTTAAGCAAAAGAAGAAATTCTCTTCCTATCCTGGTTCCTGGTATCTGTGCCATCTTGGCCAAGTTCCTTAGCTTTTCTGAGTCTTGGTTTGCTCATCTAAAAGTGGGGGGGTGGGGGGGGGATAAAAAAATAAATAAAAAATAAAAAATAAAAGTGGGGGGAATGTACCTTTCCCGTGGGAGCTTTCCAGTTTGGAGGACCATGCGTCTGCATGGACGTAAGCTCTCTGTACATCCTTCCCAGAAGACTACACAATCAACAAAGTGACAAATATCGTCGCAAGGCCCACGCCATTTGTCACAATTAGGGACACGCAACAC
Organism: Canis lupus baileyi; assembly: GCF_048164855.1. NCBI lineage: Eukaryota > Metazoa > Chordata > Mammalia > Carnivora > Canidae > Canis > Canis lupus. The sequence goes on from NC_132871.1 coordinate 8,967,582, forward strand.
CGCAAACTTCAGATTACCCGTCAGTGTCAGAAGAGACACCAATCTCCAGAAGAGCTGCTTCGGCCGCTGCACCCCAGTGAGGGCGCAGAGGGGCAGCGGTGCGAGAACAGGGGCACAGGGCACGGCCGTGGGGCCCAGACACATCACACAGGGCCCGACACCTGCACGGGAAGCAGGCCCCGCAGGAGCCCTGCTCCTGGGCCAGGAGGGAGGGACAGGGTGGTGCTCCGGCAGAGGAGGAAGAGGGAGAACGTGGGGGTCCTGCAACCCAGCAGACCCTCAGCACCCACCACCAGCCTCGCACGTTAGGGAGATGGCTCCTCTGACAGAAATGAGAGGTCCCGGGCCACGAAGGGCCCCGCTGAGGTGATGAGGAGGAGCAACCTACCACAGCCCCTCCGAGGGGCGGCCGCCAACTCTCCCCACCAGGATCCTGAAGCAGAAGGAAACTGGGACGACACCCCAAGCTGACTTAGGTGTCCTCCCACGGGCATGTGGAGAACTGGAAAACCAAAAACCACCTAGGATCAGAAATACAAACATTAACACCAGAAATGGGTGGGGACAAGAAAAGGAGACACGGAACGAGAGGTGATGGACTTTGTCAAAGGAAAGGCAGGAAAAGACAAAAGGACTTTTTTGTCCAAACTGAAAAGTTCTTCGGGGGCGCGAGAGAAAACAGACGTGAGCTGAAATTTACTAAGGAACGTGGAAGAAGGATCTAAACAGGACGAGAGCAGGACACAGTCAAGGACGGGGCCTGCACGCCGAAGGCGAGGGGCTGGGGACACGGCAAGCCGACCGCGGGCGTGTGGAACCGGGCCTTGGCCTGCGGGGGGGACGGTCGGGGAGCCGGGGACCCCGAGGAAGGAGGGTGATGGAATCCGACCCAGCAGCCGGAGGGGACCCGAAGGCGACGGGAGGGCGGCCGGCAGGGAGGCGGGCTGGCAGGCCGCCACTCGGAAGGTCTCCCGATGACCCCCCATTAACACGACACCAGGGCTTCTATGTTGGGAAACTGAGGGACGACTCCTTAGTAGACGGAGAGATGGAAAGAACCTCTGCTCCACGTTGGTCGGGCCCCGACAGAGAGCCTGGGGCCCCTGGGTGGCCTCGGGGGGCGGGGGGCTGCTGGACACGCGGAGGGCCCCGGGTGAGGAGGGCACCGTGCCCGGCCCCGGGCTGCAGGACGCAAGGGCCTGGCGTGGGGGAAGGCCCCGGGGGGTGAGGACGGCGACACAGGCGGCCACAGGCGGGGTGCCCGGGAGCCACCAGAGGGGACAGCCTGGACATGGCATCCGGGACGGGGACGAAAGGGAGCGCGGGCTGAGAGATGGCTCGTCAGGCCCCTCGTGACCCGGTGACCCGTGGAGAAGCGGGGGACGGAAGGGGGATGGAGGGGTCGGCAGCGCAGAGCTGCCAGCGGGGGCCAGAAGCCTGTGGCCCGGACGGAAGGGGCCACCTCCGCTGGACCCCGGCCCCCCCGGAGTAGCCCCGGTCCCCCCGCGAGGCCCCCAGCGCGCAGCAGCCCCGGCCCCAAACCCCTGCAGCCCCCTCTTGCTCCCTCTCGCACATGCACCTGCGCCCCCCGCCCCCGGGCTGGGCCCCGCTGCCCTGGACAGGTGCCCAGCACCCGGCCTCTCGCACCGGGGCCACTGCCCGGCGAGACCGTGACCTCAGCCCGGGAGCTGCGACCCCAGCGAACGGCGACACCGCCCAACTGCACCCGCTTCGCCTCGGCGCCCCCGGGTCAGCAGAAGCGCAGTTATGGAGAGGCTGCCACATGTTACAGTAGGGATTTCTTCTTCTTCTTCTTTTTTTTTTAATTAAGAAGAAAACAGGGGATCCCTGGGTGGCGCAGAGGTTTGGCGCCTGCCTGTGGCCCAGGGCGCGATCCTGGAGACCCGGGATCGAATCCCACGTCGGGCTCCCGGTGCATGGAGCCTGCTTCTCCCTCTGCCTGTGTCTCTGCCTCTCTCTCTCTCTCTCTCTGGGACTATCATAAATAAATAAAAATTTTAAAAAATTAAAAAAAAAAAAAAAAAGAAGAAGAAGAAAACACTAAGGCATCATGTCCCGGTGCACCTAGCCGGCACACCTGGAAAAGGCACCTACAGAAAGTCAAGCGGGCCTCCCAGCGGCGCGGACTCCCCCGAAGCCCACTGGCCGCGGGACACAGGCCTGAGTTCCTCCGAACCATCTAGGAAGAAGCGGGGCCTTCAAATCCGTCATGTCGCTTCTTCCTTGCATCCCCTGTTACCTCCGAAACGGAGCATCCTCTGGAAAAATACCTCTTAATATGGTGCTACCGCCTTACCCACCATTCAATCAAGATCTTTTTATGACAGAGATACTATTGCATCTGGAACTTAGCACTCTGGGGGCGGGCAAAAATAATGCACGGAGAGAAAACACCTTTTTCTTCACTACCAAAAAGCAAATGGTTTTCTGCTGTTCTACACAGTACAGTAGGGCTCATACATTTTAAACAACCTAGATAAGTTCTTTTTTTTTTTTCCATCTGAGGCATGTCTCAGTAGTGATTTAAAATTAAATTGTTAACCAAATGTCAGGAACCATGAAATAAGCATAAGCAGTAGTCTCCCTGTGAATAGCAAACACCAGGATATTCGGAATCACGTGAAAGTCTAACAGCATACAGTAGTAGCACCATCTATTGAAAGCCTTCAATTCGGGAAAGCTATCTACTACCTTTACCACCCACGGGGAAAATGTTAGGACTGTCATATTGTTATTATTCTCTTATTATAAAAAGATATTTTTCCATTCATGCAATACACCAAGCACCTATTATGTGTCAGACATAGTCCTAGGAGGTGTGAATGTGGTGTTAAGCCAAACAGACCTCCCCTTGCTCTCATGGACCTATAGAGAGACCTGAAGAAAGAAGAAAAAAAGAAGGAAGAAGAAGAAGAAGAAGAGCTAAGCATGTGATTATAAATTTTAAATGCTAGAAGGGATAAAGACATACTACTATGAGAAAAAAGTAGGAGAGGGACCTAACCTAACTTGAAAGCAGGAGAAGCCTTCTCAGAGAAACTAGCATTTAAGTTAACGCTGAGACCAAAGAAGAGGGGACACTCCAGAGAGAGGGAACAGCATGTGCAAAGGGTCTGAGGCAAGAAAGAGCTGGACATACCAAGGACCTGAAAAAAACTGGCAGCATCTGAGTGTAGAGTGTGAAGGAGAGGAAGGCATGAAACGTAGTGGGAGCTGTAGGCTGGCGCCAAATAGTTTGGAGTCAAGTAAAAGATTTGGATTTTGTTTTATTTTTTAAGATGGGAGTGGAAGAGGATGAATTTGCAATAAATTCTGGAGATGGATGGACAGGACTGTTCACTATGGGTAAGGAGTACAGGAGGGAATGAGGCATCAAAGGCTATCCCAGGTTTCTGGCTGCAGCAACTGAATAGGGGAGCACAGCAGAAAGCACCCCCAGATGGAAAGTCAAGTAAGCGGTGGGATTCAACGACACAGAAATGCGATGCATGTGCCATTTCACTCTTAACAATCTAGATTAGCAGCTCGACTGGGTAAAGGATGTCCTGCCTTCTTTGGCATGCGCCCCCTCTCACTCACCTCTGGATACATCCATTCCCACGCCACGGAGCAGACCAATGAGCGGAAGACAGATCATCCCTAAGACCTGTGAACGGTGCATTCACTCTCCATCACAGCAATTTACATTCTGAGAAAGCAGAGAAGTCTTTGGAATAAACCAGGTACAGAGCACTGCAGATTTTATAGACTTTTATATGTGCTTTCGATTTTATATATCTTATAAAGTACACACTTAAATGAATGTTTTAATAAAATATATGAAATATACACGAAGATAATTTTAACAATATTATATATATAATATTATATAAATTTTATATAAGAAAATAAAAGTTGGAGCGCCTGGGGGGCTCAGCTGGTTAAGTGTCTGCCTTCTGCTCACGTCATGATCTCAGGGTCTTGGGGTTGAGCCCCACAGGGGGCTCCCTGCTCAGGGGGGAGCCTGCTTCTCCCTCTCCTTCTGCCTCTCCCCCAACTTGTGCTCTTTCTCATGTGCTATCTCAAATAATTAAATAACATATTTAAAAAAAACACAACTACATTTTTTAAAGCTTTCTTGTGGTTCATGTATTATGCACATTTTTTCATAGCTATTGTAAACAAAAAAACCCTTTATCGTTTTTTATTAATATTTAAGATAAGACTCAAATGATGAAGTAAACTCATCTACTATTTCTTTGATAAAAACTTAAGGCATCAATAACCTACTCACATTTTGGCCAACTGGTGGTATTCTGAAAAGTCCTACGAGACGGTATGAAATCACTTATTAATTATATCAACCACTGACTCACGGTTTCGGGTTGGAAGGGACTCCTAACCCATATCTGATCCCTGGGTTGATTTCTGTTTTTTAACCAAATTGCTGTGATCCAAAATTCTTTGTGCATTCCAAATCTCCACTGATTTCATAAGAGCAAAAACTGCAGAAGCAGGCTCACCACGCTTGACTTGGGGCAGGGCGACATTTAACACGGGCGAGCCGGCCAAAGAGAAAGATGACGTCATCCGCATCTGCTGATTCACGCAGAAAGGGGGGGATTAGGAGGAGCAGACAGTGAAGCCAAGAGCGACGTGGGAATTGTGATTACATTTTACTGGAAAGTAGGCTGCTGAGCTAGACTGCTCAAAAAGGTTACTGGTAGCCAATGAAGAAAGAAGGAGAAGGCAGCTATTTTGTGAAATGAGATTAAAAGAATCTAACAACAACAACAAAAAAGAATCTAATAGAATTGGTTAAGCAGGCAAGTAAAAGGCAGAGTTTTAGCCATGAAAGACTGAGACTGAGTATCCCCTTTTCTTTCTCTTAGTGCACATTTCCCATATCTACCCTGCTTTCAGAAGACAAACTTTAAAATCATCTGAAATCCACTTTTGTCCAAGCAATCATGCTAACACCTTCTTAAAGGTCACAAAATAAAACTTTTTAAACAGCTAATGCACAATATGTGGCAACAGAATTTCTAGAGTAAAATGAGGATCTGTGTTTAACTGCCTGAAATATAAACTTCTACACTGAATAACCACCCATGCTGAATGCCATTGGGACATTTAAGGCATCGAAGAAAAATGAATTAAGGATATACTCACAAGCCATGCCCATTTTCATAGAGCTAAATGCCTAATGTGAAGAAAAAAAGTTTTTTTAACCCATTGCTGCCATATCATTAATTCCGTAATTGTTTCTTCAGTACCTACTATGCTCTACGTGTGAGACAATGAACAAAGTAATCAATTATTTTCTTTTAAGGTTTTATTTATTTATTCATGAGAGACCCAGAGGGAGAGGCAGAGACACAGGCAGAGGGAGAAGCAGGCTCCATGCAGGGAGCCCGATGCAGAACTCGATCCCAGGACCCCGGGATGACGCCCTGGGCCGAAGGCAGATGCTCAACCACTGAGCCACCCAGGTGCCCCAAGGTAATCAATTACTGAACCAAAATGAAGACACTGAGAAGTACGAATGGGCCCATGGGGATAATCACTAATGACAATGGTATAGAAATAATAATAATTAACACTGACTTTGAATAAGTAATTATTATGTGACTGGTTCTCCGCTAAGCACTTTTTTTAAATTATTATTTTTAATTGTGGTTAAAGACACATAACATACATTTGCCATATAAATCATTTTTTTAAGATTTATTTATTTATTTTAGAGATAGAAAGCACGTGAGGGGAGAGGGGAGAGTGAGAGACAGGAGCAGACTCCCCACCGAAAACAGAGTCCAATGTGGGGCTCAATCTCACAACTCTGATATCATGACCTGAGCTGAAATCAAGAGTCAGATGCTTAACTGACTGAGTGACCCAGGCACCTTGCCATCTAAATCTTTTTTTTTTAACATTTTATTTATTTATTTATTCATGAGAGACACAGAGAGAGGGGCAGAGACAGAGGCAGAGAGAGAAGCAGGCTCCCTGCGGTGAGCCCAATGCGAGGACTCAATTGCAGGACTCCAGGATCACGCCCTGGGCCAAAGGCAGGTGCTAAACTGCTGAGCCACCCAGGAGTCCCCATCTAAATCATTTTTAACTGTATGGTACAGTGGCATTCAGTACATTGACATTGTTAGACAACCACTACCACCATCCACTTCCAGACTCTTTTCATGTTGAAAAACTGAAACTCTGTACCTACAAAGCAATAAGTCCCCATTGCCTTCTCTCCTGAACCCCTAACAACCACCATTCTACTTAAGAATTATGATTTCACAAGTATAGCCAATAATATACTTCTTCTATATGAATCCACATATTTGTGGGGTATCTTTTCAACTAAGACAACATTAAAATCAAGAATCAAAAGAAACTCTACCTAGGTTTCTGTATGACAAAGTATTAAAACTGGATTTTAAAAAGGGAAGTATATTAAGTTATTAATATTTTAAAGAACATAAAGGGTTTACTGTAAAATTTTACATATTAATTTCATCTTCCCTATCCTTTGCAAAATTTCTATTTCATGTTTTAAAACTTAACACTATTGTACATGTATAAAATTTATTAATAAATATCCTACTTTGGATATAACAGGCACAAAAACCTTTTTAGCGATGTGGTGTACAACCAAAACGTTTGAGGAACCACTGAAATAAAGGTCTGTGGTCCTGTTGGAAGGAGGGAAGGTGAGAAGTTTGTTTTCAAACATGTGGAAATATACTGAGTTAATGTGTCAAGTAGAAGATCAGGTTGAGACATCCAAAAGGCAAAAGGACACATAAGCCTAGAGTGCAGCTGAGAAATGGAATCTATATTTAGAAGTCATCTGCATAGCAGTGACCAGAAGAGACAGGAGAAGGGATGAGAACCATGAAAAAGACGACAGCAGAGACCTACACAGAGGGGAGTCCCTATATTTAGAAAGTCTAGGAGAAAGGAGATCTAAAGGAGACAGGGAACTAGGAGGAAAGCCAAAAGAATACATAAGATGGATACCATTAAATGAGGCCACAGTGTCAAAAGTTGCAGAAAATTAAGGAACTGAGAAAAGGCCAGTCACTGGATTTGGCCGCCAGGAGGTCATTTCAGTCCTCTGAGAGCACTTTCGGTAATGGGTAGTGTCAGAAGCCTGATTCAGATCTGATTGAATGGTGAGGAAGCAAAGATAAGAAGTGAGTGGTCCACAGGGAAACTTGGTGATAATGGGAATGAAAAGAAAAGCAGAAAAGCGATGGATGGAATGGCTTGGTTGCAAGAATTTTGCCCCTATAGAGATATTTGGCAACATGTGGGAACCCCCCAGACTGCTCCTGGCATCTGGTGAGCAATGGCCAGAGTTGCTGCTAAATAACTTGCAACACACAGGACTGCCCCCTATAACAAAGAATTATCCAGCATAAAACATTGATGGTGCTCAAAATATCAATAGTCAGTCACTGAGAAATCCTGCTCTAAAAGATCAGAGAGGGTCTCAGCACATTTTCATATGGTAAGAAAATATCAAATTTAAGTCACAAAAAAGAGAAAGGATGTAATGACAAAGCAGGGTCTCACAAGAGTGGGAAGGTATATGACTAAGGGCAGAAGCAGGTGGATGAGCCCTGGAAAAGAGAAGACCTTTTCCGTTTGAAACAGGGAATGGGAGCAGAGACCACAGTAAATACAGAGAACTGGAGATCAAAAAGATGAAAGTTGAAGGAACTGATATCGGATGGCCTTGAAGTATCTCCTTAGAAAAGCAGCAAAAATTCTACAGTGATATGGGGATGGAAGTAGGGTCTTCAGAGGGGAAGTCACTTGGAAAAGCCCCTACGTGGGTGAAGCAGTTAGAGGGACATGAAAGATTTACCAAGCATCTATAAGGGTTTGGCAGGAGAAAAAGAAAATCCATCAATTTCCTGAACATTTATGCAAAAAAAGTCATTTATCCTTGGAGCAAAAGATAAAAGAATAAATAGCATTAGGGTTTACTCAAGGTCAATACTGGCCAGATAACTCAGAGGAGGCCAAAACATAATAAAAATCACACTCCTGCTAGATTGGCCTACTTGAGGTCCAAACTAAGGCAATGAAACCTAAACCAGATGAACTGACAAGACAGAAGGGACGCTGGGGACCAGAGCAGAGGCAAATACCAGGTTGGGTGGTAGGAAGAATGAGAGGGAAAGGAGTGATAGGAAGTCAAGGTCAAGAGGGTCTCCAATCTTGCAGGATAAATTGTTTCAGCTTATGATGAGGTCCAAGACCAAGGCCTGCCTACAAACGGCTAGACTACTTCTGACATCCAAGGGGGTTGGGGAGGACTCAAGCTTCCTGGACTGCACCATTCTTAACATATTCCTACCAGCATGTTCTGGTGACCACTTACTTAACAGTATGTCTCTGTTCAGGCACACCAACCACACTGTCATTAGATCCCCCTGTATTAATCCACGGCACCTGCTGGCGATGTGACCATCTGAAGTTAGTGGAGACTGAGTCACCAGAGCTAGCTGGCCCACATGGAAATCAAATCTCTCTGTCATCAACTCTCCTTGAGAGCTGCACATATAAGAAGACACTATCATGATACAGTAGCCCAGGTTGCTCCTTATTACAGGATGGACACCACAGCCTAAAGCTGTCACTACTCTCTACTCCGGTAATAAGTGAATCCAATTTTACAACCAAGACAAAATCAGCTTTCATTTCTTGCCGGTAAACCCTAATTGACTGTACTTGCTGAAGACACAAAGACCGGTAAGCGTTATTTTCGTAGACTGATCATTTTCTTCCAAGATCCACATAAAAGAAACACGGTTTCACTTCACCATCATTTTAGCTGCTACCTTTTAGCACAAGGCCTGTTACAGCGTGCCCTATCATCTTAAAGGGATAATTTAACTTTTAAGGGACTGCAGCAATCAGAAACATGGATTAAATAGAGCAAATGACTCCAGAGAACACACAACATGAGAATTTAACTTATAATAAAAAAATTAAAAAACAAATAAATGAGACTTTAACCTATAAAAGATAAATTTTTTTATAAAACTACTTTAAACAAATGATATAAAATTGAGACATTCTAAATTGATGTTTTAATAAAGGTTCCAATTACATTCCAAAATCAAATAAAATATCCAGACATGCTATTGTCATTTTTCAGAGGGCTGTTAAAGACACCCAGGGAAGAGTTCTCCATGCTGATTAAAACAAAACAAAACAAAACAAAACAAAACTTAAAATTGTAAAAAGAGCAACCAAATATCTGAATATTAGGTTGTTCAATCACAGAAATCTTGATATTCACCAAATGCTGTGAATTATTCTCCAAATAGAGATTATATCAAATTATCTGCTCTAATGAAAGGAATAGGAGATACAAGTAAGACCAAATAACAAAAGAAACAACCCCAAGATTATTTATATAACTAGATCCCTCCTCCCCAAATATTATATAACTAGGTAATTTCAAGCATCAGGACCAATGTCTGGCCTTTTTGACAATCTATAAAAAATAATTAGGATGGCTCTTATTCTATTACATCCTATTCACAGGGGTCCTGGAAAGTAACATCTAACCAATAATCCATTGATTAAAGGCTTTCTATGTACAGCAGCAGAGAGCATCCAGCAGGGCACCTAATTGAGAGCCCATCAGAGGGTTGTGTGGAAGTTATCACACATATTTGATAATACGAGTGGTAGGAATGAACGCGATCAGTTATAGACAAGGTAGAGAAAGAGGGAAAAAAGATTCAAGGTCAAATTCTCTGAATAAGCAGTTCTCAGATCTCAGAGTTTCTTAAATTAATAGACCATCATACCCCACCCCCAAGAGTGTGATTCAGAATGTTTGCGGTGGGGCCCAAGCAAATAGGCTTTGTAACAAGCACTTCAGATGATGCCAAAGCAGGTGCTGTGTGGACCTGCTTTTGAAAAACACAACCCTAGGGTGCGCCTGGGTGGCTCAGTGGTTGAGCTGAGGCTCAGGTTGTGATCCCAGGTCCTGGGATGGAGTTTCACATCAGGCTCCTCACAGGGGACCTGCTTCTCCCTCGGCCTGTGTCTCTGCCTCTCTCTGTGCATCTCTTATTAATAAAATTAAATAAATAAATAAATAAATAAATAAATAAATAAATAAATCTTTTTAAAAAAACAGAAAGAAAAACACAACCCTAGACCACAAAAAAAGAAAAAATTGATAAATTGGACTTGATAAAAAATTAAAACTTGTGCTCTACAAAAGATCCCATGAATAGGATAAAAAGACAAGTTACAAACCGAAAGAAAATATTTACATATCTGAAGAAACTCTATGGATGGTACCAGGGTCAATTTCCTGTTTCTGCTCTGTGCCACGGCTACAGAAGATGTTACCTTTGAGGGAAACTGAGTGAAAGGTACACAAGACCTCCTGTACATTTTTGGGCAACTTTCTATGAATTATAATTATCTCAAATCAAAAAAACTTAAAAAAAAAAAGCTATCTGTTTAGCTATCTAGCACTTTAGTAGCAAGCTAGTGGATTATACTACAGCCCCAAATACTACTGGATAGAGCTGAAGTCCAGGAAAGTTGACACTTCATAACTTGTGAATTCTCAACAATGTTAATCTGAATTGGACAGGTATTCTCTCCTGCTCCATAATAATTCAGATGTAAGTGCAAAGGTTGAGGCTGTTGTTGTTGTCGTCATCATTATTACTCTCCAAAGCAGTGTTAGGTACCACAGAAACTGAGTAAGTGACATAACTTCAGATATATAATTACCATTAAGAACTGTTAGCAAAATATTTGCATTTTCTCCTTTTAATCTAATACTGAGTGAATATCATTTTTTAAGACTATAAGATTAGTATTATTCAAAAGCTAAATAAAGTAAGTTTAGAGAAAAGGAGAAAAACTAGCCCTGGAGAACTATTATTGTTTAAATATATAAACTGTACCGGCAAGAGTATTTTCAGTGTCTCTAGAGCTGCACCTACTACTGTGAATAATAATACTAATTAATTGCTGGTACTTATAAGGTACTTCTATGTGTTAGATACTATGCTAAGCTCATCATAAGTGGATCATCTTACCTAACACTCCCAACAACCCATGAAGTAGGTTATCGTTATGAACGATGGGAAAATAAGGAGATTAAATGGCTCATCTGTGACCAGGTGTCTTAAGATGCCAAAGCTCCTGCTACAACCACTGAACATCCAACCCATCACTGCTCCCACATACATCATCACCACCTTACTTATATCCAGAGGGCAGAGGGCTCCCCCAGGACAGCTCTAAAAGTGTGAGAAAAATTAAGGGCTTGGGGTTCTTTGATGAGGTTTTTCAATCTGACACTAAGCATTTTAAGGACCAACTGGAGTAAGTTATAATAGTCACCATAATTCCAATTATTCTGGATGAATTAACACTGAAGAAAGAGGGATGCCTGTGTGGTTCAGTGGTTGAGTGTTTGCCTTCAGCTCAAGTTGTGATCTTGGGGTCCTGGGATCGAGTCCTGCATCGGGCTCCCTGCATGGAGCCTGCTTCTCTCTCTGCCTGTGTCTCTGCCTCTCTCTGTGTGTCTCTCATGAATAAATAAATAAAATCTTTTAAAAAAAAATTGAAAACAGAACTGCCGGAAATGAAGGTGTCCTGCTTACAGCCCATTGAGAAGCCTTAACCAATTCAGAGAAGTAGCCATGATAAAATAAGGCAAGCAACAATGGAAATGGCCACAAGTGTCAAGGGAGCAAGGCCACTTCACAGGAATTAGAAATTCATCAACAGAAGTAGCTGTTAATCTAATTCCCAGTTTCACTTTTTTTAAAAAAAGATTTTATTTATTTATTTATGAGAGACAGAGAGAGAGAGAGAGAGAGAGGCAGAGACACAGGCAGAGGGAGAAGCAGGCTCCATGCAGGTAGCCTGATTCGGGACTTGACCCCGGGTCTCCAGGATCCCGCCCTGGGCTGAAGGCAGGCGGCGCTAAACTGCTGAGCCACCGGGGCTGCCCCCCAATTTCACTTTTACCACGTATTTCATTTCTGAAGGCAATTCAAGGATTCCTTTGGAGTGTTTTCTCATTTTTTTTGGTTTTGTTTTTACAGGAGAGGTCCTGATTTCAAATCTATCCAAAGACTGAAGCAGCAGCTCTTCCTATTTCTAGACTCATAATATCAAACATGTTTCTTGGATCAGCTGCTTCTAAAGTGCTTCAAGAGCTATAAAGAGTGTAAAATAATTTTCAGTTCCCAATATTAAGAAAATGAATACATTCCAGGCACGATACCATAGACTGTTTCTATTCAGGCCATTAGGAAATCTCTTTATATAATTATTTGTTAGCCACTGTCAGCTCCAATTATAAATCATATGCTAGTTTTTTGTTTTGTTTTATTTTGTTTTTTTTCTAAATCACATTTGCTGAGTCACTGTCAACTGTTTCCTAGTGCGAGAAGTAAGTTAAACAAGAATACTTGAGAAAAAAAAAAACAAAAAAAACAAGAATACTCGAGGCTCGGGACAGGATCTCCCTCCACCGTATAGCACAGAAAGGCCCCGAGCAAGGGTATCGCTGGGACTACTTTGGGAAGGCGAATTGGGAGCTGTTGGTCCCGAACAAAGTAGTGGGCAGAAGGGAAGCTTGGTGTTCTGGGAAGAAGGAGCACCACTCGGGTGATTTCGAGACAACAGAAACAAGAGCAAAATGTAACACATTTAAACCCTGACAGTAAAAGGCTAAGCAACTTAGTCCATGAGTATTACCTCTTCAGAGTGGAACTGAAACGATCATATACCTGTCCTTTGAATAATCTCGCCTAGGGGTAAATTCTGCTGTGCCCACGATGGACCACACACAACCTCTGCTTCAACGAAGGATGGTCAGGGGCTGATCTTACAGGCTCAAATTCTCTCTGGCACCTTCCAGATTTACATAGTTCATAGCACCTTTAAGACTTCCTTCGGTGCATCTGCATTTGGTCTGTTTGCCGTTTCCAAGAAACCCAATATACCAATGAAGATTGGATAATGTGTAATAATAAAACCAAGGCTAAGCTCTAGGTCACCAAATAAATCAAACAGTACCTACGCGTTGTGGTGAGGTTGGGCTCCAGGATCCATTCCCCACTTTTTTTTTTAAAGATTTTATTTATTTATTCATGAGACACACACAGAGGGGGGTGCGGGGACAGAGACACAGGCAGAGGGAGAAGCAGGCTCCATTCAAGGAACCCACTGTGGGACTCGATCCCGGGACTCCAGGATCACACCCTGGGCTGAAGGCGGCGCTAAACCTGAGCCACGGGCTGCCTCCCACTTTTCCCTTTCAGAAACAGAACTCCCTCCACAAGCTTTAGCTGGCACATGATCGGCCAGCTAGTCTACAATTCCCAGCCTCCCTTGCAGCCAGGTGGTAGTGGCTGTTTGGCTCTACCCAAAGGGATCTGAGAAGGAGGTATGTAATTCTGGGTCACCAACTTTAAAAAAGGAAATTGCTTGCCCACTCTATCCCTCCTCCCCAGTCCCAAACCTGCCTACAGGTCGGATGCAGAAGCGGTTCTAGGTGGCCAGCTTCTACTCTGCAGAGGAGGACAATACTATGATGGTAGTACATGATGGAGCCTAGGCCTCTGAATGGCCTCTCTACCAGCGGTTCTCAAACTTCAGTGTGCATCGGAATTTTTTGGTTTGGCCAGCCTTCACGGTTTCTGATTCACAATCTGCATTTCTAGCAAGTTCCCAGGTGATGTTAACACTGCTGATCTGGTGCAAGAGACTAGGGAGCCTGTCTTGACAACTAATGAACTGGACGTGCTCTTTCACTAAGATGGACACTAGCCACATGTGGTTACTGAGCACTTGAAAGGTAGCTAGTGAGACAAAGGGGCTGAATTTTTAATATGATGTAATTTTAATTAACTTAAATACTAATACTTGATTTAGTTAATGAAAAACTTAAGTATGTTTAGAACATCTTGGGTATGTGAAATGACTTTGTTCAATTGTAAATTCTGTGACATCTAAATACAGATCAAGTATTTCTGATGAAAATTTAGTGTCCAAGCTGAGATGTGCTGTAAGTATAAAATACCCTGAGCTTTGAAGACTTAGTAAGGTAAAAAGAATAGAGCACATTTCATTAGTAATTTTTCTACTGAGTGCATGCTGAGTACATTTTGACTGTATTGCGTCAAATAGGATATGTCATTAAAACAAACTCCAGGGGATCCCTGGGTGGCGCAGCAGTTTGGCGCCTGCCTTTGGCCCAGGGCGCGATCCTGGAGACCCGGGATTGAATCCCACGTCGGGCTCCCGGTGCATGGAGCCTGCTTCTCCCTCTACCTGTGTCTCTGCCTCTCTCTCTCTCTCTGTGTGTGTGACTATCATAAATAAATAAAAAAATTTTTAAAAATAAAAATAAAATAAAACAAACTCCACTTGTTTCTTTTTTCCTATTTTAACATGGCTACTGGGAAATTTAATGTGACACACGTGGTTCACATATTTTTACTGAACGGCTATGATCTAAACTATTATGCGAATGAGACAGAGAAAGCGGGAAAGAGATCATCTATCTTGTTTGGGCAGTTGGTTTTACTTGTGTCTCTTTGTGATAGCTTCTTAGCCTAAACCCTGATGATCCTATGTATAATTTCCAAATTCCTGGTGGTAAATGTACTATGCTACTGTTCCCTTTCCATTTATCCTAATCCTCCTTTCTGGTTTTATTCAACCTCAATTGCACAGAGCTAGATTACTCACCCTCTTGAGAGGAGACACATTCACATCTCTGGGCCACATGAGCTGCCTTCACTCACTCATTCTTCATTTCTAAGCTCTAGTTAAGATGACCACAAATCCATCACCTGCTGCAAAAATTAGACTTTACCATAACTTATCTATCCAAATGGCCCTCCCAGTCTCATCCTCCTGGTTCCTACTACCTGAGGTAGCAACCACCCTGAATCCTGTACTCAACATTCTATTGCTTTCCTTTCTATGTATTATCTCATCTATATGTATTCCTAAAACCTGGAGTAATTATTTTCGTTGTTTTTAAATTTATAGAAAAGGAAACTGTAGGTAGTATTAAAAAATTTTTTCATTTTATATTGGTAAGACTCATCTATGACTCATTATACTTTATTTTGATTGTGGTATGCGTCCCATTGAGTGCATATCCTATAGTTTATTCATCCACTCTCTTACCCACAGATATTTCGGGTTTTCCCAGGTTTTTGATGTTGTATACAGTGCTGCCATAAATACTTCTGCACATATTTCCTGGTGCATATGTGCAAGAATCTCTTTCATATATATACTTAGGAGTAAAATGTTGGAAATACGGTCATGAGATAATGCCAATACTATTTTCTAAGGTACGTGCACCAATCTACTAGCAGGTGTGAGATCCTCTGGATCTCCATCTGTCCTAACATTTGACATTAACATTAATAGATCTTTCAAATTTTCCAACTGAATGGGTATAAAATGACATTTCATTGGGGCTCTCAGTTGTATTTCAAATCACAAATGATGTTGAACATTTTATACATATTTTCTGGCCATATGTACTTTCTTATCTGTATCTATAAAATACCCATGCACACCCTTTCCCATTTTTCTAGTGGCTTGTTCATGCTTTTCTTCTTGATTGGTAGGACTTCCTTGTACATTCTCAAAAATGATCAGTTCATGGCCAATCTTGTTTCATCTATACCCCAATTTCCCCCCCTTCCACAAATTATACTGAAGCAAATCTCAGGCATCATACAATTTCAATAAGCTTCATTAAATGAACAAAATTCTTAATTTTGATATAGTCCAACTTGTCAATCATTCATATTAAATGTTCAGGGAGAGGTATTGTATCTTAAGAAATCTTCTCTGAAGACCGAAAGTATAAAAACACTTAGGAAATCCTTCCCTAACCCCAAGTCTTAAGGTTTTCTTCCTGACATTTAAGACTTTGACCTTCTGGAGTTGATTTTTTTTTCTTTCTGTATATAGTATAAAAGTGCAAGGTGAAGCAGCAAGTGCTAACATACAAGCTGTAGCAAGTTATCCAGAAGATCCAGCTAAGATAATTAACGAAAGTGGCTATGCTAAACAAGAGATTTTCAGTGTAGACAAAACAGCCTTATATTGGATGAAGATGTCATCTAGAACTTTCATAGGTGAAGAGAAGTCAATGCCTACTTTCAAAGCTTCAAAGGACAAGCTGACTTTCTAGTTAAGGGCTAATGCAGCTGGTGATTTTATTAGAAGCCAATGCCCATTGACCATTCTGAAATTCTAGGGCCCTTAAGAATTATGTAACATCTACTCTCCCTGTGCTTTGTAAGTGGAACAAAAAAGCATAGATGACAGCACATCTGTTTATGACACAGTTTACTGAATATTTTAAGCCCACTGCTGAGAACTACTGTTTAGAAAAAAAAGATTCCTTGAGAAATATTACTGCTTACTGACATCACATCTGGTCATCCAAGAGCTCTGATGGAGATATACAATGAAATTAATGTTGTCTTCACGCCTGCTAACAAAACATCCATTCTGCAGTCCATGGATCATGGAGTCATTTCAACTTTCAAGTCTTATTATCTAAGAAATATGTGTCATAAAGCTACAGCTGCCATAGATAGTGATTCCTTTGATGGATCTGGGCAAAGTAAATTGAAACCTTCTAGGAAGGATTCACCAATCTCGATGCCATTCAAAACATTTGTGATTGATGGGAAGAGGTCAAAATATCAACATCAACAAGAGTTTGAAAGAAGTTGACTGCAGTCCTCATGATGATTTTGAGCAGTTCAAGCCTTCAATGAATGAAGTAACCTCAATGTGGTAGAAATACCAAGAGAATTAGAAGTGGAGCCTGAAGATGTAACTGAACTGTACAATCTCATGATAAAACATGAATGGATGAGGAGCTGCTACTTCTGTACGAACAAAGAAAGTAGTTTCTTGAGATGTAATCTACTCCTGGTGAAGATGCTCTGAAGACTGTTGAAATGACAACAAAGAATTTAGATAGAATATTACATGCTTTCAAGCAGCAATGCATGCTACAGAGAAATTATTCATGAAAAGAAGAGTCAGTCGATACAGCAAACTTGTCTTATTTTAAGAAATTGCCACAGCCACTCCAACCTTCAGCAACCAACATCCTGATCAGTCAGTCAGCAGCCATCAGCATCGAGGCAAGATCTTCCCCCAGCAAAAAGATTAGGACTCACTGAAAGCTCAGAATATGGTTAGCATTTTAGCAATAAAGTATTTGTTAATTAAGGTATGTACACTGTCCAATTAATAGACTAGTATACAGAGTAAACATAACTTTCATATGCAGAGGGAAACAAAAAATTTCATCTGACTCCCTTTATCATGATATATGCTCACATTTCCGAGGTATGCCTATATACTACAGAAGTCAAAATTATCCTGAAAGGCTAGGAAACAGTCATTCCATCACCTACTCAAGACATAAGCTCCTGCTCAATGGTAGGCACTAGGCTAGATGCTGGAGAAAGGAAGTTTGTAACTGAGGTCCAGGGAGGGAGACATACATATAAAGAAATAACAGCAATTGTACAACATGCACTAGACTCGGTGGAGCACAAGGGAGTGATGAGCTGGGAAAATCATGAGACTGACTGGTGTCTTGGTTCTGTTACCCAGCAGAACCTTCTTCTATAAATAACTTCTCTTCCAAATGTTTATGCTTTCAAAGGGCAAGGAGATCCTTAGAGAACAGAAGATTTACACACTGGTTGGTTATTCTCCACTTGCCCCTCCCCACTCCACATCCACGACCCACCCTTCTCTGCCCTTCTCTTGCCTCCAGGAACTGGAGCCTCTATAAAATGCATTATCCAGAATCCCTTACTCTAGCTCTCCGATGGAGCTGCCTAACAGAAGACACCAGCGAAAGACTAGAGAGGAGAGAGGAGAGTTGACATATTTGTCAACTCCTCTCCCAGGCTCCCGTCTCCCCGCCTGCCCCAGTCCTGCCTGTAGCTGGATCTATGCTTACAGTTCCAGGGGCAGTTCTCACTGGGGCCCAGGAATGCGGCTTCCTCCCTCATTCCTTCTGGCCTGGAGACAGAGTCAGCTCCTACCTCGGCTACCTGTGGAGTGCTTTGCCATCACCTGGGGTCTCCCTGAGTCCTCCCTTCAACTCTTTAAACATTCCTTCAATTAAATGCTCCTCAGGTAAACTCAGACATGCCATCCCTTGCCGGCCAGAACTCTAACTGAAACCACAGTTTTCTGCGACTATGAAATCCAATTTCTAAAAAATATCTGAACAAGGCTCACGTTTTCAAAGAGTCTGAAATCTGGACAACGTCATCAATGTCCAACATTTATCAAATAACTACCTTGGATAGCTCTGATCATGCGCTAGGTATGCCAGTTTTGACTAATGTTTGCATCTCTCCTGGACTTGGTTTGAGATCTTCAAAAAAGGGAATCTTTTTTTTCTTTAAAGATTTTATTTATTTATTTATGAGAAACACAGAGAGAGAGGCAGAGACACAGGCAGAGAAGAAGCAGGCTCCCTGCAGGGAGCCCGATGTGGGACTTGATCCCAGGACCCGGGGATCATGACCTGAGCCAAAGGCAGATGCTCAACCACTGAGCCACCCAGGCGACCCAAAAAAAGGGAGTCTTAAGAGCAGTTGTAGGTATTTTAGGAGTGAGTCAGACTTTTTTTTTTTTTAAATGTAATGGGATGAATTAAGCACCTGACTGAGGGTTCTGAGAACAGAGAATGGTCAGTTCATTGATGTTCCCAGAAAAGCTTTCATCCCAGGGCTATACAACGCCTTTCTGCTCAAATCTGCATTCTAATCATTCAAGCAGCCAAAACACTGCCACCTGTCATAATAACCATCTTGGCATACTATAGATTTGTTTTGTTTAAGAGAAAAACCAAACTGACTTTAACTACACTAGTTTCAAATCTGCAACAGCTCTGATTCATGGAATTAACAAGTAAAAGTGTGTCCTATGATTCTGAGTGGCGTCATTCTGATTCCAGAAAAATCACTCATGATTTACTCAGGCTACAATGACGAATACAAGATAAAAACAATGTTTGTTCCTTAGACCGAGGTAAGCCAAACACATTAGATGAGTCTGTTTCAGCGAAAAATATTGTTCTTGTGTATGCTTTTTAGAAGTCTTCACCATTCTTTTTTCCCTCACCAGATATTCACTTACTGGCCATGGGATGTTTTGTTTTGTTTTGTTTTGTTTGGCATTCATCTTGAGTGCCTGTGCTACAGTATTGTTGTTGTTTTTATGCTGGTATTTATTTTTTGATTTCTATTTATTTCAATGTGACCTTCTTCTCCTTGCCACTCTTCTACCCCTGTTCTTGCGTTCTTTTTTCTTTTTTTTTAGATTTTATTTACTCATGAGACACACACACACAGAGGCTGAGACACAGAGGGAGGAGCAGGATCCCTGCAGAGAGCCCCATGCGGGACTCAATCCCAAGACCCCGGGATCATGACCTGAGCTGAAGGCAGACGCTCAACCACTGAGCCAGGCAGGCATCCCACCCTTGTTCTCTTGATGCACTTTTCTTTCATTCTCTCCCTTCCCTGGTTGTCAGATCATGGCATAACCTCATCTCCCCACAACATTAGCAAAGTGCCCTAAAATTGACAAATGCACTTCCGCTGCTAAAGACAGAGTTCCTCCCTTCGGATGAGGCATTCCCACTGGGACTTGGGTTATCCTTTGGGCATTTGATTAGAAGCAAGTGAGGTTGCCCAGGCAACTGCTCCAAACTGTCCTAGGATCCCTGGCAAGCATGGTTTACGCAGCCTGATGTGAAGGTCACACTAGCCAACCCTGCGACAGTTAAAGTCTCTATGCAATCAACCAAGGGCTCAGGGAACATCCATCAAGATGAGCTCAATAACATTTGCATAATCATAAAATTGTCAGACTCTCAAAGCCATAAGGACCCATGTGAACAATCTATTTCAAAGAGCCAAAGATATTAGCTTTGAAAAGGAATAACAATAGATAAGTGTGGTAAAATCATTAAAAAGAATATATCAAAAACCAACCAGATGGAATCCAATCACTTAGCTGGTAAAAATACTTAAGCTACTCAGTTTTCTCAAATGATTTAAAAACAGTTCTACTCCGAGGCAAGGCAATAAACTGAAAGGCCTGGAAAAAAATCACTCCATACCTTTACTCCTTATAATTTCCTTAGATCAGAAGTGTTTAAGATATTATTCTCAAATAGTGAGACACCCGCATCAGGCTCCCCCTGGGGAGCCTGCTTCTCCCTCTGCCTATGTCTCAGCCTCTGTGTGTGTGTCTCATTAATTAAAAAAAAAAAAAAAAGAGGGATCCCTGGGTGGCGCAGCAGTTTGGCGCCTGCCTTTGGCCCAGGGCGCGATCCTGGAGACCCGGGATCGAATCCCACGTCGGGCTCCCGGTGCATGGAGCCTGCTTCTCCCTCTGCCTGTGTCTCTGCCTCTCTCTTTCCCTCTATGTGACTATCATAAATAAATAAAAAATTAAAAAAAAAAAAAAGAAAAAAAAGAAAAGAAAAAAAAAGCAAGACTCAATATTGAAAAACATGCCCATACCCACTAAGTTAATGTCACATTTGACTAAATCTTAATCAAAATTCCAATCCACTGGGCAAAATACCTATAGTGCAGAGAAGAAATCCATGTCCCTAAAACACAAAGTGCTCTCACAAAACAACAGGCCAAAACAGGAACATTTCTAAAGAAAAATGGGAAAAGAGCACAAAGGAGCTACAAAATTCAAATGGCTAATGCATTATAGAGAAATGCTCAGCCTGAAAAAAACAAGGATGCAATTTAAAAGAAACCACTTTTTAACATAACAAATTGATGAAGAATCAGAATAAACTTTGGGGATAAGTAACATAGTGACAAGTCTCACAAGCTTTCAACATCTGTTCCACATTGATCTAATAAATTCTAGTACATTAAGATTTATTTTATTTGTTTGTTTATTTTACATGGTGTTCAAACTCATGACCCTGAGACCAAGACCTGAGCTGAGATCAAGAGTCAGAGACTTAATCAACTGAGCGACCCAGGCACCTCTCTACATTTAAATGTTTATCTTAAGTACATAATCAACCAAGTGCCCAATTATATGTACAAAGAAGTTCTTCAGAGTATTGCTTATTGTAGCAAAAAATCAGGACATAATCTACGTGTCCAGCAAATCTCCACAGTCATTCTAAATGATGTAAATATATAGTCACCAATATGGAAAAACTGGCTCAAATATTTTCTCTGGTTGGGGAAAGCATAAGGAAAGGGAGAGGTTTATAAAGCATCATGTTTCTATTTTTGTAATATATACATGTAATAACTTGTTTATAGGAATATAAATCTAGTGAAGAAAATCTGGGTATTTAACATCAAATGCTATTTATTTCTGGATAATGGGATTATGGGTGATTTTTGCTTTCTGGGTGAGGTTCTGCTTTAAGGTTTTTTTCCGCCATGAACAAATACTACTTCCCATAACAACATTTAGTTTTGAAATGTTAAAAGGACCTGTAATTAATTTTCATACATACCAAGTTTTATTTTTTCAACAAACTTTTGCTTTAGGCTAAGATTATTAAACATCTTTGCAGTATCCGAGTCTCTATGAATGAGAGCAAAGACGGTCTTTAAACATGTATGGATTTTAGGGAAATGGATGGACAAGAGATTAAAATGACACCACCAGCATCAATTCCTGGAAGCCAAGCTGGTTACCCAGGAAAGCAGGAGCCTAGGGCTGCTTCTAACATCATCACAGAATCAGAACTTCCTGGGGTTGGACAGGAACACGCTGCAAGCCTCTGGTTTCGACTCCACAAAGGGTGGTGTCTTCGGCCGATGTCTTCCCTCTTCCCCTCTATTCCCAGAGCATCCACACAAAGAGAGGAAAGCCAACAATGCAACGGAGATCATGGGATCCACGCAGGTGCAGGTTTTCAAACACAGAGCTCCAGGGTGGTTTACTCCATGGGGATGATTTGAATGCTGTGTCTGTGGGACGCCCGGTGGGGTTCAGCGGTGGAGCATCTGCCTTCGGCTCAGGGCGTGACCCTGGGGTCCCAGGATCAAGTCCCGCATCGGGCTCCCTGCAGGGGCCTGCTTCTCCCTCGGCCTGTGTCTCTGCCTCTCTCGCTCTGTGTGGCTCTCATGAATAACTAAAATCTTTTAAAAATAAATAAATGCTGTGCCTGTGCGGGGTCACTTGATGTACAGATCTGGGCTCAGGAAAGTAAAATCCATCCATTTATACCTGGTCAGCCAAATAAAAGTATCTAAAGCCTGCTACTTCATGTTTCATCAACTGTGAAACCAGCCCCCTTCCCACTCCAGAAAACTTGGCCCGTTGACTGAATCGGTTCTCCTGTGAGTATTGCTCACTGATCAAAGCCACACCTTTGCAAACTCAACCCACGTCTCTGTAGAAACAGACTGTTCTTGACTGATGGACACTGTTAACTTTTATTCCTAAACTGAGGCTTAGCCAATATCATTGTGAAGCTATTTAGATGTTTGTGACTCAGGAAAAAATTTTATCACACACACACACAAATCCCTCAAACAGATTTAGGGCCCAATAATCTTAGAATTTCACTTATATTTCCTCAAAATCATGTTCATAGCTTCAGCTCCCCTTGCAGGCTGCTTGTTTTCAGTTTCACTCGGTAATGACACACTCACACACTTACGCAGTACTGTGTGTTTACCAGGTATTTCCTAGCAGTGTTTCCACCTTCCACTAAAATAATCGACAACATCACGCCCGACCAGATTTAGTAAATGTCACTCAAGCCCTACGTAGGGCTCGATCTCACAACCCTAAGATCATGACCTGAGCTGAAATCAAGAGTCAGACACCTAACCGATGGCGCCACCCAGGCGCCCCTCTTCCCCCTCTCTCTCTCTCTTTTTAAGGCATAAGCTAAGTGGCCATCTCCTAGCTGTGCACAGTTGGGATTTCCAGAGACTGTTCTTCAGTGGTCAGGATTTACAGTCGATGGGAACAGTCCAGTTGAAACAGCCAAGGCCCAAGAATGGAGGGGGAAACAAAGAGGTTCTTTAACCACAGACAGTCGTGGAGCAGCCTCAGTGGGCTCAGGAGTCCATTACCTCCGAGCTAAGCCTCTAACAGAGCCGGCATCCCAGGGCAGGACCTGGCTTAATGGATCCAGTCCAGTTATCCCACGAGGACAATTTCTTTCAGATGCTTTCACTGCTCAGCCACACTCTTAGCAGCATCCAGTCACTGCATTTCCCCATGTAGTGTCTCAGCAACATGGTAAAAATCCAAAACCAACAGGAAGATCCTACTTCGGGAGATAATCCTAAAGTCAGCAACCTACAGACAGCCTGCATACCCACCTTCTCTTCTGCAAATGCTTTACTTCCAAAAGAAAAAACTACATTTGAATTTCACATTTTTCTTTATAAAATAGAATCAGGACATACACCTGTGAGAAATATTTTATAAGGATTTCAAGTTCCAATTAGGAGTTTGTTCATTTTTTAGCTTTAAGAAAGCTAAAGGAGAAAGTAGAAAGGATCTACTTCCCATTAAGCCAAGGTAGTGAATTAGCATACCAGTACTTGGTTTCTCATGCCTTGGCCAAGGCTGTTTGCATATCCGGGCATTTGGTTACGTGCACACGCAGGTGCCAAGGTGCACAGCAGCTATTCCATCAGGGCTGCAGGAGAGCAGAGGCCCCAACACCAGCTCGCAGATCATGCAGCACGGCTTTGTCCTGGCTCTGGCCCCTTTCCCGGGCACTCAAAACCTGAAAACTATCAGAATTAACTGTATTCTCACATTTCTGCAATCCCTGGAATGCTAGTTAGGACAATGTCCAGAATCTGTTGCCCTGCAATAGCTCTGCTCAGAGAGCGCCGTGGTGATGGTTATTTCAAACTATCTGAGCTCAGCCTATTGAAGATGACATGTCACAATGTCACTAATTGCTTCTGACACGTGAGGTTTACCACTGGAACCTCTGAATATGAAATGGGTCTTGGATTTAATAGCACGTAATTAGTTCCTGTTACATTCCAAAAGGAGGATCTTGCTGGAAAGGGGTCCGATGGGACAGCTTTCAGCAGCAACATGCACTGATTATAAATAATGACTCGCGAAGAACCAGCCATTCAGATGCTGACATAGAACTCGGCTTCACCTCTCCTCCCTGCTAGGGTAATCAGCAATACAGGACCGTTATCCCTGGCTCCTTTTTTGATACTCGGATATCTAAATGTCCCCCTTGACCCCTAAGGCACTAACTGTAGAACCCAAATGGAATGGAACTAATATCCTTGGGCCACATCGTAGGTGTGAAGCATCCCCAGTTCTGAAATTCACTTGGGTTTTGAAGCTCGGCTTTACCACCTACCGTTTTTTATTTTGGGTTAAGTTGTTCAACATTTGTGCTTCACTCTCCTATTCTGTAAAGTGGGATAAAGATACCCACTGCAAAATGTCCTTGTGAGGATTAAATGTGAATACAGATAATGCAACCAACAATCCTCGAGCCCTAGTATGCATTCAATGAACAGTAGCTGTTAACGCGAGTTCATTTGTCAACCAATAGTCCATTGCTAAGAGTCCAGTTCACATTGGTCTTCCTCTTGAATACAAGCACATGGAAGCATTATATCTGGAATTCTAGAGGCTACAACCAAAAGGGCAGGGAAATAAGACTACACAAGGGGGAAAGGAGAGTAAGAGGCAGCAGGAAAAAAAATAAACAACCAAAAAATTTTGCATGAGGAAAAAATTATGGGAGGAAAGAAGCCAGTGAAGGAGGACGTTGAAAGAGAAGCTGGGGGACGCCTGGGTGGCTCAGTGGTTGAGCATCTGCCTTCGGCTCGGGGAGTGATCCTGGGGTCCTGGAATCGAGTCCCGCATCGGGCTCCCTGCAGGGAGCCTGCTTCTCCCTTGGCCTGTGTCTCTGCCTCTGTGTGTGTGTCTCTCATGAATAAATGAATAAAATCTCTAAAAAAAGACAGAGAAGCAGGGATAAGGAAGAGCCACAAGGTAAGTGTGGAAATATTCAAGAAGCAAAGGAGGAAAGAAGAGAAACACAGGGAAAGGCATTCCCATTACCACACCCCATTACTAACGGGAATACTCCTCTTAGTAGTAGTACTGAGGTATCAGAAATCAGAGCACACATCTCTATACGCCATTTGGTCAATAACAGATTACATATCATTAGCATTCTCCCTTTTTAGAAAATGTTTACCTGTTTGTCTCATTTTGCCCTAGGAGGGACCCACCCTGCAAGACAGGCCAGGCCGACGCTGTCACCCTGGATTTACATTTGAGGGCAAAGAGTCAAGGGGCTGCCTTGTCTATAAATGCATCACTTGGGCATGTCTTACTCTTAAAATCTTTAACATTCTCTAATCTCCTCACTAGAAGCACGGTCTGGTTGGCCTCTGACAGCAGGAACAAATCCTATCCTGTCCTGATCAAAGAAAATGGAAGTCAAAGTTAGTTTGGATTTCAGAAAAGCACCTGCTTTTTAAAAAAACAAAAACAAAACTTTATTTCAAAGCAGTCTGAAACCTAAACTGCCAGCACAGAACATACAACACTCACCCATTCACCCTCCTGAAATTTTGCCAACCACCCCGATGATTTCCATCTACAGCAAAAGGATTCGATCCCGATCACTCATTGTATTTACCGCATCTCTCAGTCTCCTTCCATCTACAACAGTTCCTTGGTCCTTTCTTGAGTTTCACAACTTTTTAAAATAATCTATCTTAAAATAATTTCAAGCACACAAAAAAGTTGCACGAACTCTTGTTTCCCCTTGGCCTGCATACCCAACTGTTTTGTCTTCGGTGTTTTCCCGAACCATGTGGGCGTCAATGATGGATATGGAGCCCCTTCATTCCTGTGTATTCCAATAAGTACTTGTCCCAACAAGGACACACATAACAATCTCAAGTCTCCCTCAGCTGGGAGAGAGTTCCTCTGTCTTTACCTCTCTCTCACCCTTTTGACAATTTTAAAGAGTCAAAACTCTTTCAGGTGACCTGGGTCACCCTGATTTTGGCCCATCTGGTGTTTCGTCATGCCCATATCTGAACCACGTATTCCCAGCAAGAAGACCCCCAAATGATGCTGTGCTCTCCTGAGCACACCACACCAAGAGGCACAGGATGTCAGATCGTCCCGTCACTGATGGTACCGACCTCGATCACCTGGACTGGTTTGTATCTGCCGGTCTTCACTGTGAAGTCCCCATTTCCTCCTTTGTAATTATGAGTATTTGTGGAAAAATACCAGAAGCCTATGCCAACACCCTGCTCTTCATCAGTCATCCACCCACCCATTGACAACTCCTGTAGTCATCAAGCTTCACTGTGAGGCTCGCCAAATGGTGATTTTTCAATTTTCTTCCCTCCTTCTATGTTTATTTGTTGGCATTCTCCTACAAGGAAGAGTTTTCCCTCCCCCATTCCCATTTATTTACTGATCAATATAGATTTGCTGAATCTTATTTCATCTAATGGTTTATAAATACATTCCTAACATCATTTATTTTGATGCTGCAATTTTCCCAGATTAGATCAGCGAGAGCCCCTTGCATTTGCCTTTTTGGAAAGCAGATTTAGTGAATACAATTTCATTTACCAAGAGGTACGTTAGAGGCCAAAAAAAAAAAAAACAAAAAACAAAAAACTCTTTTTCAATTTGCTTTGGGAGTTGTAAGACAACACAAAGAAATCACTGACGAATGTTAGCCTTTTGTTTTCTTTCCCAATAGCTACTAGCTGACATTCATTTTTAATTATAAACAGACATCCTCTTAGAATCAAACGTCAGATAATTTTCAAAATGAAGTACCTATATTATCCTTTATAAAAAGACTGAACACCTAAAAAACAATCTTCAATATGAAGCACCTTCCTCAAACTTCTCCCTTGGGTCAGGAGACTCCCTGGGTTACCTCATACAGGCTAGAGGTCACACCAGCACCTCGAATGACATGAGATAACGTGTATCGATACACCAGACCAGCACAGATGCTCAGTACTTAGTGGTGTTACATTTTGTCCTTCAACTGGCCTCAGAACTAAACATCCATCCCTCCTGATCTTTGAAGCAATAAACCTCAAGGTTTCATCTTCAAATCTTCTCTCTCCCTCATTCAACTGATAAACTCTGCTTATGCTAGAATCCAGCCTCTCTTTGGACTCCTACTATGAACACTCTCTTTCCCTCACTTCACCCCCCACCTCAGATGCCTCTTCCTAGGTACTAGAAGCATGGCACCCCTAACAGAGACTCTCTTCTCTCCCTGAAGAATAAAGCTGGATCCCTAAGCTTGGGGCTCAGGGTACTTCAGACCCTGCCACCAAACCACGTCTCTTTCTCTCTCTCTCTCAGATTCTATACTACAACCCCACTAAGCTGCAGGCCTGCAATTATTTCTTTACTTATCTACTTAAATCCACTGCAAGACCTCAAGATACAGGCACGCCTGGGGGGCTCGGTTGGTTAAGCGTCTGCCTTCAGCTCAGGTCACAATTCCAGGGTCCTGGGATCAAGCCCCACATGGGGCTCCCTGCTCAGTGGGGAACCTGCTTCTCTCTCTCCCTCTGCCGCTCCCCCTGCTTGTGCATACTCACTCTCTCTGTCAAATTAATTAATTAAATATTTTTTTGAAGAAAAGACCTCAAAATACAGGGTAGCATTCTGCTTCAACTTGTATCTCGACTGCCCAGCTCTGTACTCAGTAAATGTTTGCTGGGTCCCTTTAATAAGTAAAAAGGGACCCATGAAAGGCATTGTTGTCTGTTCATTAAAAGCACTACACATGAAAGCCAATTTTCCTAGAGTTTTATTACTGATTCACATTTGAAGTAGTTACATATTTGTTTTGAAAAGCAGAGTAATTCGGTTATTTGACATACTTCAGCAAAACAGGCAAAAACCTCTTTAGGAGAGCCATTACCTCCATAGCTGATAAGCCCATCAAATAAGTATTTAATTACCATTCTCAATTCCAGAAGTGCCGAGTTGTTTTTCTTTAAGGTTTACTCTGTTTTTCAACTGGTGTTTTGTATCAAGGGTTTATCTGACGGTCCACTTAATGTGTCAACTCAGATGCAGGCTACAGTCTCCAGTTATTCCAACAAACACTAAACTGAGTGTTGCTATGAAGGCATTTTGTAGATGTAATTGAAGTACATAATCAGTTGACTTCAAGTATGGGGGAGATTATCCTAGGTAATCCGGATGGGCCTTCTTTAGTCAATCAAAAGACCTGAAAAGTGGAACTGGGGCTTCCCTGAAGAAGAAATCTCACCTGTGAGCAGCAGCTTTGCCCTCCCGACGTCCATGAGTCCCAGTCCACCCGACCTGACCTCCTGCCCCACGCAGTTCATACATGCCCTAAAGCCTCCTCAATCTCATTAGCTGATTCCTACAATAAATCCTTTCTCTCCTACTGGTTCTATTTCTCTGGCAGAACCCTGACCAATACAGTCTACTTCAGAATAAAGGGGGGAAAGAGCATGCAACAGCTGAACAGTTAACAAGATCTAAATAAGGCTTTCACAGTATTGCTCATTATGGAGTGGGAAGTGTTCAAGTCCTAGAACATCAGATACCCCATATTCAAACATAAGTACAAATACACATAACATATGCCACAGCTTCTGTCCAACTGCATTCATTATACATTCATTTGGCAAATATTTGTTATGAAAGGCACCGGGGAGAGAATGGTGAGCCAGACAGGCATGGTCCCTGCTCTCAGGGAGTTTACAGGCTAGTAGGATAATCAGGCATCAAAATAGTAATTATACAAATACTCATTTAATTACAATTATGATGAGTGCTAGGAAATACAGGATGCTGCTAGCATACTTAATAGGCGAATCTAACCAACTGGGGAGGGCTTTTGGGAACGTCACAAAGAATTATACTGAAGCTAAAACTAGAAGGGCAAGTAGGCAGTAACCAGAGAGAGCATAAAAGGAAGAGCATCCCAGGCCCAGGGAACCCTCTGTACAAAGGCTGCGCACAGGGAAGCATCCAGATTAATTCAAGCACCTGAAAGATGGCCAGCAACTCCAAGCTGTTATGAATTAGGGATGAAGGGCACATGAGATCAAATGGCCACACGAGCGAAAGATGTTGATGTTTACAACAGGAATCACTCCACACTTTAAAGCAGATAGCGACACGACTGGATTTGTGCCTTAATACTTTTCTAGCAGCTGTGTATAATTTGGAAGGAAGCAAACTGGATTTGGGGAGACCAGTTACAAGGGTTTTGCTACAGTCCAGGAAGGAGACAACAGGGCCACGGAAGAGTAGGGTGACAGGGATAGACCGAAATGTTCGGAAGAGGACCCAAAGGACAAGGAGTTGTGTTGGATCACCTACCAAGTTGAAGAGCCAGGGTAGGTGAGAGAGGGCAGGTTTGGGAGAGGAGATCACGGTTCTGTTTTGGGCTTGCACAGCTTTGCAATTCCTACAAGATAGATATCCCCACGAAAATATCCATCTGGAATCCAGAAGATACCGGGTCTAAATATAAATGTGGGGAATTTGCTGCATGGAGTCAGAATGTGATGAGGTCAAACAGGGAAGGAGTACAGAGTGAGAAGGAGACCTTGGATAGAGCCCTGGGACAGAGATTTCAGGTGGGTGAGAAAAAGAGCGTGAACAGGAGCAGTCAAGAAGATCCGTGTTCACAGAGTATGCACTTATTTATACAAAAAACTTCTCCGTGATCTATTCTGGTTCAGCCTCCATGTTCAAAAGCGTATGCATTTTCACAGACAAGGAAATAACCAAGTGTAAGAGTAAGATCTCTGGGAAGAGTAACATTCGAATGGACGTAATTTCCACCTAAAGGTGTTTCACACAACAAATACAACCTCACTGATTACTGTTTGCAACAGTTATTCAGTCTCTGGGTCAAAATGTACTTTCCGAAGTCACTTCTTATTAACACTAATGGCTTGGCCCTTTATGTATATAATTAGTTCAGGCAATTAGTTGTAAGGCTCACATTAGAACACACTGCTTTAATCTTTTGAAACTCGCTATGTGTCACATTATTCTAAAACTGTCTCACTTGAAAGAAAACACTGAACCGATAGAAAGTACTAATTTTTAAAAGTTCTCAGAGTGCCCTGGCACCCAGAAGAGTAACACAAGTTAGTGCAGGCTCGTTGGAGAAAAGAACCCGCTCTAGGAAGGACCACGTTTAAATTAAAACTGCACTTTCTCAGGCCAGGAACGCTTCTTGCCTTAACCCTCCCCATCAGTCTGACACGAGATGTGTCAGAGAAAGCTCTACAGGGTGCTGAGGTGCAGGGAGCAATTTGTAAGGCACCCTTATTATAACTTATGAACACAACCCAGCAGAGGCCCATAGATCCAGCTGTCACAACAGCATGATGTGCAAGTAAAAACTTAATGAATATTTCATGACATTTTTCCTCCTTTGCGTGTTGTTACAGGCAGCCCCCAACTTACCAATGGGATTTGTGCCAAAAGGTTGGTTTTTCGAACCTATCACCTAGAACCTGAAACAATTTTTTTCTTCAAAATTGTGTTCTATGAATAGTGGAGCCCAGGGTATATGCTAACCATTAACAGAGTGTAACTAGAGTTCCTAACCACCATTTATCACAATGCTTTGGTGAAGAAAATACATTGAGCGCAACTTAGTATTCATGGATGGATCTTCCCTCTGCAGCAATCCCAGAATGGACAAAGATGCCACTCCTCACCACAGGAAAAGAACCCAACTGGCTCCAAGCTGGGAAGCTGGGCAGAAGGATAATGCATGGCAGCAGCTGGGAGTCTTGGCTTGTAGCTGCCATGTGACATGTCCAAATCCAAAGACAAGGATGTGCGGGGTACTTAAGAGAATGGTAAGGCAAAGACTCAAGCCCTGGAAGGGCTACGAGGGTAGAGGAGGTTAGGGATTCCCTACCAAAATGACATCAGGCTGTGGTCAGGAAGTAAGCAGCAAGTGCTGGAAGCAACCATGCTCTGGCAGGAGCCCTAAAGGGAATGGTAGTTTGGGGGTCAGGGACAACCTAAAAGATGAGTCCTAAGTAAGGTCAAATATTAATCAAAGACTGAAGACCCTTGGGCTTTCAGGACATAGTGCTATTCAAAGTCTCTGAAGCCATATAAAATCTACACAGCTACTCCCCTATTTGTACTCAGGCACTTACTTCCTCTGCCCAACCTTCCTAGAATTTACTAGGTTCAAAACCTCCTGGACTTTGTATCTTGGTCTAAGCATATAGTCACGCCCCATCTGAACTTAGCAGCTTGGCTCCAGATAACCATCTTCACTCCACTCCCTGTCCTGGCCTCTGCTCTATCCTAGGAGAGAGACAGTGGTCATTTATATGTCCAGTGTACCTAAGGCATAGTGTGTCTACCTTAGTCTTCCAAAACTGATAACCAAATGTGAAAAGCCATTAAGCCATATTATTCAAAAGATGGCTATCAAATAATATCCTTAGGTTGAATCATCTAACAGTAAAATACTAGTGTGTCCTAATTTCAAATGAAGGTGAGTTTGAAAGCCCTTGTTAACTTTTCTATTTTTAAATTTACTTACACCTTTTACTTTCAATACAGTGTTATATTTACATATAGCAATAATACAGAAAGGGACAAAAGAGGAAAAAATGTGTTATGTCTTAAAAAGTTAAAAAGTCATTTAAGTTGTTTAGTAGGTAGGAAGAAATGGAAGAAGCCTACAGCCTTCAGGTAAAAGCTCAGGAAATTGTTCTCTATAAAATCTGTCCTGACCAACAGGAAAAACCTAAAGATACTACTATGACAGTGGGGGCAGGCGTCTTCAAGGAACTCAACTGGTTCTGCCTGCAGTCTTCACTTTAGAAGCCCCACCTGAATGCTGGGAGATTCAAATCAGCTCACTTTTAAATAAAAGTAAACAATCAAGGATCACCAGATGTTTAAGGAAAAGCTCTAACATGAAAAATAGACCAACTCGTAAGAACAAAGGCAGCAACTTGAAGCAATTAGAGATTATACAAAGAAGAGAAAACATCCTTAGAGGATTAAGAGAAGATACTCTATCTGCAAAACAAGAAAGGTATGGTTAAGGGGGAGAGAAAAGAAATCAAGATATAAAAAATTAGATGGCTGAAAAATAAGCCTGAGGAAATCTTCCAGAAGCTAAGCACAAAGATTAAAAATGAAGAAAAATAAGAAAAGATAAGAAAATTAGAGAACCGTGAATTCTGGAAGCCCAATACTCAAATTAAAAGAATTCCAAAAAAAGAGAGAAAGAGAAAATAGAGAAAAATAAGGGAAGAAAACCATCAATAAAACTAAAGATGTTTCAAATCTTAAGGTTCTAAATTTTCCAGACTGAATTAGCTCACCAAATACCAACAAAAACAGAACAAAACAAAACAAAAACAAAACAAAACAAAAACAAAAAACACAACAGGATTCAAAAAAAGAACATACTACTAACTGACAGACAAAAAGTACACTAGGTTTAGATTTTTACAAATGAGGTTTTAGAATAGCTTTTGTCTCCTTAACAGAAACACTGAAACCTAAGGAACAATGGACGAATAATGCCTTGAATATTCTGAAGAGAAATTTTCCAACCTAGAATTCTGTGTCTGGTCGAATCTGCAATAAAGAATGAGAATAGTGTAAAAATATTTATAGACATTTAAAGTGTCAAAACTTTGCCTAAGGAAGCTAATAAATGTGAAAAAGAAATGGAGAAGAGTAGGGAATAGAACAATAAAAAAAAAATACTGGATTAATGCAAAGGAGGCTAACTAGAGAGAAGAGAAAAAAGATGTAGAAATAGATTTAATTCCAAATATATCAGTAATCACCTAAAATGTAAATGGATTAAATATTCAAACTAAAAGACAGATTTTTCAGGCTAAAAAAGAAATCTAACCTTATGTTGCTTACAAGAAATACAATTTAAATACAGAAAAGTTGAATGTAAAAGCCCATATTAAAAAAAAAAAAAGATGTAGCTAGATTAGTATCACACAAAATACACTTAAAGGCAAAGTTATTAATAAAGTCTTTAAAAAGCATTTCTTACTGATAAACAGGTCAATCCACCAGAAAGATAGCACAATCATAAACTGTATGTACCCAATAATAGTGCTTTAAAATTTACAAAGCAAAAATTGATAGAACTAGAAGGAGAAATTGATAAATACAGAATTATGGTGGGAGATTTTAACATAACTCTGTTAGATGGGAGAAACAAGCAGACAGATTTACTAAGACTATATATCTGCACAATACAATTCAGAAATTTGTATCCAGACTTGATCGTACTCACATTGTTAGAAACAGTTCTTTATATTGTACCTATTAAATGTGGGGGGGGGAAGGAGGTGGAGGGAGGAAGGTGAGAGGTGAGGGAAAGAGAAGGAGGGAGAGAAAGGGACAGAGAAAAAGAGAAAGAGCGAGAGATATGGAGGGAGAGTCCCTGGAAAACACAAGAGAGAATGGGATGACAAGCATGCCCTGCTGAGTACAGAAGGCAACTCAGCTGGAGAAGTTAAAGCCAGAAAGCTGTGGTGATGTCAATAAGCACCTTTAGAGGAAATGTATACCAGATTTCTTATTGTTTAATGTGGAGGGATCTTGTTAAAATATGGATTCCGATACAGATGGTCAGCCTGGTTTCTGTATTTATACTCTGCTTCCAGGTGATGTCAAGCCTGCTAGGCCAAGAATCACAAATTGAGAAGCAGAGACTTAGATAACTGATGAAAAGCTGGGGTTAAATTCATGATAAATACACAGAAGACTAAGCAAAGCACAAACAAAAACCACAATTATCTACTAAAGTGAAACAAAAATTCTATAGAAAGAGAAAAGTAATTATGGTCTGTCTACTCCACGGCTCAGCAATGAAGTGTGTTTTCCTAGTCACAGCAATAGAGGTACTGAATACTGATCTAAACAAAATATAACTCTACTGAAATGATAGATGATGGGAAGTTGGTGGTGGGGCAAAAGTGTTCGGAAAGAAATTGATTCTAATGTTCCCTGGTAAGAAATTAACATGTAATTCTTACAATTTAAAAATAATAAAATAGCAATATATTTAACTTAGAGATATGGAGGTTAACATCAAAACAATTAACTAAAGAAGGTGACAATGGTCATTTCTGAGGAGGAGGCAAGAGGATGGAGGAGCCTACAAAACTATTGTTATTTTTGGTTAAACTGTAAGGCAGCGCTCAAAAAGAAAAGAGTTCCCAGTAGTCAAAGTCTCAACAATTTGAGAAACAAAGAAAACAATGTTAGAACTGAATTATAACCTATGCAATCAAGTAAAATTTCAAGAGTCTATACTGACATAAATACTTAAATAAATGAGGGAGAAGGGCTAGCTGTTTGTCACAGAAGGAAGACATTTCTCACCATCAGTGAAACACAGTAATAACTGTATTTGGTATCCATCAGCAGATGGACAACGTGTAAAAGGTTGAAGAGAGATAGGATCTGTGCCTACTCTCAAACTATCTCCCCCAAGCTACTTACAAAGGGAAAAACAGTAACTTCACAATGGAGAAACCCAGCAGATAGTAGATCACTTTAGTCCAGTAATAAAGGTCAACATTAACCTATAAGACATGCTGACACCACACATCTCCTGATACGATGCTTGGAGAAAGGCACAACCCCACTTCTATGGTATTCTTGCCTATTATTCATAACCTCGTCATCATTATCAGAAAACATCAGACCATCATCGACTGGAGGGCACCCTACAAAGTATCTGAGCAAGTACTCTTCAAGGTAATCAGAGATAAGACAGGAGCTGTCACAGATTGGAGACGAAGGAAACAATAACTAAATGCAATGTGAGATGATCCCAGGTTGGATTTTTTTTTACATATTTATTTATTTATTTATTCATGAGAGACACAGGTTGGATCTTTGAACAGAAAAAAGGAACATTTTTTTTAAATGGTGAAATTCAAATAAGGTCTATAGTTTAGCTAATAGCACTACAGCAATACTATTTTCACCTATATGCTCTAGCGATGTGAGACACTGACATCAGCAGGAACAGATGAAGGCTGACCAAGAAATTTTATACATGTGTAACTTTTCTGTAAGTCTGAGGTTATTTGAAAATACAAAATTAAAACAATAAACAAAAAACATGTTCGTACAGCACAGTGCAGAGGCTGAAAAACTATGGACCACAGGCTACACTTGGCCCACTGCCTGGTTTTGGGAATAAAGTTTTATTGGAACCCAGCCACCTCCATTCATTTACATATTATCCATGGCTGCTTTACTACTACAGCAGCAGAACTGAACAGCTGCAACAGAGATTTTATGGCCTGCAAAGCCTAAAATAATTACCATCTGGCCCTTTTTAAAAAATTTTGTCATCTTCTGCCATATAGTTAAGAGTATAGACCCTGAGTTCAAATCCTGCAATCCATTACTAAATGTGCGACCATGAGAAAGTTACTTAACCTCTCAGTGCCTCAGTTTCTTCACAGATAAGTCTGTAAGGCAGGCATAATAGTTATTGATTTACTGGTGTTATTATGAATTTTTTAAATGAAAAAAATAAAATATGATAAATGTAAAATTAATTAGTAAACGTAAAAAGTCCCTAGAACAAAGTCTACACATTTTAAAAGTATATGCCAATAAAAAGAAGAAAAGGTTTAAAACCAACCTGTGTAGTAACAGTGAAAGTATTCTATTGGACAATGCTTTGTTTCTGATAAAAGCTTGTTACTCATCACATTGGCATATAAGTTCCCTAAACTCAACTTCCATATTTTGATTAATATTCACTAAACATCAAATAGTTGAAAAAGTATTCTCAGTATTAGCCAGAAGTCATCACCTCTTAAATTAGACCTTTAAAAAAAAAGAATTTTATTTATTTACTTACTTACTTACTTACTTACTTACTTACTTACTTACTTATTTATTCATGAGAGACACAGAGAGAGCAAGAGGCAGAGACACAGGCAGAGGGAGAAGCAGGCTCCATGCGGAGAAGCTGATACCGGACTTGATCCCAGGACCCCAGGGTCACAACCTGAGCCAAAAGCAGATGCTCAACCACTGTGCCACTCAGGCATCCCTTAAATTAAGACTTTCTTAAACTAGTTACTACGTAGCTTTAGAAAGGTCTCTGAACATATGATACTTCCTCTTAAGATTCTTTCAAAATATTCCCTCCACTTCCATCTTTTCCAGCCCTCAAACACCTAGGAGCGACAACTCCAGCCCAGCACACCTGAGGTTCTTACAGGTGACTTCCCCTACAAACTCATGGCATCCAGATGTTTGCTAATGTACCTCTGCAGGCATCTCCTGGTGGCAGGTGTACCCACAGCTGGAAAAACCAACTGTAGTAGGCTGAAAAATGGCTCTCTGAAGATAGGTTCACTTCCTAATCCCCAGAACTTGTGAATGTTACCTTAGATAGCCAAAGAGAGAATATTATCTCATACAGGAAAAAAATATGGTTACAAACATTGGGGGTGCTTGTCCTGGATTACCTGGGTGGGCTCCAAATGTAACTATATGTATATTTATAAGAGAGGGGCAGAGGGAGTTCTGACACAGACATAAAAGGAGAAGATGGACACGCAGGAAAGAGTGATGTAAAAATGAGCAATGAGTTGGAGAGATGTGGCCACACGCTAAGAAACACCAAAGAATGCTGGTGGCGTGGAAGCTGGAAGACGCAAGGAGCGGAGCTAGGGCCTCTGGAGGGAGAACAGCCCTGCCAACCCCGTGATTTTAGCCCAATGAAAGTGATTTTGGACTTCTGGCCTACAGAATTATGAAGGGATAAGCCTGTGTTGTATTAAGCCACCAAGTCTACTGTAATTTTTTACAGCAGCCATTGGAACCTAATATACCACGGCACTACGCCAGCACACACCTTTATAAGCAGGACCCACCAACTGGATCCATACCATTTTCTCAATGAAAAAAAAGAAAAACCAACTCCTATAAGGGCGAGTTGGTAAAGATGTGCCTTTGGTGGGGCACCCAGGCGGCTCAGTCGGTTAAGCGACTGACTCTTGATTTCAGCTCAGGTCACAATCTCAGGGTCATGAGACCGAGCCCCAGGTCTGGCCTCTGTGCTCATCAGGGAGTCTTCTCTTTCTCTCCCTTTGCCCCTGCCCCCAAAAATAAATAAATCTATTTTTTAAAAAAGAAAGAAAGAAAAGGAAAAGAAAAGAAGAATGATAGTATCACTTGGTATACAGCTTGAACTACTGTTGGCCTCATGGTTTTGTGCTCTTGACTTTCTGTCCCACTGGTCTGTTGTATATAGAAGAAAAGTATCACTACTTGATACGTTTCCTCACATGAAGTTAATGGATCCAGCCTCACCGCTATGTCTTACCTCACGATCCCTGAGTTCTCACTTAATCTATGAGTTCTCACTTTTCTTTGTGCTGACATAGTATACAAAAGCTCTTTACCTAGACAAGAATCCAAAAGGACCTGTTGCTGTTGTTGCCTTCTACCTACTGGAAAACACTATAATTCTTCACACGGGACAAAAATTAGATGGTAACTTTCTCAAAATAGCCAGTAAAGGACAGCCCAGGTGGCTCAGCGGTTTAGTGCCACCTTCAGTCCAAGGTGTGTTCCTAAAGTCCTGGGATCCTAAAGTCTTGAGATCCCACGTGGGGCTCCCTGCATGGAGCCTGCTTCTCCCTCTGCCTGTGTCACTGTCTCTCTCTCTTGTGTCTCTCATGAATAAATAAATAAGATCTTAAAAAAAAAATAGCCAGTAAGGTAAATCCTAATCACATGGCCTTCACTTATTAACAAGAATTATCATGGAAAATTAGAAGCATACTTTGACTAACCAGCACACTGAATAAACTCAAACTGAAGGTTCCATACTGACTCAGTTGTGACTAGTTTTTACAGTTTGAAATAAAACTTTAAAAGATGGCAGCATTAATACTTCTTTGCCCAGCCTTTGATACTTCTATAGCCAAGAGCCAAATGCTTCCAAAGTGTGACAAATGATCATTCTAATTAAAACTGATCAAACACTTAGCTGTGCTGCTTAGTGGCATAATGTCCTTAAGAGGATTAGACAAACAATTGTGGAAATATACAAAGCCACTGTGTTTGTTAATGAATTTCTGATAGAAAGAACGGAACATATGAGTGTTTCAATAACTGACTGCCTTTAACTTCCCATCTGTCCAAGTGACTGACCTAAAAATCATTTGTATATGAACTTCTACTCTGTCGCTTGTTCTTTTGCTCTCTGCCAGCGTTTTTGATACAATAACTTTACTACAGTCAAATTTATCAGTTGTTTTCCTTTATGATGGGAGTACTCTTTATATCTTTTTTTTTTAAGATTTTATTTATTTATTCATGCAAGACAGAGAGAGAGGCAGAGCCACAGGCAGAGGGAGAAGCAGGCTCCCTGCGGGGAGCCCGATGCGGGACTTGATCCAGGGACCTCGGGGTCATGCCCTGAGCCAAAGGCAGACGCTCAACCACTGAGCCATCCAGGGGCCCCTTTTTATGTCTTTTTTTTTTTTTTTTTAAATCTTCCTTATTTCTTTTTGAGGAGCATTGTTGTTTTATATTTTTTGAGATATACAATCTAGCTGCAACTGTTATTAGAGATCTGGGATGAATTAGAAGGCCAGGTACAATTCTGGAAATGTCTTTCTTCCACCTCCCTCCCTCTCACTGCCATAATCCAGGGCTGCCTACAGGATTAGACCTCTGGAACTGTTCTT
The DNA here is from genome assembly GCF_048164855.1 of Canis lupus baileyi. Classification (NCBI taxonomy): domain Eukaryota; kingdom Metazoa; phylum Chordata; class Mammalia; order Carnivora; family Canidae; genus Canis; species Canis lupus. The sequence goes on from NC_132871.1 coordinate 9,006,431, forward strand.
CACATCCACCAGTCTTCATCTTGGACACTCTCTGTCCTGATCTAGTTGTCAGGAGCTGTCCCCGCAACCTCTCCCTTTTTAGCACGCTTAATTCCCCTATCACTCTCTCAACACAAATCTCACTGTTGGCAAGGAGAAAGTAATATGGACCAATCGGTTTGGAAGCTCCAAGAATGGAGCTTGAAATCTGATGATACAATCTACGGGCTGCAGGACTTTTGCAGTCACTTCACATTTCTATTTCCTCATCTCTGACACTGAGAAGGGCTGGGTCAGAGGCTGGGAAGAAGGTGGGGTGGGTGTGGAGGAGGATCATCCACAACAACACCTTCCAGGCTTATTGGAGAAATAAGAAATAATGTATTGTAAGGCTCTGGCACAGAGCAGACACTAAACAAACAGATAATGGCTACAGAGCAATAAGTAATGAATCAATACAACCAGTAGCCAACTCAGTCACTTCTGAATATTCCCGAAGAAACTCTTACCACGTCAGCTATACTTTCCCATTCACCATATTGTCTTTTTTTTTTTTTTTAGATTTTATTTATTTATTGGAGAGAGAGAGAGAGAGAGAGAGAGAGAGGAGAGAGGCAGAGGGAGAAGCAGGCTCCATGCAGGGAGCCCAATGTGGGACTCGATCCGGGGTCTCCAGGATCACACCCTGGGCTGAAGGCAGGCGCTAATCCGCTGAGCCACCTGGGCTGCCCTCACCACACTGTCTATGTAAACTTTTCCCACAACCTCTCACTCTTCTGTCAGCCTCCTTAGTTTCAAAAGACCCAGGGAACTTCCACATCTGGCCAACATGAACTAACAAGGACCAAATTTATCTTTTTATCTGAAACAACCAAAAAGTGGACAAAAACATATGAAAAAATGGCTTTCAGGATAGCAGCTAGCAACAAGAAGAGGGAGCTCTGGAAGATGGGAAAGTGAGATGCGTCCTAAGATCGTACCAGCTTACTGCCTTGAGAGTTCCGGCCACAGTAGAGGAAGGGAGAAGCCAGGCAGGGACTGGCAGCTTACTGAGTTGAAAGTCCAGAAAATCAAGGCAGCTATGGTTCAAAGGAAAGGAGAGAAGTTCACAGAGAGAGAATTCTGGAGATATGCAGAGAGTTCTTGAGAATTCAGCTGAGTCTTGCTCATGGGTATAAGGAAATTAAGGAGGCTGAAGGAAAAAATGTCAAAAAGGATCAGAGGTTACAGTGCTGTGCCCGCAATCACACAGAATCAAGAACAGTGCCTGGTCCCACCTGCCACATTGGAAAATCTTATGATTCGGGGGACACTGGACAAAGTACATGGCAGGGTCTTACCCAGTTCCAGAGAATAAGTAGCCCTAAATTAAGCACTGTTCTAGTCCTACCTAACCAATCTTAAAACAAGACCTAAAAGAGTCAAGCTACTTCCAAGTAAGTTAACTGCATTATAGAACAAAGGTGAAGAATATTTATAGGAATTCAAAAATATCAAACACAAACAAGAAAAAATTCACAATATTTGGCATCCAATCAAATATTACCAGGCACAAAAAGATGCAGGAAATAAGAACATAAGTCAATCAATCTCAACCCAGAGTTGATACAAATATTAGAATTAACAGGCAAGGACATTAAAACAGCTATCACTGTATTCTATATGTTCAAAAAATTAAATAGAGACATGGAAGATATTTCAAATGACCCAAATATCACTTCTAGAGATCAAAACTTCAAGGTGTAAGATGAAAGATACACTGGACCGGATTATTTTAGACATTTCCAACGAAAAGATCACTAAACTTGAAGACATAGCAATAGTAGCTATCCAAAGTGAAACACAGAGAAAAGGGAATATTTAAAAATGAACAGAGCATCAGTGAGCTGTAAGACATCTACAAGCAGTCTAATATACAGGTAAATATAGACTCCCAAAGGAAAGGAGAATGAAGAAGGGGTAGAAAAAATTTGGGGGGCAGCCCGGGTGGCTCAGCAGTTTAGTGCCGCCTTCAGCCCAGGGTGTGAGTCCACATCAGGCTCCCTGCATGGAACCTGCTTCTCCCTCTACCTTGTGTCTCTGCCTCTCTTTCTGTGTGTGTGTGTGTGTGTGTGTGTGTGTGTCTCATGAATAAAGAAATAAAATCTTAAAAAAAAAAAGAAAAAAAATTTTGAAGAAATAATGGTATAAATTTTTCAGACTTTCTTGAAAGCTGAAAACCCACAGATCCAAGAAGCTCAATGAACTCCAAGCATAAGAAACATGAGGAAAACCACAACTGTTTCTTCCATGTAAGGACAGGAGATATCTACTGCCTGAAAGATGCCCTCACGAGACCTAATCATGCGGGCACCCTGATCTCAGACGTCCAGGCTCCAGAACTATAAGAAACAAATGTCTGTCATTGTGAGCTATCTAGTGTTTGGTACTTTATTAGAGCACCCTAAACAGAACAAAACAGGATCTACTTCTGCCTACAACGTGACTTGATTTTAGAGTTAGCATCATATCAGAAAAGGCACTGTAAGAACAGCCATGAACCCTAACCAGTGGACAGATTTCTCAGGATGAGGAACAATACCACTGGTCCCATCAGCACTTTCTCCACATCTGTATTCATATTTGCAAACCAACCCGAACGTGTACCCTGTACCAGGTCTGGATGGATGAGTAGCCAGACGAGTGATGTTAAGTATAAGACTGGCCCTGGCTTGGACACCTCCCTGAACCTCTCAGAACCTCAGGTTCACCTACAAAGTGAAAGAGGTAGACCAGAAGATTTCTAAGGTCCTTTCTGTGATTCAGATAATGCTGGAAAGATGAATGTGCTAGTTAAGTTTCAGGTATTGAAACAAGAGAAAATAATGACAGACACTTTGGGCATCTGTTTGTCACAAAATATTCTCAAACTAATCCTCCCAAAACTGTGATTTTGAAGCGTGGCCATTTTTCCCCTCTCGAGTTGTCAATTCTGATTTTATGGAAATCTGCTGTCTACCACCCACCGACTCTCAACACTGCCTACCAATATTTTCTTTAGGCACAGGACTAACCATGATTCTTAACTATCTTCAAATCAGAGAGATGGATTTAACTTTAATTCTCAATAAAATAATAATATATGTACAGCATACAATTTTAGGAATGTTCCCCTAAAAGCTTTCCAGAATTCCTGAAGGAAATCCTTCCATTTTAAAAAGACAATCCTAAGGGAGCATGATAAACTGCATAAAATTATCAAGTAACTCCCCCTCCCTCAAAAACACCAGTAACACATCCTGGCACAAAGTACTTTTAGATGTAATACTATCCTCCAAGTTGCATTTTTAAAGTAAAACTTGGGGACAGATGTGAATTAACTTGTCAAAGTCAACGTTCTAACACCACCATCAAAAAGAGATTACTAATTTCATCATACCAGAGGAGGAAAAAGGAAAGAAGTTTGTGGATAGTTTTTTTAAGTATCTCAAGAAACAGAACCTTATGTGCATTTAACTAATAAGTGACTGCTTTCCAAAGAAATGTCAAATGGACTGTTTTAAACCAAAAAGAAGCAATTTAGAAGGCTCTGGCATCTTCAACGTAAAGAAACGCAAAAAATAAATAATAAATAAATAAATAAATAAATATTTAAAAACGTAAAGAAACACATGTTAACTTTTATTTATTTTATTGTTGGCTTTGAAAAATGTTATCTCTAAACCTGGTCATTTCACATTATGTGGCCTTCTTATGAAGAATAGGCATTTTACTCAAAGTGGCTTTTTTAATATATCTCTTACATAGAGAAGCAAATAGTTGTCAGTTAGATATCCTATAATGGACATTTGAAAACAGAAGTTCAGCCCTGATTTATCAAACAGGTGTTTTCCTTTAAAGTTTAAAGGAAGGGATCCCTGGGTAGCTCAGTGGCTGAGCGTCTGCCTTCGGCTTGGGGCATGATCCTGGGTCCTGGGATCGAGTCCCACATCGGGCTCCCCGCAGGGAGCCTGCTTCTCCCTCTGCCTGTGTCTCTGTGTCTCTCATGAATAAATAAATAAAATATCTTAAAAAATAAAAATAAAGTTTAAAGGAAAAACTGTACAAGCTTTTTCTTCAATACTCCCACAGAGTAGAGTGTAAATACAAACTAAATAAACCCGTAATTAGCATTTCTAATAGCAAACAAAAATGTACAGTGTAATTGTATATGAATCAATTAACAGAAATTATATATTCAACATCACTTACTGAATGCCCACTATGTACAAGGCTATGTGATGTGGGAGTTAAAAAGATGAATAGACAGAGCTTTCTATTTCTATGAAAAGCCCTCTAATAGCATTAGTTTTGGGGATTTAACATGTGAAAATAAAAAACAACCCTTAAATGGTTATCAGTCCCAGAGGCTCCCCATGACATCGGAGCATTCACTCAAAGGCAGCTAAAGATTGAAGACTCAATATCTCAGTGAGCCAGGAAACCACAGGACAGAGCCCCAAACCTAGGCAATAAACCAGGCTGTCTTTTTCTAAAAAGGCCCAGAAAAGCACTTAGAAGCAAAATGCAAGCATCCATCCTTGGGAGCAAATCAACAGAAATACTAAATGTGTGCAAAGGGTAGTGGTTGAGGTTTGGGGAAGAACAGCGGAAAGGAGGGAAAAGAATATTTCTTTTTATTTGCTTAAGGCAGAATTTCCAGAATAAAGCCAAAAATTAAAATGCTGCCTTTCCCCGCTGTCACAAGGAACCTCTCACTTGCTTTAAGGAAACTGGGTTTTTGTCTATGTTTGTTTTAACAACCAATTGGGATTAACATTTTTGGTCAAAAAAAATAATATGGGTCATATTTTACTATTTGTTGGAGAACATTTCTACTTAAAAAAAGAGCGGGGGGGGGATCCCTGGGTGGCTCAGAGGTTTGACACCTGCCTTTGGCCCAGGGCACGCGATCTTGGAGTCCCGGGATCGAGTCCCGAATCGGGCTCCCGGCATGGAGCCTGCTTCTCCCTCTGCCTGTGTCTCTGCCTGTCTCTCTCTCTCTATAATAAATCAATCAATCAATCAATCAATCAATCTATCTTTAAAAAAGAGAGAGAGAGAGAACATTTCTATACTGAAAATAGCAAAGCCAGACTTAAGAATTCAAAGCATCCAGTGGACACATGTTGACATTCAGTTTCTTCTAAGAAAATTTTATTTTATTTTTTTTCTTCTAAGAAAATTTTTTAAAAAAATTATAAACTGTCATTAAGTAGTAGTTCCTTAACATGAATGTTGTAGTAAATGCCAAGTGAGTTACGTAAGGTTGAAATTTGAAGGAAAGAATTTCAGGGAAAATTCTAGTTGAGTAATTACCCATTAAATGAAAAAGCAGGAAGAGCCAATAAAATTCTCTAAGATCATTTTAGTTCTCATACGTCTTTGATGCTACCTACTACTTCTACCCTGAATACTACTGGTCACATCTGGTGAGTTTGTACTATGGACCAGAAAAGCACAGAGTGTGTGACACAATAACCTGAGGTTTAGGGCTGACATTACAGTGAAGAAAACCCCTGGGTGGTGCAGTGGTTTGGCGCCTGCCTTTGGCCCAGGGCGTGATCCTGGAGACTCGGGATCGAATCCCAGGTCGGGCTCCCGGTGCTTGGGGCCTGCTTCTCCCTCTGCCTGTGTCTCTGCCTCTCTCTCTCTCTCCGTGTGACTATCATGAATAAATAAATTAAAAAAAAAAAAAAGAAAAGAAAAAAATTTACAGTGAAGAAAACCATTTGGGCAAGGTACTTAACCTCTTCATGTATCCATTTTCTCATCTCTAAAATGGAGCTAATAATAGTACTAAGCAACAGCATTATCGTGAGGGTCGAAGGAGTTAAATCAAGAAAAGCACTTAAAACAATGGCTGGCACACAGTGAGCTGTACCTACCTCCACTATTATTATTGTGTCTCTATTTTCACAGCTAATAGGATAATTCTTCCTACTAAAGCCCTTTCATACATTCTTGGTTCAGAGGGAAAAAGTGGCTTTAAAAAACATCTGAAGGATTAGGCTGTCAGAGGATACCTAAGAAAGGCCTGAAAGTGTTCATATCCTCTAATCCTCAATATGGCCATTTTAGGGAATTATCAGAGTTGTAAACAAAAATCTGTATACAAGGCCACCACTCATCAGGTGATTTATAATGCAGAAAAACTACCTCGCTGTCCAACTAGGATTAAGTAAAACATGGCTATGCCCATAAAATGGAACATTCTGCACCTACTAAAAATTGAGTTTAGCTACAGAAACAGTGAAAGGATCAGTGGTTGCTAGAGGATGATATTGGGGGCAGGGAGGATGAATAGGTGAAACACAGACGATTTTTAGGGCAGTAAAACTGTTCTGTATGAGACTCTAATGGCAAACACACGGCCCTATATATTTGTCCAAATCCACAGAATGTACAACACCGAGTGAACCCCACCGTAAACTATGGACTTTGGGTGATGATGATGTGTCAAAGGTGATTCATCCATTTTAACACGTGCCATTCTGGTACAGGGTGTTGACAGTGGAGACTAGGCTTGTCTGAGGGAAGGAGCTATATGGGAAATCCCTATGCTTTCTGCTCAATTTTGCCATGAACCCAAAACTACTCTAAAAAAATTAAGTCTATTTTTAAAATTAAGTTTAGAAGAATATTCGATGACACAAGAAATAATCATGATTCACTGCTGAGAAAAAGAAAGCGATTGGTAAAGAACTGGAAAAACATATCCAAATGCTAAAATTCAGCTTCCGGAAACAATGTTAAAGGTGATTTTAAAATGTGCTTTTCTGTGTTCGCAAAATTTTCTACAATGAACGTGTATCACTTTAAATACAACAAAAAGTTTTCGTACTTTCTTTTAAAATGTCACCTAGTTTTCAATTCAAAGTTATTGGAAAAAAGACATGTTAAACAGAAAAGGAACAACTACTGACATGAACCGACACTTCTAGCATCTCCACAAACCTGCAGGATCTCACCAATGACTTAAAATCCTCTCTCTTTGAGACATCCTGCATTCATTCACCCCACAAATATGAAGGGCCCATCATGAACTAGGTTCTGGGAATACAGCAGGAACTAAGCTGGACAATGAAAGTTAGGAGCCGAGAAACAACAAGTAAACCCATAAGGAAGGTGTTCTGGGACTGAGATGCACAGGGGGTGGCGGCCACATTTCACATCACTTGGGAGTCCTGGAGGGCCTCTGTGATATTCGAGCTGACATGAAAGGTGAGGAGGAGCCCAGAGGGGAAAGGTGTCCTATAGAAAGAGAAAGAACAAGTGCCAAGACCTTGAAGTAGGAATAACCCAGGCTTACTGAAAAGGAAAGCCGGGGTGCCTGGGTGGCTCAGGGGTTGAGCATGTGCCTTTGGTTCAGGGCATGATCCTGGGGTCCTGGGACCCAATCCCACATGGGGCTCCCCACGAGGATTCTGCTTCTCCCTCTGCCTGTGTCTGGGCCTCTCTCCGTGTCTCGAATGAATGAATGAATGAATGAACAAACGAACAGCCAACAAGGCCAGGGCGGCTGGTCATCAGTAAAAGTTGGATCTAATTCCACCTCTAAAATACCTTGAAGTTACACAACAATTATTATCTAAAACTGGGTAGGAGCCCAGGCCTCAGGGCCAGACAGGCCGGGTTTGAATCCACCTCGGTCACTTACTACAAGGTAGCTTGTGAGCTGGTCACCTCCGCCTTGGCCCGGGGCTTCCTTATCCACAAAACAAAAATAACAGTATCAACTACAAGAGCATTTGCAAGGCTTTAACCAAGAGGATAATCATCTCAAATGTTTCAGAGAATGCTTGGCAGACAAAAAAATGCTAAACAAATGGTAGCTAGTTTTAAAAGCGCCCTTCAGAGTATAAAAAAGCACACACAACTAGAAATTTTACTGTATTTGAATCACATCAATATGAATGAATAAATGATATTTGATCTGACCTGTGATTCTTTCAGTTCTATGTCATATCCCAGAAATTCTATATATGCATTTTGTCAAGAAAAGTTGATGACTCCCCAATCAAATTTCTCTGGCCCAAGGAGGATGAGGACGGAATGCTTTTCATGGTCTTTCTAAAATCTCATTGTCCTTGACATTTGTGATAGCCCATCTTTCTTCCCAAAAATTCTTTCCTCTTGACTCAGGGACATGATTCTCAATCTTTCGCCTACCGATCTATCGGTTCCTCCTCTACCCCTGATTTGTCCTTCTAGTCTTCCCACCCCCTAAAAATGTCATCAGTTTCTAGATTTTTATCTATGCCCCTCTTAACCACAAAACTTCCTCGGATACTTCACAGCCTCCACAGGTACTCACAGCACTAAATCACATTCTTGGTGTCACACTTACCTCATCACACTTGGTATTATACTAAATTATATCCCATCTCCCCTATTGGATGAGCAGGTTCTTGAGAGCAGGATTGACAGCTTAATCATCTTTCTTCCTGAAGACCTAACAAAATCTCTTGACCATAGTCACTGCTATCAGTAACTAAGCAGGTCAGCACATAAAATACTTTTGACAGATTAAGTAACGTTAAAACAGAGCCTTACAAATACTGTTGACAATTTTCTTAGCTCTCTCAAATTAGTTTTTGATTATAGCAAGACATTAAAGACATTATGACTGTATTTACATTTTACAAAGTAAGTTTCTAACTGAAAAATAATACAGTTAATTTTCAATTAACATGGTAAAAATAATAACAGATAGCACTTACATAGCACTTACTACGTGACCTGTTCTTAGAAACGTATATGCATTAACTCACTCTACCCTCCTAACAATTCTCTGTGTTAGGCACCATTTTTATATTTCCCATTTTGGGAAACCAAAGCAAAGTAGAACTAACTTACTTATTCAGAGTCATGGAGCTGGACAAAGCCAAGCCAGGATTTGAACCCAGGCAGCTGTGGCCCTCACCTACGCTTATAACCCTAAGCATCACCTAAACAGCCATTCTGTATAAAAATCTAATTTTACATAAGCACTTTTTAACTCATTCAGAACTTTTTACAGAAGCTTGTTATTTATAAGTAATATTTTTTCTACAATATAAACAAGTATATCTGTATTAACCACATCAAAGTCCTGGCTAAAATATGCATACATAATAGACTAGTGCCAATATCATAGTGCCAGTTTTGCAATATTTTAAATTACCTCATCTTAATTTCTAAATGCTAAAAGATGTTAGCAGTCTAACATGGAATCTTCTCGACTAACTATCCTAGGAAATTTCTATTTCCATAGAGATTTTTCTGTACCCTGAATCAATTTTTAAATTCAAGAAAACTGGGATCCCTGGGTGGCGCAGTGGTTTAGCGCCTGCCTTTGGCCCAGGGCGCGATCCTGGAGACCCGGGATCGAATCCCACGTCAGGCTCCCGGTGCATGGAGCCTGCTTCTCCCTCTGCCTGTGTCTCTGCCTCTCTCTCTCTCTCTCTCTCTCTCTGTGACTAACATAAATAAATAAAAATTAAAAAAATTTAAAAAAAAAAAAGAAAACTAAGAATTTTCATGAATATGTAATACAAATCACTATTGCTAATGGTACTTAGCATTAAGTATCAGAGAGGACAACTACAATAATGTTATAATCTTGTAAAATGACAATTTAACATATGATATTAGGTTTTTAAAGGTTATATTTAGCCATAATTAATTTATCTCTGGAAAATAATCTCTATTACAAAATCTGCTTAATTCTCAAATGTTGTTACACTTAAAGTTTTTAGGTTAATAAACCCAAAACCAGTGATGGAGAATAATTCTACTATTATAGTGCAAAGCAAGCTTCTAAACAACAAAATTCTTAAAACGTGGTAAGCCCACTGCTTGTATGCCTGATTTCTCAGTCATTAATTTTTTTGGGGGGAGGGGGAGGTAGAGGGGGAGAGCGAAGGAGTGAGAGAATTCCAAGCAGGCTCCGCACTGGATGTGGATCTCACAATCCTGAGATCATGACCTGAGCCGAAATCAAGAGTCGGACACTAAAAACAACTGTGCCGCCCAGGTGTCCTCTCAGCAGTTAGTTCTTATAAATCTTTTTTTTTAATGTTTATTTATTTATGATAGTCACACACACACACACAGAGGCAGAGACATAGGCAGAGGGAGAAGCAGGCTCCATGCACCAGGAGCCCGACGTGGGATTCGATCCCGGGTCTCTAGGATCGCGCCCTGGGCCAAAGGCAGGCGCTAAACCACTGCGCCACCCAGGGATCCCTCAGCAGTTAGTTCTTAAGGAAAAACCGTTTCGGTCTTTGCCTCCCCAAAAGTAGAAACATTCAAGAGTGTTCAAAAGTAAAATCCTATTGACTTTAACCATAAGAGTAACCTGCCCAAAGCAGACATTCTTTTTGTCCTTTTTAAGAATGTAAAGCCTTGAACTCCAACGGGATCATCCCCCCGGTCTTCGTGCTTGCTGTTCTCTCTGGCAGGAAAGGATCTGCACCCACATCTTTTCACGACCTGCTCTTTCCTATCCTTGAGGTTCAGTTCAAATATCTTCACCTAGCAAGGCCTTTTGCCCAGTCAGTTCACGCAGACATGCCCATTGTCATAGATTGACCCACAACCCCTCAAAAGGTATGCTGAGTTCCTAAACCCCCCAAAATCTCAGAATATGACCTTATTCATAGATAAGATCGTTGCAGTGTAGTTAAGATGAGGTCATGCTAGAAGAGGGTCAGCTCTTAATCCATCATCACCGGTGTCCTTTTACAAAGAGGAGACACAAGAACACAGAGACACAGGGAAGAAGGCCATGGGAAGAAGGTAAGCAAGACTGAGTTATGCTACTGCAAGCCAAGGGATGCTGGGGGGCTACAGAAGGTAGAAGAGGCAAGGGGGGGACCCACCCTGACTTTGGACTTCTAGTCTCCAGGACCAAGACAACAAATTTCTATTGTTTAAGTCACCCAGTCCCTAGTACTCTGCTCTAACAGTGCTAGGGAACATACACCCACCACTACCAACTGCGCTCAGCTCCATCAATCACTTTTATTGTCCTTCCAATTCTTAATAGTATCTAAAATAGCAATTAACTGTCTTTTACCTTTTATTGACTTTTATTGACTGTCTTCCTTTATTAGAATGTCAATTTCATGAGGACTTTTTGAGTCTGTGGCCTTTTCTGACGGCAAAGCAGAGCCTGGCACATAATAGGTGCTCAAGAAATAGATTTTGTGGGACGCCTGGGTGGCTCAGTGGTTGAGCCTCTGTCTGCCTTTGGCTCGGGGCGTGATCTTGGGGTCCTGGGATCGAATCCCGCATCGGGCTCCCTGCATGGAGCCTGCTTCTCCCTCTGTGTCTCTGCCTCTCTCTCTGTCTCTCATGGATAAATAAATAAAATCTTTAAAAAAATGGATTTTGTCAAATAAATTAATGATCCTGAGAAAGATGACAGGATTAAAGAATGTCAGAATGACCATTCACTTCCAATGCTCTGAACCAGTGTAAACTGGCCCTAAAAAAGGAGCTTCTGCTCTGCTGAGGACAAAATCCACAAGGGGCAGCCAAAGAAAGCCTTAAATACATAAGGAGAAGGAGGCCCTGAGTTATAGGGGATAGTGACTGCTGTGGGGTTGCAGGAATGATGAGGTAACAGGGGGCTGAAGGAAGTGATGGGATAGGGAGACCTGGGTGTGCAAAGGGCAGGGGCCAGCTACTCTGTCCCAAAGGGTAACCGAAAGTGGTTTCCCTCTTCTTTGGACTTTAGCCTGTCTCCTTACATCAGATCGGAATGAGCCCCAAAGTGGCAAGGGATGCTACTGATTACAACAACCAGTTGTTACAACCAGTTGGTTACAACTACTCAACAGTCTTCATCGGAAAAAGTGATGGTCAAGAATTTTTTTTAATTGAAATATAACTGACAAATAATATCTTATTCATGTCAGGTTCACATCATAGTGATCTGATATTTTTATACATTATGAAATGATCCCCACTCATTAGTTAACAACCTCTCGCCATACAAAGTTGTTACAATATTGGTAACCATATTCCCCATGCTGTACATTTCATCCCCCTGACTTAAATATTTTATAACTGAAAGTCTGTGCCTCTTAAAGAAATTTTAAAATGATCTTGGTTTGAATAGACAATATGTTCACAGGTTTAAAAATTCAGACGGTAGTAAGGGGGTATGCTAAATAAGTGTCCTAAGTGTCCTTCCCAGTCCCATCCCAACCATCTGGTTTTCCTCCTCAGAGTCAATCACTATTACCAGTTTCTTGTGTCATCTTCCAGGGAGAGTCTTTACACTAACATGCATAAACACAGATTTATAAACTCATATTGAACACCTATGGCCACAGATCACTCTGTACCTTGGTCTGTCCCGTATTATATCTTAGAGAGCATTTCGTATCAGCAAATATGGAATGATCTCACTCTTTTTAACTTCAGTAATTAATAAAAGTTTGTTATTTGTAGCTTCCTAGTTTTATTTCCACTCCTAATTATTTAACCAATCCCATACCGACCGACAGGTATTAGCTTTCCCTAAGTCTTTTGCCGTGACAGACGATGCTGCCAATGGACATCTTTGCGCAAGTTCCTTTTGTGATGTACAGGTAGGTCTACAGAAAAATTTCTTAGATTTCCAGCGGTGAGGAGGTAGGTGAACTTTTAACTTTGCTATCCGCAGATGCTGTACCATTTTGCATCTCTAACGATAACGCATTAACCTGTCAATTACCCCAAAGCCTTGCCACCATAAGGGACTAACAAACATCAAAATCTTTTTTAACTTACTGGGTTAGTTTAAAATTGCATTTCTCTTATGAGTTGAGCATAACTTCATATTTGTCTGTGCCGTCTGTAATTCCTTTTCCATGAACTGCTTGTTCATACCCTTGTCCCCTTTCCTATGAGATTAAGTCATTTTTCTTTTTGATCTATAGGAGCTCTTTGGATATAGTAAGGAGTTAAACCTTCTTTGTGACCCGTTATAGTTTCTTTCCCATGTGGTAATGCTTCTCTTCTGCCCGTACAGATAATATTTTTCCTTAGACGGAGTTTAATTTATCAACCTTTTATCTCACTCATTTTGTCTTCAAAATATTAAAAAGCCTTTTTCTTTTTTCTTTTTCTTTTTTTTTTTTTTAAGTGTAGAGACAGATAGCTTCCCTAGTATCTGATCTCCATCAGACGGGATTGGATGAGACTGGAAGGGACGCCTGGGTGGCTCAGGGGCTGAGCATCTGCCTTCAGTTCAGGGTGTGATCCCAGGGTCCTGGGATCGAGTCCCACATCAGGCTCCCTGCGAGGAGCCTGTTTCTCCCTCTGCCTGTGTCTCTGCCTCTCTCTCTGTGTCTCTCATGAATAAATAAATAAAATCTTAAAAAAAAAAAAAAAAAAAGAAGTGAGACTGGAAGACAAGCTGGGATAGAATATCCATCTACTTCCTTCCCTAACCTTCCTCTTCCATTACCCTGAGCCCTTGCAGATTTTGCTCACTCCTCCTTTGCTTTTATTCATGGAGTTTCACATGAACCCTACATTTGCTTGGCCTACCTTGGAGATCATACTCTTTTTATAGTTCTTGCTTCGATTTGAAGTTTATTGAGATCAAAAAGAATTTCATTAATGTCTTTTCATAATCAACATGCCATTCAAACTGTGCTACTTTTTCTATTCTAGGAAAATTATACAACAAAAACTGCTCAGATTGTTGCCTGATGGGGTGAGAATATGCAAAAGATTGTCTAGCTGCAACAGATAAACAGAAAGCAAAAATGTTATCTTAATTTAAAACAAAAATCAGACTTTATCTCTAGAAATGACATGGAACAATTTTTTTAAATTTTGATGTTCTCTTAGATACTTTTATTCTTTAAACTTTATTTTTTTATAAATTTTTATTTATTTATGATAGTCACACACAGAGAGAGAGAGAGAGAGAGAGGCAGAGACACAGGCAGAGGGAGAAGCAGGCTCCATGCACCGGGAGCGCGACGTGGGATTTGATCCCGGGTCTCCAGGATCGCGCACTGGGCCAAAGGCAGGCGCCAAACCGCTGCGCCACCCAGGGATCCCTATTCTTTAAACTTTAGTAATTGATCATAGTCTCCTACTTATAGCAACATCATATTATATATTTAAAATACCAGAGTAACTTCCTCAAATGAGAATAAAACTTAGGCACTTGGTATAGGAAATGTGAAATAAAGCTATTGCTAAAAATTGAGGCCAGGTTTATTTTAGGTTTGACTTTTTAAAGAAAGATTCTAAAAATATACACTGCTGTTGTTCTCCCTTCTACTTCCACACTCTTTTCAAAAGGTGGATAGGTCTGTCTCAAGAGCTATGGTGAGAATTGCCTCAATATGATGCAAGATAAAAAAGTAGAAGTTAATGTTCTATTCCTGACTCAATTCCCTGTATGCTTTGATTTTCCTCTTATATTAGCATATGGAAGGAGAATGTCAAAGGAAAAGGGATAGAAAAGTATCTAGCAAGGGATAATTTAATTTTTTTCTATCCTTTTCTGCCTATGGAGTTAAAAGACAATGCTATGGGGAGCAAAATAGCAAATAGCAAAAAATTTTAAATAGTGATATTTGTAGTATTCATTCCTCTTATCATACCTTCAGAACAAAGCAATTTCTCTGAAAACCCAAGAAAATAAAAAAATGTATATATATGATTTCACTTTCTACACTGGCCACTCAAGAGGGAGAATGATACAAAAGAAGGTTAAAATTCCACTGCAGAGCTTGCTAGTGGTTCACTCTTTCATTCACTTACCCATAATTTAGGGAAGAACACTATTTCCTGTTATTCCTAATAGAAGTAAATTATCTGGCCCATTATCTTCTAGCTATACTTGTTCATGGGGGCTTGCACCTCATTGGGCAAGTCTCCAGGCCTCAGGTTACACAGCTGGAAAATGGGAGAGGATGGAATAGAAGATTTTTTTTTTTTAAGATTTTATTTATTTATTCAGGAGACACAGAGGTTGGGGAGCGAGGAGGCAGAGGTAGAAGCAGACTCCCCGTTGAGCAGGGAGCTGGATGCTGGGCTTGATCCCAGGACGCCAGGGTCATGACCTGAGCAGAAGGCAGATGCTTAACCTACTGAGCCACCCAGGCGTCCCCGGATTAGAAGATTTTTAAAACCTCTTTCAGGTCTAACATCTTATGAATCTAACATAAAGGTCATCCAAGTACCAGCCATTAAGCAAAGATGAGTATTTTTACTGCCTGAGTATTTTTTCCATCTATTTTTAAAATTGACTATAGGTTTTCTTGAGCTGAGAAAAACACAACCCATCATCTCTAAAGGAGAAGATAATTTTTGGTGTATTAATTATGAATTCTTTGTACTCAGTGTCAACACTGGAAAAACAGTCAAATGACCACCTATCTGCCAACGTCTATTTTGAATGTTACTTACTTGAACTCACTTGTACTTAAACTTGTTTACATATTTATTTAAACTTCTTTGAGGTTTATGGGTTAGGTCACACGTGTAACCCTCTCTCTCACTCAGTTATCCCTCAGATAGTACTGGAGAGTAAGCTACTTGGTTTGGCCTCCTTTTGAGCTCTGCTGTTTGACAGCTTACTACAGGTTTTGAGACACTGGCCTGGCTGGCTAGAATTCTCTCACACGGAGTAGGTTTTACTTTCAAGTAAACTGCTAACCCAGTAGCAAAGTCACTGAAACTTTCTACTTCCTAAAATTACTGTAATCCTTACAATTTAAAGATATTCAACATTTATATTGATTTATTTTAATATAAAAACTACACTGGGGCACCTGGGTGGCTCAGCGGTTGAGCATCTGCCTTTGGCTTAGGTCATGATCCTGGGGTCCTGGGATCGAGTCCTGCATCAGGCCTCCCCTACAGGGAGCCTACTTCTCCTTTGGCCTATGTCTCTGCCTCTCTCTGTGTGTCTCTTGTGAAAAAAAACTACCCTAAGGGGCACCTTGAACTCAGGATCCTGAGTTCAAGCAGCACACGGGGGTAGAGATTACCAAAAAAAAGATAAATAAATTTCCAAAACAAAAGAACTGATTTGAAAAACGATACTACTACACAAAGTAAGTGAACCCAAACTCAAAGGGCAGGGTTCATGTAACCCACCAGGAGCCTCCTCTTGAGACCATCATGATTCAATAGTCAAGTCCCTTAATACAGTTGGATCTTTTAGTAACTTATTTTTGTCTATTTTCCATTTTTCCCTTTAAAAATCAATTCAGTACTAAGACACATTCCATGCTCACAAGTCTGACTTCACCCACCCAGCTCTCCCTTCCCTGACCTCTGTCTTTCTTGTTTGACAGCATTTAAGTGTCTTCATGACAAAAGGACTTACCATGAGTTTAAAGCCTTCTGCTTTAAAAAGCCAAAAAAACAGAAGTGCATTTAAAGTAACTGTTCTTGCAGGGACCACATTTTTTTCCCCATAACACTCTCAATTCAAGGAGCTTTTCTAAACATAAATCTGGAAAAAGTTTAAGGAACAAAAGAAAAAATAGATACTTCATGCAAATCCTAAAACCAAAGCCAGATCCACCCCACACACATGCATACATATTCAATAGTGATTTGTTTTCGGTAGATTCTGTTTTGGGTAGACCCGAGGCCAGACAGGTTTATGATCCGGCACTTAATATGCGGTATCTGGCACATAGTAGGTGCTCAATAAAGATGGGCTGAATGAAGAAGAAAGGCATTCTCCGGCCCACGTCACCTTCACACGAAGCCCACAGACTCTGAGCATCTCTCTGTAAAAATGATCAGTGGGGCTTGGTAATGGAATAAATGGGTGCGGAACTGCTGGCACGGTTCATGGAAACTCAGAACCACGCCAGAAGGGCAGGCTACCAATTCTACTGTGAGATGTACATCGTGTCAGTTATCCCTAAAATTAATTTTAGCTCATTATTTTGACCAAGCTACTGAGTCCACTCTGGATTTCAAATCATTAAATATTTATATCTATTAAGGGGATGTAAGGAATGTGTAGCTGAAGCGAGGGATGTGACTAACCATCCCTGAACAACACAGGCTTATGGAGAGAGTCCTCTACTCTCTTAGGAACCTTCTGATAACTTGTGACTATAATGGTAAACAACAAACTTTTTCCTTCGGGAGGTCTGTTTTTCCTCTTTTTCTTTTTTTTTTTCTTTAAGATATTGCCACATTTCCATTCAACTGCTGTTGGAAGTACCAGCAAGATGTCAAGATGTTCTCCAAATCACTATGCCAAGGAAAGGGAACTGAGGATTAGATAGATGGTCTTGGAGACGACTATACAGGCCCTAATCATTCTATCAGCCGGTGCGAAATCAGTGAGAAAATAACATTAGAGGGGATGTGAAGATATAGAAGCAAAATCAGAAAAGGAATTTTATTCTTTTTTTTAGGATTTATTTATTTATTGATGAGAGACACAGAGACAGAGAGAGGGGCAGAGACATAGGCAGAGGGAGAAGCAGGCTCCCTGCAGGGAGCCCGATGCGGGACTTGATCCGGAGACTCCAGGATCACGCCCTGGGCCAAAGGCAGGTGCCCAACTGCTGAGCCACCCAGGCGTCCCAGAAAAGGAATTTTAGAATATGATGAGAATATGCTAAAACACCTATCATAATATATACAAATTAAAATGTCAGCTAAAACAGTATTCAATCAAAACGACACTATACATTATTCCAGAATAGCCCTGGAAATAAAAAGCCTTATCCTGTCCCCACAAGAGAGCATAAGCAACTCTATATTATAATGAAGAGAACGTCAAGGGTTTATCTTTTCCAAGGGAGTATGCGTCAGAGAATATAAATGCATGTGCCTTTACTCTGCAACATTAGATGGGAAACAGTATGAGACCAAACATCAGCCCTAAAGGCCCTAGTCCCCAATCAAGTGGCTATTAATATCCTCATTTTAGATGTGCTATGGCTGAGACTCAGAGCGGTGCGGTGTCGTCCCCCCCCCCCCCCCCCCCCCCGCCAAATTACACACAACTAGGAAACGGTTAGGAAAGATTTGATTCGAACTCTTCTGACTGTGAGGCCGGCACACTCTCAATTCCACAACCCCTACTTCCCGTCAAGTCAAAGCACCCTCGCCCCTTAAGCCACTGATGGTTTACCTCCTTTGTACAAGGAAATAAAAAATAACACAAATGCATTTCATGTAGGCTTCCCTCCATATGCACCGGACGCATCATTAGAAAATCACCTTCTTCACTTAGAGTGTCCTAACTGCCCACCAGCTCCATGTTCACGTCCTCAAGCACGAGCTTGAAGACCTATGGCCCTGCTCTGACATGTCTGAATCACACTGAAAGCTCCTCACCGCGACTCCTCTATTTCTTTTAATTAAAGTGAAACATCTTTGACTCCTTCCTCCTCTTCCTATTAAGCCTCAGATTCTTCTCCCAGTGTCTTTTAAAATCCATTCTTTCCTTTTAGTTCCCTCCAAATGGAGAATGCTCATCTCAGTCAGCAGCTTCCAAACCAGGGATCCCACCTTGAATCTCTCCCCCGGCCCCCCACCAGTTCTCTAGATTTCTTTAATAAACTCTTGGAATGGTTCATTGTTGGAAAATGTCCCATGGCTTCTTCCACTTCCACTCACTTCCTCTTCTTCCACTTCCTCTGTCCAAGATGGCTGAGGTTCCGCTTCTCAGCAAGGCCGCTTCCTGCTCATCCTCCCTGGAAGCTGTGGACTCTACACATTACATGTCCACACAGGGGCTGCTTCCTCACCCCTCCACTGACATCTTGTGGGGTTTTGGTACAGGAGACTGCTCTGTGTTGTGATGACTCTATATTGTCCTTATTTTCTTTTTCCTTAGAATTTTAAATTATTACTGATCCATGCATGACCCCCTTGCCTTACTTTTTTTTATAATATGATGATCACCTATGAACTTACTCTAGCTACTAGATCATTACCAATAACTCATACCCACCCACATGTCTTCCCCATGCCATCCCCTGGTCCTCTCGGAAGACAACTGCTGTCCCAGGTTTTAAGTTTATGATTGATGTTTTTAAAACTATTTATTTATTTATTCATGAGAAACACAGAGAGGGGGGAGAGAGAGAGAGAGAGAGAGAGAGCGGCAGAGACACAGGCAGAGGGAGAAGCAGGCTCCATGCAGGGAGCCTGACGTGGGACTCGATCCCGGGTCTCCAGGATCACGCCCTGGACTGAAGGCGGCGCTAAACCTCTGAGCCACCCGGGCTGCCCTAAGTTTATGATTTAAAAAAACAAAAACAAAAACATGTATTTCAACACACACCCCTGTATAAATGCTTGTTTGTACCTGATCATTTGTGTTTGCTTATTTCCCTGGCTTGTGTAAATTAGTACAATTCTGGGAAATAATTTGGCAATACCTAGTAAGTCGAATGCTTACACATCTTAAAAATCAAGCACTCTGTTCCTTGGTATTTCCCCAAGAGAAACACTTGCACATATGCCCCAGGAAACATGAATGACCAGAGCAGCACTCTTGGCAAAATTTTTTTTTCAAGTGGGGGGAAAAAAAAGCCATTGGCAGAACTGGGAAACATATTGCTATAGACATCATGTACAGCAATGAAAGCCAGTGAACTACAGCTATATACAACATGGATGAATCAGAGTGATGTAATGTTGGGTGGCAAACAAATTCCCAGAAGTCAATGGGTAGTAGACTTTCTTTGCGAGATTAAAAACAAACTTGAAAAAAAGTATTCTATTACTTAACCTTTGCAGTTAAAAAAAAAAAATCTTCTTTGAGAACTCATGCCTTCTCCCCCAAAATTAGACTATAAACTCTTGAAGGCAGAAACATCTTTTTATTCTTATTTATATGTCCCACAGTACCTAGACCAGCGTCTGGAACAGATGGATGCTCGTAAGTATGATTACTGAATGCTACCTAACCAAGGCATTTTAATGAAACAGAAATCTTCTCCTCAAACCAACGGTTTCATAAATAAAGGCACCTAAAACTTTTACCCACTTATGCACTACCCTAATTCTGCGTCTGCAGTGGTACTAGAGATCTCCAACCACAAACCTTTCACCTCTGAAGGACTCTACCCTTCTTCTCTGAGTAGAGTTAACATAGGGGTAAAGCAATCTAGGGACAAGAAAACTTATGAGATCCTGTAAAAGTTCAGCAGAATCACAGCACGCCATACCAAGAAACAGCTGAAAAACCACCATAATTTGAGTTCCCAACAACGAAACCGAAAATATGAGCAAAAACAGGATTTTTAGGTTTTGTAAAAGCAAAGATTTTAAATCGAAAATACCTTGTTTCTACACTGAGGAAAAAAAATGATTTTCTTAGGAGGAAACACAAGAAATCCAGGGGTCCAAGAATAATAGGAATAATATTCTACCAATCAGGGCCTTCCTTATAACTCAATGAAGACCATGCATATTCTCTATAGGTGATTATAGCAGAGTTGCACTGCAGCTTCCCTTCGACCTTGGGAACTCTGCTCACTGAGTTACTGTGAGGTCTTCTGTTTCATTTATTATTAGGCTTTGTATCTGCAATGCTGTAGCATTGGATGGGAATATCAACATTGTGAGCTTGCAGTACCTTAAACTGTAGAAATGCTTCCAAGAAAACAAACGGGGGTGGAGGAGGGAGGAAAAAAAAAAACACAATCAAGAGGAAAACACAAAGTTAATGGTATTAAGGTGGGACATTTTTAAATTTTACCTTTGGCGAAAGACTACCTTCATGAATTAGCTCCGTGATATATGACTATCCGCTAGCAGGCGATTTTTTTTTTTTTAATTTGACATTAGATGTCAAAGAGAAACTATTTTCTTATTTAGGAAAAAAAAAATCACAAGTGCATACAACATACAATTCGCTAAAACTAGTTCGGTGATTTTGAAAAGGGGGAGGAAAAAGAGAAGAAAAAAAACCTATGGGACTCTGCATGTCTGGCAGAAAGAAAGACTGTGGCAACCCAGTGGGTTCACTTAGTTTCGTGTCATTTGCTTCATGTCCATTATGTAATGCTTTCTCCAGCTTTGGGTCTCTGTGCTTAAGCTACCGTTCAGGTATGTCACAGGACTGCCACAAATCAGTGTCTGGCCAGAACTTTCAAAAACAGCTCCAAAGGTGTCGTGCAGATGTGTCCTGTCCACAAAGGTGGAGGCTGGAGAGGGAGGGGGAATGTGCTGGTGTCATGACTTCTTGCCGGCTCCCCCCCCCCCCCATCCCCGGCGATGCGAGCTGCGGGCCGCTCCGGGCCGACGCAGGGCAGCTCGTCCGGGCTGCGATGCCAGCGCCGTCCCGGCCCGACCCCCCGGAGGCGGCCCGGCGGGGCGGGGGGTGCGGCGGCGGCTGCAGGGGGGCGCGCGGCGGGCGGCGGGCGCGCAGGGGCCCCGCGAGGGCGGACCGCAGAGCACGCGCACCACCGGCCCCGCCGCTCAACTTCCCCGCCGCTGCCGGGGCTCCCGGGCTCCCGGGCTCCCGGGGTCGCGGGGTCGCGGGGTCGCGGGGCGGCGGCGGCGGGCGCGGGCTCGGTCCTCCGCCGACAATTGCACCAGGGCCCCTCCCGGCCCCGGCCTCGATCCCCGGCCGCCCGGCGGAGGCGAAGGGGGAAGGGGGAAGGGAGGGCGGCCGCGGGGACCTTGACCCAGGCGCCCCCTCCCCGCCCAGCCGCGCCGCGCCCGACCCGCATCGCCGCCCCCGCCCGCCCGCCCCGCGCCGGCCGCCGGGGATCCCCCTCGGGCGCGGCGACGCCTCCCGGGCCCGGAGCCCCCGCCCCCCGCGCCCCTCCGAGCCCTCGGCCCGCCGGACGCGCACAATGCCGCGGGCCCCGGGCGCCGGGACACCTACCTGCAGGGCGGCGGCGGCGGCCCCGGGCGGGAGGCGGCCCCGGGCGGGAGGCGGGCGCGAGCCGAGGCGCGGGCGGGAGGCGGCCGGGAGCCGAGGCGCGGGCGCCGCCTGCGCCGAGCCGCGGACTCCGGCACCGACAGCGGCGGCGGCGGCGCGGCGCCCCCAGTGGTCCTCGGCGCCGCAGCCCCTCCTCCCCACGGGCGGGGCGCGCTGGCGGGGCGGTGCTCCCGGCGCCCGGCTCCCCGCCCCCGGCTCCCGCCCGCCCGCCCGCCCGCCGCCCAGGCCCCGGCGCCTCCGCCGGCCCCGCCGGCCCCGCTGCTCCCGCGGCGCACCCCCCGCCGCAACCCCCGCACCCGCCGCGCCCCCTGCACCCCCTGCATCCCCCGCACCCCCCCGCCGCACCCTCTGCACCCGCCGCGCCCCCTGCAAACCCCCGCAGCCCCCGCCGCACCCCTGCACCCTCCGCACCCCGCACCCTCCGCGCCCCCCGCACCCCCCTCCATACCCCCGGCACCCTCCGCACCCCCCGCCGCACCCCCCGCATCCTCCGCACCCCCCGCCGCACCCGCTGCACCCCCCCGCACCCCCTGCCGCACCCAACGCACCCCCTGCACTCCCCGCACCCGCCGCGCAGGAGCATCGGGCTTCCACCGCCGGACCCCCCCCCCGGGGGGTGGGGGCCCTGCGTCCAGCTGACCGGGCGTCACCGGGCCGCCCCCGCGGCTCTCAGGGGCTGGCCCCGGGGGCGGGGGGGGGGCGGGGGCCTGGAGCGCATCGGCTCCGAGCGCTGCGGGAGCGGAGCACCCGGGAGCACCCGGAACGGCAGCCCGGAGGCCTCCCCGGAGGCGCCGCCCAGCCCTGTCCAGCCCCCCGCCCTCCCGCCCGGGCCCTGACACCCCGCAGCCCAAACTTCCCAGGCCCACACACTTAGGTTCTGGGGGGCGGGGGGGGGGGGTGGATCCGTTGCTTAGAGCTCCACAAGCTTCCCACTCCCCTGAACTCTCCCACCTTTGGACGGTTCCCAGCCTATGCCCTAGGGCCCATTAATCTGGAGGCAAATTTGCTCCAAGGACGGCGTAATTTAAATATTTGCACAGACGTTTCTTCTGTGAATGGATGACTGAGGAAATGTCAAAAGTATTTCAAGACATTTCTGTCACCACCATCTTCGGGGGGAAAAAATCCAGACAACACTGAATGAGCCGAACAGGAATTAATACAAAAAACCCAGCGCTGGGGCGCCCCATGGGCTGTCTAGGCTTTCAGATTGGATTGGGGGGGCACCTTCAGAAATTGAAGACGCCTGCGTGGCTCATTGGTTAAGCCTCTTGCCTTTGGCTCGGGGCATCATTGGGGGAGGGCCTGGGTTCCAGTCCCGCATCCCTGCTCCCCCCTCTGCCTGTGTCTCTGCCTCTCTCCCTGTGTCTCTTATGAATAAATATAATCTTTAAAGAAAAAGAGACGTTGAAGACACTGCTACCCACTGAGGCAACTAAGTGATGGCATTTCACTGTTCCCATACTGTCCTGTTACGTAAAACGATAGGTGCTGGACCCTGTGACACCTCATAAGGTCACCTGAACTCCTCCCCTGTGAAGAGCGTCCCCTGGAGGGAAGGCTCTGCGCCTCCCTTAAGCACCTTCTTACTCCTTCCATCCACAGACAGGAGCTCCTGAAACCACTGTAGCTAAAAAGAGGGGAAACGTGAAACCCCATGTAGGAGAAAACACAGAAGAGTGAAAGGAGATGAGAGAGCACACACAGGGGGGCCTTAATCTAAAGAAGAGCTTCTCGAAGGTTTTCCCTTCTAGCAGCAGAGAACCATAAACTGTTGAGGGGGGTGAGAGGAACTACCCACCCCGGCTCCCACCTTCAGAATCTTTGCACGCGCTCCACTCTATTCCGTGGTATCTCCGTGTGTCTCACTATTTCAAAAATAAGCTTAAATATCAGGAAAAAGTCTCCTACCTGTCTCATTGATTAATGATCGAATAAGATGCGATGGCACTGTACCCGGGAAAGAGGCAGATTGAGGAGAGCCCCCCGCCGCACCTCCAGGCAGCTTCTCCACTCTGCGCATCACAATATTTTGAAAACTTAGACCGGCTTAGTTATATAAATGTGAGTAACGGGCTTCCTCTGCCGTTTGAGCTACGGCCTGGTGACTGCCCAGACCTTGCCAGGGAGCAATGTTCTCCTGAAGTGCACATTCTTTTTTTTTTTTTTAATTTATATATTCATGATAAACAAGGGGTGGGGGGGAGAGAGGCAGAGACACAGGCAGAGGGAGAAGCAGGCTCTGTGCCAGGAGCCCGACGTGGGACTCGATCCCGGGACTCCAGGACCACACCCGGGCCCAAAGGCAGGGGCTAAACTGCTGAGCCACCCAGGGATCCCCTGAAGCACACAGTCTTGCTCAGAGTTTAGGTCACTGATCGTGTGCTGGCTGAAAGGATCTCTGCTCCCGGATTCATCCCTTTTGTTTGTCTGAGAAACACTTGTCCATGGACCTTTTCAGCGGAGGAAGTTAATGATACTATTAAAATACGATTAATGCTATAGTTTCATCACTCACAAATGAACTGAGCTTCACGTGAATCGCAGTCCCCACCATCGATTCACTTCATGCGACCCCCAGTTCATGTTCATTACACGTGTTCCACGGGTACTCTCCTGGCTGGGGGTTCTCGGGAAGGGTGACGGCCTAATGCTTCATGGAAAGGTGCAACCCCCGGGCATCAAGAGCAAGGAAAAGAAGACATGGGACAGGGGAGCAGGGGAAGCAATCACGTGGTGCTGTGTCCCCAGCCTGGTCGATGCTTTGTGAACCTCGGAAGACACAGTTGCTTGGCCGTGGCAAGTGTGGACCAGCTCTACAGGAAGCTGTGCCAGGAACGTCTCTGAAAGGGAGGACCCAAGAGGAAATCGACCTGCAGCTGCGTCCAACGCCGACCTCCCAGCGGCTGGAACGTGCCCACCGGTGGTTCCCACCCCGGCTCCCTCGCAGGCTACATCATCGACTCCTTTGGCAGCTACTGAGCAGCAGATCGGAGCCGGGCAGCCGCGCTGCGGGAGCTGTGCTGGATGGGGCCAAGCCGGGCTGGGCTGGAAGCTGTGCTTCGCAGAATCCTCTCTTCTGTGCGTTCCAGGCCTGTGTCCCCATGGATTAAGCTGACGTCGCTGGAGACCACGCGGGCCAAAGTGAAGCAGCAGCAGTTCCGCTCTGAAAGCTGCCCCTGGTTAGACGTGGCAAGAGACGAATGTCCACATGCAAGAGGGTTCTTGTTTGTTCTCAGTCTCCCGTGCTCTGTGTCCCCTTCTGCCCAATGACTGTGACCGCAGTTGGGCTGACGGACTCTTGACAGACACTTCCAGAGGTGGCAGCTGCAAAGGCCACGAGCTTCCGTGGACTTCCATAGCAGCCCTCCTCGTGGCCCCCCTGCAGCGGCTGGAGGTGCCCAGCTTCCAGATTTCCCCCAAAGCTCGGACTGCTTCGTCTGTGTGAGGGCAGGTGTCTGATCTTGGCGGCCCCTTTCCAGACTTTTACCTCCCCCCACCTCCTTCCACAAACGTGGAGGTCTAATTCCATAGGAAATTCCTTATTCAACACGCTTAGGGTGCTTCTGCTTCCCTGATTGATCCCTGTCTGTCGAGGCTTAAACTTGTGGCTGATCCACACCCCCCCCGGGGGGATTGGGGTGGGGGGCTTGCACAGGGTCAGTCACTTGTGGGCAGTTGAGGCAGGGCGGGCGAGTAGCTCAGAAACCTGGAGAAACGTGAGGCTGAGAGAACCTGAAGAGGTACCCTAGTGGTGTCGTATACGAGCAGCAAAAATATTCACAGTTTTGCTTTGTATTTGTTCGTTGACAGTATTTAGCCTTGAAAATACTTTTATTATTACTAAATTAACCTACCTTGGTGAATCACTCTCACAAAATGGAATGAACAATGGCTTGCTTTCTTTTTTTTTTTTTTTTTTTCTAACCTTTCTTAAGACATCATTTTGGCTCCTTGAGTGGAAAACAATAAATCAAATCTCAGCTGGAAAATTCTGACCAGTGTCTTCCCCCAGCTATGGAAGCATCCTGCCTGAGGTTCCTGCTTTTGTTATAAGCCTGAACATAAAGATTGTCATCCCCGTTGTAACCTACTCTCTGTAAAGTTTATTTTTTGAAACAAATTTACCATTTTACAAGACCAAAAGAACACAGTGAGAAAATCAAAAGGCCACTCTGAAGCAAATCATTCTTCCAGGAAGGGTGCAATGTTAGCTTTTAGGGTGAGGGGCCTTCAAGTACTCGAACCTCCAGCCTGTTTGTCTGTTACAGTTGGCACTGCCTCTGAACATGGGCACACACTTCCCCCAATTTCTCAACGCTCCCTATAAATCACGATGCTGTTGAAACTCTTCTTACCAAGAATATTGCCATCTAAGAACATCTGGCAAGATCAGAAGCCAAACCTCCAGGTACCGAGCTCCATTTGGTCCTATATCCTTCATCCCCACATTGTCATGGTTTGCCCAAATGAGTTGCTGATCCCCCCCAGAGAACAGTGTTACATCTGCTTCAGAGTGAGCCTTTCATTCAGAGGGCCGATCAGAGTGCCTGAAGCATAGAAAGAACTGGGGGGATCCCTGGATGGCTCAGCGGTTTAGTGCCTGCCTTCAGCCCAGGGCATGGTCCTGGAGACCCAGGATCGAGTACCACGTCGGGCTCCCTGCATGGGGCCTGCTTTTCCCTCTGCCTGTGTCTCTGCCTCTCTCTGTCTCTCTCTGTCTCTCTCTGTATCTCTCATGAATAAATAAATAAAATCTTTTAAAAAAAGAATTGGGGTTTTGCTGAACTTATTGGCTGCAGAGGGTTTGAGGGTTTCAATACCTCTTTTATTCATTTAATCCAATAAATATTGATTAAGTATCTGCTATGTGTTAGGCATTATTCTGCGTATTTGAGATACAAGTGAGTCAAACAGAGCCTACTCTCACAGGGCTTACATCCCAGCAGAGAGAGGCAGACAATAAACAATAGACCTAAGAGATAAGGAAATTGCACAGCATTTTAGAAAACCTTATGTGGGGCGCCTGGGTGGCTCAGTCAGTCAAGTGTCCGACTCTTCATTTCGGCCCAGGTCATGATCTCAGGGTCGTGAGATAGGGGACAGCATAGAGTCCTGCCCCAGACTCTGTGCTCTGCAGGGAGTCTGCTTGAGATTCTCTCTCTCCTCCTTCCTCTGCCCCTCCACACCCACCCCATCCCTGGCTTGTACTTGCTCTGTCTCAAAACTAAAAAAAAAAAATAAAAATAAAAAAGCAAGCCTCGGGGTGCTCAGTCGGTTAAGTGTCTGCCTTTGGCTCGGTCATGATCCTGGGGTCCTGGGATCGAGCCCCAGGTCGGGTTGGGCTCCCTGCTCAGAAGGGGATCTGCTTCTCACTCTCCCTCTGCTATTCCCCCTGCTTGTGCTCTCTTGCTGTCTCTCTCAAATAAATAAATAAAATCTTTTTAAAAAAGCCTTAAGAAATACAAAAAAATTGTAGAAGGTGAGTGCATTAAGAGAGATGGAGGTGGGCTGCCATGTTGCAATATTAAATAAAGTGCTCAATCTGGACCTCATTGAGAAGGTGGCACTTGAGCAAAGACTTGAAGTTGATGAGGAAGTTAGTCAGGCAGATATATGGGAATAGGAAGTTCCCACGCCAGTCAGAGTGACCAGCCACTGCAAAGCCTACGGAGTAAGGATGCCTGGTGTGTGTTCCAGGAAGGGCAAGGAGGCCAGAGTACCTGGAACAGAATGAGGGCAGGAAGAGTGTGAAAAGAGAAAGGGAATGGGGGCCAAATCATGTAGAAGCTGTAGTTGACAATGAAGATTTGAATTTTATTCTGAGTGAGATGGGCATTGATCACAGGTCCACCGAGTAAAGTGATTTGACCTACGCTATAAAAGATCTCTGGCTGCTATGTCATGAACAGGCTCCTAGATAGAAGGGCAAGAGTGGAAGCAAGGAGGAGTGAGTGAGTGATAACAGGGGTGACTGATAACAGTGGCTCAGGGCCAAGTGGTAGAGTGGAAGGGTAAGAAGACGTCAAATTTAGCCTGTGTTTTAAAGGTAGAGCCACTTGGGTTTTTTGATGGATTTTATTGTACTTGCTGACAAGTGTTTGCATGAATTATGATTGAGGCTTATTTTTATTATACTATTTACTTGGTGAGGTTGTGTTGGGGGGGGGGAATACAGGGCCCTACTGCCTCTAGATACTGGGGAATGGTTATCACTGGCAAAGATTCTCATGCCTGAGAGTGACCGTTACAAGTGTTGATATCATTATTTGCCCAGCAACCCAACAGTACTCCATGGGCCTTTATGAAACAGACATAAGACTTTCATGTAAGCAAACTCAAACCCAGAACATACTTACTTCATCCTCAGGCCTTTTGGGAGGGCCTAGATCCTTAAAATACCCTTGCTATTTCGTGAGTCCTTACACCGACTTACTTGCTTTCCAGAGGAGCTAAGGGAGAAGGAACCCAACCTTCCGAATGGGCAAGAATGCTAAGGGAGCGGTAAGTTCTCTAAGGATAATTAGCATGGTGATGGATGCTGCTAACATAAAGCACTTGATATCTTTCTTCTGATTTCCAAAGAGGGTTATTTCTGTATGTTTACCTCTAAATCTTCTACTACAAAGAATGGGGCATGTACCAAAGGTATGTCATTCTCAGACATGCATTCAAAGACATTGAATCACAGAGAAAATAACTTCCTTCTTTGTCTCCCTCTTTCTTTCCCTCCCTCCCTCCTTCCTTTCTTTTTCTTTTTTTCTTTCTTTCTTTTTGTATGTGGGGGGGGTGACCTCAGGAAGCAAGGCTTAATTTGATGCTTATATGTTTTTTTATAGGTTTAAAATTTGCAAATCTCTCATTTTAACAAAAAGCAAGCAGAGCCCAGGCTTGGGTCTCTGATCCTAGTAGGATGGTTCCAGAATTTAATGATGTTTTATTTGTTGATCCTCACTGTATTTATTTTTCGAGTTATTTTCTGTTTGTAGATTGTGATACAATTGCGATATAAAGTTTGTTTTTAGAATGCGTTCATTTATATTTTTTAAATGAAGTCCATTCAGAAACATACTAGATAAATAATACCAAAGATGGCAAACCTATATGGCCCCCAAAATCGTTAGAGCAGTAAGAAAACAATTGAACATTGTTAAAACGTGGTAAACTAAAAAGAGCAAAGTCAGAAAGGGCGAACTCCTAAACCCAGTCTTAATCTTTTCCTGCTGTTTGACTTTGAACACATTTTTTAACACATTTTTGAACCTCTAAGCTGCAGGTTCTTCCTTTATAAAAAGAGTTAAAAAGAATTTCCGAATCCTACTAAGGTTGTGATGAGGGTTGTCACAGAAACATGTAAAGTGTGTCCTGCACAGAAGGTTCTGGACAAATATTTAGGTTATCTCTGCCTTTCAAAAGCCCATCCTGCCTTGGAGATGAAACACAAATGTCACGATCTTCATGAAACCTTTCCTAATCCCTGCCAGGTTTGAATGCGACCATTAATCTTCACAGAGCTCCTTCCTTTATTCTTCCCATGTTCTGCTGTTCTTGTTGGTATCCTTTAGACTGGCCTTGTTCCCTCTCCTTGATCATAAGCTCCATGAGGGCAGTTCTTTGCCCAAAGCCTTGTATGTCATGGATGATTAATATATATTTGAGTAGCATTGTTCAATTAGTCACTTACTCAGTGACAAACCTGTGCCCATCGCCTATACCTTAAATCAACCTGTCTGCTGACAGGCACTGAGAAGCCTCTGAGTCCTCAGTGCACAGCCTGAGAACTGCACACACAGAAGGTACTGTCCCTAAGCAGCATCGCTGTCTTACACATCACGCGGCCAACGCCGTCAAGAGTAATACAGAAACATTTAGTTAAAGGAATGACTAAGTTTGTAGTCGGTTTTGGTTATGTTTTTCCTCAACTGATGCTCTCATGAATGAGTCCACAAATTCTGCTTTGTTTGCTTTTAATATTAGGAGTGTGTGCACTGAGAGTGGTAAGGAAACACTAGGGGAAATGGCACATAAAGCATTATATTGTCCTTAGTTTACACTCTCAGAGCTGGTATAAAGATAGGTTTCGGTTGATAACGTCTCTTAAGATTGTGCCATGATATCAGACTAGTTCATGAGTTCTAAGTATTTCCTGCCTGATACACAATAAAGGAAAAAGAGACTACCCAGTAGTGTTAGGTGTCTGGCTAATACCAAAAGCAGCAAAAACTGCTTTGCAAAAAACAAAACAAAACAAAACAAAAAGACAAAAAAAAAAAAAAAACTGCTATGCATTGCTACAAAAATGACATGTGGCAATATTTAGATATAACATTTCAAGTTCACTTTCTTATTTTACTATGTGGCCACTTTGTGAAACATGCAGGTAAGATATTCATTTGATATAAGAGGAAACAGGCACTGGAATGTGACTTGCCTGTGGTCACACTCACTAATGGAGGTTCTAGAACTCTGTTCTTGGCCTCCAGTACTTTCCCACTCCCTGACAAGGCACACTGCCTGCGGATCTAGGCAGGTGTAAATGGAGACCCACACACTGTATGCATAAATATTCAAAAGTTAAAAATCAAACAAACTGCTTAATAAAATGTGTTCTCGGGCAGCCCAGGTGGCTCAGCGGTTTAGCGCCGCCTTTGGCCCAGGGCATGATCCTGGAGACCAGGGATCAAGTCCCACGTCTGTCTCCCTGCATGGAGCCTGCTTCTCCCTCTGCCTGTGTCTCTGCCTCTCTCTGTGTCTCTCATGAATAAATAAATAAATGAAATATAAATAAATAAATAAATAAATAAATAAATAAATAAATAAATAAATAAAGTGTTCTCTTCTCCTACTTCAACCATGATACTTTTGTAATGATCTGGAAGGTATTCCAAATTTTCAAACTCCTTGTAATTCTAATCAGATGCCTTAGCAGTGCAGCAAAGTATGACCCTGGCTCCTACCTCCATCCTGTACCTCTTCTGTCGCCAACTTCTGGCTTTGTGGCATCTTGGGAGGATCTTTGTGCTCACACATGAGGACAATCCCAATACAGCCCCTACATCCAAGCTCTGCTTAGACTTCCCTCAAACAGTGGCCCTCAGGCACAGGCTGCTGACTGTCCTGAGTGGGATACAGAAGAGGGGCAAAGGCTCCGGTGGGCATGCCACCTGAAGCCTGCACATCTCATGCCTAAAGGGGAGATGCAAAGCTGGAGGAGGACGGGAAGGGACCTCTAAATCACAGGCCTAGAGCAATGGCTCCCTCACTGACACAAGGACAGTTCTCATCTGCACTTAGAATGCTATTTTGACTTCAGCATCTCCTGGGAAGAAAAATCCTTAAGCTATGCCACATAGCTATAAAAACCTCACAATCTTCCTAGTTTATTAATAAGCTCCATTTCATAATCACAGAACTGTAAAAATATTGAAGGTACTCTATACATCTCAACTTGAAAAACAAAAACTATTGCTTTATTTATTTATTTATTTATTTATTTATTTATTTATTTATTTATTTATGATTCTGCCTTTGAATCCATGAGAGACACAGAGAGAGGCAGAGACACAGGCAGAGGGAGCAGCAGGCTCCCTGTGGGGAGCCCGATGTGGGAGTCGATCCCAGGACCCCAGGATCTTGACCTGGCCAAAGGCAGACACTCAACCACTGAGTCACCCAGGTGCCCCCAAAAACTATTGCTTTAAATTGGAGATATGGATAAACAGTGGTAGTCAAATTCTTCAATCTAGGACAGAGAGGGGAAATTGCCAAAAGTAATTCATAAAATACATATTCTATTTTATTTTTCATTTTTTTCCAAAATCTAACTCACAAACTTAACAGATGGAGATCAATTTCCCTTTAGGGAGGTGAGCCTTTGACATCCAAGGGTTAAATATAGGTAGATGAGCAAAACAATATATCATATCCTCCAGGCTTTTCTTAAAGAAGACATCCAGAAATGTGTCAATATAAGGAAGTGTCCTGGCTATGTCTCTCCAAAATTCACCTTCCTTGGGTTTTCTCATTCCCGTTCCCTGACCTATCCACACTTGACTCCCAGGAAATTTCCACCCTAACATTAAGTTCTTTCCTTTGGTTCCATTTAACACAGCTGGCTCACGCTGACATTTCCAAATTTCTTCACTGAAGAAAGAGCAAGGTAAATGGAAATAATTAACTTAAATATGGCCTTGCTTCCAGAATAAGCTTTCTGGTCCTCAGTTACTTAACTTCATTTTAATACCCACAGGTTATAATTTCCCAGGTAGCTCACATGGTTTGTTTCCCTAAGGGGCCCCTGACTCTCTTGGTGTGTGGGGGAGTGGGGTGGGGGGATCTGCTTACCATCTCATCTTCCTAGCCCCCCCCCAGGAATCATGTAATCATCCATTTAGTCCTGTCCTGGCAATGAATGTGAAATACCCAGATGCATGGTCATGGGTTTCTTTGGAACCTGTTACACAGACTGTTTTCAGCTGGAAAGAAAAATCTCTTGTGAAATTGTGAGGACATCATTGTTTGATAGATAAACCTCAGTGATCAACACTCCATAGCTGAAGAACTCAGAAGAGACTTTTCTCCTTTTCCCAAATACAGAGCCATGAACTCCTCCATTATCAGCCCCCCATGAGGATATACTGACCACAGAACAATGTGCAGGCATCAGCATAACATTAGTGTAGCCCGCATGGGCTCTCAGCTTAAAATAGTTGAGAGAAATACCCTGAATTACTGCAGCCAGGGAGGACATTTAAAGTTATTATGAAAAATGTATAATAGCCCTCTCTTTTTCTGACCAATCAGAACCTGCTTTTAAAGTGGAATACAATTTAGAACTGCACTGATCAGCAGAGTAGCCACTAGTCACATGTAGCTATTCAAATTGTAATTGATACCAGTTAAAATTAAATAAGATTTAAAATTGAGTTCCACAGTTGCACTAGCCACATTTCAATGCTCAGTAGCCATATGTGGCTCGCGGCTACTCTGTTAGCACAGAAGAGAACATTTCCATTAATGTGGCAAGTTCTACAAGATGATGCTGATCCAGAAGATAATCTTGCTGCTAAAGAGGAATAAAATTTAAAACATTTTTCTTGTTCCTGCAATTCTGGGCAGAAAATGAAGCTGAGACTCAGGAGTAAAATAAAAACTGCTTCTTTCATTTACTACATAACAAGTTTTAGGACATTTTCAGCATTTTGGAAGGAAGAACCACCTATTTAACAATCAACAGATAGTAAAGAGAATCTATGCGTAAAGTGAATTTTAAAGGTGCGTGAGTGGAGAGTAAAAATAAATATCCTAATGTTAAAAAAGTGGAGGCTCAACACAGACAAATTTAGGTGAAACCAAGAAGAGAAAATTGGCAGAACCAAGAAAAAGAGATTAGACCACAACAGATATGATCGTCTTAGTAGCCCTATCTGGCTAAGAGACCTAGCAAGTTTTTCGGTGAGAAAAAACTATAAATTTATATCAGAACTCTGGTACCTGTCTTTTATAATTGGCTACCTATAATTGTGCTTAATTACATAGTAAAATTGTGTATGGTGAAAAATGATATGTGCTAGCACAGCGTGTTCTAGCATGGCAAAAAGATCAGATGGCTTGTCTTTATGAACACTGAAGCTAAGAAGAAAGCAGACAAAAAATATAAAGAAATTTTAGAAGCAGATAGACCTACATTTAATGCTACCTAGCTTTAATTATTTTATTTATTTTATGTTCCCTTTAACTATATATTACCTATTTTATATAGTTCAGATACGTAAGATTTGGTTAATTCATCCATCCTTCCAAAGGTTTCTGTCTGGGCAACTGATTCTTTTGAGGACTGGCTATGACTAGCTATGCTTTGGCAGCTGTTGACCATTTAATCTCCTGCACATTTTTTAAACCTATTGCTACAGGATGAGTCAGACACAAATCTGTTCCAGAAGTAGACTGGTCATGATGAAGGACCCAGAATTTGATTCATTGTAAGAAGCAGGGTAGTAGGGGCGCCTGGGTGGCTTAGTTGGTTAAGCATCTGCCTTTGCTCAGGTCATGATCCTAAGGTCCTGGGATGAGCCTCACTTTGGGATCCCAGCTCAATGGGGGAAAGCCTGCTTCTCCCTCTCCCTCTGCCCCTCCCCTTGCTTGTGCTCTCTTTCTCCTTCAAATAAATAAAATCTTGAGGAAAAAAAAAAAAAGAAGCAGGGTAGCATTTTTTGTTTTCTTAAATAATGAAATCAAGAAATACACACAAAAACACATGTGCACACACACACACACACACACGATCAATTTTGAAGCCACTCACTCCACCTTGTGACATAACATGTTTAATAGCATATGTATCTTCCAGTCCTCTGCCCTCAATTTTAGGTAGACTTCAGCAAAACTACTTTAGGCCCATGGTGAAGCAAAAAGATAAAGTTCAGTTTACATCAGTCTAAGTGCCACAGGGAGATCAGCAGAGTTTGATTAAAATGAGAAAAAAATTATTGTGCTCCTCCCTGCCTCTTCAAGGATGGAGGAGGCCTCTCCCACAAAGCCAAAACAAGAACGAGCTACCAATTCTGTCCATGCCAGCACTTTCTCACTATCCCTTATTTCCCTCCTGTCCTTCATGCCCCTTTTTGTCCAGTTTATATTCCAGGGCCCACCATTATAATTTTGTAACAAAATATTTCCAATTCCTGTGCTGCTTTCCCTGATTTGCTAAATTCCAGCCCTGTAAGAACTCAACTACCCCACATTCTCTTGTTCTGCATCTGAGCAGCTAAATGATGACAGAGAAAATTATACACTGGTTTCAACTTTACCTTTGGAATCTTAGTCCTCAAAAGTGCCCTTTATACAATATGGCTGTCAAACCACTTTCCTTGTAGTTTTTTGTGCCTCAAAAATACTATTTCATGCTTTCTTTTCCATCCTTACATCCACTACCTCATACCATGATAAAACTGTCAGGTGATGATCTTGCTTCATTCTTTGTTGAGAAAAATAGAAGCCATCAAACAGGAACTTCTTGTTTTCCACCTTGAGCTATCCACAATCCTGGATTCCTTCTCCTATCAGAGGCCAATGCCACCTGTGCTTTGAGTCCCAGATGCCCTCCCTAGCTACCTCAAGGACTTTGCTCCTTGAGTTATCAACCACTCCCTCTCTCTGGGATCATTTTCAACAACATACAAATATGTTCTAGTGTTCTAAAAGGCCTCCCTTGATCTGATCACCTCTCCAGCTGCTGAATGCTTTGCTGTTTCCTTTTTGTTTGTTTTGTTTTTTTAAGAAGTATTTTAGGAAAAAAAAAAAAAAAGAAGTATTTTAGGGGTGCCTGAGTGGCTCAGTCAGTTAAACATCTGACTCTTTTTTTCTTTTTAAAGATTTATTTACTTATTCATTCAGAGAGAGCGAGAGAGAGACAGAGACACAGGCAGAGGGAGAAGCAGGCTCCATGCAGGAAGCCCGATGTGGGACTCGACCTCGGGTCTCCAGGATCACACCCCAGGCTGCAGGCGGCGCTAAACCGCTGTGCCACCAGGGCTGCCCTCTTTTTTTTTTAAGATTTTATTTATTTATTTATTCATCAGAGAGAGAGAGAGAGAGAGAGAGAGAGAGGTGGAGACGTAGGCAGAGGGAGAAGCAAGCTCCACGCAGGGAGCCCGATGCGGGACTCAATCCCGGGACTCCAAGATCACGCCCTGGGTGGAAGGCAGGTGCTAAACTGCTGAGCCACCCAGGGATCCCTTGCTGTTACCTTTCATAGCTAAATTTCTCTACCTCCTTGCTTCCTATTTTCTACAAAGTCTTCTGCAATCTGGATTGTGCCCTACACTCCACCAAGACACTCCACCAAGATTGCCATTATGAAGTACCATGGGTTGTTCTTAGTAACCTCAATGTGGCCAAATCCAATGCACACCTTTTTATCTACATCTTAGTTGACCTTTTAGCTGCATTTGACAAGTTCATTACTTCTTCTTTGAAGCATTCAATCTTCTTTCTCAATTTCTGGGAGAATTTCTTTCTATCCTTTTGATTCACTTCTCTTAAGTGAATCTTTTACCAACTTTTACCAACTCTTTTACCAACTTCTTTTTTCATTTATTTATTTATTCATGAGAGACACAGACAGAGAGAGAGAAGCAGAGACACAGGCAGAAGGAGAAGCAGGCTCCATGCAGGGAGCCCGATGTGGGACTCGATCCAGGGTCTCCAGGATCACATCCTGGGCTGAAGGCGGCGCTAAGCCGCTGAGCCACCTGGGTTGCCCTCTTTTTTACCAACTTTTAAACATTACAGTTCTCTAAGATTTCATCCACAGCCTAGATGCTTCTCTTTTCTAGGTAATCCCTCCAGTCCAAACTTCTTCTCTGAGCTATAGATATTGTTTTCCAACTTCTGACTTAACATCTCCATCTAATGTTTCCAGTATTTCAAACTTAACCAATGATTTTTGTCCCACCAAACCACTAAGGTTTCCTGTCTCAGCAAATTATACCACGTTCCACTTAATTGCCTAAGCCAGAAATCTCATTTCTCA
Organism: Canis lupus baileyi; assembly: GCF_048164855.1. NCBI lineage: Eukaryota > Metazoa > Chordata > Mammalia > Carnivora > Canidae > Canis > Canis lupus. Next base: position 9,042,844 of record NC_132871.1, read on the forward strand.
TATCTAATCAATCGTCAAGTCCTGTTGTTTTTCCCATCAAAATATGTCTAAAATGTCAGTATGAAGTTGTCCTTTCTTTCTTCTCTCACCTCACTGGAAATCATACCAAAGCAGAAAGAAAGAAAGAAAGAAAGAAAGAAAGAAAGAAAGAAAGAAAGAAAGAAAGAAAGAAAGAAAAGAAAGAAGGAAGTAAGGAAATAAGAAACTCACAAGCTGTATTTCCCATTATATTAAGAAAATAGCTAAAATCTCAAACCATGAAACAAGCAGAATGGTTCCTCCACAGCAAGGAAGATCATGCAGGGCGCACACTTAGCAATAGTGGTAAGAGGGTCTATGGAAGTAAATCTTAGAGACAGCAAAGAATGTTTCTTAAAGGTGACAGGTAGACCTTTATCTCCAAAATTGAAATCCCTTGTTTATAACACTAGGGACAAGGCCCAGATGCTGTGTATGAGAGTACCCTGGACCTAGGTTGGTTCTGAGAAGTAGGGGAAGAGGATCTAAATAAGGAAGTTTAGAGACAAGCTATATTTACAGGAAGCAGTCTGTCTCTTTGGCAGAGCAGAATAAAAAAATGCATTGTGAAAATTCACTGCCTGTCACTATTGACTGAGGAGAAGTAAAGGCTAAACAAAATTACACAAAATCAAGGTTATAGAAAACCTTTCAATGGGGCACTTGGGTGGCTCAGTGGTTAAGCATCTGCCTTTGGCTTGGGCCATGATCCCGGGGTCCTGGGATCAAGTCCCACATCAGGCTCCTCACAGGGAGCCTGCTTTTCCCTCTGCCTATGTCTCTGCCTCTTTCTGTGTGACTCTCATGAATAAATAAATAAATAAATAAATAAATAAATAAATAAATAAAATCTTAAAAAAAATTCAGCTGGCCTGTGACTGATCCTGATCCTTCTTGCAAGTAGCATTAAAAAACTCAGCTGCTTCAGAGATAGGTCATCCAAATGGAATATCTATATTCCACTATCTATAAGACAGTATCTAGGGACACCTGGCTAGCTCAGCGGTTGAGCGTCTGCCTTCGGCTCAGGGCATGGTCCCAGAGTCCTGTGATCGAGTCTCACATTGGGGTCCTTGTTGGGAGCCTGCTTCTCCCTCTGTCTATGTCTCTGCTTCTCTCTGTCTCTCATGAATAAATAAATAAAATCTTTAAAAAATAAAATAAAATAGTATCTATACAAAGTTGCTACACAACAAAAAGAAGAAACAAAGGGTTGATTAAGCATACTTACTAGAAAAATGTTTCCATAGAGTAGATGAAAATTATGATCACACATTTTACCATGAATCTTAAGAATGGAATGAATGAATCTCCTCTATGAGGAAATGCCATAAAGCAGAGATACAAGAGCTCATGGAGCAGATGTTAACATAAGAGGAAGAAATGGAAAAAAAAAATAAGAGGAAGAAATGAGATGATGGACCATATGGAAGAGTAGAAGAGAAAAATGTAACCATCAGGAAAATGGGAGCAAAATGGAAATGAATACAAGGGCAAATGAGTCCTGCTGAAAATACAGGAAAGGACATAATTGTATGGAAATGAGAAAGTTAAGCAAAATGAAATGGAAACTCAAAAAATTTTAAAGGATTAGAAAGAAATGATAGATATATAGGCAAGCAAAGGAGAGCCAAATGCATAATTGAAGTGTGAGAAAAACAACGATAAAGAAATAATACTCATAGATACAACTATAGAAAGTTTTCCTAAAATAAAAGAATACTTGAACCTACATCTCGAAAGGACTCAATATATCCAAGAAGAAACTCCCTCAGAACAGACCTAGCTTATTAAAGTTGCTAAATTTCAAAAAAAAAAAGGGGGGGGGGGGAATATAAAGCTTCTACATAGCAATATTCAATGCTAAAGGATCTTCAAAGGAAATCAGCATCCAAAGATGCTATCTACTTGTTGCTTGAGTGTAAAAGCACAAAACAACATTGTAAGCATGCATATTATTCCTCTGAGTACTACCTAATGATCCTATCAGATTACAAGCATTGTTAAAACAAAATATGGCCTAAGAAACTACTACAGAGGACTGTCAGGGAGCAATGAATATATTTATCTAGGAGTAGAACAGTATAGGGATGAGGGTAATAGAATGAATTATGAATTTCATATGCCTGACAATGCAAAAATGAAAAACTAACAAGAGTCACAAGGGGGAAAGAAAAAGTAAATTGCATATAAATATGCTGATTTCCTTATCTTTAATAGCTCAAAGTCAATGGATAAATACAATATAAAATTATGTAGTAGAGAATAAGTAGTAGGTGGAGAAAATATTCATTGAATCAGTGTTTATGGTAGGAAAACCATTTAGCTATCTAAAACAAAGTAATTTAGTAAGGGTAAAAATAAAAAGATGGGGCAAAGTAAATTAGTCAAATGCAAACAAAAAGAAACAGAGATGGTTATCTTATACCAGAAAAGGTTGGATTCAGGCCAAAAACTATCAAATGAAAAAAGTACAGCCCTTTATAACAATCCAGGGTACAGTTCATAGGAAAAAATAAATAATTTATATCTATTATCAGATAAAATAGCATTGGAATTTTTAAAGCAAAAATAGAAGGTGATGCAATAAGAAATGGAAACACATTAGTGGTGGGAAATGAATCACTTCAGTCCACAGCAGATCAAGAAGACAAAAAACCAGTAAAATTATAGCATACTTATAGCATGAGATAGTCCTCATTGTGAAAACAGAAAATATATCCTCAAGTGTCCATAGGAATTTTATAAAAATTGATTGTATTAATTCATAAAGAAAAGCTCAGTAAATTGCAGAAAGGAAGAAGCTGGACAATGTTGACTGATCACAAGGAAGGAAGAATAAAAATTAAGAGCAAAAGCAGAATACACAAGCTTCTACCACTACTATTACCTAGAAATTTGAAAAGAGGGAGCTCTCTTATACTTGAGTGCTAATAAAATCAAACTAAATTGGATGCTATATAGGAAATAACAACAATGAAAAGCTAAGTCAGAACTACTGAGATTCAGGTAAGGCAGTACACAGAGGTAACTTTATAGTTGCAAGATGCTTCCATTAACAAAGATGAAAGAATATAAATATACCAATTAATAAGTTAGAAAATTGACCACAAATTAATCCTAAATCTTAAAGAAAAAGAAGGGTAGACAGAGATGAATCAAAAATCCATAATTTTAAGAATGTAAAAATAGTAAAACTAATATATATGCAAAAACTATTTTCAAGAAACACATAATAACAATATAACTGTTAATGTTAATAACAAATAGAGAAAGCATAAAAACAAAGAATAAGACACGAAAAGAAAGAACTAACTTCTGTAAAAGAAATCAAGAGAATCATGAGTCTGCTTAACCCTCCCAGAGATGACTTTATAATCTATGAAAAGAAAGCTGACAACAGGGATGCCTAGATGAATGGACATTTGCAAAGAAGTTATAATCCTTGTTTTAGCAACAAGGACTATCTTATTCATGATATTATTTAGGTATCCTATAGCCAGGTAAATGTAATTTGCCAAAATTAATTACAGAAGATACAGGAAATTCAAATAGATCAATTCCCAAAGAAGAAATAATGCAGTGAAAAACCTAATCCTCTTTTCCCTTCTTTTGATAAAACAAACAAACAAACAAACAAACATGAAGCCCATAGGCTTCAGAGAGAATTCATAGGAAAACAGAAAACTCTTATGCTCTCTAAGATGTTTTAGAGCATTAAAGCAAGGAAGCCCCTCAAATAAATTTAATGAAATGCAATGACTACATTAAAAACACCCACAAATCAACCTCACTTATGACTATGGGTGCAAAATTCCTTTTAAAAAGTTGCAAGTAAAATTCAGTAGTGCAGTAAGATTATAATCTATCAGGCCAATTAAGGTTTATTTTAAAAATGAAAGAATAATTTAACATTAGGAAATCTAAGATACAGTAATTCATTATATTAATAAGTGTAATGATAAAAATCATAAAATATCTTTTATAAATGCCATTAAGGTATTACTGGTTTAAGGAAATAAACTTCCTAACAAAATAGGAATAGAAGAAAACTTCTTTAACATGATAAGATATGGTAAAGGTAGCATTTTACTGAATAAATAAATACTAGAAACATCCTCACTAAAGTCAGGTTAGGGATGGCTTAAAGGTTTATATTGATCACTATTTAGCATTCATTTAGAGGTACTAGCTAATGCAATTAGAACAAATGAGATAAAATTGCTACAATTATCATAATTTATAGATGATATGATTGTCTACTTGGAAAACCTGAGGAAAACAATTTATAAACAGTAAAAGAATAAAGTAAGTTCTTAGCTACAAAATTAGTATCCAGCAATAAACATATCTATCACTCCCCCTAATCTGGTCCGAATAGCAAAGCGGTGGAGTTACAATTATTATCATGACAATAGGGCTACCTACCCCTGCAGTCACAAATAAGGTAAATCCCACTCAAACAGCATGGAACATTTTCCCCCCAAGAAAATCTAAGCACTGTTTGAAGGGAGAGGATGGAATGGATGCCTGGTAGGCAATAAACAAATGTCCACTCAGCCAAAGAAAGAGAAGATATTTTCGCTCTTGACATTAGTAACTGCTATTAATCTCCTGTCATAAGATGGAACAATAACCAATAGTATAGTGGATACTAAACAGATATGTTTAAAGAGAAGCTAGCGAGGACAGTAACAGTGCTGGGATGTGTTTCCTTCTTCCTCCAGCAATATTTAAAATGAAATAATGACTCTCAAACCCTGATAAATCATAAAATGCTATCATTCCTTTCATCTCCTTCCTCCTCTTTCCTGTTCTTTATTTTCTCTTTTTGGCATCTAAAATTATCCAGATGAGTTCTCTAAGAAGGGGACATTAATTCATATGGGCATATGTGTATTAAGGACTTCTGCTACACAGTCATATAAAGAATGCTGAATATATGCTGGACTCTATGAATTCAGGAACTTTTTATATACATCATTTGGTTTATTGCAGATTATGGGATCCCAAATGCCTTACTCATTAACAGAATGCTCATATATTTCAATTACTCTCATTCTCCTTGGATGGTTTAAAATAACATTTTTTTTTAAAATAACATTTTTTATTAAAAAAGCCTAACACCTAACTCGTATACTTTTATCCCAAATAGCTTTTACAAAGCCTGTACTTCTGTTGTATTGATTATGTATTCATGACTTTCACATACACAAATTATTACAATTGTACAAAGGTATACTTTGGAGGATTTTTTAAAAAATAAGTAACTTTGGTATTGAGAGATGACTGAGAATTTCTTCAAAATGGATTATTCTTCACTAGATTAAACTTCAATGACTATTGAAGATGGATTTTTTTTTAAAGATTTTATTTATTCCTGAGACACACAGAGAGAGAAGCAGAGACACACGCAGAGGAAGAAGCAGGCTCCACGTAGGGAGCCCGATGCAGGACTTGACCCCGGACCCCAGGATCACGCCCTGGGCCGAAGGCAGGCAACAAACCACTGAGCCACCCAAGGATCCCCTGAAGATGGATTGAAAATAGAACCTTTATGATCCACAACTGACTTGACAGTCATACAGCAGTGGAGAGATGACAGGTATCATTTGTGTGTGGGAAGGGCACAGTAGCATGTTTTGATGGATTTCATTGTGACATGTATTTCTAGCAAGTATTACTGGAGTTGGAATGAGAAACTTAAGAGTTCTCCCCCACCCAGATTTACGGAGATATAATTGACATAGAACATTGTGTAAGTTTAAGGTGTACAATATGATATCTGATACATGTACATATTGTGAAATGATCGCCACAATAAGGTTAGTTAACACATCCATCACCTCACATGGTTACAATTTGTGTGTGTGAGGATCTCTACTCTCAGCAGCTTTCAAATATATGATATAGCATTGTTAACAATAGTTACCATTTTAGAGGTTCTATTAAGCATTGATATAATTATTAAGGTAAAACGATTAAAAGAAATCTTGCATTTATAGTAATGATGAAGGAAAATAAAATAAATACATTGAGTTTGTGGAAGCATATAATTTAACTGTTGCTTACATTTTAATGACTCAAACTTTAAACTACAAATATGAAAGTTTCACAGAAAAACATGCATTTGTACTTTATATTTATTTTTTTTATTCATGATAGGCACACAGTGAGAGAGAGAGAGGCATAGACACAGGCAGAGGGAGAAGCAGGCTCCATGCACTGGGAGCCTGACGTGGGATTCGATCCCGGATCTCCAGGATCGCGCCCTGGGCCAAAGGCAGGCGCCAAACCGCTGCGCCACCCAGGGATCCCTGTACTTTATATTTATAACGCAGATAATGCATATACCAATTTAATAAATTAAAATGACTATACTACTGTTTCAAATGCAGAATATAAAAATTACTGCATGCCACAACACATACTGATATGATTCAGACTCAAATAAAAGCTTTTATTTTTAGAATGATGTAGAACACTATTTTCTGTCCCTTGTCCCTTTTATTTTTTTTATTTTTAAGATTTTATTTATTTATTCACGATAGATATATATAGAGAGAGGCAGAGACACAGGCAGAGGGAAAAGCAGGCTCCATGCCAGGAGCCTGACGCGGGACTTGATCCCGGGACTCCAGGATCGCGCTCTGGGCCAAAGGCAGGCGCCAAACCGCTGAGCCACCCAGGGGTCCCCTCCCTTATCCCTTTTAAAGTCAACATAAGAACTAATCATGAAAAATACTTTGGCTTAAGCTAAAATAAGAATATGTTAAAACAATAAATTATTTCTTGAATAGTTGATGCAAACACTTTATTAATATCCAAAAGCTAAGAAAGAATATCAAGTAAAAATAAATCGTTCTCTTTCCTACTGCCAGTGCAATTCCCCTCCCTGGCACAACTGTTGGTACCAGTTTCTTGAGTCTCCAAAGCTGTTCGATATGCAAAGAAGCTAATATAATAATAGAAATTATATAACAGTATCATTATCCTGAAGTTCAATACTGAAGTTTTTGTGTGTGTTTTTTTTTTTAAAGATTTTATTTATTCATGAGAGACACAGAGAGAGGCAGAGATGTAGGCAGAGGGAGAAGCAGGCTCCCTGCAGGGAGCTCTTTGTGGGACTTGATCCAGGACCCCGAGTTCACGCCCTTGGCTGAAGGCAGACGCTCAACTGCTGAGCCACCCAGGCATCCCAATACTGAAGTTTTTAAATTGAAGAACACCTCCAGGAGTATTATTAATATTCTATATTAATACCATAGAAATGCTGTATTCTGCACCACAATTTAATTAATTCTCATGAGTCAGCGTCCTCCAGAGAAACAGAACCAATAGTGTGGACATGTAAACAGAAAGAAATTTATTTTAAGGAATTGGCTCATGCAATTATGCAGGCTAACAAGTCCAAAATCTGGGTGATGGGTTGAAAGGGCTGGAGATCAGGGAAGAGGCAATGTTGCAGTTCAAGTCCAAAAGCCATTCTTGTTCAAGGGAGGTCAGTTTTTGTTCTAGTCCAATCTTCAGTGATTGGATGAGAGGCCCACCCACTTTATGGAGGACAATATGCTTTAAGTCAAATCACTTAAAGTCCAGTGATTTAATGAAAATCTCATCCCAAAACATCATCACACAACATCCAGAATAACATATGACCAAATATCTGGGCACTGTGGCCAGCCAAGTTGACATATAAAATTAACTGTCACAGGTGGTTATTGAACTTGTTTACAGTTTTTAGATAACATGTATCCTAATATATGAATTAATTCACAGACATGCATGTAAATCTATAAAATAAATTCCCAGAAGTGGAATTGCTAGCCTGTGGGTGTATGCTTTTAAAATTTTGATAAATACTGCCAAATTGTCTTCCAGGTGCTTGCACCAGTTTATACCTACAAAGGATGAGAGAATGGTTTTCCCAACCCTTTCCAACATATGTGTGTTAGGAAATTATTTGTTCTTGGGTATTTTAATAGGTGTGCTGTGAGTTAGGTAACTAATGAGAAGCCATTGTATGTGTCTTAGCTGGGATGGTGTTCCTCATCACATGCACAGATGCAGGATGCACATGCTAGTGTTATCACAATAATGATAGAATGCAATTTATTTTAGTATTAGCATAATTAACCTAGGATAAGAAACAATCAGTACAGTAATCAATATTATTTATTTAATTATAAATGGTCATTGAAATAATAAATTTCATAATTGTCATATGTTAAGATACCATGTTAACAGAACTCTGGTGACACCGGTTTAAAATGTCTAAAATAATATGCAATAAAATAGTTGATTAGTGACATTCAGTTTTGAGCATTTGTTTTTGTTGAAAATATGTTGTTTCATTTAAAAATAAATCATATGATTTCGTCTCCTATCATGGGGGTTTTAAGTCATGATACATAAAAATCATATTCTTATTTTTCTTAGTTACAAAAAGCTCTTTTCATCAGAAAATGTACTTTCTGTTCACAGAAACAGATGGTATGTAGTATTTGACCTTCTCAGAGAAGATAGAATTGAAAAGTACATGAATAAGAGTATAAACACATGTATTTTGAAATGCTACAGGTGAATACTCAATTTCTAGTTAAAAAAAAATTTTTTTTAAGATTTTATTTATTTATTCATGAGAGACACAGAGAGAGAAGCAGAGACGCAGGCAGAGGGAGAAGCAGGCTCCATGCAGGGAGCCCAATGTGGGACTTGATCCTGGGTCTCCAGGATTACGCCCTGGGCCGAAGGTGGCACCAAACTGCTGAGCCCCCTGGGCTGCCCTAAAAATTTTCTTTTTTTCTTCCTTTCTTTCTTCCTTTCTTTCTTCTTTCTTTTTTTCTTTCTTTCTTCTTTCTTTAAGATTTTATTTATTTATTTATTCATGAGAGACACAGAGAGAGAGAGAGAGAGGCAGAGAGAGAGAAGCAGGCTCCACACAAGGAGCCTGACGTGGGACTTGATCCCGGGACTCCAGGACCAACCCCTGGGCCAAAGGCAGGCACTAAACCACTGAGCCAACCCAGGGATTCCCCCTAAAAATTTTCTTAAATAGAGTACACCTCTCATCAAATGTTGGCCTTGTCTTTAGACAATGGGTCTAAAAGAAGATAGGCAGCTTAGAACCAAGGAAATCATTCATCAAAGTACTCTGCTTTTCATACAGATCTCTTGTGGAAAAGAGGAGAAAAATAAGACAGCAGGGAATAAAGAACTCAAACTCTAGCTATCAAGGTTTCAAACATGTAGCAGACATAATTATCAAGGCTACTTTGTAATTAGTGGGTACACATTGGTTGGCTACCCAGCTCAGAATGATTCTCCAAGTGGCCATATTTGTCCTACTCATCTCTTCCTTCATTTGCAGTAATTGTTCATCCTTTTTATGCTTCAAGGGAGTTTTTTAACCCATCACAGAGTAACCTCCCACCTCCCCAAAAGATATGCATATAGCTAAAAAAGAGTTAATCACAGTACACCCCTTTGACCATTGTGATTGGCCCAAGGCATGAGTGTATGATTTAGTTTATGCCAATAAGTGTCCTTCCCTGATATTTTTCAGGTTGAAGCTAATAGGAGGCACCTCTATTTCTGTTTGGTTGCTAAGCTATGGGGATGATGAGTGTGGTTTCACTGGAGGCCCTGTTTCTAGTTTTATGTGGATGTCAGGTCCCAAGTCATAAAGCTAACAATCAGAAAGAAGCAGATTCAAGATATGGAGAGAGGGAGAGAAGGAGAGAGAGAGAAAAGAAATTTAAATCATCACTTCACATCCATCAGGAGGACTGCTAAAAAACAAACAAACAAACAAACAAACAAAAAAACACATGCTGGGGAGAATGTGGAGAAACTGGAACTCTTATGCACTGTTGGTGGGAACATGAAATGTACAGCCACTACAGAAAATAGTATGGCAGCGCCTCACAAAAATTTAAACATAGAAATACTGTATGATTCAGCAGCCCCACTTCTGGGTATATACCCAAAGGAAGTGAAAACAGGGATGTGTACGGATATTTACATAGCAGCATCATACAAAATAGCTAAAAGGTGGAAGTAACCCAAGTGTCCACGGACGATGAATGGATGAACAAAATGTGGTCTATACATACAATGGAGTATCATTCAGTCTTAAAATGGATGGAAGTCCTGACATGTAGTACAGCATGGATGAACCTGAAGATAATATGTGAAGTGAAATGAGCCAGTCTCAAAAGGACAAATGCTATATGGTGCTACTTATATAAGGTACTTTGTGTAGTCAGATTCATAGAAACACAAAGTAGAATGGTGGTTGCAAGGGGCTCAGGGAAGAGGAAAAAGGGGAATTGTTTAATGACAATAGTTGTAGTTTCACAAGATGAAAAAGTTCTGGAGATTGCACCACGATGTGAATGTACTTAACGATACTAAACTGCACACTTAAAAATGATTAAGGTGCGAACTTTATGTTACTGTTTTTTACCACAAGTAAAAGTTTTAAAATTTAGCAAACTCTTAAAATCATTAGAAGAAAACATAGGCAAAAATCTAATGGAAGTATGATGTCAAAAAAAAGGTAAAAACCATAACAGAAAATGTCTATTCAAAGAATGTGTTTAAAAAAATGTGTTAATGCTGCTTATCTGTTGCTCTTGGCATAATGACTACTTTTTTCATCTTTAACAAACGATTTTTCTGTAATGAACATCACATCATTCCTAGCGTATTAGGAAATCTGATAATTAGGAAAATGAGATACTAGTTTTTTCCCTTCATTCTGTCATTCACCAAAGATTGTAAAAAGTTATGAAATTCAATGTTGGTGAAGATACAGAAATGGGTATTCTTGTACAATGCTCATGGGAGTATCATTTAGTATAAGCTTTCTGAAAGGCAATTTGGTCATATATATCAAAAGCCTGAAAAATGTGTGTGTTCTTTCATCTATTAATATTGCATGTGAGAATTTATCTTAAAAAAAAAAAAAAGACCTGTAGCTACAAGCTTTCTCATTGTCAATCTCAGTGTGGTTATAACACTAAGAAATTGAAAACAAACTAAAAGTCCAACAACAGGACAGTCATTTTAAACAAATTGCAGTCATATTGATAGTAATATACTTTAGAGTCATTTAAAATTGTGCTGTAGAATAATAATAAGCAACATGGAATAATGTTCATTATACAGTGAAATTTAAAAGTAGATTTTAAAATTGTATGAGTGGTATGATATCACTTGTATAAAAAATATCTATATATTACAAATAATATGTAAAACTAGAAAAGACTAAAAAGGCATATGTTAAAACATTAACTGTTTTTTTGTTAATGAGTTATAGATGCTTTCTGGCATAGTGTAGTAAGTGAAATGCTTATGAATCCTCTTAAGTCAGCTAGGTCCAGAAGAATGGTGTAGAATTAAAGAAAAAAATCTAAAATCATAAAATTTGCTAATTTTTACAACATATCCAAAACTTAAAACACCCCAAAGTTCTTTTTCTCCAGTGTTCTCATAAGATACATAACACATATGAAAAAAAGAAAAGAAAATGAAGTCATCTTATTACCTGGCAAAACAAAGTGACTTTACTGACATTTCTGCTAATGGAGGTTAAGGTTTTTTTTTTTTTTTTAAGATTGTATTTATTTATTCATGAGAGACACACAGAGGGGCAGAGACACAGGCAGAGACACACAGCTCCCTGTGGGGAGCCTGATGTGGGACTCGATCCTGGGACCCTGGGATCACAACCTGAGCTGAAGGCAGACGCTCATCCACTGAGCCACCTAGGCGTCCAGGAAGTTAAGATTTAAACATGAGTCTTGTGTTACTAGTAAATAGAAACATGAAAAGATTATAAAGTTATCTGAAAGTAAATTATTTTATTTTCCACTCCATCTCAATAATTGCCGTTTCCATAATTTCTACCCTATTTCCATAATCATCACTTTTTGTTCTAACCCCCTTCTTAATCCTCATTTTAATTCCAATTCTTTTTCTATGAACGCTTTCTCTATAAATGTATATATTATGTGCCCAGTGACACACATTGTTCTGCCCTATAACTATCTAAAACCCACTTTTTAAAAGTGACTCATTTGGACAATGAGAATTAGACCCTACAGATTAATTTTGTGCTATACATGTGATTCTACTTACACAAGTAAGTAGAAACTCTTTGGGGAAAGGTCTTTGACACTTTCCTTTAATGGGAACACTACATGCATAGATTGTTAACAGAGGAGGAAAAAAATTGTCAATCAGTTGGCTCCTTTGGAACTGTCCTAGAATATAAAAATCAATGTGATACCAGATATTACATGAATAGATCTAAACTCTTGTGGACTGAGAAAGATTCAAATAACCCCAACTTTTAAATAGAGCTAGGGATATAACCTTTAAAATGAAAGAGCTGAGGCTAATTCATATTTCAAACTATAACAAAGTTTTACATCATGGATTTCTGAGGTCTATGATTTGATAAAACTCATGTCCTGATTATCAAAAAGGACACCAGAGGACACCAGTTATCATAGTGGACACATTAGCTACCACTTGTCTCAATCTTGCCTTCCCAAGACAGAATCTGGCTCCCACTTATGCTCTTTCTGTTCTCACCCTCTTAGTCTCTGTACCTCCCCGTTTCATGCTAGCTGATCAAGAAACAAAGTGGAGCAGGCAAGAGGGAAGGTCAGGATCTTTTCCATGTGGGGAAAATAAAAAGAGGGGAAGTCATAAAATCTTAATCTTATAAATTATGGCCTTTTTAATAGTAAAAAATTGAGAAGTAATGATCCTTTTTTGGCTCCAGAGAAAAATTGTTGAGAGATTGATGGTACAGGTTGACTTCCCTGAGGAAGCTAATCTCTGAGTCAGAGATTAGCAGGCAGGAGGCTCATGAAGAAGGTTTTAGGGACCATCACCTAGGTAAGGGTCAGGAGAGGTAAAGGGAAGTGAAAAGAACTGGCAAAGGGAGAAACTGAGATGTGATTCTCAATGGCCTTTGTCTTCTGGGATGTTCTTTAGATGGTTCAACTCTTCTAAGGTATCTTGAATTGAGTGGGGCTAGAGGGCCAGGCGTTTATACCTTCACACTGACCAGTGATTAGATGCAGAACACCTTGGGAAGGGAGTGTACCCTTAGGCAAGGGCACTCTCAGAGCTGAAGCAATCCCTAAAGGGGGCAGAGGTGAGGGCTGATTGGTCTGCAGCATTCCTAAAAGTGAGGGGAATAAGCCCTTCAGTTCTGAAAGGGGATTTGGGTAGTGTACCACAGTTTCCACCACAGAAAGAAAATCAGTACCTACCCCAGAGTTTGATATATTATCCAACAAATATTTGCTGAAGAGATGAATTTTGTTTTGTCTTTCAAATTGCTTGCCTCTTCCCAACAGAAAAACAAATGTGGTATTATTAAAGCTTTTACAGACAAACAATTGTCTTTGATGTAAGTTTTTGTCAAGTACAAAGACTGGCAAGAAATCTTTATAATGAAACTATACCTGTGGCCAAGGAAAATGACATTATGTAACAGACATCTGTGAGAGTCTGCTGTAACTCTATGCGCATCTAGTTTTGCATTTTTGTAAGAAATATTTCCATTTTGAAGCAATGTCAAACATACAGAAAACTTACAAAAAGAGTACAAAGAACTTCTGTTATGTGAACAATTTGAGAATAAGTTTCTGACCAGATGTTCCATTACACCTTTTAATACCTTAGTGTGTATCTCACATACAAGGACATTCTCCTATCCAACCATGATACAACCAACGAAAATCAGGAAACTTAACATTGGCACATTATTACCATTGAATCCATAGACTCTGTTCAAGTTTTGCAAATGTTCCATTGTCATTTACAGCAAGAGGGGTCTAGTCCAGACTTCATGTCTCTTTAGAAGTCTTTATTCAGTCTCAAATGGTCCCTCAATCTTTCCTTGACTTTCAGGACCTTATCACTTTTGAAGATTATGGTCAGTAATTTTTAGAATGTTCCTCAGTCTAGTTCTGTCTAATGTTACCTTATGGTCAGGTTTTGCTCCTTTGGCAGACATCTCACAGAAGTGATGAAGTGTTCTCATTTCATACTATCAGGTGGGGGTAGGCTCCACATCCTCAATTTGTCCCACTACTGGGCATTTGCTTTGATCACTTTAAAAGGATGTCCTGGGTAGCCCTGGTGGCCCAGTGGTTTAGCGCTGCCTTCGGCCCAGGGTATGATCCTGGAGATCCGGGATCCAGTCCCATGTCAGGCTCTCTGCATTGGAGCCTGCTTCTCCCTCTGCCTGTGTCTCTGCCATTCTCTCTCTCTGTGTCTGTCATGAATAAATAAATTATTTTTTTTAAAAAAAAGGATGTCTTCTGGGCCCCAGTATTATTAAGTAGCCTCATTTCCCTTTTGAATCCATATTTTGTAGGGAGATCCTTTGAGATAATGTAAATATCTCATTCTCATCAAGCTTATAACGTATCAGTATGGACTCATGAATTCATATTTTATTCAATGGGCTATAATTTATTACTATTATTTATTTTAATGCTCAAATCATCCCAGATTTATCTAGTGGTATTCACTTCAAGCTGACATCTGTGTCCCTTTGACATGTTCCCTTCCATCATTTTGGGAAGCATTTCTTTAGTTTCTAACACAAGATGTTCTAGGCTTAGTTTGGACTTTCTCTGCCCAAATCCTAGAATGAGCCATTTCTCCAAGCCTCTAGGACCAGCTCTCCACTAATGTTCTGGACCCATCATGAGAATGTAAAAGAAATGCTCAAAGGAGTTTATTAAAGCTGTATAATGGATTATTTCTTGGTCTTTGATTTTAAAAGATACAATACTCTGGGTTTGAAATCCTAAGCTCCAAAGGTACAGATTTCCTAAGAGTTTATTGCAATATCTTCACTGTTTAGATATACCTTTAACATATCTAGGAGATAATACAGTTAAAATATTTATATAACCAAGGCCTATAAAGGGTGATAAAATCTGTTTTAAAATGCTTTGTGGTAAGATCTGTGACTGCCAGTTCAGCAGCATGGTTGGTGGACTTTAAGCAGATGACATGGATTTGTGTCTCAGTGGAACCATTTAATATGAAAATAAGCTCTCCCTCACTAGGATGCTGTAAACATTAAATGAGATAGTTCCTGTAAAACTGCCATGTAAACTGAAAAAAAAATCTCTTTTAATATAAAGTTTTATTTAGAAATGATAACAATCACTTCACTGTTAAAACTTCTGAAAGTGAACTCCTTGGTTTTTTCAAGAACAGAAAAACTACTGTGCTAGAAATCTCGAATACCATTAGACTTTCATAATGTGAGACTGTCTTTATACGTCATATTTTTTCATAGGATCTTTAACATACCTCACTCAATTTGCAGTTTTGCTGAAATCTCTCTAATGACTACTATATTGTTGCTTATTAACTTTTTCACATGCTTTGTTAAATTCAGAATATTTTCTTCTTTGAGGTCATCTACAGATAAAGTGTTAAGCTGTTAAAATTACTGAGAATGGACTTCTAACAAAAAAAAAAGTCTGCAGCTTTTTCAAAGGCAAGAGAATGGTTTGTTAGACTATGGGTCGTCTATGGTGGACCTGAGTAATGTCTTACAAAGAAAAAAAAATATTAAAGAATTCTCACTTGTTCTTCAGTGGGAGACTTGTAGAAGAAACAAAATTATGAATTACTGCCAATTTTTCAGTATAAGAATGGCATTGTTTTTTAGAGTCCTCATGTTTTAGAATACATACTGAAATATTTTTAAATGAAATATCAAAGATATTTTTGCTGATGGGAGTGGGTGAGGATATACTTCAGGGGACAGCAAACTTTTTTCTTTGGTAAATCCTAGGAAATAAATATTTTAGGCTTTGCAGGCCACACAATCTCTGTTGTAACTACCAAACTCTGCTATTACAGCATGAAAACAGGCAGAGACTACATGTAAACAAAGAGCATGGCTGTGTTCCAATAAATTTTATTTACAGAAACAGGTGGTAGGCTGGATTTGCCCTGCGGGTCATAGTTTCTCAAGCCCTTGTATAAATGAAATAAGATTTATCATGATTAATAATTATGAAGCTGAGTCATGGGTACATAGGTAGGGGTCATTAAACTATTCTATGTATGTTATATATTTGAAATTTTCTGCAATAAATTATATACAGTAAAAAGTCAAAAAAACTAAAGAAGGGATAAAAATTTGTAGGGGCAGCCCCAGTGGCTCAGTGGTTTAGCGCTGCCTTTGGCCCAGGGCCTGATCCTGGAGACCCAGGATCAAGTCCCATGTCTGGCTCCCTGCAGGGATCCTGCTTCTCCCTCTGCCTGTGTCTCTCTCTGTGTGTGTCTCTCATGAATAAATAAATAAAAATCTTAAAAAAAATTTGTATAAGGCACAGAGAATGGGATAACCAGGCTGTGATAAATATTTATATAATATTTAATACACACACGTGTAAGTAGTTTATCTTAATGATCAGATTTACTGGTAAGAATAGAGGGCTATTTCCTATTTTCCTTTTACATAATTAGTCTGATCATTTTTCTAAACGTACTGAATTTGAATATTTATGTCTGTCCTTTAAGAAACTGGTTATTTTTTATAATGGTCTAAATTTAGGCATACTAAGTACATCAAGAGACATTAAAACAGATTTTATATTTAAAAACCATCACAGAAATAAAAGAGAGCCTTCATATCGTATTCTACATCTCTAGGCGGCAATGCTGTTAATAGTTCAAGGTTCAAGCCTCCCCCTACTTCAAGTCCATGGCAGTGATACATATGAAAGAAAAAAATACACAGCTTAAAAAAAACAAAAGACACAACTTTGTTCAGTAAGATACAATATTTCTATGAGGTGGGAACAGAAAAGAAATGCAATGAAGAAATGGGGCTGGAGCCATGGGCCTGCTGGAAGATGTCATGAAGTAGGCAGAAGCAATTGAGAATCTGCATTCTCTCTTGGGGAGTAGAGAATAAAAGTGCCCTAGATGAGATGGAGATGAGGGACAGGTCTGCTGCCTAAAACGAGGTGCTGGGCTGGGTGATTCTAGCTTACTTCTGCTCCCTTATAAGGAAACTTTAAAAAGCTGCTGTTGGCTACTTCTTGGTGCTGTGGCTTGATTTCTTGGCATATGTTCAAAGTTTGAGCCAGTTACTTTTAGTTCTATTTTATAAAGTGGTATAAGAAAAAGGTAAGTTCGGGGGGAAGAAACCCTTGCCAACCTGCAAGAAGAATTTAGAGAAATTTAGAGTCCAGAACTTGGCAAATACGATTCCTTATCTCCAGCCAGTAAGGGAGTCTCAGGTTCAGCCTGAGGGGAAAACATTAAACTAAGGACACTGCTGTAACATCCTGCATTAAGACATCTGAAAGACAAACATTATATGTTCTCATTCACTTGGGGAATATAAATAATAGTGAAAGGGAATTAAGGGAAGGGAGAAGAAATGTGTGGGAAATATCAGAAAGGGAGACAGAACATAAAGACTCCTAACTCTGGGAAACGAACTAGGGGTGGTGGAAGGGGAGGAGGGTGGGGGGTGGGGGTGAATGGGTGATGGGCACTGTGGGGGGCACTTGACAGGATGAGCACTGGGTGTTATTCTGTATGTTGGTAAATTGAACACCAATAAAAAATAAATTTATTTAAAAAAAAAAGACATCTGAAAGAATTAATGTGATGCTTGGTAGAGCCTCTCAATTGGACAGATAGGTTTCTAGAGAGCTTGAGGGCAGGGTCCCTCAGAAGCCTACTGGGTGAAAGTTCCTCATAATGAACTCTAGAATAAGAAGCATGTTCCAAAAAGAATCATAGGGTGGCTCTGTCAAAGAGAACTTACTGAAAACAAACACATAGAAAGTCTATGTTTTTGAGAGAGCTGTATTGATAAACCACCAGCTAAGACTAAAAGAGAATGAGACTGAGATATAAAAAGACCTTTGGGCCAAAAACTTTCTAGAGGCAGGAAGTAGCTGAGAAAGCTTCTTAGCATCAGAAGGGGCATATTGTCTAACTTCAGAAGTGACCAAGGAGGATGACAGAAAACTAAAGAATTCAACCTTTTGGGAAGGTGAAACCAAGAGCAGTAGAAAACAATGGATTGTAGACACTATTAGGGAGCAGAATTAGAGTCTTAATCAAGGAAAATTCTTTCTTCTCAGAATAGGGGTACCTTGCAACATTTTCCCCATGGTATTTTAGGAGTGAATGCTAATGCCTTTTCATCTCTCCCTTTTGACTAGGAGTTAACTGTAGTTATCTTACTATAGGTTCTAAGGAAAAAATATAGAGAAAAATATTAAAAGTTACTACCAAGGAGGAAAAAAATAATTAAATATAAAGGAATGATAAAGAATTAAGCCAGTATCAGATTTCTAATTTGGAAATACAAATGATAGAACACAATGGTTGGGTGTCTGCCTTCAGCTCAGGGCCTGATCCTGGAAACCCGGGATTGAGTCCCACATCGGGCTCCCTGCATGGAGCTTGCTTCTTCCCCAGCCTGGGTCTCTGCCTCTCTCTCTCTGTGTCTCTCATGAATAAATAAATAAAATCTTAAAAAAAAAAAAAGAGAGAGACTAAAAAAAATAATAGATCAATGAAGCCACAAGTTTGTCCTCTGAAAAGATAAACACAGTTGATAAACCTTTACCCAGACTCAAGAAGGAAAAAAAGAGAGGACTCAATTAAACAAAATCAGAAATGAGGAGAAATTATAGTTGACACCTTGGAAATGCAAAGGATTATAAGAGAATATTATGAAAAATTATTTGCCAACAAATTGGACAACCTAAAAGACATTGATAAATTGCTAGAAACATGTAACCTTCCAAAACTGAATAGGGAAGAAATAAAAATTTTGAACAGACTGATTATTAGCAATGAAACAGAATCAGTAATCAAAAAACTTCCAACAAACAGTAGTTCGGGACCAGACGGCTTCACAGGCAAATTCTCCCATTTAACCATCATCCTTGCACTGGGGCCATGTTAAACTTCTCTAGGTCATTCCACTTTTAGTGTATTAAACCATGCTTGCATCCCTGGAATAAATCCTACTTAATCATGGTAAATGATTTTTTAAAATGTATTGTTGGATTCAGTTCACTAATATTTTGTTGGGGATTTTGTGTCTATTCATAAGAGATACTGGCCTGTTGGGGTTGTTTTGTTTTGTTTTGTGGTGTCTTTATCTGGTGTTGCTATCAGGATAATGCAGGCTTCATAGAATGAATTTGCAAGTTTTCCTTCATCTTCTTTTTTTTTTTTTGAAATAGTTTGAGAATGTTTAGTAGGTGCTCGTTTTGGTAGCATCTAAAATAAACATAAGGTGTGATCCTGGAGATCCAGGATGGAGTCCCACATCGGGCTCCCTGCATGGATCCTGCTTCTCCCTCTGCCTGTGTCTCTGCCTCTCTCTCTCTCTCTCTCTCAATCTCTCTCATGAATAAATAAATATTTTTTAAAAAAGGAAAGAGTCACAACATAGAGAGTCCCAAATCTATAATAAACCTCACCCCAATTTTTAGCTGACTCCTTTGGCTGTACTTGTGCAAGACAGATTCCAAGGGGTCACAGTGAAAAACAACAGGTGGAAGGCTGAAAACTATGATAGAAATTTCAGCTATAGCCCACTGCAGAAGAGATGGAGCTGGAAATTTGGATCCAGATAGCTTATGTACCTTCTAAGACAAATATGAACAATCCTGGGGTGCCTGGGTGGCTCAGGTGGTTAAGCATCTACCTTTGGCTCAGGTCATGATCTCTGGGTCCTATGATCAGCCCCACATCAGGCTTCTTGCTCAGCAGGGGGTCTGCCTCTTTCTCTCAACCTTTCTCCCTCCTACTCCCACTTGTTCTCTCTCAAATAAATAAAATCTTTTAAAAATGAAGTCTTCAAAAGCAGATATAAAAATCTGGAGCCTCTACAATGATTTGTTCCCAATATCCTGTATACAATAGAACATTACTGGGATGCCTAAGTGGCTCAAAGGTCGAGTGTCTGCCTTCAGCTCAAGGTGTGATCCTGGTGTCCTGAGATCGAGTTTCACGTAGGGCTCCCAGAGGGAGCCTGCTTCTCCCTCTGCCTGTGTTTCTGTGTCTCTTATGAATAAATAAAAAATCTTAAAAAAAATTACTAAACACGTGGATGTTTATAGCAGCTTTATTCTGCAAGCTGAAAACAACCAAATGTCCATAAACAGGGGAATGGATAAATTCTAACAATGGACTACTGCTCAGACATGAAAAGGAATGAACCACGGATACACACAACAGCATGGATGTATCTTACAGACACGCTGAGGCTGGGAAACACAAGAGTACCTGTTTGTACGATTCCACATATGTGATGTTCTAGAAAAGGCAGAGCTACTTTTATGAAAACAATCAGAAATAGGATCATCTCTTGTGAGACTGATGGGAGAGGGGTGTGAGGGAACTCGCTGCTCCATTGGAAGGGTCCAGATCTTGAAGGAGGGTGGCTGTCAAGAACCGTGAAGGGTCTGAAGCTTTATCCTACTCACAGGACAGCACGTTGGCATGCCAGTCTTGTGGATGCTGGCAGAAGACGCTTCAGAGATGAAGAACTTTATTATCCACAGCACAATAAGCAGTTTGAGCATCATGTGAGCATTGGTTCCTCTAGTCCCCTAAGCCTTAAATCGGTAACAAAGGGGGTCCCAAATTGATGCTGTGTGTGTAGTAAGCTTCTATCAGAACTGAAGATCCTCAAGCTTTGGGAATCTAAATCTTTTATAAAGGGCAGTGTGCCTGCCCTTTGCTCTGGAAAAAGACATTATCCTTATTATGCTGGAGGGTACAACAAATCTGCCTTTTGCTTTAGAGGGGACACTATCTTCCAAGACAGTTCACTATAAAAACATTCCTGAAAAAAGAGTGCCTCTGCTTGCAAGACATACAGAAACAGTCTCCAACAGTGAATTACAAGAGTACGTGCATTTGTCAAAACTTATTGAATCTTCTACTCATTGCTTACACACTGTACTATAATTTTTCCCTCAAAAATAAAACAGAACAAAAAGACCTGGAAAACAAACAAAAAGAATTAGGTGTGCACAAATTAAGGGGGACAGTAAAAGGGGAATTCTTTTGTTTCGGTGAATCCTTTGGAAGAGGGAGGTTTGGGAGGAGTCAGTGTGGTGGACCTAGATGGCAGCTGAACCCACAGAACACTATTTCTTCAAACTACATAAGAATTAGGCTAATCTACGTAAGGGCAGGGAAGCTATTTTTTTCTTCTTCTTACCATCGTGTCCCCTGGCACTCCATACACAGGTGCTCAATACAGTTGTCAAGCTTGTGCAACCAAGGTCAAAAGGGAACCAATGCTTTTTCTGTCACCTGTATTCCTGGTCTCTTCTGCTCATCACTTCCTCTCATCTCAGGTATACTTTTCTCTCCACTCCACTCTCTCTCGAGGGGCCACACAATGGAATAAAATTCTCTCTCCATGACATGCTCCATTTTTATGACAAAGATTTTCTAGTTCATTCTTAAAGAACTGTGTTTAAATTTTTTATTTTATTTTATTTTTTTGTGCTTATAGTGTGTGAACTTAAGCAAAGGCATGGAGTATCCTGAGTGTATCAGCAACATTTCTTACTTGCTGTGTGTCATGGTGAAGTCATTTAACATCTTTGTGTCTCATAGTATTAATTCCCCAGAACTGTTAGAACTGCTAAATGGGACAATGCCTTAAAGTGCCTAGGACAGTACTGACTTGGTAAGAGTTCATTAGATGTTACCTGTTACTTTTTTTTTTTTTAATTTTTTATTTATTTATGATAGTCACAGAGAGAGAAAGAGAGGCAGAGACACAGGCAGAGGGAGAAGCAGGCTCCACGCACCGGGAGCCCGACGTGGGATTCGATCCCGGGTCTCCAGGATCGCGCCCTGGGCCAAAGGCAGGTGCCAAACCGCTGCGCCACCCAGGGTTCCCCTGTTACCTGTTACTTTAAAATATCACTAAGATTTGTAAGTGGACTATGATTTAGCTACTAATACATATATAAAAGACAACAGACGTAAAATGGAAATTAACGTTAGAATCTCTAAAAATCAGCCTAGTCAAGTCAGCAGGGCCTCAATTTGAAGAGATGGCATCTGAACAATTACCAGGGTATTTATAGAAAATACAGATTTGTTTATGGCATCTCTGTAGTAAGAACCCTTACTATAGAGGACCCTTTATGTTGTAATCCAAATAAATAAACATTTTGTGCCTATGTATAAAGTGCACAGCTGGGTTTGAGGTTGCAAAAAAAAAAAACAGGATTTGATCACAAATAGCTTTCAATCTCGTAGGGGATACAGTATCCTTTTTAGATTTAAAAAAACTTCACACATTCGCCAAGGAAAAACGGCAATAGTAAAAAGCAAACACACACATACATTGGCTTCTTTTCAAACTCACTCTAGCTTAAAAATTTATAAACCATACTATATGCAGTTTTGTAATACTGCTTGCCTTCACTAAATAGTAAGCATTATTCCCATGCTATCCCACAGTTTTGGAAGGATTTGTTGTTGCATGATATTCAATTGGTGTGTATGAGTTTCTGAATTGTTACAGCTGTTGATATTTAGTGTACTGGTTAAGAATATGGTTTTCCGTGAAGTCTGTGCCCAAAGTGCAGCTTCCTCCTTCACTGGTTTGTGTGATCTTGGGCAAGTTACTTCATTTCTCAAAGCACCTTACCTTTCTTCTTCTTTTTTTAAAAAAATATTTTATTTATTTGACAGAGAGAGCGAGAGCGTGCGCGAGCGAGCACAAATGGGGGTTGGGGAGGATAGAGGGAGAAGCACACTCCTCACTGAGCAGAGAGCCCAATGTGGGACTTGATCCCAGGATCCTGGCATCATGACACTGGCTGAAGGGAGATGCTTAACTGACTGACCCACCTGCCCTCCCTTTTGTTAAAACAAGAACAACAGTACTTCATAGGTTTTGAGATATATGTAGAACAATTAGCTTGATACCCGACAAATAGTAAGGGCTCAATAAATCGAATTTTTTTTTTTTAAGAAGCAGTTTTAAATATTTTGGTTCCCTCACCAATATCCATCCATACTTTTTCTCCATTTTACAGCAATCATGTAATTAGAGGGGAGGGTTGGACACTGATTCACTTACACACATTAGCCTAATCCCATTTCTCCAGCTAGTGATTGTATCAAGTAAACCAAATATGATCTGAAGTGTCCACGACATTTGCGCAATCACATGAATGGATAAGTTATCAACTTGCAGGTCTCATTATAGTCCTATGAAGATCAGTATTATAGTAATAATTTTTCTTCATGTGAACTCCTCTTTCATCAAAGGATAAACCCTATTAAGCATGGTAAATCGTTCTTTAAACATATTATTTGCACTAGTATCTTTAGATTTGTTTACATCCATATTCATGGATAAACTAAGGATATATAAGCTTTCATTTTAATTGCTTTTAAAATTTTGGTATCAGAGTAATATTATTTATGCAAAATGGACGGGTGTACTCACCTTTTTCTTGCTGCATGGAAAAACTTAAAAATCACAGGAAAGTCTGGAAGAATGGATAAAGTGAACAGGGCTTATTTAAGAATCCACAATTCACTGATAACTGCTTCAATTTTTTCTTTGGTTATTGACCTGATTAGGTTTTCTTAATTATTATTGATTGGCTATTCTAAACTGCTGTACTTGACATTTTATAACAAATGTTTAAATAAAATATATAGTTGAGGATGGCGCTTAAGTCTCTTTCCATTACCTGTGTTATTTCTGATTTTCAATTTTAAAAAAATGCATGTTAGGTTGCCTTTTTACTTTTTTTTTCTCATTTACTTCTAATTAGTGTTTATTACTTTTGTTTCTAGTGTTACATGTTTAATTCATCCATTTCCCCTTTTTATGCAACAATCGCTATCAATTTGTCCTTTAGTATAGCTTTAAATATATCACCCTCCAGCTTTCTGCCATTTTGTTTTCAATTCTATTGCATCTTTTGACAAAATAATTTAGAAGAGGGCTTTAAAATTATTTTCCAGATGACTGTGCTTTTATTTTCTGGTTTTGTTACCTTGTGATCAAAGAACACAGCCTCTACAATTTCTGCCCTACAAAATGAACTTCAGGGGAATTATCAGGCTGTAATGTTGTTTTCAGCTTTTACAGTCCGCTCAGATGCTGATCCAACGTCCAGCAGATGGGCATCGAATGCTGAGCCATTTCATTCTTCTAAGATCGCTGAGGAGGCAGAGGGTGTCTAGGTTTGGAATAGAAAGTGGTAAGTGATTTCCTTGCAATTTGTCTTCAGGACAAAGAGGCTAAACAAACTTTAGGACAAGTTTGAGGGGTTGTTTTGTTTTTGAATCTTGCTGTAAATATTCTAAATCAGCTGATATGCAGAAGTCAAGAGATGTTTCTGGGTCCCCCACGCTGCCTGTTACTCAATATTGCTATCGATTTGTAAACTATTGCATTTGAGAAAAAAAAATTGTATCTTTTTTAAATAAATGGTATTTTTTTTTTCATTTTTATCTCCCTTTTACTTGGTTATGATAGTTCACAGAACACCTGTTAAAGGTCTCCACCATAATCTACACTATTTATTTATTAAAAAGATTTTAGTTATTTGAGAGAGAGCGAGCATATACAGAGGGGAGGGGCAGAGGGAGAGCAAAAAGCAGGCTTCTCATGGAGCAGGGAGCCCTATATGGGGCTCAATCCCAGGGTCCCAGAATCATGACCTGAGCCGAAGGTAGATGCCCGACTTACTGAGCCAAGCAGGTGCCCCTCTACACTTTTTAAAGGCTTTAGTATTTCTCCATTAAAAAAAAAAAAAAGATTTTATTTATTTATTCATGAGACACACAGAGAAAGGCAGAGACATAGGCAGAGGGAGAAGCAGGACCCTGGGATCAAGCCCTGAGCCCAGGGCAGATGCTCAACCACTGAGTCACCCAGCCATCCATGTATTTCTCCAACACTATATTATTCTGCATATAAACTGTAGAGTTTGTTGTCTTCACTACTAATTGTAATTTTAGTAGTGAATATGCTATTTATACTTTAATTGTACTCTGAAATACTTTAATATTAGCTGTTATGTGACAGACTTTGATTAAAGGTAAGTCTTCTGGAAGAAGCAATCATTTCATTCTGTTTTTAAAATTTAAACAGTTTTGATCTTTTTTTAAAAAAAGATTTTATTTATTCATGAGAGACACAGGGAGAGAGAGAGACAGAGACACAGGCAGAGGGAGAAGCAGGCTCCATGCAGGGAGCCCGATGTGGGACTCAATCCCAGGACTCCAGGATCACACCCTGGGCTGAGCCACCCAGGCATCCCAAACAGTTTGGATCCTAAGTGCTATTCTTATTTCTTTCAATTTTTGTCAAATAGGATTTCATTTTTGTCTTTTTCAAGCTCTGGACAGGAGGAATGTCTGCACGGCTCAATGGTCAAGTATCTGCCTTTGGCTCAGGACATGATCTCGGGGTCCTGGGATCAAGTCTTGCATCCGGCTCTGTGTGGAGAGCCTGCTTATCCCTCTGCCTATAACTCTGCCTCTTTTTTGTGTGTCTCTCATGAATAGATAAAATCTTTTTTTTTAAGATTTATTTACTTAGAGAGAGAGAGAAAGAGAGAGTACAAGCAGGGGAACAGAGGGAAAGGGAGCAGCAAGCAGATTCCCCACTGGGCAGGGAGCCGGATGCGGGACTCAAAACCAAGACCTGGGATCATGACCCGAGTTGAAGGCAGATGACGCTTAACCATATGAGCCACCCAGGCACCCCATAAAGAAAATCTTTAAAAAGAAAAGTATTTGGACAGGAGACATTGTTATTTATTTTATTAATCACCTTAACAGATTTCAAAAGATGCTTTTTTTTTTAAATAAGTAGGCTCCATGCCCAGCATGGAGCCCAATATTAGGCTTAAACTCACAACCCTGAGATCAAGACCTGAGTTGAGATCAAATTGGACCCTAAACTGACCAAGACACCCAGGCACCCTTTAAAAGATTCTTAAATTTACATTTAAATTCCAAAGTAAAAAACAGTTAAGCTTTAATTTTTTTTTTTTTTTAAACAGAAGCTAGAATTTTGCCCTTCATTTTACCTCCTAAGAAAAGACACTGTGATCCTTTCCTGGCCTTCATTAATTTAATCTGGGGTTAATAAATCCCATTTAAATTTTTTGAGATAAATCATTTAATAAATCTGCTTTAAATATAGTTACCTGCATTATCATAATAGTTTTACTGATTTCAATACTTACCAACTTTCTTTTCTTCTTAATTTTGGTTCATTTTGGTAATGCAGTGATTATTTTCAGGTATTTCTTTCTATAAAGGGCAAATAAGTAGTGTGGTGCAGATCACAGAATGTTTTTGTTACCTTCACATGTGGATGACTGGAGACATTCTGAACTAGAAAACTGCTCTATTCCAGCTGGCATTAACGTGTAAAAGAGGATCTTCATGTAGACTACAGCCTTTTCCTTAGATGAAGATTCCTCCTATTAAAACTATATATTGTTTAATTTGTTTTCTTTGGGAACACCTATTGTTCAAAGGATAAATCTTTGTAACCAGCCTTTTAAATCTGTACCTTTTCTCACTAAATTCATCTGAAGGTGCTTTTTAAAGTTTATCTTCCACTCTGGTGCTTTTGGTTTATCGTAACATCTTTTAAGTTGCAGAATCCTTTAAAGGAAAGCTTATTACGCACAATATAGCACACTGAGGAAGGCAGCTCTGATCTCTGTTGGCTCAGGAGAACCTGCAGACTTCTGAAAACCAGTTTGATATTCACCTTTCTTCATTTGGGGTTCGATTCTCCTTAGCACTATGACTATTTACTGTTTCTGACACAAATCTTAATTTGGCCTCTCCCTTTCTTGGCCCACTCTTACTCTTCTGCCCTCATTATCATAATGTTCTGTTGCACCAGGGTGGGAGCTGAAGCAGCTATTTTCTAATATTTCTTGCTATGCATGTGCTGGAAAAATAAAGCCCTTCATTCTAAATGCCTCAGGATATTTACTGTTCTTTTCTCATGCTGCAGAAGTGTCTGTCCCATTAGCCTCATGCTGATTTTGCTTAATTCACTAACAAAAACTTTAATTCAAGTGTAAGATAAATTTTTTAAAATGTGTAAACTATTTAGAGTACAACTCAAAAAGTTATCGCCACACTAGTGAAGAAAGGCAGGATTACCAGCACACCATCAGGCCCATTTCTGACTTCTCACTCCATTCTGCCTACAGGTATATTTTGCTTGTTTTTGAACAATTTTATAGCGGGAATCATACAGCACATTTTTTGTTGGCTTATCAACATCATGTTTATAAGATTCATCCAAATTGTTACATGTAGCAAGTTAGCTCACATCCTTGTCCTTGTTTGAGCAGTAGCTCACTCTATGCGTTCTGTTGGCACTGGAGTTGTTTCCACTTTGAGGTTATTATGAATAATGCTAAGAATATTCTTCTATATATGTTTGTGTACCCAAATGTTACCTTGGTTGGATACATGCTTAGATGTAGAATTACTGAGTTGAGGGTGAATGTATGTTTTAATGTTAGTAGGTTTCTGTCAAACATTTCCAAAATGGTTGGGCCAATTTACACTACCACCAGCACAGTTTATGAACAATAGCCAGTTCTTGTCTGCTCCACATTCTCATCAGCACTTGGTATTGTCGATATTTTAATTTTTGCTGTTAGTAACAGTGTAAGGGTATCTGACTATAGTTTTAATGTGCATTTCCTTAATGACTCATGTGGCTAAACATTTAATAGATTTAAAAATTAACTTATGTTACTTATTAAAGTAAAAAAGAATGTTTTAGTGTTTCTTTAAAAAAGATAAGGAATTTACCCAATTCTCCCTTCTTTTGCCCCAAAAAACAATACACACACACACACACACACACACACACAAAAACTGTGATCCCTTCTCAGCCTTCTGTGTGAAATGCTGGTTCAAATCTCTTGTCCATTTAGTTTCTCATTTCTCAGTGAGGACAGGTTTAGCTAGACCAACTGGAGAAATGGCAGACTCTGAGGATTGCTTCAGCTCTTTTTCAATCCACTCAAGTGCAGATGCTTATCCAGCAGGTAGCCAGAAATGTTAAACCCATTTCATTTCTCCAAGGAAACCCAAGGAAGTCCATCAGATGTAGGCTTAGTGTAGACGAGCATAATAAATTTCCTTGCAGTAAGACCAAAGTTCTTAGTTTTGAAAAACAGTTAGAAAGAATATCTTTTCAAAAAGAATCTTGCTCTAAGTACTCTACATCTGCTAATAGGTAGAGGCTAAGAGATCTTTTTGGGTTGTTTTGCTGCTCTTGTCATTATTCTCCCCTTTTATGACTACCACTCCCTACCCCTGGGTGAATGCCAGCGGTGGTTCTCTGAGTTAAGGAAAAGCTCCAGGATAGTTACACCTTCAGTGCCACTAGTGAAGAATCCAGAAAGCCTCTTCTGATGGGACTCTTTAACAGCTGCCTCAAGTGTAAGTACAGCCTTCTTATACATAAGGTAATAAGCAATGTTAGATGATGGGAGCACTAAGGTGTCATCTTGCCTTACTAACAAAGTTACTTATGCAGAATTTGAATTTGCTATTAAAAAAAAATTATCCTTATGGCTTTACCTAGTAAGAATTCCTTCTAGTTTCCACTATTTTTACCTAAGTCTCTATGAATAACATTATTTTTTTTTATTTGAATGTTTCATGGGTATTTTTGTAGAAAACTGGCATAGGAGTATTGCAGATGTTTGTTACTTATACTGCCTTTAACTTTTTTATTTTCTAGATGAAAAAACAGGTCCAAAAAGGCAATGCTGCTATCATGTATGAAACTTTGGGGGGAACTGAAGGTTAGCAATATCAGTATGATCTAGAAGACATGATACATTCCTATATTATAAGTAACTGAAAGCTATTAAGTAGAAGTACATTGCTAATCTTTCAGGATGACATAAAGGAAATCTACTTTCATTTTTTCTTCCTCCCACACTTTGAGTTACAGCAGTGAAGAAAGACTGGGCTAGGTAAAAAATGAGCCTATATCACAGTGCTTAGGATCTCCAAATTCAGGGTAAAAGTGAAAGGAAATAAGCCCTGCTAGGAGTTTCTGGTGTAAAGATTAAGCCAAGATAGTATCTAAATGGTAGATGGGCCCAGGCAGGAGTTTGTGATAGTAAAACAAAGATGTGTGCTACCTCCCCAAGTATGTTCTTTTTTTGCCACTGTTGGTCCAATTTTGGCATTGCCAATGCAGGTCAGCCAGTTCCAGTTTTCAGCAATCACTGCAGATTCTTCCTAAAGTCAGTCCTATAAGTAACAAATCATGATCTCCTTCTACACTGTCCCCCAAGCGTCACATTCTTAAGTTACTAATGTACTAATGTGAAAGAGGAAAGAAGTCTCTTGTGCCAAAGGATCAATGATATAAGAATGTAAAAACTATTTTCTAGTGCCAAAACACAATATAACAGACTTTGTCAAGGATGAAAGGAAAAAAAAATTAAATGATGTATTTTTGTATACCAGATCTTCCAGTAAATGAAGATGACTTTAATTAGATGACTTTAAAGTAGATGACTTTAATTCTTCTTTTAGCATTAAACGAAAAAAGAACAAGCCCCAAACCCTCTAAGAACTCTGTACTAATGAACGCTGTGACCTGTGTTTTACTGATGCTGAAAATTGATGATAATATATGAGCAAGAAAATCAGTTAGCAGCAACAGCATTCACCTACAAAATCAGGCAGGAAAATGAAAAGAGCATAGATTCATATGAGTTTCTGTGAGTATGCACTTTGGTTATCCGATTGTGCTCAACAATTTTTCCAATTTCTATAGGAAACAGTACTTGTTTTTTGATATGGGTCCTGAGTTTTGCATTTCAAATACAAATGATTTTCCTAAAACAGTCTCCTGATGTCCTCCCTTTGCCACTTCTGCAGCAATATTGTCAGAAAGGCGGTCTTCAGGGTTCTGCAATGGTTGTAGCCTTAGTTAGCTTGAAGGTTAGCTAGCTTACATGGACCTTGACAT
This sequence comes from Canis lupus baileyi, assembly GCF_048164855.1. NCBI lineage: Eukaryota > Metazoa > Chordata > Mammalia > Carnivora > Canidae > Canis > Canis lupus. The sequence continues at coordinate 9,072,947 of NC_132871.1, forward strand.
CTGGATATTGACTGCAATTCATCTAAGACAGTCATAGGGACTCCCTTTCCTGTGGTAGATAACCAGGCTAATGGATTTTCACAGGGCCTGGCAACTTTGTCAAAGTTTAGTATTAGGGACCTCCATATTCTAATGAGGACAAGTCTTTTCTACCTCAAATAAAGTCAAAACATGGTCATTATAATGAACGAACTGCAACTCCATATGTTACTAAATGTTTCTATCTGATCCCCTAGCAATACCATACCTTCAGTTCCCAGGATCCATGTGTCCTTGAGTTACTGTTTCTAGAAAAGGAAATAATGCAATCCATTTATTAGAATTCAGATATTAAAATGAAACTTATCTAATAAGGATGACCTTTATGTTTTCTCTCTTTACTGAAATCTTATATTTCAGTCAAGAGTTCAGTTTCATAGTTGCTATGATTTTAATAGAGCTTACCATCCACATATGGAAATAAATAAAATTTGCATGTGGCTATACCCCAGGATGAGAAGGCCATATATATATTTCATTTGTTCTTGACTTTACTGAGTTTTAGTTTTATGCAAATAATTAATAAGTTACTGAAAATTAAACTGTACCTATAAATGAAGAGATTTGCGGATGTACCAAAAAAGCATTCATTTTGTAAGAATATTCACTTTAGGATTCAAAAGCTGATGAAAATTCATTATAACTCATTTCAAGATAAATGTAAATAAAAAATAAAATTAGGTAGACACTGAGTGGCAAAAAAGCAAATTACCATCCTATACAAACATCAAAGTATATTTACTAACATGAAAAAGGTGGCCTGTCATCTTGCTATTTCTAAAACTGCTTGTGTTTCGCTTTCTTACTATAATTCATATTTACTGATACTAAAAGCAAATGCTTAATCGTAAAACGTGCTTAAGATAAAAAGACTTAGGAACTTCTCAATGTCTTACTTCTACAATAGTTCAATTTAAGGTCCAACATATGGACTCTCTTAAGGCCAGCATACTGCAAAGTCAATGCATTGACAACCCTATCAAAATCACTTAGGGAGAAGGGAGAAACTCAGCCCCAAATCTGCAGACTCAGTGTATCTGTATTTTAAACAGATTTTTGTGAACACTAAAGTTTAGAACCACTGCTTTAGACAATAACAAATCCTATCATTTCATGCTCAATGCCTTAAGTCATATTGGAATGCTACTGTTCATTGAGTGACGGTGTTTATCACCACCTAGTGGTAATATCTTTTATTTCTATTTTCTGTCTGTTCATTGATCTCATGTAGGTTCCAATTAAGAGAACAACATTCAGAGAATGTGAAAATTTTACAGTAATTTCCTTACAGAAAAGCTACAGTAATTAGCTTTTTATCTATGGTGGGATTAGAAAAGGATAAAAAAGAAAACCACACCACTACCATTGAATAGAACAATATATACTGTGGAAGAATCTCTCCTAAAATACATTTGTTGTAGTATCAGTGCCCCGTTAGTAGTGTAGCTCTAAAAACACATTTCACAGTGCAAACTATGGTATTCTTTTGTAGATACAGAGGTGATGTATATTAGCATATCAAAGGTTCTAAGAAGTTTCATGACCAAAAAAAATCTGCAATAATAACATTTTCTAAATATATTTGACCATGAAAACTCCTTCCCTAAAGAACACTTACTGATTCCTCTCAAGACACTAGTATTTCAAGGAACAGAACTTAGGACATAAAGCTCTAGAAACAGCAAATCTGGTAACTGCTTTCAGCATCTGTGATCTACCATAAAAGACCTGACAATGACTTCACATGAAAGTTTTGATCAGGATTTTTTTTTTTTGATGCTATTTATATTGGAACCACATATCTGAGAAATAAGTTTATTGATCTGAATTGTTTAACTTTTTCTTTTTTTCAAATTAAAGAAATACACACCTAATAAAAACCCCTCTATGCCAGCCATTTTAGTAACTGACATATGCAGAGCATCTAGGTGTCTATATGTTATGTTCTTATATCCAGAATGCATTTGAGAAGTAAACATTTAAGTGAAAAGATGAGCACTAGATTATTAGATGCTATTTTCTTAGGTTCTAAACCTCTTCATTTTAAGAAAAATGTGCCATTTTAGTTTTTAAAAATAAACTTTTAAGGTTCAACTACAAGCGACAACTGGGACACGCTGCTGGAAAACACAATAGAACGGTGCCATCATAAAAGCAGTGTTTTGTAGGCAGAGAATACAAATCACTGTAGAATTTACTATGAAGGAATCAAGGAGATAAATCTACCTAAGACACCTTACTGAAACCACAACTGTTTGCTGAAACTGGCTCTCTGACATTAAATGCAGAATGGAGAAATTGGGAATATTTCATCCAAATAGAAAATTTGGAGGGCAGGAGGGCATATGGTAGCTATCACCTGAAAGATTTAACTTCTTCTATATGGCACAGTGAAAAACTTAAAGACTAATAGGTAAAAAGTGTGGGGAAATCAGATTTTGTCAATTAGGAGGATAATCAAAGATGTAATGGCCTCAGCTATGCGTTAAAAGAGCTCCCTATTTTTACACCATTTAGATTAACCAGCTGCTAGATATATTTCTGGGGGGAATTCAAGCATTTCTTGAGTGGTACAGCCTGATAACCTGTAGGGCACAATTTGGTTCCAATCCGTGAAAATGGAACTATGTGCGCAATAAATGAGTGTAGGACGAATAAATCTACCTGTTGGTAATTAATCCTCAACTCTCTTCACTTAGGTTTTTCATTTTGAATGAGTACATTTACTTTCTTTTCAAAATATGCCCTTTGGTTCATAAAGATTCCATTCTCATTCACTAAGTCCTGCCTGGGAAGATGAGATTAGAAATTTTCTCATCTAAATTTACTAAATATTTTGATTCAAAAAAAGGATTTCAATTTTTCAATGGAGAGATGTCAAGCTGCAATACTCTATTATGCTCAGTGAATTTAATCTTTCATTATTTTTAGTTTAACTCAGGAGGTGAGAGGCATAATGAGGAGGTAATTCAGTGGTTTTCATAATTACATACCATTCATAATATCCTTAAGATGCTGAGTTTCTGATTTAGATATACCTTTTCTGATCCATATTATTTACCTTAACAGCGGCTAAAAATATTTTCTTGGATTTTCAAAATACAAGCAGAGTAGGATCCCCAACTTTTAATATTTTTTTGAAATGACTATTCTATCATAATCTGTTCTGAAATTACTTGCATGTCACATTTTGCAGTGACCATTATATCCTGTATTTATAAGGGAAAATGTTCACCCTCCCGCCAAGCCACTGACATTTATTTAAACTTATTATCAACAACCTAAAACTTTTTATTACCTTTGCCCTATAATCTTCAAAGAACTTTGTAATCACCAACAAATTTTGGTAGAACTATAAAAATATAGTATAAAATATTTCTACTGATGTCTTTTGGCTCTTACCTCAGATTAAGTGTAAGTATGTAGCCAATCTGCATGTGTAGGTTTAGCAGCAATTTACCATATTTTATTGAATCTAAGATGCAACTGATTGAAGGAAGTACTTTTATTTTACATTCCATTAAGAAATGAAAATAGATTGTCAATTACATTATGGCACACCATCGATACCAAGATGTTTACAATTTCAGAAGTATAAAAATATGCATCTCAAAATCAATGAAATATGTCATTTAGTCAAATTAACACTGTCGATTATGTTTTATTCTCTTCTTTCACATAAATAAGGCATGATTTAGTCAAGCAAAGAAAACTTTATTTCTGCTACATATAACAACATATTGCTCTAAGAAACAACTATTAGTTTTAGCACTGACGTATGAATTCAAAAATACATGTCAACAATCCGTGCTCCCCAGACAAAACAATGTTGTGCACAGACTATAAGGTATATGAAAAAAAAAAGCTGTCAACTGTCCACAGGGAGTGCGTCCAGTCACATTTTCAGTCAGTCAGCTGAGGATTATGTCAGTATTTAGTCTTTGTTCTGTAGAAAGAACACAACAGAAGTATGAAAATCATCACCTGAAAGGAAACAGCTGTTGTATATATAGTATTCCTAAAATGTTAGGAATTTCCTTTATTTCAAAAATAAAGGAAAAAGAAGCAAGGTTATCTGCTTACTAAATCATAGATGCCCCCAAATAAACAAAACCAAACTTACTCAGAAGTATGATGCAAGCAGGTACTGAATTTCTGGAGGGAAAATGCTGTGAATTAATACAAAAATCAGGATACTCTGAAATACTAAAATTTTTAATCTCTTCAAATAGAAAGAGAAACCTATTTTGTACAATAAACCCAGTTCAAAATAGAACTCAATTACTTTCAAAGTTATATTCTTAGACCGGTTTCTTTTCCTATTTCATCAATGTAGCTCACTTAACCCTTAGGCCTGTTTTTCAGAGACAAAAGAAACCAGCCTTTACGAATGGTGCCGATGTTCCTTGAAATCAAGGGAACAAGTAAAAAAATACTGCCCTTCTCAAAGAACTTCAATGGCCATTATCATGTAAAATTTGGGAAACTTTCATACTATTTTATTGAACTTTAAGACAACACATTTATTTAATATACCAGCAAAGGAGGAGAATCTCATGGAGTCCACAGTAAATAGAAAATCTACAGCAAAAATAAATCTAAAAACCATGCTGTAATTTAGTGGAAGACATCCAAAACCAATACAGCTAGTTTTGACTTACCATTTTCAGCTAACCTAAACCTACTTTATTTTTGCTCTGAATAGGTACAACGATTCAATAAAGGGAAAAAGGATAGATTTTGTGAATAGTCATTCTGAAGAATATGCACTTCCTCTAATGTAGGGAACAGGGATTAATGTACATCACTTTTCTAGGAGAAAACGTGGTATTATAAAGCTTCATTCTCACAGCACCAGCTGGCCACATTTTGTATCATTAAACTTTTAGTTTCTGACTATTTTGATAAGGTGACAACTCAAAGATTTCACTAAAATCACCAATGCAGGTTTCAGCTCACAGCCGCAAAACATTTATTTATTTATTTATTTTTATATATTTATATATTTATTTAGATTTTATTTATTTATCATGAGAGAGACAGAGAGAGAGACAGAGGCATAGGCAGAGGGAGAAGCAGGCTCCATGCAGGAACCCGATGTGGGACTCGATCCCAGGACTCCAGGATCACGCACGCCCTGGGCCAAAGGCAGACGCTCAACTGCTGAGCCACCCAGGCGTCCCCATTATTTTATTTTATAAGGAATTCTGCTGATTCATTTTTTCTTACTAGCCCTATTAAAAAAAAAAATCAGCCTCAGAAAGGTGAAGAGATCTGCCCAATCATCCAAGCATCAGAACTAAAATTCCAAGCCAGATCTTCTGATTTTGAAGTTGAATATTTTTTTACTGTATAACCACTAGGAAAGGCTCAATCACAGGGGTAATTCATATATTTTCTCCATAAGAACTTAGAATTACTGTCCTTTCTTAAGGACAAAGGTTTTTTGAATAAAAGAATTGTTAGGTATATATCAAAATATTCATAGATACCAACACACACATTTTTGTGTGCTATTTTAGAAGATAGCTTGTCTAACCAGAATTCAAGTCTTAACATTCTATTTGTAAAAATGAAAAGACAGCTTTGTTTTAAGAAGGACTTGCTAATTCTTTTTCACTGGTATTTTAATAATTCTACATTGTATAGGGTAATGAGAATGAATTTTGTAATTAAAGAAAACATCGCAAGACATCTCTAAATTAGGATTATTCATAATGGCCCAATGGACCTTTCCTATCGCCAATTGCCTTCTAGAAGGAGAAACTAGTTACCTGACTTACTGTAATAGAAAAACGGTCATCAGCAGTAAGGGTTACGACAATTCACTCTGGTACTTGCTACTCGCCATAAGTGGTCAGAAAGAAAACTAAGGTAAAAGAAATTTGCTTTCAAGTCAGTAACTTTAAGGTCAATCTAAAGTGCTTGCCAACCACTATCATTTTGGCCAACAGTGGAAGCTGGTGTATGTGGGAACAGGGACACTGAAATTCAGTCCCTGAAACTCAGAATACATTTCCAGAATAAGAAAAGCAAAAGAGTTGAATACTTCTACTTTAAAGAATGTTTCCCTAAGGCATGGAGATGAGTCGGCTATCACAGAAAAAGAAATATAAGTTTCATTTCTGGAAATGAAAAGAAAATGGAATTCATATTGCGTATGTACCATTATAACAGACAAGAGATTTTAGTAAACTGTCAGGGTTCCTTTTTTAATACATATACGCACAAGAGAATACTTTCTTTTTTTTAATATTTTTATTTATTTATTCATGAGAGAGAGAGAGAGAGGCAGAGACAGGCAGAGGGAGAAGCAGGATCCATGCAAGGAGCCTGATGTGGGACTTGATCCCAGGTCTCGAGGATCAGGCCCTGGGCTGAAGGCGGCGCTAAACCGCTGAGCCACCTGGGCTGCCCAAGAGAATACTTTCTGAATGTGTGGTTTTAATGCACAAACTCACAAATACAAGTCCAGATGAACACTAGTGTTTAGGTTCAAAAGGTCCATCGAGACATATTATTTGATACTGCTTTTTAAGCATTTCACTAGTGAGATGTCAAACACTCTTAATAGAGATTATTACAAATTACCTTAATTTATAACTCAAGATGTTAATCCTTCAAGTTAAAAATCTTTAGAACTATTTCAATTTTAGAACTATTTCAATTTTAAAGTTATGTAAGCAAAAATAAATAAATAAATAAAGTTATGTAAGCATATGGTAAAAAGTCCAATTCTTAACATTTAAGACATTCACAAACAAGAAAACCCATTATTTAATTTTCTACATTAAAATTTGATTTTACTTTGTTTTCCTTTGTTCGTTTGTTTTTTGTTTTTCCTTCTACAAAGTAAAATCAAATTTTAATGTAGAAAATTAAATAATGGGTTTTCTTGTTTGTGAATGTCTTAAATGTTAAGAATTGGACTTTTTACCATATGCTTACATAACTTTATTTATTTATTTATTTTTGCTTACATAACTTTAAAATTGAAAAACGTTTTCCTGGTAAACATGGTAAACATTCATTTTAAGTGTAAAAAGTTCAAGTTTAAAAAATATACTGTGAAATTAACCCAACCTATGGTTTTATTAGCTAAGTTTTAAGTCATAATGCTTTTAATTGACAACTTCCAAATCCCTAAAAAGAAACTTGATACATATTCCTCTTGCTATAATATTTAGCCAGTGTGTTTTTAAAATTTAGACTAAAAAGGGCTTACCTCAAGAATCAGTAAGTTCTCTGTCGTTTGTTAGATTCTTCTCTTGGGGAATCCGCCAGCATAACTTTAAGTCTGACTCCATTTAGGATCTTCCCATGTAAAGTAGTAATGGCATCATTGGCGCTTATTCTATCTGCATACTTGGCATACCCCACATTTTTTCCTGACACAAGGTAAACTTCAATCAGGTTACCAAAACGACTGAAACAAAGTGAAAAAAAAAAAAAATCAAATGAAATGGATAAAAATACAACTGCTTAGGTCCAAAAACTGGGGTCCATTCTGGACTCCTTTTCCATTCCTCTCCCCACATTCAATCTTCAAGTCAATTTTCCTTCTCAAACACGTCCTCTATTAAAGTTCTCTTCATTCTCAGGTCCCTTTCCTCATTCAGCCAGTCATTATCTTTTCCTCGGAATGCTCTACTATCCTCCTTGCTTGTTTCCTTGCTCTCTGGGCTTGTCCCTCTGTAATTTATTCCCTACCCTGTCTTTGTAGTGACCTTTCTAAAACAGATATGATCATTTCCTCCCTAAAAATCCCTTCCAGGGTAAGGACAAACTCCCTAACATAGCTTGTGGGCCTTTCCTGACATGAGCCTTTTCCTCTCCTGCCTCACCCTCCCTCTCCCAGTCTCTCAAATTCCATATTCTAACCATTTCCTTTCACATTCTCTCTTGTAGGAATAACCACCCACATGCCCTCCTTTCTACTCTAAGTTATTTTTATCTGTCAGGTCTCTCCATTATATATTGCTTCTTAGGTATTTCATAGCCTGAACATTCTTTTTCATGACACCAACCTCTAGTGATGTTTTCCTATTCACTTGTTTATCTCCTACATGAGACTAACCATCAGAGGACAAGGACTCTTGTTTAATATACATATTACAATTTCCCTTGCACTTAGCATGGTGACTGCCTGGCACAAAGGAAATGTTAAAGAAACAAACTACACAAATCAGTTAAATAGGGATCCCTGGGTGGCGCAGCGGTTTGGCGCCTGCCTTTGGCCCAGGGCGCGAATCTGGAGACCCGGGATCGAATCCCACATCGGGCTCCCGGTGCATGGAGCCTGCTTCTCCCTCTGCCTATGTCTCTGCCTCTCTCTTTTTCTCTCTCTGTGAGTATCATAAATAAATAAAAATTAAAAAAAAAAAAACAAATCAGTTAAATAAAAGTCAAAATATCTGAACTACTGATGTTTTGTGTAGCTCTTCAATGAGCTTCCTATTTTTTTTTAATTCACGAACATTGTTATGAGGCAAATAGGAAAAAGACTGAAAAGTTAAGATTAAAGGAGTTCTATTAAAAACACAAAAATAAGCAAGAGCTTTCCTTTTTCTAGATTTATTGTGTACTCTTCCTTACAATCAAGTAATTGTCTACTCTATATAATCCTTGAAGATCCAGCAGAGAGCTGACAAAATAGAAGATGTTTAATAAACTGTTCAGTTGAATTAAAACCACAAAGGAAATGATATGTAAAAAGAATTCTAGAGGATAGGTCTACACAGATGCATTTTCATCAAGAAACAAATGATTTGTCCATTTTATGCATGCAACTTTTTAAAACAATACTTTATGTTTTATGTCTTCAAAACAAAATAACAGGAAATTCTGTGTGGAGACTTAGAATACATAAATAATAAAGAAGAGAAGGAAATGATCATGCATTTTAAAAGATGATATAAATAAGGAATTTTTAAACTACAGAACAAATCATTCCTATCTGATAAGTACTGGATATAGGAAGTTTCAAGATTGTAAGAGGGCTTAAATAAACTATATAATAAAACAGAATTTTGTGGAATTGAAATCTTACCAGAATATATCCTCTAATACATCTAAAGGTAAAGGATGAGGATTAAACACGATAAAAAGTCTTTCTTTCACAGGAGTTTCAGGAGGGGCTTTTTTTTTGCATGATGGAAGTACAACATCTGTCTGGATTTGAGGCAACTGTGATCCAGAATTTCCTCCAAATTGCTGTTGAAGAGTTAGGTACAAAATAAGAAAAAGAAAAACTGCACTTTAAGGATTTTAAGCCAAGAGGTAAAGAGATCTATATCATGGCTTCTATGTGATCTTGTACTGTAGCTCTGAAAATTTTCTTATAGGCTAATAAACAAAGGCCACATTTATATTATCCTACTGATGTCTTACAGAGGTTAAATTTTTGCCTACTTACCAGAAATTGCTGCTGACTTGGGTTATTCCACACCATTGATGCAAGCTGTGCCGCTACCATCTGCGTTGCCATTTTTCTAAGGAGACTAAAGATAAAAACTGGTAATTTACAGAAAACTTGAAATGTTCAGTCTCTTACCCACAACTTGTTTTATGTGACTTCCTCACCTAAGAGGTCGACTGGTTTCTATTCTTATTCTTCAAGTTATATCACATACACCCAAAGCCCTGCTTTACACCCTCTGGAGATGGTACTTACTCTGTTGCGTTATTTCCATCATCAATGAAGGAAACACCTATCCGATTCCCAGGAGGGTACTGAAACCCATGTAACTTGTATTTTGCATAAATAGCTGATGCTACATTAAAATACTGAACCACTCCATGACCTAAAACAAAGTAAAGAATATCAGGAATTAAAAAGAAAACAGAGAGGATACCTAAAGCCTAGAAAGTGAAACAACATAAAAATAGCCTGGTATCACACAATTAATTAGTAAATACAGTCAAATGGGTCAGAAAACAAAGTTTTCTATACATATGTGCAACAGCTATGTTCCTACAGAGTCTAAAAGATAACATATTTTAAGGAAAATATAATTATTAAAGTAAGGTCTAATGGATTTAATTTTAGGATATTGGTATTTCTTATATGATAGATATACCTAAAACCAGTGTTACTTAAATTTTTGTTCTTTCGAATCTGCTTTGAAGTGCTAAAATTTTCCCTATCATACAGAGCAGGAAATGATATGAGAATATATAGTCTAATAAGAACAGAGTCATCTGGTTTGTTGCGGTGCAAGATAAAGGAAAAGTGGCACATATTAAAAACAAAAGGTAGGGAACAGAGGCTCTCAGATTGGAAATCATGAATTTCACATTCCTTTGGAGAGCTTTCAGTTAAGGAAACAGATTTCAATTTAGGAGGGTGATGCTGAAGCAGGGGGGTAATTTTACACTAGAGTCCATATATGGATAGCCCATGAGCTAAAAAACTAAAAAGTTCATAATATGTAACCAATTTGGGGTTTTACATGTATTTATATACATATACATATACACACAATATAATACTATATAAAATATATAACCCATATATATAATATATCCCACTAGGGGAAAAACACTAAAATTTCATGTTATTCGCCAAACCCAAGCACTCCAACATCTTAATGAAATTAAAACTCTGAAAGCAAATGAACATATAAAACTAATTCAGATAGAACTCTATGATGATAACTCTACTAATAAAAGGTGTCCCAATAACACATATATTTATTTATTATATGCAACAAACAGAGAAACAATATAGAAGATAAAGGAACAAATACATTTCAACATACCAGGTAAAAAGGGAAAGAAATACAAAACAAATAGAATTAAACATAACAATGAATCCACCCCAAAATACAAAATGTGTGCCTTAAAGCCAGCATAAAGAATGATAGTCTAAGGTTGGATTGGGGTTGGAGATGGTCCAAAGTAGGCTCAGATGGGCAACCTTGCTAAAAGACCAGTGCTGGGTAGAATAATAGTAGGTGAGTGTTTGTGTCTGTGGGAAGAGTGGCACCCCTCTAGGCCTATCAGCCCATATGACCTGACTCACTTTCCTACTTCTCCTTATAGCCATGACACCCTAAAAGGACTAAATCAAGTGTATCAATAGTACTAGAACAGATGCCAAGTATGACTCTTCTAGAACACTCCTCACCTCCAATTCTTTAAAACAAACCAATAAGCTCCCAAGATTTACTGAGTGCCTATTATGTGCCAGGACTTGCAGTAGGTATTCCACATACAGTATTTCTAGTTCTTATCTAACCCTGGCATAGAAGGTATTAATAATGCCCTTTTACAGATGCAGAGAGACTCAGGATAAGCAAGATCTCAGAGCTACGTACCAGTGCTGGGATTTGTACCTGAGACTATTGCAAAATGGAATGCCAACCATTTTCCATTATGCCACAATAACTCCATTTTTAAAAAGCCTTAAAAAAAAAAAACCTTAAAAAATTACAAAGATGGTTAAGCCAACACTAGATACTAGGTTTAACCAATTAACCAGTTAATAAGTTCAAATAGCTGATATTAGAGCATTGCTTCAATGTTTTAAGATTTTTATTTGTTTGAGAGAGAGCACAAGTGGAGGGGGGGTTTGCAGAGGGAGGGCTTGATCCCAGGACCCTGAGATCATGACCTGAGCCAAAGATAGACACTTAATCACCTGAGCCACACAGCTACCCCAGCTTAGCATCAATTAAGACTGGAAAGAAGCAGAGAGAGGGGAAGAACAATCAAATGCTTGAAATAAAGGGAAGAAATTTAATTTTGAGGCATAACGTTTAAAAAAAAAAAAAAAAAAGAGGGCAGCCCCAGTGGCGCAGCAGTTTAGCGCCACCTGCAGCCCGGGGTGTGATCCTGGAGACCTGGGATGGAGTCCCACATCGGGCTCCCTGCATGGAAGCCTGCTTCTCCCTCTGCCTGTGTCTCTGCCTCTCCCTCTCTCTGTGTGTTTCTCTATGAATAAATAAACAAAATCTTTAAAAAAATAAAAATAAATAAAAAATAAAGAGACAGACTTTAGGATGAGGAGGAAACTTTATGGGTTTTAGAACTTTGCCTAGTATTAATCATGAGTACTGAGACCTCCAACCTAGGGTATTTTGGTTGTAGAACTAGAAACAGAAAATGCTCTATTCTATGGGAGTTAATACATTTTTAAAAAATAAATGACTTTGTGAAAAGGAGATGTATCCTCAAGGGTTTATTTCTTAAGGTATCACTGTAATTTGAAAGTTTAAGTGGGAGAAAAGAAAACATAAAATTGTCAAAGAAATAGTATCTGACATAAAAAGTGCCACTGGAGAAAAGACATTTTAATCAAACACAGTATATTAAAAAATAATAGACATTACTGTACCATAATTAGAATAAGGATCTCGTTGAACTTCACAGTATTCCAATCCTGGTACTATATCAAAAATACTGAAAAGCTGCTCTTCAGTGAAAGGAACTCTTGATACAACTGACAGACGTTTGGAGATGGCTTCTTGGCCTCTGTTGTCATTCTTGTCAAAACTTGAAAAGTCAGATTGTTGTTCTCCAACAATGTAGGAAAAAAGTGCATCTTTTAATTTCTATACATTCAAGAATTCATTTAACATTTCAGGTATGAGTACATAAGCTGAGCTGTCATTGAGTCCACAGCATTGGACCAAGGCACTGTATTTTGTAGTATCCTCTTGGTCATTAGTACTATCAAAAGGGACCAATAGTGAGAAAACAGATAACTTTTCCCGCTCTCCTGCCTTCGACACAGAAATACAAGCAGAAATGTGTAGTCTAACTTCAGAGGAATATGTTTAGTATGCAAAACTGCAAAATATGGCAAGTGTTTCACCTATAAGAAAGTTTGTGCCAAATAACACAGGCCTTACTTTCATCACTCATTTCTCCCTTTGGCTAACTTCTACTTTTGTCATTCCTCTCTTTTCTAGCCCTAATTTTAAAGCAGCAGTACTTTAGGTATAAAATCTTAAGACTCATACTGAGGGGATATCAGCATATGTTTTTCATACTGTTTGGTCAGCTACAGAGGCAGAAGCTCACTCAAAAAAGGTGGCAGTGATGTGGTTTAATATTTAGATAATACATAACTAACCATAAAAGACGGTAACTGGAAACTATTTCCAATTATAGTTATAATTGTGATAGTTACAATTATAATAAAACTTTAATTACAACTATAATACAGTTGTAACACTATGTTACACGGTGTTAAATACTAGGTATGCAAGTGTTAAATATTAGGACCATGAGGAGTCATGACAAATTTCTCAAGAAACCCCACATTAACTTTTCTTCACTGAGATTTTACAGACTACTGATAAAAGAATATTTTACAAAATCCCAATCAGATTGTATATACTACTTATACTATTAAAATAAAGGACAGCTTACTCACCAAATGGAAACATATTTACTCTAGGTTCATGTCCCAGTGTCTCCTGCCTCATGTTACTGTAATAGTCTTGTTCCGAGGATTCAGAGGCTTTATTTTTAGGTTCAGCCAAGATTGCCCTAAAACCTGAAAAAGAGAATCCATGACTTTCAAACTTCATAGCAAATTTATCATACCTGCCAATATACTTTATTGATAGTGCCTGACTTAGCTTTATAACCGTAATTGTATAAAATAAAACGTACACAAAAGCCATCTGTACCAGACCTACTTCTTCGCTTTTTGGAAAACAGCAAAGAATAAATAAAAAGAGCAAGAATCTCAAATTATGGGTCAATGTAGACATAAAAGATCAGCAATTCTATCTTATCCTGTCCAAACTCCCCCTATTACAAATAACATCATGTTTCCTTCTCTCCGGCTCAACATCAAAATCCTACAGGGCTTTTCATATTCAACTTGTGAGCAAGAGTCTTCCTTTGAAACACACTTACAAGATGTTATTTTTTATTCTAGTTTCTCTGTCTTTGTTTCTAAGTCAGATTCTCTTCAATTAATTACAGTTCTTTAACTGGTCTCTTTGCCTCTGGATCAAAGGTGTTAAGTAGGGTTTCAAGGATGAGCTTCAAAAGGTGGGAAAGTTCCATGAACTCTCTGAAACTTTAAACAAAAATGCTTATGTCTATGTGTACATGGGCATATTTCAAAGAAGGTTCATGGCTTTCATCATATTATTCAGTGGCTCCCAAAAGGAAAAAACCAGTCACTTTGAATTCTTTCTCTGGAAATCCATCCCTGATACTATTTTTCTTCTTTCAAACAATCTACAGGGGAATCTTAACTAAGTTTGAACTCTTCATAACCTCCCATACATGGTGTCAATGTACTTAGTTAACTTTGCCTCCTAATTTCTCAACAGGATTATTATGCTTTATTCAGACTGCTGCCTTCACAATATTAAGCAAAGACATGTTTATTCCTAGCTCTGTGCCTTTGCTTACACTGCTCTCAGCTTTTGTCTGGCCTACTCTTTATCAGATGTAAATCTTACCTCTAGAGGTATTCTCATGCTCTCAGAGCAGTTGTTTCTCACCACTATTGGACCATACCAAATATTTTTTAATATTTTCTCATTTGGCAAATTTTTATGGAGACTATTATAGATGGCAGTATCTTTGATAAAGATCTCAATATATCTTTACAGAGGTCCTATAACTACTAGGTACTAGGAATGACAGAAACAGATAAATAAAACATACTCTCTGCTTTCAAAGAACCTTTTAAAAGTCTTCTATTATCCTTAACGATTTTTTTGCCTATTAGATCTTGGCTACCCAATATAATTAAATTCCTTAAAAGCTATATATTTATTCCCTTTGTATCCTTTTACTTAACATATTGCTGAGTATACCATAGGTACTCAATTAATGCTGGCTGAGTGAGAAACATAGAAGGATCTGAAAGGAAATTTTGGTATGTACCTTAAGGTTATTTAAGAATTCCACTGATTAGCAGTAATTCTTTCCAGTATGTATAGATCTTTATAATATCCTAAAATCTACTAATTTAATTATTTCTTATTTGTAAAGGTCAATGTAACCAGGAGTATGACAACAAAGGATATTTTCCTTAGCTTCTTTAAAATTCTTATTCTTCACTATGTACACCAGCAACAGCAAAAGATCCATTTAATGTCATTCTAGGTAAAAACTAACCCAATAAATATTTCATTACCTATGTGGGCAAATATTACATGAAGTCCCATCCTTAACCTTTATGTTTATTAGTATATACTTAATTTTGTTTAAGGTTTAGGTTATATATAAACACACATAACAGAAAATTTGAGTTTTTTTAGTATAAAAAATATTTTTTAAAAAGGCCTGAAAAGGTCAGTTTTTTTAATACTTAAAAATTTTAAATTACTATAGAAATAATAACCAAAATGTGGCAATAGTATTTTCACTTACTAAGTTAATATAGTTGCTCATATTTCTCTTCAAGACAGTGCCTCAATAAAAGCTTAACCACAGCCCCAAAACTAATTATCCTAGATATATACATATGTGTGTGTATATATATATATATGTATTAAAACTCCCATTGCTAGGATTAAATTAGCAGGTATGGTTATTAGCAAAAACCAGCATTAGATTCAGTTATTTAGAATAATTAAAAGTTTTCAAAAAGTCTTTAACATGTTAAATGAACACATCCTTACTTCGGTCACAGTTTTCTATTGCTTGGGCAGCTTGTGATGGTTTTAAGTATCGAACATAGCCCAGACCTTTACTTTCTCCAGTTACTTTGTTCTTAATAATGCTGCAATACTCGATATCTCCATACACCTATGAGAGTTAAAAGAATGATCTTAGAGGAGTCAAAAATCAGTAACTGAATAGATTATTTCAGAACTTCAAGTTTATTTGTGCCCCTTATTTGCAAAACTAGAAATCAGAATTAGAATTTATAGCCATTTTTAATAATAGAATCAAAATGCCACAAACTAATGAGAAAAAGAACCATAATAATGATATAAGCAAATAATAACCACCAAAATAATAATTTCCATCTTCACTTTCTGAGCATCTGCTTTACATATATTACCTTATTGCTACAACAATCCTTCAAGGATATACATGTGTGTGTGTCTATATATATATATATGTATGTATACACACCCCAATATCCATATTATATATATGTGCATATATATATTATATTATTTATTTCACAGACAAGGAAAATGAGTCTTAGAGAAATCAGTAATTTGCCTATGTCATGGAGGGAGAGTAAGAGTGTGTACATAGTTTGGAAAGATCCAAAGTCTTGCTCAGTGGTGATCACAAGCTGGAACTGAACCTTCTATATTCAAATCTTGGCTCAGTCCCTTATTCACTGGACAGTTTAGTTATCCTCTCTGTGGCTATCTCTTTACCAGTTAAATGGGGCTAAAAGCTGTACCTTCTTCAAAAGGTTATTGTTAAGAGTTAAATGAACTAAGAGACCTAAAGGGTCTGGAACACATTAAACATTAGCTACAGCTCCCTGCCTTCTAACAGGACATAACTGATTATGTATTCTTCCAAAAAGGAGCCTCTCAAAGTATATCACTAAAACACATCAGCTTTCTCAGAAAGTCAATTCTATGTAAAAAATAAGGGTAAAAGTTTACTTTTTTTAAAAAAAGATTTTATTTATGTATTTGACAGAGAGAGCACATAAGCAGGCAGAACAGCAGGCAGAGGGAGAGGGAAAAAGGCTCCTCACTGAGAGAGAGCCGAATGTGGGGCTCCATCCTAGGACCCTGGGATCATGACCTGAACTGTAGGCAGATGCTTAAACGATTGCGCCACCCAGGCAACCCTAAAAGTTTATTTTTAATGTTGGTACAAATATAGCATATAAATTCTTAGCGCTATTTTTTTTTAAGACTTATGAAGTATTTAGAAAGGGACAGTGTATGTGGGGGCAGGCAGCGAGAGAGGAAGATATAATCTTAAGCAGGCTTCTCACTGAGTGCAGGGCAGCATCTCACAATCCTGAGATCACAACCTGAGCCAAAATCAAGTCAGGCACTTAACTGACTGAGCCACCCAGGTGCCACCTTAGTGTTTATTATTTATTTTATAAAATTCTCATGTAACCAATTAGCAACTTAATTATTATACATTTGGATAAAAATGTCATACTTGTTCAAGCAGAAAAAGATAAAGATTTATAAGATAAAAACTTTCTTACTATTGGAGGAAGTATGGAATATATATTTTTGGTAGCTGTTACTTTTGAGATATTTTGTATTTTATATTTTACTCAACTCTTACTTCAGGTAGGACAGAGATTTTGAAAATTACTTTTTACTATTTGTTTCTTTTCTTTCTTGCATGTTGCCCACCTGATTCCTAGTATTGGGAAACATTGAGAAAGGAGAAAATTTCCAACTCAAATTTAAGAACTGCTTTTAATAATTTTTGTGAAAGTATATCACTGCATATACAAGTGAATGGCTAAAAGGATTTAAAGTTATCTTCAAATTTCATGGACTACACATATATATTCTTACTACTTGCTTCAGTGCTGTAGTTTTTTTCTTTAAATAGAGAACTCTTTCAAAGGCTTATTTTTAGGACAAAAATTCTATAAAGGATGAGCCTTTCTGCGAATAAGTGCATCAATATGCTACAGTTTTATAATAAATATTAGGGAATACAGTTCACATACTCAGGCTTCCTTGACTCACCTCAACATGAGAGCAACAGAGTGGTAAGAGGGTACTTTAAAATTGTAAAGACCAAGAGCAGGTTCTGGATTCAGACAGCCTGGATTTAAATCTTGGTTCACCATCTATCAGGTATGTGACCTAATTTAAAACTCTGGGTTTTATACTTTATTTTCCTGAATCTGTGTTTTCATTATATGGAGGAAAATGCCATCACTGATATTTTCCAGTTTTTGGTTTCTAAAAAGTTAGTTTATTCTAGGCTTAATATTTTAGAACTGGATGGAAGTAGAAAACTTAAAAGCAGTTATTTAATTCTCTACCACCAATATAACTTAAACAACACTTAAGATTTAGTAACTTATACAACCAATTTAGGATTAGAAGTTATCACAGATGCTGCTGATGAGTAAACATAAGTACCTTAAATTTTTCCCGCAGATCTTCTTCTGTATAGGACTTTGGTATCATTACAAATATTCTTGTGAGTTCTTCATCTTCAACATCACGGTGACTTCCAGATGATCTGGACTGAGCAATGAAAACCTAAGAAACAAACAAAATCCAAAAAAATAAAAGAATCAGTTAACTGTTTTCCTATTCCTTAAGTATACTTACTTCATTATTAGTATGAGATTCATGTTAGGTTAAATGCAGTGTAATAGGGTTTTGTCAAAAGTTTTTTTAAAGCAATCTTTACTGCAATGACTTTTTATATGCGATGATACCAATGTCTGCATTGGTTTTTCCAAATGTATTTTTACATTTGCCTTTTTGTTTACCAAGAGGCAAGTCAGTGCATTGATAAAGAATGTACAGTTGAGTACAGTGTCCAATAAATGCCAATTACAGTTGATTAATAGTGTTATTTAAATATCACATATTTTAAAGATGTTTGTTTATTTGAGAGAGAGCGAGAGAGCGCAAAAGTAGGGAGGAGGGGCAGAGGGAGAGAGAGAAGCAAGACTCCCCACAGAGCAGGGAGCCAGACTGAGGGGCTAGATCCCAGGACCTGAGATCCTGACCTGAGCTGAAGGCAGACGCTTAACCCCATGAACCACCCAAACACCCTAAATATCACGTTTTTACTGATTTTGTCTAGCTGTTCCGTCAGATACTAAGAGAGGAGTATAAAAACTTGACTGCGAATTTGTCTTTCTCCTTTCAGTTCCATCAATAATGCTTCATGTATTTTGAAGCTATATTATTGGCTGCATAAACATTTGGGAGTTATGCACTTTTGACTGATATTTTTATTACTGTGAAATTACCCCATCTCTGTCAATACTCCTTGTGTTGAAGACCATTTCATATGATATCACACCAGCTTTTTCTATCCTTTAACTTTCAACCACTTTGTATCTTTATACTTCACATGTCTCTTTTATATAGTATTTAGCTTGGTCTTTCTTTTTTTATAAAGCTTGATAATCTCTGCCTTTAACTGGCACGTTTAGTCTACTTATGTTTAAACATAATTATTTATATAGTTAAGTCTAGAATGTCATATTTTTAATTGTTTTCTTTCTAATATTAACTCTTAAAAAAAGGTAACATAACCATATTCTGGACCATCTCAGTGACCATCCAAATGATCTACATAAGCACATACTCATATGTGCTTTTCTACTATTGGCAATTCAGTTTTACTGAAACATCATCTGTGACATTAGATTACTTACATTATTATTATTACTTGGATTATGATATTGGGTTATTATTACTTTATAAATTTTTTCTGAAGATTTTTATTTATTTACTCATGAGAGACAGAGAGAGAGAGAGAGGCAGAGACACATGCAGGGAGCCCAATGTGGGACTTGATCCTGGGTCTCCGGGATCATGCCCTGAGCCAAAGGCAGATAGATGCTCAACCACTAAACCGCCCAGGCATCTCATTTTGGTTTTATATTATCCTAGAAGAATGTTAAAATCTCTAACTAGGATTATAGATTTGTTCATAGATCTCTAAGGATAAGAGTTTTAATGGCTAGTTTTTTTAACTTGAAGACCTGTAATAAAATTAATCCACATGAAGCCCTTAAGGTTGCTTTTTTGCATCTTCTACTTTAAAGGGGGGGAAGGCCTATATACTATTCCACTATGAGAAAATCTGAACTTACGGAATTTCAGAGTAGCAACTCAAAGGACAAATAACAGTTACTCCTTCAATAAACTTACATTATATGCCAAGTAATGTATAAAGTATGAGTACTGAGAAATACAGAAATGACCCACTAGAAAGTCAGTCTAGTGGACATATCAGTAATGAGTGATCAACGGAAAAATAAAACAGGAAACCTTTAAGAATATAGGAAGACGCTAGGTGGAAAAAGTTCAAGTAAGATTTGAGACTGGAGGGGTCATCATATCACAAATTTCTAAATTTTAGAAGACTAGAATATTTCAAATTTCCAATAAGGCAAGCAGTGTCTGAGCAGAACACATATATAATAATTAACCACTTAATGGGCAGTTTTTCCTAAGACTTTTGTTTAGACTATAAACTCTAAATAAGAGTCATTCTTGCAAAGCTAAAAACCAAGACTTTACCCCTTTCCTCAAGATAATGTAGTTGGTCACAGAATAACTATTACTTAGCCAATCTTTTTTCGCTGTAGGCCAAGGCTATAATTTTCTTTTTTGTCTTATAAATCCTTTGGAACTTTGCAAAAGCAAACTACAAGAAAAAAGTTGAAGCTGAATTAATTTAACTAGAAATACAGAAAAGACAAAAACAGAAAGAAACAAAACTATATTCCAGGGGAAGACAGACCAAGCTGAACTTGCTAAAGAATAAATTTATGTTTTTCTAGGACCTGTAATGTAACAAACCTCTGGCTGAGAGGTGTGGACCAAGATGTGAAAAACAACTTAAACTTGTTTTGGGGAATAACTTCTCTGCAGCTACAAGGGAGGGTACATTTCGGCATTGGCACTTTTACTTCTCTGGTAAGAATTTAATCAAGGAAAGCGGATTATATAGGTTTGAGATTTGGGGCATTTTGGGGGTTGTCCACAGATCTCTGTGGTTCTACTCAAAGCATAAAAAACTCTCTCCCCTAATTCAACTGGAAGGAGATACAAATTATCTATCTAGGGTAGGAGTCAACAAACTACAGCTTCCTGTTTTTCCACAGCCCAGGATCTGAGACTTACTTTATATTTTTAAAGGGCTGTTAAAAACAAAGAATATGTGGCTCACTATGCCTAAAATTTACTATTTGGACTTTAAGAGAAAAAGTTTGTCAGGACGCCTGGGTGGCTCAGCGGTTGAGCATCTGCCTTTGACTCAGGGCAGGATCTGACTCCCAGGATGGAGTCCCCAATCGGGCTCCCTGCACGGAGCCTGCTTCTCCCTCTACCTGTGTCTCTTATGAACAAATAAATTAAAAATCTTAAAAAAAAAAAAAAAGGTTTGACAACCCCTGATGGAGCATACACTGTGGCCTGACAATTTATTTGGCTGGTGATCAGTTCTGCTGCATTTCAGAGTGCTGGGGAGGTGGAAGTAAAGGGAATGTCTATGGCCTACTGCATTTTTGGCACACTCCTCTGCTCCTTCTCTTTTGTGGATGGAAATACAGAGAAGACCTCCAGAGATAGAAATATCTTTCAGTCTTTCATTTATGTAACTCAGCATAAATATTCTTACCAGTTTTCTATAAGTCAATGGGAGAGAAAAAAAAAAAAAGAGGGGGGAGGGGAAAGTCGAGGGAGGGAAAAGAGAATTTTGTGGAAATCTCCAACAGAATTAGAAACACGGCAACTATCTCTACAGGACAGGTGACAGTAGGTGCTCGGGAACTGAGTTCACAGTCAGTTAAGGGATGACCTGTTGGCTACGGCTGACCGTAAGGTATGTCCAGGGCCTGCCTACCTTCGGCCAACCGCTGTGCTAGAACATAGATGGACCCAAACAACCCTCCAGATCACCCCTTCCTGCCACGCATGGGGTATCTTAATTTCACACAAGTGCAGAAACAATATAAATACCTTCAGGGGGAGTGAACTAAGAGGATACGCGGGGGCGCTTAGTAATAGCACAACTAACACTACCATCACAGTGATTTGGCTCTTCTTCTTTATTTTTAATATTTTATTTATTTATTCATGAGAGACACACACAGAGAGAGAAGCAGAGACACAGGCAATGGGAGAAGCAGGCCCCATGCAGGGAGCCCGACGCAGGACTCGATCCCGGGTCTCCAGGGTCACGCCCTGGGTCGCAGGCGGCGCTAACTGCTGAGCCACCCGGGCTGCCTTTTTTGTTTTGTTTTGTTTTGTTTATGTATTTGAGAGAGAGGGAGGGAGAGGGAGGGAACCTGCAGGGGGAGCGGCGGCAGCAGCTGCCTGTGCCTTGAGAGCAAAGCCGCGGAGTGACAAGCCGCAACGCGGGGGGAGTTGGGGGGTACAAAGGCCGCAGGTTCAGGCACCGCCGCCCCCGCCCTCCGTGCACGAGCGCCCAACACCAGAGAGGCCACAGTTTCGTGCACTTTGAGCACGTTACGAAGCTTCGTAGCAACGTGGGGAAAAAAAGCAAAAAAAAAGCAGAGTAACCGTTTTTTTTTTCTTCCCTTCCCCAACCCGGTAGACGGGGTTCCGAGAGCGCAGGGTCGGCGGCGGGCCCCGGAGGCCGCGGCTCCCCGGCGGCGTCGCGGGCGACCGTGCTCCCCCCTCCCCCCGCCCAGGGCCGCGCAGCCCGCGGCAGGCCCCTCCCCCCGGGCACCTGCACCTTGATGGGCTTGGTGTCGTTGGGGCTGAGGCACTGGCCGTGCATCTCCTCCATGGCCCTGCAGGCCTGCGAGCTGCGGGCAAACTTGACGAAGGCGATGCCCTTGGACTCCTTGGTGTGCTTGTCCCGCACCACCCAGATGTCCTGGATCTCGCCGAAGGGCGAGAAGCGCTCCCGCAGCACCGACTCGGGCGTGTACTTGCTGATGACCAGGAAGATGCGGCTGTTGGGCGGCTCGTCCAGGCTGTCCACGCCCGGCCGGAAGCCTCCGCCGCTCGCACAGCTGCCTGCCTCGTCCATGGCGCTCCACGCGGCGCGGGAGCCCGCCCCGGGCCCCCCGCAGGTCCCCCGGCCGCCGCCGCCGCCGCCCACCGGCCGTTGCGGGGCCGCCGCTCGGCTTCCGGAGGACGCGAGACGCGGGCGCCTGGCCTCTCCCGCCGCCCCGCCCACCCGCTTCCGGGGAGCGCCCTGCAGCGCCCCCTAGCGGCCCGGGGCGGGGAGGCCGGCCCCACCCGGGGGGCGGGGGGTCGGGGGGTCGGGGGGTCGGGGGGTGGGAGGCCCGCGGCCGCTAGGCTCAAACGTCAGGTGCGCCGTCCTCCTTCCCGGTGGCCACGAACAGCCCCATCTAGCGCACAGGCTTCCCAAGGCTGGCTTCGCCCCCACGCCTCGACCCAAGCATGCCTCCCCTAAGACCTGCCATCTTGGCCAGAAGCTCAATAGAAGACCACTATAGGATAAAGTGAAAAGCCCTAGAGTCTTAAAGTTATAAAGAACTTCTGAGGTCATCCAATTTCAGCCTCGTTGGCCGAGATTGAGATGAGGAAATCGAAGTCCTTGGGATAGCCAAAGGCAGTAGTAGACATACAAAGAGCCCAAACCAGAACCAACTCCATCCCCTGATGGGCTCCACGCCCACAAGCACCCCTGGGGGTGTTGAGGGCTGAAAGGGTGGACTGCTCAGCTACAGGACTAGGAGAAATCTTAATGGCAGGCAAAGTGCGAATGTGTGCTGACCTCTAAGGGTTCTTGTTGAAGGGACACGAAGAGAGGTCAGTGGGAAACTAGCAGAAGTCCAGAAACAAGATCTGGATTATTTTTTAATTTAAATATTTTATTTATTTTATTTATTTATTCATGAGAGACACAGAGAGAGGCAGAGACACAGGCAGAGGGAGAAGCAGGCTCCCTGCAAGGAGCCAGATGTGGGACTTGATCCCAAGGACACCCCCACCCCCCAAGCTGAAAGCAGACACTCAATCGCTGAGTCCCCCAGGCATCCCAAGATCTGGATTTTTGTAGTGGAGTTGGAATGAATTGAAAATAATGAAATAGAAAGTGGTGCAGGAGTAGAGCAATTTGAATGTTCAAGTCCAGGCTGCTGAGATCTGGGTTGCTTTGAACTCAAACAGATAAATACTATTTATTGGGAGCCAACTGCATGCTACCCTCTGTGCGAGGGGCTAGACACACAATGAAGAAAAGGAAAAAACATGATCCCTGTTCTCGGAGAGCTTTCTTTCTATTGTGGAAAACTTACACGTAAATATATAAGGCAAGATAATGTCGGATTGTGTTAAATTTTTTTTGTCACTGAATTGTGTGAGTTTGGACAAGTCACTTCATATTTCCAACTTTAGTTTCCTCAATTACAAGTAGAAATAATATTACTCACCAAATGGGGTAGTTGGTAAGCTTAATTCATTCATTTAAGCACCAAATGTTTTTGACTGTCTACTATATGTTGGGCACTGTGCTGTACTCAAGTGATAGAGTATTAAACAAAATGGTCACTTTCTTTTATGAAGTTAATGGATTGGGCTTGTATAGGTAGGATTTTATGAGATAATATATAGAGAGAGCTCATAGCTTAGGGATCAAATGAGTAATATGTGTACGATTGCACAATGGAGATGAATTTTCTTGTTCCCTTTGACTAGGGAATCCACTCCCTCACTTTTTGATATTGTATACTTATATGATAGCAACTAAAAGTCAGGGATTGTGGGTTCTCACTCTGGCTTTTGCACAAGATTGTTAAAATTTCTCTTTGCATTACATTCTGTATCTGTAAAATAAGGACTCTGTTTACCCTGGAGCTTAGCAAGTCAGGAAGTATCTTGTTTTAACTTTCCATTTCTCTTCATCTTAGTCAGACCAATCAAAGTGAATGAAAACAATGTGGCAGTGTTAATAATTTTATTGATGTGAGAATCTGCAGATTCTAGCAACACTATTTGCACACCAGTGCCATCTGGTGGAAAAATGTATATTTTCTTGAAACGTACTGACTGAGCAATTTCTATTTTGTAAAACAAAATTACTGATAGGTATCCTGAAAATTTGAGGCTGATATTTAGAGCAGTTAATTTTTTTCTTAAGGAAAAGATAGAAGATTGCATAAAACAAAACCAGGAACAGAAATATTGGGAAATGCTAGGAAAGTAATATTTCTTTATCACTCCATCATGTGAAATACCACATATGCAAGGAAAATAAGAAATTTACTTTCTTTATGACTTATCTATTTTAAACAGATTCCTTGAGATATGATTCATATATTATACAATTCACCCATTTAAAATGTTCAGTTAAATGGTTTTTAGTACCTTCACAGCATTGTGCAACCATTACCACAATTTTTTATCACTCAATAATGACAGTTTTGCCATGTTTCAAATCATATAAAATCACATTTGAACATGAATCACATGTAGCCAAGACAGCTGAAAATTCTGATATCTGAAACAATGATTATTAATTGGTGTTATATTAGATAAAAGATGTGCTGTGGGGGATCCCTGGGTGGTGCAGCGGTTTGGCGCCTGCCTTTGGCCCAGGGAGCGATCCTGGAGACCCGGGATCGAATCCCACGTCGGGCTCCCGGTGCATGGAGCCTGCTTCTCCCTCTGCCTGTGTCTCTGCCTCTCTCTCTCTCTCTCTGTGACTATCATAAATAAATTAAAAAAAAAAAAATTAAAAAAAAAAAAGAAAAAAAAAGATGTGCTGTGCATTGCAAATTAAATTTTTTCTAGGCTTTACAACATGTAGCCTATAAGGCACAATTATTAGAATGACAAACACTTATTTCACACAAAATCCAGTTTTCCCTTGACGTTTTTCTTCCAAAATTCTTATGAATTTCTTTAAAAAAAGACAAGATGATATTGTAACTTATTTTTGAAATGCAAGGGGAAAATAGTAAATTCTTGTCATTGTCTTCCAAAATTTCTCAAACTATGATATAATTACAATGATATTTACTGGTTATCAATATTAATACATTATATTTAAGAAAAATGTTTGCATTAAGTAAAAATGTTATTTTAACTTAAAAAATTTTTAAAACATTTTATTTATTTATTTGACAGAGAGGGAGTACAAGCAAGGGGAGGGGCAAAGGGAGAGGGAAAAGCAGGCTCCCTATAAAGCAGGGAGCCTGATCTGGGGTTGGAGCCCAATTGGGGGCTCTATTCTGAGCTCCATCCCAGGACCCTGAGAATATGACCTGAGCCAAAGGCAGACATTTAACCAACCAAGCCACCCCGGCACCCCTTGCCTTATTTGAAAAAAAATTTTTTTAAAGAATGGGTTTTTTAAAAAAATTAATTAATTAATTTAAGATTTTATTTATTTATTCATGACAGAGAGAGAGAGAGAGAGAGGCAGAGACACAGGAGGAGGGAGAAGCTGGCTCCATGCCGGGAGCCTGACGTGGGACTCGACCCCGGGTCTCCAGGGTCATGCCCTGGGCTGAAGGCAGGTGCTAAATCACTGAGCCACCCAGAGATCCCCCGTTTGAAATTTTTAAATAGGTTTTACTACTGATATTTATTAGTGACCAATTAGTAATTTTCAGATTGTTCTGTATGAATGAGGTCCAGCATCTCCATTTTTCCCAGTTGTAAGGCTATTAGTTACTGATTACGTATTCATGCACCTATGCTGGAATGTGGTAGGTACTTGCA
Source organism: Canis lupus baileyi (assembly GCF_048164855.1). Classification (NCBI taxonomy): domain Eukaryota; kingdom Metazoa; phylum Chordata; class Mammalia; order Carnivora; family Canidae; genus Canis; species Canis lupus. The sequence continues at coordinate 9,099,283 of NC_132871.1, forward strand.
TAATGGTAGTTTCCTTCTTGTTCTTCTTGAGTTTTGCACATCTTTGAGTTTGAGAATATCATTTAACACCTAGCCCCCAACGCCCTCTAGAACTGGTCCTTTTCATTCAACTTTTAAAAAAAATATTTATTTATTGGAGAGAGAGACACAGAGAGAGACACACACACCCACATAGAGAGAGAGAGAGACAGAGAGCAAGCAGGGGGAGCAGTAGAGGGAGACAGAGAAGCAGACTCCCCACTGGGCAGGAAGCTGGATTTGGGGCTGAATCCCAAGACTCTGGGATCATGACCTGAGCTGACTCTTAACCCACTGAGCCACCCAGGGACCTCCTTTTTCCTCCAAGTTGATGACATATATATTTTAAATACCTTGATTGAAGAACAGATTCATAGGGGCCGCACAGAATAGTTTCATTCAACCATCTGGTACTTTTGGCTGTTTAAATTAAAAAGAAATTTAATTAATTAAAATGAACTATAATTAAAATAATAAAAAAAATTCCGTCGCTCAGTTGCATTGGCCGCACTTTGAGAACTCAAAGCCACGTGTGGCTAGTAGACTGTGCCCGTGCAGAACATGTCAATCACGGCAGAAAAGTCTACTGGACAGAGCTCTGGAGAACATGAATATGGTAAACCTCCCACTGACCTAAAACACAATATTTTCCCGATTTTAAGTTATTTGTTGAACTATTTAAAAATTATTTTAATATTCTTATTTCTGTCTCCTTACCACTCACACCTCACTGAAGTCGGCATGTAACCACGGGTAAGCTACTTTTCCCTTCTCACGTTTTCCTAAATACAATTTTAACTTTGACCTTGTCTTAGTTAATTTTAACGTAGACCTTTGCCTACCTTCAATACGCTCTCATCTTCTTGTAGCCTTTTCAGTCTTTCCCTCCATAATTCCCTTCCTTTGTCCTTCAGTTCTAATTCTCTTTGCTTTTTGTCATACTTCATGCGGCCTTTTTTTTCTTTCTTTTTTCTTTTTTTTTGGCAATAAGCAAGCAGCTTGCAACCTTGCTATGTTTCTGCTATTGTATTCCTTAAAAATGTAGTTCATTTTAATGCTTTAACGTATTTAAATCTCGTCCCAGCTGGATTGTAACTCGGAAAATTGGAGATCCGGTTCGGTTTTCGTCCCAGTTTCTTGGCGCGGCGCCTTGCTCATCTTAAGTATTTGTTTCATTCTTTTGTTGACACGACATGATTGCCGCAATCAAATGCTAATGCGCCATTCATAAAACGCTGAGTTGCTGCCTCAAGCAAGAACTGGGACAGGCGGTCAATATACAGAGATTAACTCAGCTCTTCCGTTGTGCACAAGTTAAACAAAAGACGGGCTGGCGGCCTCTGCTTCGTTCAAAGGACGCTCACGTCAGCGTCGGCCCACGACTGCGCAGTAAGTACCAGTCTGTAAGCTCCTGCGAGAGTTGCGGCCTCGCGGGATCTGGGAGCCAATCAGCGGTGGGGATGGAACCTGGCCGGCCATTGGCCGACGTCCACCGGAAGCATGTGCCACGCTGGGCCTGGAGTACAGGTGTTTGAGGCGCAGGTGTGAGGCAGCCAACCTCAGGCTTGCAGCCCGGGTTCTGGCCCCGCAGAGGGTCGGGTGGCTGCTAAAGGTTCTCCCGGGAGGCGGTGGGAGGAGCTGCTGACCTGCCGGTAGGTGTGGGACTGGCTGGGAAGGAGTGGGCCCTGCAGCCACGTGATCTAAGCCTTGGTTATGCGCCTGCGCAGTTTGGGCTAAGGAGGATGGATGCACCTGACCTGAACCTCACTCAGTAAGAGGTTCCCCTTAGCCCCAGCCTGGTGGCGGGCATCAGTGGTCCCTAAGTGCCGTGTAAGACTGTTTCTAGTGAGGGAGCCTGTCTGCCGTGCTTACGAGGATTCAGGGGAGAGCCTCGCACTCACGACTGGCAGAAGTCGGCCTCCACGTCGGAGTGGTGGCATGGAGGACTCCAAGACTGGCAGTTTGGAAAGCTGGATTCTTACTCCAGTTTGGGAATGGGTTGCAGCCGATTGGAACAGGGAAAGGCCGTGGGCATTTGTGGGGATGCGTAGACATTTACCCAGTGTCACGTCGTTCTGATGCATTCCACTTCCGTACTTTTTATGCTACAACAGCAGAACCCCACCTTATCGTTTAGCCTGTGCGGTATTCATCCTCAAATTATTCTAATGAGTTCTTCTTCCCACTTTTATTATTTCAGTGACGTGGGCTTTGTAAATGTTGAATGTTTTATTGGTGATTTTATTAATGGTTTATTAATGTTTTCATGGCGAAAATTGGAAACCACAGTGGTGGGTACTAATATTTAGAAGTATTATGCTTACTCCCCTTTAAGCATCTGCAGTGTGTCATACATTCTGTTCAACCCAGGGCTACTTAGATCATTGTTAAAAGGGAATAGTTAAAAATAAAGGAGGTTTAAAATTGCTCCTCCTCTTATCTTTCACCATCTCTCTCCACTTCTCACCAATTTGTGACTTTAAGCTACTTAACTTCTGTGTGCCTCATTTTCCTCATCTGTAAAAATAGAGTTCTTAACAGTATCTGTCTCATATGGCTGCTGTGAGGAATAAGTACATTAATAATATATAAAGCATTTAGCTATGCCTGGTCCACTTATCCTATTTATCGTTCTTAGAAGAGTGATCATTCTCATACCAGGTGTCTTGCCTTTGCCTATTTCAGGAAGATATATCATTTTTTTAAATAAATTTTTATTTATTGAGATAAAACTAGCATGTAACATTATATAGATTTTAGGTGTACAAAATTATATTTCTCCTTAATAAGCAAATATTACAAGAGTGCCAAATTATTATAGGACAAAATAGATTTCCTTAATATCTTTCCTAGTCTTCCTGCCCTCCTCTCTTGCTACCATTGCTGAATCTATTGCTTTTTTTTTAAGATTTTATTTATTTATTTATGAGAAATTTATTTATTTATGAGATCTCAGAGAGAGAGAGAGAGAGAGGGAGAGAGGCAGAGACACAGGCAGAGGGAGAAGCAGGCTCCATGCAGGGAGCCTGATGTGGGACTGGATCCTGGGACCCCGGGATCACACCCTGGGCCGAAAGCAGGTACTAAACTGCTGAGCCAGGGATCCCTGGGTGGTGCAGTGGTTTAGCGCATGCCTTTGGCCCAGGGCGCGATCCTGGAGACCCAGGATCGAATCCCACGTCGGGCTCCCGGTGCATGGAGCCTGCTTCTCCCTCTGCCTATGTCTCTGCCTCTCTCTCTCTCTGTGTGACTATCATAAATAAATAAAAATTAAAAATAAATAAATAAATAAACTGCTGAGCCACCCAGGGATCCCCAATTACTGCTTTTTTTTTTTAAAGATTTTATTTATTTATTAGAGACAGAGAGAGAGAGAGAGAGAGAGAGAGGCAGAGACACAGGCAGAGGGAGAAGCAGGCTCCATGCAGGGAGCCTGATGTGGGACTCGATCCCGGGACTCCAAGATCATGCCGTGGGCCGAAGGCAGGTGCCAAACCTCTGAGCCACCCAGGGATTCCCAATATTGGAGTTTGAACAGTGACAATGGACACTTCCTTATAAGTAACTTGCATGTGAAATCTATATGATGGAAGGTTTTTTTTTTCTTTAAAAGAAAAGGTCTAGTTTCCTGAATTATCAGCAACATTCAATAGGTATAGGAATCAATCTTATTTTTTTGCTTTATATAAAAATTGGAAATGATTACTTAGCTAGTACTTAGATGACTTTTTGTATTATATGATATGACTTTATGATTATTGTGAATGCGTTTTGCTAAAAGGCCATAAATTTGTATCAGTGACTTAAGTTTCCTTTATGGCTTCTGTTCAAAGGTTCAGTGACTTCTCTACCTATACAGAGAATTGATAGAACTTGTATAACTAGAAATTTAATGCAGTGTTTGAAGTTTGCAATTTAAAAGTAAGCTTCTCCAGGATAAAGCGAGTTTTCTTATTCTGCTTTTTATCAGACTTAAAACATTGATTAATAGCTTAGTTGTTAGTCTGCCCAAAGAAAATTTATGCCTTCCCTTTAGTAAATTATTGACACTGTTTTGGGTTTCCACATAGATTTATAGAAACTGGGGGATACCAATCTTGCAGGTTAGTGTATAGGAAGTACTAGCCTCTTTCCAATTAATAGCTGGCTTTAGTTATACCATACTGTGTTTTTTAGTATTGTCAGAATAACACAAACAGGCAACATGGCAGAGAAGTAGGGGTCCTCAACTCACCTGGCCCCATGAACTTACCTAGATAGCTTTCAAACCATCCTGAACACCAATGAATTCGACCTGAGACTTAAAGAGAGAACTGCTGGAATGCTATAGAGAGAAGGGTTTTCGCTTCTAACAAGCCCACTCATACAGCCACTCTGCACTGAGCAAAATGACTAGAAAGAAGAACTCACCACAAAAGAAAGAATGAGAAACAGTACTCTCTGCCACAGAGTTACAGAATTTGGATTACAATTCGATGTCAGAAAGCCAATTCAGAAGCACAACTATAAAGCTACTGGTGGCTCTGGAAAAAAGCATAAAGGAATCAAGAGACTTGATGACTCTAGAATTTAAATCTAATCAGGCTGAAATAAAAAATCAATTAAATGAGATGCAATCCAAACTGGAGGTCCTAATGACAAGGGTTAGTGAGGTAGAAGAAAGAGTGAGTGACATAGAAGACAAGTTGATGGCAAGGAAGGAAGCTGAGGAAAAAAAGAGAAAAAACAATTAAAAGACCATAAGGAAAGGTTAAGGGAAATGATAGGCTCAGAAGGAAAAATCTACGTATAATTGGGGTTCCAGAGAGTGCTGAGAGGGCCAGAGGGCCAGAAAGCATATTTGAACAAATCATAGCTGAGAACTTCCCTATTTTGGGGAGGGAAACAGGCATTCAGATCCACGAGAAAAGGGGTTCCCCCCACCCAAAAAAAAAATCAATAAAAACCAGTCAACACCTCAACATTTAATAATGAAACTTGCAAATTCCAAAGATAAAGAGAAAATCCTTAAAGGAGCAAGAGACAAGAGATCCCTAACTTACATGGGGAGAAATATTAGATTAATAGCAAACCTCTCCACAGAGACCTGGCAGGCCAAAAAGAGCTGGCAGGATATATTCAGGGTACTAAATGAGAAGAACATGCAGCCAAGAATACTTTATCCAGCAAGGCTCTCATTCAGAATGAAAGAAGGAGAGATAAAGAGCTTCCAAGATAGGCAGAAACTGAAAGGATATGTGACCAGCAAACCAGCTCTGCAAGAAATATTAAGGGAAACCCTGTAAAAGAAAGAGGAAGCCCAAAGAAATAATCCACAAACACAGGGACCGAATAGATATTACAATGACACTAAATTCATATCTTTCAATAGTAACTCTGAACATGAATGGGCTAAGTTATCCTATCAAAAGATGCAGGGTTTCAGACTGGATAAAAAAGCAAGACCTATCTATTTGTCCACAAGAGACTCATTTTAGACTTAAGGACACCTACAGCCTGAAAATGAAAAGTTGGAGAACCATTTACCATTCAAATGGTCCTCAAAAGAAAACTGTTGTAACAATCATCATATCGGATAAGTTAAATTTTATCCCCAAGACTATAGTAAGAGATGAAGAGGGACACTATATCATATTTAAAGGATCTATACAACAAGAGGACCTAACAATCATGAATATTTATGCCCCTAATGTGGGAGCTGCCAAGTATATCAATTAATTAATAACCAAAGTAAAGACATACTTAGATAATAATACACTAATACTGGGAGACTTCAACACAGCACTTTCTGCAAATGACAGATATTCTAAGTACAACATCTCCAAAGAAACCAGAGCTTTAAATGATACACTGGACCAGATGGATTTCACAGATATATACAGAACTTTGCATCCAAACACAACTGAATACACATTCTTCTCAAGTGCCCATGGAACTTTCTACAGAATAGACCACATACTGGGTCACAAATCAGGTCTCAGTTGATACCAAAAGATTGGGATTGCCCCCTGCATATTTTCAGACCATAATTCTTTGAAACTAGAACTCAATTACAAGAAGAAATTTGGAAGAGACTCAAACACGTGGAGGTTAAAGAGCATCATGCTAAAAGATGAATGGATCAACCAGGAAATTAGAGAAGAATTAAAAATATTCATGGAAACTAATGAAAATGAAGATACAAGTGTTCAAAATCTTTGCAATACAGCAAAAACAGTCCTAAGAGGGAAATACATCGCAATGCAATTTTCAAAAAATTGGAAAAAACTCAGATACACAAGGTAACCTCACACCCAAAGGAACTGGAGAAAGAACAGCAAATAAAACCTACACCAAGCAGAAGAAGCTAGTTAATAAAGATTTGAGCAGAACTCAATGAAATAGAGACCAGAAGAACTGTAGAACAGATCAACAAAACCAGAAGTTGGTTCTTTTTTTTTTTTTTAACAAAACCGGGAGTTGGTTCTTTGAAAGAATTAATACGGTAGATAATCCATTAGCCAGCCTTATTAAAAAGAAAAAAAACTCAAATTGATAAAAATCACGAATGAAAAAGGAGAGATTGGGCACCCTGGGTGGCTCAGCGGTTTAGCACCTGATCCTGGAGACCCAGAATCGAGTCCCATGTCAGGCTCCCTGCATGGAACCTGCTTCTCCTTCTCCCTGTGTCTCTGCCTCTCTCTGTCTCTCATGAATAAATAAAATCTTAAAAAAAAAAAAAGAAAAAGGAGAGATCACAACCAATACCAAGGAAATACAAGTGATTTTAAAAACATATTATGAGCAGCTATATGCCAATAAATTTGGCAATCTAGAAGAGATGGACACATTTCTGGAAAACCACAAACTACCAAAACTGGAACAGGATGAAATAGAGAACCTGAACAGGCCAATAACTAGTGAGGAAACTGAAGCAGTCATCAAAAACCTCCCAAGAAAAAAAAAACAAACAAAAGAAAAAAACCTCCTAAGACAAAAAAGTCAAGGGCCAGATGGCTTCCCAGGGGAAGTCTATCAAATGTTTAAAGAAGAAACAATACCTATTCTACTAAAGCTGTTCTGAAAGAAAGAAAGGGATGGAATACTTCCAAACTCGTTTTATGAGGCTAGCATCACCTTAATTCCAAAACCAGACAAAGACCCCACCAAAAAGGAGAATTATAGACAAATATCCCTGATAAACACAGATGCAAAAATTCTCAACAAGATACTCGCCAATAGGATCCAACAGTACCTTAAGAAGATTATTCACCATGACCAAGTGGGATTTATCCCCGGCATGCAAGGCTGGTTCAACACTCGTAAAGCAACCAACGTGATAGGTCACATCAACGAGAGAAAAAAACCTACAGAATGGGAGGAGATATTTACAAATGACATATCAGATAAAGGGCTAGTATCCAAGATCTATAAAGAGCTTATTATACTCAACAGCAAAGAAACAAACAATCCAATCATAAAATGAGCAAAAGACATGAACAGAAATTTCACAGAGGAAGACAGACATGACCAACAAGCACATGAGAAAATGCTCCGCATCACTTGCCATCAGGGAAATATAATCAAAACCACAATGAAATACACCTTACACCAGTGAGAATGGGGAAAATTAACAAGACAGGAAACAATAAATGTTGGAGAGGATGTGGAGAAAGAGGAACCCTCTTGCACTGTTGGTGGGAATGTGAACTGGTGCAGCCACTCTGGAAAACTGTGTGGAGGTTCCTCAAAGAGTTAAAAATAGAGTTACCCTATGACCCAGTAATTGCACTACGGGGTATTTACCCCAAAGATACAGATGCAGTGAAAAACCGAGACACCTGCACCCCAATGTTTATAGTAGCAATGTTCACAATAGCCAAATTGTGGAAGGGGCCTCCATTCTTCGAAAGATAAATGGATAAATATGTGGTCTATGTACACAATGGACTATTACTCAGCCATTAGAAACGACGAATACCCACTATTTGCTTCAACGTGGTTGGAACTGGAGGGTATTATGCTGAGTGAAGTAAGTCAATTGGAGAAGGACAAACATTATATGGTTTCATTCATTCAGGGAATATAATAAATAGTGAAAGGGATTAAAGGGGAAAGGAGAGAAAATAAGTGGGAAATATCAGTGAGAGAGACAGAACATGAGAGATACCTAACTGGGAAAAGAACAAGGGGTGGTGGAACAAGGGGCAGGGAGATGGGGTGACTGGGTGATGGGCACTGAGGAGGGTACTTGATGGGATGAGCACTGGGTGTTATACTATATGTTGGCAAATCGAACTCCAATAAAAAAATACACACACACACACACACACACACACACACACACACCAACCCAGAATCTTCACCATTAGGAGAAGTGGAAAAAAAAAAAGAATAACACAAATATTTTCTACTTCTCAGTAGAGTTATAGAGGTAAAACTATTCTTCCAACTGTACTGTCAGAGATTGAGGTATTTTCATGATTTCTATAATAATAATACGATCTCATATTGAAATCCATCCCCACACCCACCTCCCCTGCTCCGGTTTTTCAAATGAAAAGAGCAGGTAAACAAAACCCAGTTACTACATTCATTAACACTTTGAACTACATTTTTTTCAATAAGTTGAAATTATTTTCATGTTTATATAATTTTAGATGGAGGAGGCATTTATTTAGTTATGCAACAAAATTTTTGGTAGTTTTAACCAAAATATCTTTGTACAAATTTTATTGTGTATATCTATCACCATAGAATAAAATATTCCCTACTTAGAACAGTATTTTCCCCTACATTAGTGTTAAACACACACACTAGCTGACTGAACTTAATGATGTTATTTGATTGCTTTGAGATAATGCTTAATCTAATCTGATAGATGTGTTTATAGCTGAGAATATAAAATAAATGAGAAATTATGTGTTACATATAGCATGCTGTGGCCTCATTCTTTTGCTTGATATTTAATTTTAAAGTTCTATTATTGTAGGCCTATGAGTACTTATAAAAATAACACATTTAAGTGCCTTTCTATTTTGTTCTATCCTTATTTTTAAACCAAGTTAGACTTACAGTTTTGCATCATTTTTTGCACATGCACTTTTTGGAAGTGGAAAGAAAAACTGGAATATAATTGACCTAGATAAATTACTATAGTTGTTTGAAGGCTGAAGCAAAACCAGGCTTATACCATAAGTTTCTGAAGTAGCTATAGCTCAAAATCTAAAATAAAATTGATAGGGATGCCTGGGTGGCTCAGTGGTTGAACATCTGCCTTTGGCTCAGGGCGTGATCTGGGTCCAGGGATCAGGTCCTGCTTCAGGTTCCCTGTGAGGAGCCTGCTTCTTCCTCTGCCTGTGCCTCTGCCTCTCTTTATGTGTCTCATGAATAAATAAATAAAATCTTAAAAAATAAACTTGATAGATGAGATGATTAAGTCTTTATAAAGTTGGATGCTATAATATTTTTGTGTTTTTGAGCACTCAGACTTTAAAGGATGCATCCTTTAAATTATCTTTTTGTTTAATATCAAAATTAGTATTGGAGCATCTGGGTGGCTTAGTCAGTTAAGCATCTGCCTTCAGCTCAGGTCATGATGTTAGAGTCCTGGGATTGAGCCCCTGCTCAGGAGGGAGTCTGCTTCATTTTCTCCCTCTGTGTGCTCTCTCTCAAATAAATAAAATACTTTAAAAACATATCATTGAGGGAGGAGCAAGATGGCGGAAGAGTAGGGTCTCCAAATCACCTGTCTCCACCAAATTACCTAGAAAACCTTCAAATTATCCTGAAAATCTATTAATTCGGCCTGAGATTTAAAGAGAGACCAGCTGGAATGCAACAGTGAGAAGAGTTCGCGCATCTATCCAGGTAGGAAGACGGGGAAAAAGAAATAAAGAAACAAAGGCCTCCAAGGGGGAGGGGCCCCGCGAGGAGCCGGGCTGAGGCCGGGGCGAGTGTCCCCAGGACAGGAGAGCCCCGTCCCGGAGGAGCAGGAGCTGCACCGACCTTCCCGGGGGAAAGGGGCCCGCAGGGAGTTGGAGCAGGACCCAGGAGGGCGGGGATGCCCTCGGGTTCCCTGAGACAGTAACAGAGCAACTGCGCGCCCAGGAGAGTGCGCCGAGCTCCCTAAGGGCTGCAGCGTGCACGGCGGGACCGGTGGGACCCGGAGCAGCTCGGAGGGGCTCGGGCGGCGGCTCCGCGGAGGGGGCTGCGCGGCCCCGGGAGCAGCTCGGAGGGGCTCGGGCAGAGGAAGAGGCTCCGTGCAGAGGGGGCTGCGCGGTTCCAGGAGCAGCTCGGAAGGGCTCGGGCGGCGGCTCCGCGGAGGGGGTTGCGCGGCCCGGGAGCGCGAATCCAACAGCGCAGACCCCGGAGCACAGGGCGCCGGGACACAGCCCAGGATCCGGCCTCCCCCGGGACAGGCAGAGGCCGGGAGGGCCCAGGACAGCAAGGACGCTCCTGCCGCAGCTGAGCAGATCAGCGGCCCCGCCCCGGAGCCTCCAGGCCCTGCAGACGGAGAGCTCTGGAGTTCCTGCCGGAGCTGAATCCAGGTTTCCAGAGCTGGCCCCGCCACTGGGGCTGTTCCTCCTGCGGCCTCACGGGGTAAACAACCCCCACTGAGCCCTGCACCAGGCAGGGGCACAGCAGCTCCCCCAACTGCTAACACCTGAAAACCAGCACAACAGGCCCCTCCCCCAGAACACCAGCAAGACTGACAACTTCCAGGAGAAGCCAAGGGACTTAAAGTACACAGAATCAAAAGATACTCCCCCGTGGTTCTTTTTTTGTTTTGTTTTGCTTGTTGATTTGTTTCCTTCCCCCACCCCCCTTTTTTTCTCCTTTCTTTTTCTTTCTCTTTTTCTTCTTTTTTTTTTTTTTCGTTTTTTTTCTTCCCTTTTTTTTCTCTTTCTCTTTTCTTTCCTTCTTTCTCTCCTCTCTTTTTCTCTTTTTCCCAATACAACTTGCTTTTGGCCACTCTGCACTGAGCAAAATGACTAGAAGGAAAACCTCACCTCAAAAGAAAGAATCAGAAACAGTCCTCTCTCCCACAGAGTTACAAAATCTGGATTACAATTCAATGTCAGAAAGCCAATTCAGAAGCACTATTATACAGCTACTGGTGGCTCTAGAAAAAAGCATAAAGGACTCAAGAGACTTCATGACTGCAGAATTTAGAGCTAATCAGGCAGAAATTAAAAATCAATTGAATGAGATGCAATCCAAACTAGAAGTCCTAACGACGAGGGTTAACGAGGTGGAAGAACGAGTGAGTGACATAGAAGACAAGTTGATAGCAAAGAGGGAAACTGAGGAAAAAAGAGACAAACAATTAAAAGACCATGAAGATAGATTAAGGGAAATAAACGACAGCCTGAGAAAGAAAAACCTACGTTTAATTGGGGTTCCCGAGGGCGCCGAAAGGGCCAGAGGGCCAGAATATGTATTTGAACAAATTCTAGCTGAAAACTTTCCTAATCTGGGAAGAGAAACAGGCATTCAGATCCAGGAAATAGAGAGATCCCCCCCTAAAATCAATAAAAACCGTTCAACACCTTGACCTTTAATAGTGAAGCTTGCAAATTCCAAAGATAAAGAGAAGATCCTTAAAGCAGCAAGAGACAAGAAATTCCTGACTTTTATGGGGAGGAGTATTAGGGTAACAGCAGACCTCTCCACAGAGACCTGGCAGGCCAGAAAGGGCTGGCAGGATATATTCAGGGTCCTAAATGAGAAGAACATGCAACCAAGAATACTTTATCCAGCAAGGCTCTCATTCAAAATGTAAGGAGAGATAAAGAGCTTCCAAGACAGGCAGCAACTAAAAGAATATGTGACCTCCAAACCAGCTCTGCAAGAAATTTTAAGGGGGACTCTTAAAATTCCCCTTTAAGAAGAAGTTCAGTGGAACAGTACACAAAAACAAGGACTGAATAGATATCATGATGACACTAAACTCATATCTCTCAATAGTAACTCTGAATGTGAACGGGCTTAATGACCCCATCAAAAGGCGCAGGGTTTCAGACTGGATAAAAAAGCAGGACCCATCTATTTGCTGTCTACAAGAGACTCATTTTAGACAGAAGGACACCTACAGCCTGAAAATAAAAGGTTGGAGAACCATTTACCATTCGAATGGTCCTCAAAAGAAAGCAGGGGTAGCCATCCTTATATCAGATAAACTAAAATTTACCCCAAAGACTGTAGTGAGAGATGAAGAGGGACACTATATCATACTTAAAGGATCTATTCAACAAGAGGACTTAACAATCCTCAATATATATGCCCCGAATGTGGGAGCTGCCAAATATATAAATCAATTATTAACCAAAGTGAAGAAATACTTAGATAATAATACACTTACACTTGGTGACTTCAATCTAGCTCTTTCTATACTCGATAGGTCTTCTAAGCACAACATCTCCAAAGAAACGAGAGCTTTAAATGATACACTGGACCAGATGGATTTCACAGATATCTACAGAACTTTACATCCAAACTCACTGAATACACATTCTTCTCAAGCGCACATGGAACTTTCTCCAGAATAGACCACATATTGGGTCACAAATCGGGTCTGAACCGATACCAAAAGATTGGGATTGTCCCCTGCATATTCTCAGACCATAATGCCTTGAAATTAGAACTAAATCACAAGAAGTTTGGAAGGACCTCAAACACGTGGAGGTTAAGGACCATCCTGCTAAAAGATAAAAGGGTCAACCAGGAAATTAAGGAAGAATTAAAAAGATTCATGGAAACTAATGAGAATGAAGATACAACCGTTCAAAATCTTTGGGATGCAGCAAAAGCAGTCCTAAGGGGGAAATACATCGCAATACAAGCATCCATTCAAAAACTGGGAAGAACTCAAATACAAAAGCTAACCTTACACATAAAGGAGCTAGAGAAAAAACAGCAAATAGATCCTACACCCAAGAGAAGAAGGGAGTTAATAAAGATTCGAGCAGAACTCAACGAAATCGAGACCAGAAGAACTGTGGAACAGATCAACAGAACCAGGAGTTGGTTCTTTGAAAGAATTAATAAGATAGATAAACCATTAGCCAGCCTTATTAAAAAGAAGAGAGAGAAGACTCAAATTAATAAAATCATGAATGAGAAAGGAGAGATCACTACAGACACCAAGGAAATACAAACGATTTTAAAAACATATTATGAACAGCTATATGCCAATAAATTAGGCAATCTAGAAGAAATGGACGCATTCCTGGAAAGCCACAAACTACCAAAACTGGAACAGGAAGAAATAGAAAACCTGAACAGGCCAATAACCAGGGAGGAAATTGAAGCAGTCATCAAAAACCTCCCAAGACACAAGAGTCCAGGGCCAGATGGCTTCCCAGGGAAATTTTATCAAACGTTTAAAGAAGAAACCATACCTATTCTCCTAAAGCTGTTTGGAAAGATAGAAAGAGATGGAGTACTTCCAAATTTGTTCTATGAGGCCAGCATCACCTTAATTCCAAAACCAGACAAAGACCCCACCAAAAAGGAGAATTTCAGACCAATATCCCTGATGAACATGGATGCAAAAATTCTCAACAAGATACTGGCCAATAGGATCCAACAATACATTAAGAAAATTATTCACCATGACCAAGTAGGATTTATCCCTGGGACACAAGGCTGGTTCAACACCCGTAAAACAATCAATGTGATTCATCATATCAGCAAGAGAAAAACCAAGAACCATATGATCCTCTCATTGGATGCAGAGAAAGCATTTGACAAAATACAGCATCCATTCCTGATCAAAACTCTTCAGAGTGTAGGGATAGAGGGAACATTCCTCGACATCTTAAAAGCCATCTATGAAAAGCCCACAGCAAATATCATTCTCAATGGGGAAGCATTGGGAGCCTTTCCCCTAAGATCAGGAACAAGACAGGGATGTCCACTCTCACCACTGCTGTTCAACATAGTACTAGAAGTCCTAGCCTCAGCAATCAGACAACAAAAAGACATTAAAGGCATTCAAATTGGCAAAGAAGAAGTCAAACTCTCCCTCTTCGCCGATGACATGATACTCTATATAGAAAACCCAAAAGTCTCCACCCCAAGATTGCTAGAACTCATACAGCAATTCGGTAGCGTGGCAGGATACAAAATCAATGCCCAGAAGTCAGTGGCATTTCTATACACTAACAATGAGACTGAAGAAAGAGAAATTAAGGAGTCAATCCCATTTACAATTGCACCCAAAAGCATAAGATACCTAGGAATAAACCTAACCAAAGATGTAAAGGATCTATACCCTCAAAACTATAGAACACTTCTGAAAGAAATTGAGGAAGACACAAAGAGATGGAAAAATATTCCATGCTCATGGATTGGCAGAATTAATATTGTGAAAATGTGAATGTTACCCAGGGCAATATACACGTTTAATGCAATCCCTATCAAAATACCATGGACTTTCTTCAGAGAGTTAGAACAAATTATTTTAAGATTTGTGTGGAATCAGAAAAGACCCCGAATAGCCAGGGGAATTTTAAAAAAGAAAACCATATCTGGGGGCATCACAATGCCAGATTTCAGGTTGTACTACAAAGCTGTGGTCATCAAGACAGTGTGGTACTGGCACAAAAACAGACACATAGATCAGTGGAACAGAATAGAGAATCCAGAAGGGGACCCTGAACTTTATGGGCAACTAATATTCGATAAAGGAGGAAAGACTATCCATTGGAAGAAATACAGTCTCTTCAATAAATGGTGCTGGGAAAATTGGACATCCACATGCAGAAGAATGAAACTAGACCACTCTCTTTCACCATACACAAAGATAAACTCAAAATGGATGAAAGATCTAAATGTGAGACAAGATTCCATCAAAATCCTAGAGAAGAACACAGGCAACACCCTTTTTGAACTCGGCCATAGTAACTTCTTGCAAGATACATCCACGAAGGCAAAAGAAACAAAAGCAAAAATGAACTATTGGGACTTCATCAAGATAAGAAGCTTTTGCACAGCAAAGGATACAGTCAACAAAACTCAAAGACAACCTACAGAATGGGAGAAGATATTTGCAAATGACATATCAGATAAAGGGCTAGTTTCCAAGATCTATAAAGAACTTATTAAACTCAACACCAAAGAAACAAACAATCCAATCATGAAATGGGCAAAAGACATGAACAGAAATCTCACAGAGGAAGACATAGACATGGCCAACATGCATATGAGAAAATGCTCCGCATCACTTGCCATCAGGGAAATACAAATCAAAACCACAATGAGATACCACCTCACACCAGTGAGAATGGGGCAAATTAACAAGGCAGGAAACAACAAATGTTGGAGAGGATGTGGAGAAAAGGGAACCCTCATACACTGTTGGTGGGAATGTGAACTGGTGCAGCCACTCTGGAAAACTGTGTGGAGGTTCCTCAAACAGTTAAAAATATACCTGCCCTACGACCCAGCAATTGCACTGTTGGGGATTTACCCCAAAGATACAAATGCAATGAAACGCCGGGACACCTGCACCCCGATGTTTATAGCAGCAATGGCCACGATAGCCAAACTGTGGAAGGAGCCTCGGTGTCCAACGAAAGATGAATGGATAAAGAAGATGTGGTTTATGTATACAATGGAATATTACTCAGCTATTAGAAATGACAAATACCCACCATTTGCTTCCACGTGGATGGAACTGGAGGGTATTATGCTGAGTGAAGTAAGTCAGTCGGAGAAGGACAAACATTATATGTTCTCATTCATTTGGGGAATATAAATAGTAGTGAAAGGGAATATAAGGGAAGGGAGAAGAAATGTGTGGGAAATATCAGAAAGGGAGACATAACGTAAAGACTGCTAACTCTGGGAAACGAACTAGGGGTGGTAGAAGGGGAGGAGGGCGGGGGGTGGGAGTGAATGGGTGACGGGCACTGGGGGTTATTCTGTATGTTAGTAAATTGAACACCAATAAAAAATAAATTAAAAAAATAAAATAAAAATAAAAACATATCATTAGTAGTCATTTCAAAGTGATGGATTTTTTCCAGCTTTGCAAATCTGATATATATATATATAAATATATATATATATATTTATATATATATATATATTTTTTGGTCTGTGGTTTAATGTTTCGTTGCAGAACAAAATGGGAGATGTTGAAGCAGTCAAGAAGATCTTTACTGAAAACTGTGTTCAGTGCCACACAGTAGAAAAAGGTGGAAAACATAAGACAGGTCCAAGTCTCTGGGACCTTTTTGGAAGAAAACAGGACAAGCACCAGGATATTCTTTTTCTGATGCTAACAAAAACAAAGGTAAAACCTAGGCAGTTGTGGGAAAGAACTAGAAACTTTGTAGCAAAGAGCAAAAGCACATGATTTAATATTTTAATAACTTTCTAGTTTACATTAAAAATGAAATTCTCATGTTTGTATACTGAGATATTGATTTATATAATAAAATCTATGTGTAAATAACTGGTCTCTTTTTGATCAGAGGAATTAGCAATTCTCTGTGGCATAGGTTTTTACCTATATAAGGTATGTCATTTTGTGCAATACACTTATGTTGAAAAAGCATGAGCTAAATTAAAAAGTTCAAATCATATTTTAATGGCATAATGGTAGTTTTCTATTTGTAGTAGTGATTCTTAGCAGAGTAGGGGGATTCTTTTTAAGATTTTATATATTCATTAGAGACACAAAGAGAGAGGCAGAGAGACATAGGCAGAGAGAGAAGCAGGCTCCTTGCAGAGAACCCAATGGGGACTCGATCGCAGGTGCCCGGGATCACACCCTGAGCCGAAGGCAGATGCCTGAGCCACCCAGGTATCCCAGAGTAGGGGAATGTTATGTAAATAGTTTGAAAACATATATTCAATGATTTCTTTGTTTGTGGAAGGTAGATAGATGGCAGTTAAAATGAGAAAGCATTTTAGGGTTGAAAATAAAAATGGTTGGAAAAAACTATAATATCTTTGCAAAGAAAATTTTTTTAAGACTTTATTTATTTATTTGTGAGAGAGACAGAGAGAGAGAGGCAGAGACAGAAACAGGCTCCATACAGGAAGCCTGATGTGGGACTTGATCCGGGACTCCAGGATCACGCCCTGAGCCAAAGGCAGATGCTTAACCACTGAGCCACCCAGGCATCCCTTTACAAAGAAATTACTCCTGGGTATACATATACATACATACATACATATCATTAGCACTCACCTCAAAAATAGGTTACAACTCTAAATAGATTGCAATTCTATTTTGAACTGTTTTTGGAGGCCCAGCATTTCCTACTGTTCTGAATTTCAGATCGATCACTACAATACTACTATTTGGAAAGGTTTTTGTTTTGTTTTTGTTTCTTTTTATTCTTTTTATTGAGGTGAAGTTCACACATTAGCCATGTTACAGTGTATGAGTCAGTAACATTTAATGTGTTCACAGTATTGTATAATCAACACCTTTCTGTAGTTTCAAAACTTTGTCATTACTCCAGAACAACCTCCGTACCCATTAAATAATCACTCCCCATTTCCTCCTCCCCTTAACTCCTTGCAACATCTAATCAGCTTCCTATTTGTGTGGATTTGTCTATTCTGCATATTTCGTAAAAAGGAATAATAAAATATGAGCTTTTGTGTGTGACTTCTTTCACTTAGCATGTTTTCAAGGTTCATTGAAGTTGTAGTATGTATCAGTACTTCATTCCTTTTTATGGCTAATCATTCAGTTGAATGTATATACAACAATTTGTTTATCCATTTATCAGTTGATGAACATTTGGATTGTTTCCACCTTTCGCCTACTGTGAATAGTGCTGCTCTGAATATTTGGGAATAAGCATTTGAATCCCTGTTTTCAGGTCTTGTGGGTATATATATATATTTTTTTTCTATATATCTATATAATACATATATATTTAGATATAGATATCTCTGTATATCTCTCTATATATATTGGGTCATTTGTTAAATCTACATATAACTTTTTGAGGAAAGCCAAATTGTTTTCTACAGTAGTTGTACCATTTTACATTCCCATCAGTCATGTAGGATTCCTATTTCTCTGTATCCTCTGCAAAGCTTGTTGTTTTCTTTTTCTTTTTAAAATTACTATCCTAGTGGGTGTGATCTTAGCTGTTTGGAATTCCTTTCTATATGCTGCTTGATTCATGCATCATTGAATAAAGTCAGTTTAATGATCCTTAACGATCACTTAAGGATCCAAACGATCCTTAAATTCACTTTGTTGAGATTTTTTTATTTAACAACTTGTTGACCATTTGTATATTTGGAAAAATGTCTATTCCTGTCCTCTGCCTATTTTTTATTTGAATTGTTGGTCTTCTTTATTGTTGAGTTTAAGAGTTCTTTATGTATTCTGGACACTACACCCTCATCAAATATGTGATTTTCAAATATTTTCTCTTATCTGTAGTTAGTCTTCATTTGCTTGATAATGTACTTTGATGCACAGAAGTTTTTAATTTGTATAAAGTCTATATTTTTGTTGATTTTGGGGGGGGAGTATCAAATCTAAGAATCCATCATCAAATCTGAGGTCATAAAAATTTACTCCTATGTTTTCTTCAAATAGTGTTATAGTTTTGGCTCTTATATTTAGGCTTTTGACCCATTTTCACTTAATTTTTTATAGAGAGGGAATAGTCCTACTTCATTCTTTTGCCTATGGTTATCCATCACTTCTTGGCCTTTTGGCTAAGATCAAGTGCATGTGGTTATCCAGTTATCCCAGGCCCATTTCTTGAAAAAACCATTCTTTCCCAGTTGAATGGTCCTAATACCCTTCTTGAAATTCATTTGGATATTTGTTAGGGTTTACTTCTGGATATTCAGTTCTATTCTATTGGTCTGTATATCTATCCTTATAACAGTACCCACTATTTTTATTACTGTAGTTTTGTAATAAGTTTTGAAATTAGGAGGTATGAGCCCTCCATCTGTTTTTCTTTTTCAGTATTGTTTTGGCTATTCAGGGCCCTTTGCAATTCTGTAAATTTGGGAATAACCTTTCCCATTTCTGCAAAAACGTCTTTGGAATTTTGATAGAGATTGCATTGTATCTATAGATTGGGTTTGGGAAGTATTGCCATTTTAGCAACATGAATGTTCCAATCTACGAACATAGGATGCTTTTCCATTTATTTAGGTCTCCTTTCATTTCTTTGAGCAATGCTTTGTAATTTTCAGGGTACAAGTCTTTCACTTCCTTGGTTAAATTTTGCCTAAGTATTTTATTCTTTTATATACAATTATAAATAGAAGTGTTTCAAATTGCTTATTGCTTGTATATAGCATAACTGATTTTTGTATGTTGATCTTATGCCCTGAAGCTTTGTTGTATTAATTTATTAGTTCTGGTAGATTCTTTTTGTAGATCCTTGGGGATATTCTATATGTAGAATAATATAATCTGTGAATAGATACAGTTTTACTTCTTCCTTTCCAGGTGGATGGCTTTTATTTCTCCCCCCCCCCCCCCCCCATTGCTCTGGCTAGGACTTTTAATGGAATTCTGAGTAGAATTGGTGAAAATGAGCATCTTTGTCTTGTTCCTGATCTTAGAGGAAAAGTTTTCAGCTTTTCACCTTGGGTATTAGTAGCTGGGGGTTTCCAAACATTCCTGTTTTCTTGTTAAGTGACTTACCTTTTATTCTTAGTTTAGTGAGTGTTTATATCAGGAAAGGGTGTTGGAATTTGTCAAATTTTTTCCTGCATCTTTTGAAATAATCATGTATTCTTTTTCATTTTGCTCTATTAATATGTTAAGTTGATTGATTTTCTTATGTTGAACCATCCTTCTATTCCTGGGATAAGTCCCATTTGGTCATAGTATGTAATTCTTTTCATGTGACTTGGATTTAGTTTGCTAGTATTTTGTTGAGGATGTTTCCATTTATAGTGATAAGAGATATTGGTTTGTAGTTCTCTTGTGGTGTCTTTGTCTGGTTTTGGTGTCTGGAGAATTAGATTATTATTATTATTGCAGCTTCATACGTGATTTGAATTTGGTATTTTAAAAAGTTTCTTAGTGGGTTTTATAATGCTGTATAGTGCTTATTTAAATGAGCTTTGTGGAGTATATTGTAAGAGAAGGCTTTTAATGAAGGGCTTTGGCATTTTGTGCATAATTTTTTTAGTGCAAATATAGCTTGCATTTTGTCAGAAGAGGGATTCTGCTTATTTTAATATTTAATATTAATATTTTAATAATAATTTAATATTTCTAGGAAGGTAGTATTTTGGGTTGCTCTCAGCCTATCCATAGTGATGTTATTGACTAGAAATGTCTGGAGACACTCCCCTGGGCCTATACTACTTGTAGTAAGCCACCACAGACATTTCCCCAACCAAAACTAGTGTTGTGGCTGGACCAGACCTTGTGGTTCTTATTATGATTGCAAGACATACCTCAGCAGCAACTGTCAGGGAACTTTGAAAGACATGATTTATTACTCACAAGTCCTGGATGTTACATGGTATGCCTGTGACCACACAGTGTGGTTGAGAGGAAAGAGAGAGAGTGAGAGTGAGCTAGTGAGCAGGCCTAGTGTTTTACTTTTATTGGAGTCAAGGGTGGGGTGCTTAAGATTTCACAGGTTCATTCTTTAATGGTGAATTTAAAACATAAGAATGCGAATTAAAGCATGGGAAGGGAAAAACAAACAGTTCTCAAATGTAGTTATCTAGGTCTACCAGAGCATTCTTAAAAAGGGAGGCGGGGAACTTCATGAGTGAGGAAACCTGGCTCTATCTACTCACGTAACTGGCAGTGTGTTTATTCAGACTGGATGTGTTTGAAGTAGATGCCTTGGCAAACAAAAGCTTAATGTCAGACATTTATATTATAGTTGAAAAAGCTAATTGTCAGATGCCCATTCTACAGATAGGTAAGATATAGTGAAATTCTTGTCGTCTAGAATATTGGGGAAAGGGAAATGTATATAGTCAAATGATTTGGTTAAAACAAAATTAGCACATGTAGAATTTTCACAAATTTTTGTGTGAAAATAAGACACTTTTTGTCTTTCTGAAATGTTGAGAGCAAACAGTTTGGCAGGATGAAGAGCTAGTAAAGCCCTTGGTCCCTAGACTTCTCTTGGGTTTCCAAGCAAACCAAGATGGAATGGGGTGGGGAATATATGGTAAGCATTTGATAACTGTATTAGTTTCCTAGGGCTGCTGTTATAAAATATCATAAATTCAGTGGCTTAAAATAACAGAAGTTATGGTTTTACAGTTCTGGAGGATAGAAGTGGAAAATCAAGGTATTGGCAGGACTGCGTTCTCATTTCTTGTTTCTTCCTAGTTTCTGGTAGTTTGTCAGTTATCTTGGTGTTTTGGGCCTTCAGCTGCATAACTCCAATCTCTGTCATTTCATCATCCCTGTCTCTGTCTTCACATGACTGTCTTATAAAGGGACCAATCATATTAGATTGGGAGCCCATCCTACTACAGTGAGACCTCATTTCAACTTAACTAATCACATCTGCAATGGCCCTATTTCCACACAGAGACACATTCTGAGGTACTAGGAGTTAGGACTTCAATGTATCTTAATTGAGAGAACATCCCTAATAAAGAACTATATATATATATATATAATACATAGATAATCAATAAAATGCTTATATTAAAATAAAATAGAATAAAATTTAATCCTTGGTAAAGCATGCTTTAAAATCTTTTTAAACCTCAATGTCATTGTTATGAACACAATATAATTCTGTTTAGTATGTGCAAAAATCCTGTTAATAGATATTCTATAGTAAAGAATTTGTCTGGTCTTTGTCCTAGGTTTCTAGGAGGGAATCTCTAAAACCTTAGAATTTCCCAAGTGATAAGAATGTTTCTTTTATTTTAAGTTTGGGCCCTGGGACCACCACCTGAGTTTATGCTTGTGAGATGACTTATGGTAGGCTCCCAGATAGTTTCAGGATGGAGGTGGCCAACGTTGAAAGGCCAACTATGTAATTAGAGAGTTGGAGCTTTGGGCTATGTGACATATCAGTCCAACCTTAGGGTTAGGGGATAGGAGCTGGAGAATGAGTTCCATCACATGGCTCATGATTCAATAGGCAGTCTTATGTAATAAAACACCAATAAAAACTCTAGCCATGTTAATTGGAAACTCTGGTTAAGCTTCCTGGTTGGTGAGCACAAGGTGTACTAGAAGATTCTCTAGGGACAGGATCCAGAAGCTCTGTGTTTGGGACTTTCCCAGACTTTATCATATGGATCTCTTTATCTTGCTGGTCCTGATTTGTATCCTTCATATTAAAACTGTAAGGATAGTGCTTTCCTGAGTTCTTTAAATTGTTTTAGCAAATTATCAGACTTGAGGGGGTCCTGGGAACCCTCAAATTTATAGCCAGTTGGTTAGAATTTGAGGTGGTCTAGGACCCCAAACTTGTAGCTGGTGTCTGAAATGAGGCAGAATTACTGGGGTCTGTGGAATCTGTTCAAATTCAGGAAGTTAGTGTCAGATTCTAATTGCATGTATTGCAATAGGATTTCTAGTTGATAGACTATTGATTAAATCAACCTGAAACTTGGATTTATTATTTGAATTTATATGGTTCTTTAGTTTTTAAAGTAATATTTTTCTATAGTGTCATTTTATTATTTATTGACACATTACAAGAGCAGTTAGCTTTTGAGTTCTAACTTGTAGACTATTTATAACCTGATATTTGTTTCTCTAACTGCTAATATTTAGAGGATTTTATTGTTGACATCATTGGAAATAATATTAAAACTGATTACAAATCTTTTATTGTAGGTTGTTGTCAAATATTAAAAGCTGTATAGAAGGCTTGGCTTTAACATTATTCAAGAATTAGTAATAAAATTTCCTTAAGTCAGATAATTTAAGTAATCTTTGTGACTGGTGTGGGGATATAATATTACTATTTGTTTTACTGATTACATAATAATAAGTAGCAGAATGAAATTGAATCCCTATATACATCACTCATAAAAATTAACTTGAAATGAATTAGAGACCTAATTAAATTAAATATAAGACTTGAAACTCTAAGACTTCTAGAAGAAAACATAGGGAAAAAGTTCCTTGACATTGGTCTTTGTAATAATCTGGACATTGACACCAAAAGCACAAGCAACAAGAACAACAGGCATTAAGTGGGATTACATCAAACTAAAAAGCTTCTGCACAGCAAAATAAATAGTCAACAAAATGAAAAAGCAACCTATGGAATGGGAGAAAATATTTGCAAATTTTGTATCTGGTAAAGGGTTGATATTCAACATATATAAAGAATGGATGTAACACAATAGCAAAAAAACCCAAAACAACAAAACAATTAAAAAATAGGCAGAAGAACTGAATACTTTCCCACAGAAGACTTATAATTGGACAACAGGTACATAAAAAAAGTGTTCAACATCACTAATTGTCAGGGAAATGCAAATGAAACCACAGTGAGATATCACCTGATGCCTATTAGATTGCTATCAACAGAAAGACAAGAAATTGTCTTGTGTCTTGTGTCAAGTGTTGGCAAAGCTGTAGAGAAAAAGAAACACTTATGAACTGGTGGTAGAAATGCAAATTGGTGCAGCTACCATGGAGAACAATGTGGAGATTCATTAAAAATTAAAAGTAACTGTCATGCAGTCTAGTAATCTCATCTCTGGGTATGTATCCAAAGGAAATAAAAACAGGATCTGGGAGAGATATCTACATCCTATGTTCATTACAGCATTATTTGCAATAGCCAAGCTATGGAAACAACCTATGTGTTTGTCAACAGATGAGTGGAGAAAGATGTGGTAAATGTATATATGATAGAATGTTCAACTCTGAGAAAGAAGGAAGTTTAGCCATTTGCAAAAATTTGGATGAACCTTGAATGCATTTATGCTGAGTGAAGTAAGTTGGAGAAAAAAATATAATGTCACTTACATGTAGAATCTTAAAAAGTCAAATTCAGGAAGTTTTAGGAAGCTGGCAGAGTGAGAGGATCCTGAGCTCACCTCATCCTATGGACACACTGAGATAATATAGTGAGATCTCTGCAACTAACTCTGAAAACTGGCAGAAGGGACCTTCCACAGCCAATCACAAAAAGAAGTTCACATCAAAAAGAGTAGAAGGGGTGGGAACACAATTTGGAATCAAACCCCCAACACACAATAGGAGGGACATCATAAGCACAGAGAACCAAGAAAATCAGAATCCACACCAGGCACAGGGGGCTTGAACTGGAAGAGAAATCCCCATAACATCTGGCTTGAAAATCAATGGGGCTTAACATCAGGAACTTCAACTTCAACAAAAAGGTATAGAATATAAAAGAACCAGTCAGAGGTGAAGAATTCAATAATTGAAATAAAAAATATGCTAGAGGAAATCAAGATTAGAGGAGGAAGAGGAACTACCAGTGATATGGAAGACAAGGTAATGGAAAGCCATCAAGCTGAACAACAAAAAAATAAAAGAAAAATAAAAGATGAGAACAGGTTAAGGGACCTCTACAACATTACCAAGCATTTTTTATTATGGGGATCCCAGAAGGAGGAGAGAGAAAGAGGGCAGGAAACTTATTTGAAGAGATAATAGCTGAAAATTTCCCTAATTTGGGGAAGGAAACAGACATCCAGATCCAAGAAGCACAGAGACCCCTCCCTAACAAGATGAACCCAAGGAGTCTACACCAAAACACATAATTAAAATGGCAAAAAGTACTGATAAAGAGAATTTTAAAACAGAAAAAAAGAAATGAAAACAGTTACATGTAAGGGAAACCCGATAAGACTATCAGCTGATTTTTCAGCAGAAACTTTGCAGGCCAGAAGGGAGTGAAATGTATTCAAAGAGTTGAGGGAAAAAACTTTATAACCAGAAATATTCTGCCCAGAAAGGTTATCATTCAGAACAGAAGGAGAGCAATAGAATTTCCCAAGCAAAAATTAAAGCAGTTCATCATCACTAAACGGGTCTTATAAGAGATATTAAAGGAAATTCTTTAACTGAGAAGGAAAGGCCATAATTCAAAGTAAGAAAATTATGAAAGGAAAAAAAATTTCACAGGTAAAAGGAAATATAGTTTATGTAGTAGATTAATCACTTTTAAAGCCAATATGGCTTGGGACACCTGGGTGGCTCAGCGGTTGAGCATCTGCCTTCAGCTCAGGATGTGATTCCAGGATCCGGGATTGAGTTCCACATTGGGCTCCCTATGAAGAGCCTGCTTCTCCCTCTACCTATGTCTCTGCCTTTCTTTCTCTGTGTCTCTCATGAATAAATACATATTAAAAAAAATAAAGCCAGTATAGCAGTTAAAGCTCAAAAGTAGTAAACTCAGTTAAATCTACAAAAACTAGTGAAGGGATGCACAAAATAGAAAGATAAAATATGGTATCATGTATATAAAACATGGAGGGGGGAGTAAAAATGTACTGTTTTTAGAATGTGTTTAGGACCATCAACTCAATATAGATTGCTATACATATAAGCTGTGATGTATAACTCTAATGGTAACCACAAATTGAAAACTTGTAATAATAAATAATAAAAAATAATTTAAAAATAAATAGTAAAGAGAAAGGAATCTAAGGACTCTAAGTGTAAAAATAATAATAAATAATACTACATAATAAAGAGAAAGGAATCTAAGTGTAACACCAAAGAAAGCCATCAAACTGTAAGGGAAGAGAGCAAGAGAAGGAAAGAATAGAGAAGACCTATAAAAACACCCCAGAAAACAATTAACAAAATGGTAATAAGTATATATAACTTATCCTTAATTACTTTAAATATAAATGGACTAAATGTTCCAATCAAAAGGATAGGGTGACTGAATGAGTAAAAGGAATAAAGACCCATTTATATGTTACCTACAAGAGATTCACTTCAGATGTAAGGACACACATAGACTGAAAGTGGAGGGATGGAAAAGATATTCTGTGCAGATGGAAATCAAAAGGTAGAAGGCTTCTTTTAAAAACGGAATGTCTAAAAAAAATGGAATGTCTGTGTTTTCTTCTTCAATCATGGCTCCCTTGACCCTCCAGAGTGTCAATTTGAACTTAGGGAGACTTTCACAGCCAGCTTATATACACTCTCCTCTTTTTGGGCCAGAGGACTATGACTTGCTACTTAGGATATGTCACCTACTTTGGAGAACTTGTTTTCTTTTGAGATCATTAGTGATAGGTGTCCTCTTACTCTGGTCCAGGCTTTATGATTTTGGCAGTGTTCTAATTATATCAAGTTTGGAGTATAGGTGCTCCCTGAATATTTTATCAAAAATGGAGTTAGCATTTCTGTTTCTCTGTGTCCGTATTCTTTTTGACTGGTTTTAGAAAAGAAAAAAAGAAAGAGACAACCGTTCTCTCATTGTAAAACTGGATTCCTGAAATCATAGACTTTTGACAGAAATTTGGACAGAGGCAACATCCTATGATTGGAAGAAAAAATAAGAAATTCTTGACTTTAAGTCATCTTGTCTCCTAGGACAAATTCTCTGTTTGGATCATTTACTCATCTGCAATGTGAGGGGTTAGATTAATTTCTAAGATCTCTTCTAGAAGGAACTCTGTGATTCTAGGAGGGTGGGGGTACGGCTTTGGTTGGCAGTTTATTGGTGTACCTTGGATCATGCTGAACAGCATGTGAGTATTAGATTTCTATAGGGAACCTGGAGAGTAGAGCACCAAAGACTAATTTTAGAATTTTCTTGTAGGTCAGAAACTGTAAGTATTCCCAGTTATGGTGGCCTTCCTATTGAATCTAAGAGTAATCTTTTGTTCACATATGTGGGTCACATCAGAAAGTAAGCCTTACAAATATAACTACACAAACTTAAAACTTACTTTCACCTTTATAGGTATTATCTGGGGAGAGGAAACTCTGATGGAATATTTGGAGAACCCAAAGAAATATATCCCTGGAACTAAAATGGTCTTTGCTGGTCTTAGAAAGAAGAGTGGGAGAAAAAAGCTTATTCAATATTTGAAACAGGCAACATCTTGCAACTTAGAAAATATTAGTTATAAGCCAAAATTTTCCAATATCAAATATTGCATGTTTAAGTAAGTCATATTTGATCTTTTTTGATCAGCCTGTAGTAAGTTTAACATTTAAAAAAAAGGTTTAAATTTTTGATTGTGTGTAATCTACTAATCAGATGCCTTTCTGAGTTTGGACTGACTTTTGTCTGCTCAATAAGGTCAGCATGGAGGAGGAGAGGAAAGAGAACTAAAATCGATTGTGCTTCAGTAGTCCCTACAGGCACAAAATATTTTATAAGCCTAGAAGCTGCTATTGATGATGAAAATAAATTCCACATACTTATTTCTCTGTAACTGAAATGTAAATATGGCAGAACTTAGCTTTAGTTTTCAGTAAGCTATGTTTGGTTATACATTTGCCTTTATTATAACTTTATTGTATTTATTGTTATAGCTTTATTATAAGTAACTTTAAGAAAAAAATAAAGTCAATAATTGATCTTATCTTAGGAATATTATTGGAACAAAAGGTAATTTTTTGACCATGAGTGATATAAAATAAAACCTAGAGAGAAGGAGAAAAGTATGTTCTACATTAATAAGCATTTATGTCACATAACATATAGCATTTTTACATTAATCCTTTTATGGTACCTTTCTAATCCAGAGTAATGGAAGGCTGGACTGCACGGAGAGATACCATGTACCCTGAGAAAGAGGAAGAAGAAAAAAATAACCCTTACCATTAATTGGAAAGACCTCCTACCTCACAGTAAGTAGCTATGAGGCATGGCATAGCAAGTCCACCACAGGGCCTGTGTGGAAGAGAATAGTGGTTCTGTGTGGTGTGAGGTGGCCCCTGAAATAGCTATGCAGTCCTACAAGCACTCCATTACCCAAGTGTATGGCCTAGTGCAAGAAAGAGAAGGTCTTTCCTTACCAAAGGGTTGGGTAATGGACTGGTCAGGAGTCATTATGGGTGAGAATAGGATATCCATTATCTAATTTCCACTTCACAACAACACCCCATAAGGTACATTTTTACCTTCTCATTGAGACTTGTGCCAGAACCAGCATTTGGATCTTCTGCCTCAATTCCTGGTGACGTTTTACCATATACTAGGGATAATATGTTAGTTAACTTATGCTACTACTTAGAAGTCACCCTAACCCCAAATTTTCAAAGTGAAGGGAATATTGAAAAAGCTGTGATTTTCAGAAGGTTTTATTAAGTCCACTCAGGGCTTAGACTTAATTTTAATGCTTCTGGCAAGTGGGAGCTCAGTGCCACTACTGAATAGAAGAGTGTGTCCCTGGGGACTAAGGTACACTTGACCAAGTTGAGCTTATTATTCTCTCCTTGGAGAAATTCTTTGATGAGGACCGAGACATCTGTAGGGACTCCAAGAGTGTGTTAGGGATGTTACCAGTCTCAGAGCTGAGTTGGGTTTGCAAGGATATAGAATTTGGTAACATACCTCATATTTTAATTTACATGGGACAGAGAACTCTGTAAGAAAGAACTTGAACTTAATTCATATTTGTAATTATAGGTCATTTTTATACAACTCTGACAGATAGGTTTGGTGGCTTTGACAAAAAGCCACATTGCAGGGAAGAGCAAGAAGGAAGCCCTTGTGTTTGGAGTTTAAATACTTTTTGCCCTAGGAGAAGCAGGAAGAAGATAATGTGAGGAGAACTGAGATGGTAAAGGTCAGTTGGGTGGAAATAAAGAAGTATTAAGTAGATTTTTTGCATTTAAAAAATCAAACAATGATAAGATGTTGAGTGTTGCTTTACAATTGTGTTTATCTTTGTAAGAGCAAAATAAATACCTCTTTGCTTGTAGTGATGTTTCTGGCATTAGAAAAAAGTTTGGGGACCCCTGGATGGCTCAGTGGTTGAGTGTCTGCCTTTGGCCCAGGACGTGATCCTGGAGTCCTGGGATCGAGTCCCATGTGGAGCCTGCTTCTCCCTCTGCCCGTGTCTCTGCCTCTCTCTCTGTGTCTCTCATGAGTAAATAAATTTTAAAATCTTTAAAAAAAGAAAGAAAGAAAAAGTTTTGGAGAAAATTTGCAAATAAATGCAGTAATTAAGATTCTGTAGTATGATAGGCTTTATTATTGAATTAATGTATGGGGTCTCTGAGAGGCTTAAATCCATCTTTGGGTCAATTTATATGAAGGGATTCTGGGCACTGTGTAATTTTATCTTGTGTCATCAACTGTGTTTGCCAGATTTCTGTATGGTTCTTGGTTAGGACTAGTCACGTGAGACATCTGCCTGATTCTAGAAAGCAGCAGAGTTAGGGAAAAGCCTTCACATTTGTAAGGTCAGTGCAGGGCGCCAGGTGCAACCCACACTTGTCGCTCATCTGTTGACAGTAGCCTTCATGTTGTTGGGCAGCAGCTGGGCCCTCAGTTTCTCCATCGCCTACCAGATCTCTTTTAGTTTGAGTCTTGGGCCATCCATGTAATAAAGGTCTGGAATGATGAGAAACAGACGAAACGATACCAATTTGTCATCACAAGTTTGTCCTTCCTGTGTCTACTTTGCTTCTGCTCCTTCCTATTTGCCCTACTGACCTATAGTAACTTTAGGCCCATCACCAAATGCAGAGTCAAACCTTCCACAGCCTTCCCCAGTTCTCCTTTGTGCACTTAGCAACTTTGCTCTGATCCTTGAGGTGCTCCCTTCGGGACCTGTGTTCCTCTTCTCCTCAAATTGTGTAAGGTCTCCTTTAGTAATCCCCTCATTCCCATCGCTCACAGTGGTCCAGCATTCCTGGTCAAACCCTAACTGATACGGGTAGTGTGTCTGTGCAACACACCCCCTTATGATAACAAGAACTTCAAAGGGGATTACTCTCTAGGTACTCTCCAACCTAAATTTGAGGTACTTTGATGAGCAAAAGAAAATATAATGAACTTGACAACCTGTAAGGTGGTCAAGTTACTGGAGTTTACCATTGTCTACTAAACTTGAATTAAAGATTAAATAGAAGAAAGATTCACATTAATCAGAGAACAGATTGCTATGAAATCTTTAAGAAGTATCCTTGTTTTATTTTTTTAAGATTTTTATTTATTTATTCGTGAGACACACAGAGAGAGAGAGAGAGAGAGAGAGACGCAGAGACACAGGCAGAGGAAGAAGCAGGCTCCACGCAGGGAGCCTGACGTGGGACTCGATCCAGGGTCTCCAGAATCAGGCCCTGGGCTGAAGGCAGTGTTAAACCGCTGAGCCACCTGGGCTGCCCAGTATCCTTGTTTTATAGGACCATTAACAGGAACTGAGAAACTTCAGTAGAAAGGAAATGTTAATGCTGATTGCATATCAACAAAAATATATTTGGAAAGTATTACAGTTGGATGATTATATATGATTTATCACTTTTAGCATAGGCAATTCTAAAATATGTCTTGGTAAGGATCTGAAAGAATGAGTGTCATTTCATTTCATTAGAGTAAGAATGTGAGATCAGTTATCTTGGCAATTATTTGTGTGTTTCAGAAGGAACAGGGAACTCTTCAGAAAGCAGGGAACATTGTTACTTGCTGTGTTCTTAAAATTCTTTATACTAGCAAGTGAAGTACTTTCCAGATGAAGACCTCTAGTCAGTGGTTCTTGTGGAAAACAACATGTTATTTAGTTCAAGAAGAATAATTTTTTAATTGAACTCTCGTGTCCCACAAGATGTTGTGTATAATATAGCATGATTTTTAAGAGTATTTGCTTATTCTCCCTCAACATCACATTTTTCTAAAATATTAACATAGGGAAGAATTAACAATCAAATTTTCTTCTCTAGATTTTTCACTCAGTGATCATTATCATCAACTCGTGAGTTCAAAATCACATTTTCTTCAGTCCGAATTCTTCATTCTCCACAAAGCAGGGACTCATTTAAGCACAGAATATTATGGTTGTAGAGACAGGTAGGACTGGGGCACCACCATAGGGGTGGGGTGTTGCATGAGGGCATAAGGGCTGGTGACAGGCACTAAGAAAGCAGAGGAAAGGCTGCAGAAAGGGGCACTATTTATTACATTTGGAGGATTGGGCCAGATCTCTCATTTTCAAATATACTTCAGGTACAGAACCATTTGTTTCTCTTCACCGAAGCCATAAATTCATTAGGCTTATCTCCTGTTGTTCAAGCCATTGTAGGTGACGATTTCACTCACCAAATATTTGATCCCTACTTAATATGGATCACCTTTTTGTAGCTCCAAATAAGCAGTTTCCATGTTACACTCTATCTGGTGCTAAGGACAGGGTTACAGAGCAGCATCCTACTTCTAGGTAGCAATTTCTGTATTAGTCAACTGTGCTATAGTAAGAAAATCTCATGGACTTGGGACAACAAAAACATTTATTGCTTATTCACAGAGCATGTAGCCTGTGGTCAGCTGTGGCTCTGTTCTAAGTATCTTCTCATTCTGGGACCCATGTTAAAGAGGAAGCACCTATATGGGACATTCCTATTCTCGTGGCAGAGGGAGAGATCAAAAGCCCTAGAAGAAGCTCCTGATGATTCTTCATAAAGCTTCTGCTCAGCTATGGTATATGTTATGAGTGCTCACATTCCAGT
Source organism: Canis lupus baileyi (assembly GCF_048164855.1). Taxonomy (NCBI): domain Eukaryota; kingdom Metazoa; phylum Chordata; class Mammalia; order Carnivora; family Canidae; genus Canis; species Canis lupus. The sequence continues at coordinate 9,130,859 of NC_132871.1, forward strand.
GACCAAAACATATTAAGTGGCCAAGCCCAATGCCAATGAAGGTGGGGAGGTATGCTCTCCCTGCAGGAGGAATGTCAAGTCAAATAACAGTAATATGTCATCCTATTAGAAGGAAGAGGGTAGTGAATAATGGCAACGAAGATACCATCTACCGTAAACATGTGCAAGCATTTCCTTTGCTCATATTTTCACTTCAGACCGTCGCTCTGTTGGACCCAGCCTCTTTGCTCTTTAATTTACTTATTGCCTGGGCCAATCACACCCTAGGTGCTAGCTTTGCTCTATTTTTTAAATTTGTTTTTTATTGCGGTATAATTGACACCTATCAGTTTCAAGAGTAAAACACAATGATTCAATATATGTTGCAAAATGAACACTATTAGTGAGACTAGTTAGCATCCATCACCATGTGTAGTTACAAAAACTTCTTTCTTATGATGAGAATATTTGTTTATTCTCTCAACATCTTTCAAATATTCAATGCAGCATTATTAAACTATAGTCATCATGCTATACATTTCATCCCCATGACTTATTTTAAAACTGGAAGTTTGTACCTTTTGACCCTGTTCACCCATTCCCCCATCTCTGGCAACCACCAACCTGTTTGCTATGAGTTTTTGTTTGTTGTTTGTTTTTTAAAATTCCACATTGTAAGTGAGATCATAACGGTATTTGTCTGACTTATTTCACTTAGCATAATGCCATCCAATTCTATCCATGTTGTTGTAAATGGCAAGATTTCATTTTTTTTCGGGCAGCCCAGGTGGCGCAGCGGTTTAGCGCCGCCTGCAGCCAGGGTGTGATCCTGGGGACCCTGGATGGGTCCCGCATCAGGCTCCCTGCACGGGGCCTGCTTCTCCCTCTGCCCGTGTCTCTGCCTCTCTCTCTCTCTGTGTCTCTGTAAATAAATAAATAAAATCTTAAAAAAAAAGATTTCATTTTTTTCTATGGCTGGATGATACTCCATTGTATGTATATACCACAATTTTTATCCATTCATTCATCAATGGGCCCTTTGGTTCTTCTGTATCTTGGCTATTGTGACTAGTTCTGCAATGAAGATGGGGATGCATCTTTTCAAGTTTGTGTTTTTACCTTCTTTGAGTAAATACCAGAATTGGAGTTGCTGGGTCATATAGTAGTTCTTTTTTTTTTTTTTTTTTAAAGATTTTATTTATTTGAGAGAGAGAGAGAGTGTGTGCAAAAGCCATAGGGAGGGGGGCAATGGGAGAGGGTGAGAAGATGACTCTCCACTGAACGTGGAGCCCGATGATGGGGCTTGATCCTAGGATCCTGAGATCACAACCTGAGCCAAAGTCAGACACTAAAGTGACTGAGCCACCCAGGTGCCTCTTGATAGTTCTATCTTTAATTTTTTAAGGTACCTCCATACTGTTTTCCATAGTGACTGCACTAATTTACATCCCATCAACAGTGCGGAAGAGTTCCTTTTCCTTCACATCCTTGCCGTTTGTTATTTCTTGTACATTAATAGCCATCCTAATAAGTGTGAGGTGATATCTAATTATAGATTTGATTTGCATTTCCCTGATAATTAATGATGTTGAGCACCTTCTCATATGCCTGTTGACCATCTCTGTGTCTTTGGGAAAATATCTTCTGCCCATTTTTAAAAACTGGATTTTTTATGGGGTTTTATGTTTTGTTTTGTTTTTTTTTTTTGCTATATGAACTCTTTATAAATTTTGATGGTTAGCCCCTTATTAGTTATATGATTTGCAAATATTGTCTTCCACTCAGTAAGTTGCTGTTTCATTTTTTTTTATCGTTTCCTTTGCTGTACAGAAGATCTTTAATTTGATATAGTCAGACTTGTTCATTTTTGCTTTTCTTGCTTTTGCTTTTCGTGTTAGGATAAAAAAAAATCATCGTTAAGACCTATGTCAAGGAGCTTTCCATCTATGTTTTCTTCTAGGAGTTTCATGGTTTCAGATTTTGCATTCAAGTCTTTAATCCATTTTTTAGTTAATTTTTGTGTTTGGTATAAGATAGTTGTCAAGCTTCATTCTTTTACATGTGGCTGTCCAGTTTTCCCAACACCATTTATCAAAGAAACTGTCCTTCCCTACAGGTATTCTTGGCTCATTTGTCACAAATTAATTCACCATATATGCATGGGTTTATTTCTCAGCTCTCTGTTTTGTTCTGTTGATCTATACTTCTGTTTTTATGCCAATATCATACTTTTAAAATTATGGTAGCTTTGCAATATAGTTTGAAATCAGGGAACATGATGCCTCCAGCTTTGTTTTTCTTTTTCAAGATTGCTTTGGCTATTCAGGGTCTTTTGTAATTCTGTACAAATTTTAGGATTATTTATTTGTCCTATTTCTGTGAAAATGCCATTGGAATTTTGATAGGGATTGCATTGGATTTGTAGATTACTTTGGGTAGTGTGGATATTTTAACAATACTGATTCTTTCAGTCCTTGAGCATGGAATGTTCTTCCACTTATTTGTATTTTCTTTAATTTTTTTTCATTAATGTCTTGTAGTTTTCAATATATAGGTCTTTTACTTTCTTGGTTAAATTTTTTCCTAGGTATTTTCTTCTTTTTGATGCTATTGTAAATGTAGTCGTTTTCTTAATTTTTCTTTCTAATAATTCATTATTAGTGTATATAGGTACAGCAGATTTTTGTGTACTGATTTTATATCCTGCAACTATATTAAATTTATTAGTTCTAATAGTTTTTTGATGGAGTATTTACGGTTTTATGTATAATATTATTGTATCTGCAATTAATGACAGTTTTATTTCTTCCTTTCCAATTTTGCTGCATTTTATTCCTTTTTCTTGTCTGTTTGCTCTGGTTACGAATTCAAAAATACTGTGTTCAATAGAAGTGGCAAGAGTGGGCATCCTTGTCTTATTCAAATCTTAGAGAAAAAGCTTTCAGCTTTTCACCTTTGAGTATGATGTTAGCTGTGTAATTGTCATATATGGCCTTTGTTATGTTGAGATACATTCCCTCTATCCCCACTTTGTTGAGAGTTTTTGTCATAAATGGATGTTGATTTTTGTTAAGTGCTTTTTCTGCATCTACTGAGATGATTATGTGGTTTTTATCCTTCATTTTGTTAATGTGGTGTATCACATTGACTAGTTTATGGATATTGAACCATTCTTGCATCCCGGGAATAAATCCACTTGATTATGGTATATGATCCTTTTAACGTATTGCTGCATTTAGTTTGCACCCTTCTTTTATATTAGTTCTTTAAGTAAAAACCAAAGCATTCACTTGTGAAATTTCCCCCATTTTTTTCTTCTTTTTGTTCTGATATTAGTAATTCTACACTTTGAATATTAATATTAATTGTGGATTATTATTGAATACAAACAGTATCATTTGGCATTTAAGAATATTTGTATTTTTTTATATAGATTTCATTGGTTGTTATACTCAATCAATGGTATCTTATGTTGTTATCACTTGTACTTTAATGTAAATATTTTATCTCCCTAGCTAGACTGTAAATGTTCTTTGAAGAAAGGGATATCCTTACATTATATCTTCAATGTCTGACTCAGCACTGATAATTTAAGAAATTTTAGCAAATTACCTTATAAAGATCAGGGTATTTTTAAAATATTGAATCTGCCCATATTCTACTAAGTTTGAGTTTCTAAATGTAGAGAAAATAGTTTGAAATAGTTAAAAGCCAATCAATTTATTTTATCAGCAAATCATTCTTCAACAAGATACTTTGATTATTGCTAATTTTTCTTCTGAGATAAAATATGTATTGATTTTAAGAAGAAAACAATAAGGCATTTATGGCGTGATATTGTAGTGTATTTTCCTCTCTCTTTTTTAAACTTTTTATTGGGTAAATTTGACATCAACATTGTGTAAATTAAAGGGGTACATCATATTACTTTGATATATTTATATATGATGGTTGTGGTTGTAATACTTATCATATTACATACTTATAGTACAACATTATTGTCTATGTTCAACAAACTGTGCATTACATCTCTGTGGCTATTTTAGTATGTGTTACAAGTTTGTACCCTTAAATACCATCAATCTTATCCTCTTCCTGCTTCCCTGGTAACTACTATTTTACACATACTCTCTCTCCCTTTTTTTTTTTTTTAATTTTTGGTATATGTTTGACTTTTTTATATTCCACATATAAGTGATATAATACAGTACTTGTCTGGTTTATCATATGAAGCTTATTTTTCTACCTTCATTGGTCATCATTGTTCAGCTGGGTATCTTTGAAATTTTAAAAATTTGCCTTCTAGGTACTTAGTATTCTTTAATATAATTATGAATGCAAGTGGCTTATTGCTCAGAGTGGTTTCAGTTTCTAAATTAAAAAAAAGATAAAAGAATAAGGAAATGTGATTTAATGTAAACAAATTTTAAATGGAGAATTGAATGTATTATATTAGGTTAAACAAATACCAAATATTTATAGCAGGTATCTGACCAAAATGTGTGGAACCATGACAGATTACACTGGAAGACAGAACACAGCTTCATAATATGAAAGCAGGTAAAACTTCATAGAAGATGTGACTTTCAAATAGTTCTTTTTTTAAATTTTTATTTATTTATGATAGTCACACACAGAGAGAGACAGAGAGAGACAGAGACATAGGCAGAGGGAGAAGCGGACTCCATGCCCCGGGAGCCCGACGTGGGATTTGATCCCTGGTCTCCAGGATCGCGCCCTGGGCCAAAGGCAGGCGCTAAACTGCTGCGCCACCCAAGGATCCCAACTTTCAAATAGTTCTTAATGGAAAATAGAAGTTTGAGAGCCAGGAAAGGGGAGAAAGGCATTGAGGAGAAAGCCCAGAAGAGAGAAGGGATCTGTATGCTTTGAGAATTTTCGGCAGGGAGTAGCAGACGATAAGGAAAAGGAAAAGAAGAGATGGAAAATAGCAGTGATGAAGGGTCTTCCTCTTCCATTAGTTTCTCAGGGCTGTTGCAACAAATTACCACAAACCTGGTGGCTTAAGAAAACAGAAACTTATTCTCTGATAGTTCCAGAGACCGGAACTCCAAATTCCAGGTGTTGGGGAAGTTAATTTTTTTCTGGATGCTCTGAATTCATTCCATGTCTCTTTCCTAGCTTGTGGTGGACGGCCAGCAATCCTTGGTATTCTTTGGCTTGTAGGTTCATCACTCCAACCTCTATATACTTCTGTCTTCACATGACTTTCTCCTCTATGTGTCTCAGTCTTCTCCTCTGTGTCTTAGAAGGAAAAGTGTCATGGGATTTAGGACCTACTCTGAGTTTAGGATGATCTTATCTTGAGATCCTTAATTAAATCTGCAAAGACTCTCTTTCCAAATAAGATCACATTCACAGTTTCTGGGAGGACGTATCTTTTGAAGGTTTACCATTCAACCCACTGCACATCTTTGACAAGGACTTAATCCTATAAATAAAAATTTATAGGCTAGTCTGTGCCATTTATTACACTTGTGGAAGACAACACTGTTTGGTAGAGAATGGATAAATGAAGACTTGAATTAAGTTGAGTGAGTTTGGAGAAAAGCTAGATTCAAAAAGAGATTTCTGAGGTAAGATAATCCTCACATTGAGTGTTTAAGATGGAGAAGAATGAGAGTGATCTTGAAAATGATAAATTTGAGGTGTCTGTGAGACATATAGGAGCAAATGCTTTGTAGCAGTTGGAAATGTGGGTTGGGGATTTAGGAGGGAGCTTGTGTGATTAACTGTTAAATCAGTGGCTCCCAATAAACCACATCTGTAAATATTCCATTCTTGTCACTCCTCTGACTGCATTTGTCTATGATTGGCTTTGGCCAATGGGACATTAACAAATATGATGCAAGCTTGATAAGCCTTTGTACAGAAGGGCAGCATGGCAGCAGTACCTTTTATATGATGGAGAAAGTAACTTTCACCTTATGCTAATCTAATTTACCCTTTGTGGCATATATTCATCTACCCAGTTACTTTGTAAATTTATTATTGTCTTGTCAGTTACTGTGGGTTACAAATTTGTACTAGATTAAGATGAAATCACTACTAGGATAGAGAATAACAATTTAAAACATAGACACATGTTAAGATTCTACACAAATAAAATGGGGGAAGAAAGTGCTTACAAAATTTAAAACCAAGTAAGACACCTGTGATGCTTAATTTTGTGTCCTCTTGAGTAGGCAACAGGGTACCCAGATTAAACATTGTTTTGTGGTGTCTGTGAGGGTATTTCTAGATGAGATTAGCATTTGAAT